>NC_134700.1:56590999-57190999 GCF_043290135.1 Rhipicephalus microplus | reverse complement strand
TGCCTCTCCTGAAACTGCAATAGCTGCAGCTCCACCGCAGTTGGAGCCGCCGCTTCTTCATGCGCCAGCTGTTCCAGAAGTGTCTCATCAGGAACAGCTACCTGGAACTAGCTTCTCTGGGAGTAGCTGTGCCACGAAGAGTGACGGGACTGCGCTCAACAGTGGTGTGCATGTGAACAGTGACTCTGTCATGCCTACGCCTAGCACGCCGAAGTTACGACGTGGCACGAGGACTAGGAAACCGGTGAATAGGTACTCCCCGTAGTCTTCCTCCTAAGAGGGGAGGAGTGTTACAATGTTGGCTCAAATGCAGCGTCCCCACACGGCGCTAATAGTTGTGTTGAGATGTGCAAGCCTGGCACAGTGGGGGGGGGGGAGGTGTGGCCGTTTTGGAAACAATAAAGACGGTTTGTGCTGGGCACAGGGCTCAAGATGTTCTCGTGTTCTTCGCGGACCTGATGGCCTACTGTTCACGGTAGTCCCTACCGCCTGCCAATCCATTATATTGTCACGGGATCGTGACGTGGCCGAAGACAGGAGACTTCGTGTTGGGATTTAACTGTTTATTTGGGCGAACCTGTGCCCGGTAAACGGAAAGTCCAATTACAGCAGCAGTCTCGCACAGATAGCAGTCTCGGACTGATAGCGGCGAACGGAGCGTCGGCCTTCGATCAACAACTGACAAGCGGCGAAGCGCGTTGGCATTTATACTCCCGCCGTCGAATGTTCTAGCGCTACCGCTGGCGGCGGCGTACGTTCCAGAACAATCTGTACCATTCGCACAGTGGGCGTGATCTTATCGAAATGATCTACTACAGTCCGGAACCCTCTCGAAAACTGCTGGCGCGGTTTGCGCTGAGAATCGTGCGGTGTTTTGGGACGATAACAAAAGCTTGGGAAATGGAACGTGGCATTGCCCTCCTCTGAAAAAGGCATCGTCTCGATGCTTTAACTAAAGGTGAAGGTACAATAATAATGCAAGAAAGTACAATGAATAAATTACAATACAACAATAATACAAAAAAACACTGTTTCAGTTCGTTAACACGCATGAAACGGCTTTAGGCGTGCGACATGGACGACTTCAGGTCGCGATCGGCGTCGTTGAGAGTTCGTGATGCCGTCGAGGACAACCTCGTAATCAAGTGGGCCGAGACGTCGAACCACCTTGTACGGTCCGAAGTACCGTCGCAGAAGCTTTTCACTTAGTCCACGCCGGCGTATCGGCGTCCACACCCAAACACGTTCACCGGGCTGGTATTCCACGAAGCGTCGTCGAAGGTTGTAACGGTGGCTGTCGGTCGTCTGTTGATTCTTGATACGGAGCCGCGCAAGTTGTCGGGCTTCTTCGGCGCGATGAATATACTCGCTCACATCGATGTTTTCTTCGTCGGTGACGTTGGGTAACATGGCATCGAGCGTCGTTGTCGGACTCCTTCCGTAGACCAATTTGTATGGAGATATCTGCGTCGTCTCCTGCACCGCCGTGTTGTATGCGAAGGTCACATACGGAAGAATGGCGTCCCACGTCTTGTGTTCGACATCGACGTACATTGACAGCATGTCGGCGATCGTCTTGTTAAGCCGCTCGGTGAGGCCGTTGGTCTGTGGGTGGTACGCTGTCGTCCGGCGGTGGTTTGTTTGGCTGTATGCCAAGATCGCTTGAGTTAAGTCGGCAGTGAATGCCGTTCCTCTGTCGGTGATAAGGACCTCCGGGGCGCCGTGACGCAAGACGACATTTTCGACGAAAAACTTAGCTACCTCGGATGCACTGCCTTTTGGCAGGGCTTTTGTCTCGGCGTAGCGGGTGAGGTAGTCGGTAGCTACCACGATCCATTTGTTTCCGAAAGCCGACATCGGGAACGGCCCCAGTAGGTCCATACCAATCTGCTGGAAAGGTCGGCAAGGTGGATCTATTGGCTGCAGAAGTCCCGCTGGCCTTGTCGGCGGTGTCTTGCGTCGCTGACAGTCCCGGCATGTCCTCACATAACGAGTGACGTCGGTGGTAAGACGCGGCCAGTAGTACCTTTCTTGTATCCTCGCGAGCGTGCGAGAAACACCGAGGTGCCCTGCCGTCGGATCGTCGTGCAGGGCCCACAGGAGTTCTGGTCGCAGAGCTGAAGGCACCACAAGGAGGTACTTAGCCCGAAGCGGTGAAAAGTTTTTCTTTTGTAGAAGACCCTTTCGTAGAAAAAACGACGCAAGTGCGCGCTTGAATACCTTCGGGACTTCGGCGGTCCTGCCTTCGAGGTATTCTATTAGGGCCTTAAGTTCCGGGTCGGCCCGCTGTCGTTCAGCGAAGTCGTCGGTAGTGATCGTTCCCAAGAAGAGGTCGTCATCCGGGTCGTCGGGTAGCGGTTGGTCGACAGGCGCACGAGAGAGACAGTCGGCGTCGGAGTGTTTTTTGCCGGACTTGTAAATGACAGTAATGTCATATTCTTGAAGTCTCAGGCTCCATCGTGCGAGGCGACCTGAAGGGTCCTTCAAAGTGGCTAGCCAACACAAGGCGTGGTGGTCGCTCACAACTTTGAAGGGCCTGCCGTAGAGGTATGGGCGAAATTTCGACGTAGCCCAGATGATGGCGAGGCACTCCTTTTCTGTTGTGGAATAATTTGCTTCTGCTTTGGATAGCGATCGGCTGGCGTAACTAATAACCCTTTCAAGTCCGTCAGCCCTCTGCACAAGAACGGCGCCAAGACCTACGCTGCTTGCGTCAGTATGTATTTCTGTCTCGGCGAATTCGTCGAAATGGGCAAGTAACGGAGGCGTCTGGAGGCGATGTTTAAGCTCCTGGAAAGCGTGTTCCTGTGGCGTTTCCCACTTGAACTCCACGTCGGCCTTGGTAAGGTTAGTGAGAGGATCGGCGATGCGGGCGAAGTTTTTTACGAACCGCCTATAATAGGCGCACAGGCCCAGAAATCGGCGCACGGCTTTCTTGTCAGTGGGCGGCGGGAAGTCGGCGATGGCGGCTGTTTTCCGTGGATCAGGACGAACTCCAGACTTGCTGATAACGTGCCCCAGAAACAAGAGCTCTTCATACGCAAATCTGCACTTTTCTGGCTTCAGCGTGAGTCCGGAAGTCTTGATGGCTTGAAGTACAGCTTCAAGGCGCCGAAGATGCTCGTCGAAACTCGAGGAAAACACGACGACGTCGTCCAAGTACACAAGGCAAGTCTGCCACTTCAATCCTGCCAGTACTGTATCCATAACGCGTTGAAAAGTTGCAGGTGCTGAGCAAAGGCCGAAGGGCATCACCTTAAACTCGAAGAGGCCGTCCGGTGTTATAAACGCCGTCTTCTCTCGGTCTCTTTCGTCGACTTCGATTTGCCAATAGCCAGTCTTGAGGTCCATTGACGAAAAGTACTTGGCGTTATGGAGCCGATCAAGTGCGTCGTCTATTCGTGGGAGAGGATACACGTCCCTTCTTGTGATTTTGTTCAGGCGGCGATAATTGACGCAGAAACGTAGGGTCCCGTCCTTTTTCTTCACTAACACCACGGGGGATGCCCATGGGCTCTTGGACGGCTGGATAATGTCATCCCGCAGCATTTCATCAACCTGTCTCTTCATGGCCTCACGTTCTCGCGTCGAAACCCTGTACGGACTCTGACGGAGTGGTCTCGCATTTTCTTCGGTTATGATGCGATGTTTCGTGATTGGGGTCTGCCGAATTTTCGATGACGACGAAAAGCAATCTTCGTATTGCAGGAGCAGGGCCTTGAGCTGTTCTTGCTTATCGTTCGAAAGTCTGGGATTGACGTCGAAAGCTGTGGGAGGGGCTTGGTTCCTCTGAGCAGGTTCCGCAGAATCGGCGAGGGCGAAAGCACTGGTGGCTTCGACAATTTCTTCGATGTATGCGACCGTAGTTCCTTTGTTAACATGTTTGTACTCATTGCTGAAATTCGTGAGCATAACCGTTGCTTTGCCTCCCCGCAGCTCTGCAATTCCTCTTGCGACGCAAATATTTCGGGTGACCAACAGATGCGGACTGCCTTCAACGACGCCTTTGAAGTCAGGTGATTCAGGAGCGCCGACTGAAATAATGACGCTTGAGCGAGGTGGAATGGTGACTTGTTCTTCCAGCACATTCAAGGCATGGTGTCCAGACGGCGTGCGCGGCGGTAGTGCTTCTTCTGTGGATAACGTTATCGACTTTGTTTTTAGGTTGATGACAGCACCATGGAGGCATAAGAAGTCCATGCCAAGGATGACATCTCTCGAGCAACGCTGTAGGACTATGAAGTCTGTAGGATAAATACGGCCGCTAATGGTGACTCTTGCTGTGCAGATTCCTGCAGGCGTTACGAGATGACCTCCGGCTGTGCGGATTTCAGGGCCTTTCCAAGCTGTCCTAACTTTCTTTAACTTCGCGGCGAACGACCCACTGATGACAGAATAGTCGGCTCCAGTATCGACGAGAGCGGTCACACTGTGGCCGTCGATAAGAACGTCGAGGTCGCTAGTTCGCCGTCTCGCATTACAGTTAGGGCGTGGCGTCGGGTCACGGCTGCGTCGGCTTGTTCCGCTGCTTCCATGTTGCGTCGTCAGGCCACCTTCAGTAAGTGAGCTTTCGCCGTCAGGGCTTTGCCTGGTTGGCGTTGTGTTCGGAAAGCTCCGTCGCGGCGTCGTCGTCGTCGGAGGATCTTCGGTAGTTCGTCGCACAGCAACCGCACCTCCACCGGTTGCTGCCCTTAGTTTCCCGGATACGGGCTAGGAGACCGGCCCCGCGTTGGGCCAGAGTACTTTCGGTGGTGCGGTGACGTGCGGCGGCTGGGCGACGGGTAACGCGAAGGGCTTCGTGGTGTCCACCGAGTTCCTGTCAGGTAGTCGGCGATGTCACGTGGTCGTTCTCCTGGCTGCGGACGTGGTGCATCGGCGGCGAAGCCACGCAGTCCCATCTGTCGGTACTGGCAACGGCGGTAAGTGTGCCCGGCCTCGCCGCAGTGGTAGCACAGTGGGCGGTGGTCAGGGGTGCGCCAAACGTCGGTTTTCCTCGGCGCACTGCGCTGGCCCGCTGGTGAACGGTAGGTCGTCGGTGGGGGTGGTGGCGGCGGTGGTGTCTGGCGACGGAAGTGCGACGGGGCGGCGTTTTGGCGTGGACGGGGAGGAGCGTTGTGGCGCACTGCAGTGGCGTAGCTCATAGTTTCTGGCTCGGGCAGCGGTGTATGGGGGATTCGAAGTGATTGCCGAACTTCTTCTCGCACAATGTCGGCGATTGAATCCACTTGAGGTTGCGCCGAAGGCAACAGTTTGCGCAGCTCTTCCCGCACGATCGCTCGGATCGTTTCACGCAGGTTTTCGGAGTCACTGGCTTGAGCAGCAGCGCATTCTGGAGTCAGGCGACGATTATACTGTCTGGTGCGCATGTCAAGGGTTTTTTCGATGGTGGTCGCCTCGGATACAAATTCTTGGACGGTGTTCGGTGGATTCCTCATTAGTCCCGCGAAGAGCTCCTGTTTGACCCCTCGCATGAGGAAACGAACTTTCTTCTCCTCAGGCATGTCTGGGTCAGCGTGACGAAATAGGCGGGTCATCTCCTCTGTGAAAATTCCAACCTTCTCATTCGGTAGCTGAACCCGGGTCTCTAGTTGAGCAGCGGCCCTTTCTTTGCGAGCGACGCTCGCGAAGGTTTGCAGAAATGCGCCGCAGAAGACATCCCACGTTCGGAGCGTGGACTCACGATTCTCTAGCCAGGTCCTTGCGGTGTCTTCCAGGTAGAAGTACACACGCCAGAGCTTTTCTTCGTTGTCCCAGTGGTTGAGGGCGGCCACACGGTCGTATGTTTCTAACCAGGACTCCGGGTCTTCGAACGATGACCCATGAAAAATTGGTGGTTCCCTGGGTTGACGCATGACCATCGTGGGCAGGGATGCGGCGGTTGTCATTGTCGCTGCAGTCGCGGTCATGGCCTTGGTCTTCCGCGCCTTGTCGTCTAGAATCCCGTACTCCGGTGGTAGCCCTTGCTGTCGGCGGCTTGTTCGCTGCTCCTGGTTGGCGTCGGTGTCTTCTCCGCGACGTGGGCTGGGTTCACGGCTTGACGGGGGCGTGCGGTACATGAACGAAGCAGCGCCTCCACCAGATGTCAAGGGATCGTGACGTGGCCGAAGACAGGAGACTTCGTGTTGGGATTTAACTGTTTATTTGGGCGAACCTGTGCCCGGTAAACGGAAAGTCCAATTACAGCAGCAGTCTCGCACAGATAGCAGTCTCGGACTGATAGCGGCGAACGGAGCGTCGGCCTTCGATCAACAACTGACAAGCGGCGAAGCGCGTCGGCATTTATACTCCCGCCGTCGAATGTTCTAGCGCTACCGCTGGCGGCGGCGTACGTTCCAGAACAATCTGTACCATTCGCACAGTGGGCGTGATCTTATCGAAATGATCTACTACAGTCCGGAACCCTCTCGAAAACTGCTGGCGCGGTTTGCGCTGAGAATAGTGTGGTGTTTTGGGACGATAACAAAAGCTTGGGAAATGGAACGTGGCAATATACACATGTAACAGGGTGAGCAGAAAAAAACTTGGTCACTTGATTGCTGAGGCTCGGACCATGTTGTATGCAGCCCAGTGTCACCTTTGACTTTTTTTTACTACGCAGGAAACAAGCTCTTCTAAGCTGTCACTGTGAAGCTCGTTGTAGCTAAAACACTTTGAAGAGGTGATTTCAAGGGAGTCTACAAATGCGAAGAGCTTCTCCGAAAGACCTATCCTAGACGTCCGCACGAGGGGGGCAAAGGGGGCTGCCTACCTGGAAGGGGGTTGCTAAATCTCTTCTATACACTAACTAGGCAGCGGGGCACTCTTTTAGTCATCTAAAAAAGGTCGTAAAATCTGCCGCATACACTGATTTAATAAGAAGGAGGCACCCTGCAATAAACCTTCGCCCCCTCCTCCCCCCCTATCGACAAGCACGCATATACCCCTTTCAATGCGGATTATTTCGCCAATCACAGTTTGGCTCTTTGATTTTCGACTTCTGTCTACCCGTGGGCTGCCAGAGCCAGCCAAAGCGTGCTCGTTTTTCTCGGGCTGCTCCGTCTCACCACACCCCCCGCCCCCGCTGCGCACTTCCGGTTGGCTTTCGTTTTTCTCGGGTTCGACCACCTTTACTTCTTCCATGGGTTGGACGCTCTGCCAACCCGCGGGGAGCCCGAGGGTCGCCTGACGCTTGCAGGACAATTTAGTGGCGCTCTTCGATTTTCGGATTCCTGGGTTGGTTCTGGAGACCCGCGGGCTGCCCGCGGGCTCCCCGAAAGCTACCGCTGCATCCGGTTCTGATAGGAAAAGACGTAAGCTGGCTAGGCGCCCGCCTGGCGACAGCCCGAAGGTCGCAAAATAAACGCAGGACAGCCAGCGTAAATGTAAACAAACTCTACCATCTTGGCAGCAAACAAAACAAGCAAGCAAAACAACCAGTGTGCCATCTGGCCGTGTGTGGACACGATCAGCACTCAATGGGACCACGCTATCGACTGATATCTCGGGCACTGTGATCAACGGCAAGAAACACGGATCATGGCTGACCCTATAAATAAGCCAGTTTCAGCCTATGGCCTCAGTAGGCACAGCGTATCCAATGTCGCCTAATCGCCTTCTGTTCCTTGAACTGGTTAGTTATTACTGTTATTATGGCTACAAGAATGATGATCGCTTTATTGTTGTGCTGCCGTGCCCCAAAGTGATTTTTTTTCTGGCCTTGCATCATTGTGTCTATTGCTTTCCGGCAATGTAAAAATGAACCCTGGGCCAGAAACGCAAATAATGCTGAAAGAATTTTGTGATGGGCAAAAGGCGAAACAAGCTGATGTAGAAAGCTTGAGCAAGCGAATGAAGGTAGTAGAAATCAGCCTTAAAGCGATTAAAGAACAAGCGAGTACAATAGCCTAATTGTCAAAAACAGTTAAGGAATTAGAGACTAGTCTTCGTAAGCAGCAGGAAAGAATAGAGAGCTTCGAGGACAGAAGTAGTAGGAATAACCTAATGGTATGCGGAGTACTGGACACCGACAAGGAATCTGCTGCCGACCTTGAAGCGAAGGTGCTCGTAAACATATTTGAGACAAGGCTTGGTGTCAACTTGAGTACCGTGGAACGAATACACAGGATAGGGAAGAAAAGCTCTAGGACTCAACTTGTCATTCTCAAGTTGTATGACTACAGGGAAAAAGCTGAAGTTTACAAGCAGTGTAGAAAGCTGAAATGCAGCAGCATCTCTATATCGGATAACTTTTCGAAGGAAACATCGGCAAGGCGTAAAATGCTCCGGGATTCTGTGAAACAGGAAAGGGATAGTGGGCGCCATGTACGCTTGAAATATGACAAGCTGCACGTAAACTCGGACGTGTACACGTTGGATCAGTCAAAGAACAGCCGCATGATTGTTCAGCGTCCGAAAACACATGCTGCTTCTGTTATTTATGACTGACGGGAAAAAGAATGTGATCCGAGCACATTACGCTTGATCAATTTGATTGCAAGAAGTCTGGCTAACAAGGTTGGATACCTGGAATGCATCCAGGCTAACTATGATCCTCACGTCATCACAATTACCGAAACGTGGCTGCGGCCTGAAATAAAAGACCAAGAGCTTGTGCCACCAAACTATAAAAGCACTCGCAGGGACCGCGATGCGCGGGGGTGGGAGGGGGGCGGAGTTGCTGTAGTGATCATGGCTGATATATACTGTCTACAAATGGCTGGCATTCCAACACAAGAATGTGTTTGGTGCCAAATTAAAGTAGATAAAATAACGATATTTCTTGGTGCAGTATATAGACCACCTAACTCCCCTATTTCGTATCTCGAAAATATGCAGCTTTACTTAGAAGGCCTGAAGATCCGCAGCTCTCGAATTATTATTTCTGGTGACTTCAACTTGCCAGGCATCGACTGGCCTCAGCTTGGCACGGAGCTTCGCGAAAAAAAAACCATTGTGAACTGCTCGTAGAGATAGCCTTCAGTCATGATTTACAACAGGTAGTTCAAGAGTGCGCGCGCGTAATTTGGAAATCGGGATCGATTTTGGATCTAGTGTTCCTGGACGGGCGTTTTGAAGAACTTGAGGTATTAATAGAAGCTGGCATTTCAAATCATAAGTTAGTTTATCTGGAAATAAAGCATACCACCTTGTGCTCAAGGACTGACAGCACAAATACGCATGTTCCAAATTTTGTCAGAGCCGATAACACAAGCATTATTGATCACCGTTCGCTATATTTAGATAGCTTCGGTCAGACGAATGACGTCAATGCAATATGGGCTTAAGTCAAGGAACGAGTGAAAATTAAACTCTTCACTGCAAAGCACGAATCCTCAAACTCACTTAAAAAAATCTAGTTTTTGGTTCATTAAGCATTACGGCTTGGTAGCGCTAGCCACCGCCCGATCTAAAGGGTACAGCCATATCTATCCATCCATCCATCCATCCATCCATCCATCCATCCATCCATCCATCCATCCATCCATCCATCCATCCATCCATCCATCCATCCGTCCGTCCGTCCGTCCGTCCGTCCGTCCGTCCGTCCATCCATCCATCCATCCATCCATCCATCCATCCATCCATCCATCCATCCATCCATCCATCAAGTGGTGCAATGCCTCCATTTACACAATGAGAGTGGGAAAGGGCTGAAAAAAGGGTTCCTAGTAGTACATCAACATGCCCAGATGGCATTCCAGTTATGCTGATGAAGACATTACGTCCGAAATCTAAGCAGGCTTTGAGAGAGGCGGTGAGCGAACTAATAATCGATGGTGAAGTTCCCGATGGATGGGAACTTAGCAGGATGAGCATGATCTGTAAAGGAAAGGGGGACAAAGCTGAGATAAACAACTACCGCCCTATAACAGTGACATCAGTGGTCTACAGGCTGGCGATGCAGATTATAAAGGAAAGAGTGCAGGCATGGATAGAGGATGACGGGGTGCCGGGGGAACTGCAGAATGGGTTTCGGAAACACAGGAGGTTGGAGGACAATCTGTTCTCACTGACGCAGTGCATCGAAATATCAGAAAAGGAACACAGGCCCCTGTGGCTAGCATTCTTGTATATCAATGGAGCGTACGATAGCGTGGTTCAAGAGGAATTGAGGGGAATACGGGACACACTAGGCGTGGTATATGTAGTCACTAATCTTTTAAAGGATATCTATAAAGGTAACATGGTAGTTATAAAGTGGGAAAAACGGGTATCCAAGCCTGCAGAGGTAAAACGGGGGCTTAGGCAGGGGTGCCCCCTGTCACCCTTATTAATCATGATGTACCTACAAGGATTAGAGGCAAAACTACAGGGAAGTGGACTTGGCTTCAACCTCTCTTTTGTCAAACAAGGAAAACTCATTGATCAGGCACTACCAGCATTAATGTACGCAGATGATATAGTGCTAATGGCCGACAACAAGAAAGATTTGCAGAGATTGATAGACATCTTCGGTAATGAGGGATATAGGTTAGATTTTAAATTAAGTAAGGAAAAATCAGCAGTCATGATTTTCAATGATAACGAAGGTAATGGGCTTAAAATACAGAAAGTCACGCTAGAGACAACAGATAAATACAAATATCTGGGCGTATGGATAAGCAATGGAACCAAGTACCTAAGGGAACACGAAATATACGTGACGACTAAAAGTAACAGGAATGCAGCGGTGATGAAAAATAGGGCACTGTGGAATTACAATAGGTATGATGTTGTGAGAAGAATATGGAAAGGGTTCATGGTCTGACGTTCGGCAATGGGGTCTTGTGCGTGAGATCAGAAGTTCAAGCAAGGTCAGAAATTAAGCAACGTGGAATACGTAGGCTTGCCTTACGAGCTCACGGGAATACACCAAATCAGGGAGTACAAGAGGTGATATGGGATGGACATCATTTGAGGGCAGGGCAGCTGGCAGCAAGATAAAATTTGAGAAGCGATTGAGAGAAATGGGGTAGGAGCGTTGGGCTAGGAAGGTATTCAGCTACTTGTACATGAAGAATGTCGATACAAAATGGCGGAAGCGAACCAGAAAATTGACTTGTAAATACCTTGAGAACAGCAGGGGGCCAAACCAAAAAGAATTATCGGTTAAGAAGAAGGTGAAGGAAGCTGAGACCGATATGTGGAGAATGGGCATGATTAAGAAGTCCGCACTAGAGATATATCGATCTTTTAAGCAGGAAATGGCCAGGGAAAAGATCTGTGATAATATTCGGGGTAGTTCTCTACTGTTTGAGGCCAGGACGGTAGTATTGCGAACAAAGGCATATCTGGCCAAATACGAAGGGGTAGACACGGTATGCAGTGCCTGTGGAGAGGAAGAAGAAACTGCCGAACACTTGATAATGTTCTGTAAAGGGCTTCACCCTCTAGTTCAGGATGATGGCGCATAGCTTTTCAAAACACATGGGTTTAGGGACAGGGAGGGCAAAATAGACTTTAAGCGGGTAGACCTAACTAGAAGGAGGTTATCTAATTGGTGGCTAAAGTCAAGGCACGAGTGAAAATTAAACCCTTCACTGCAAAGTACGAATCCTCAACCTCACTATTTAAAGGAAAAAAAAGATAAATATAATGGTTAGTTCACTAAGTATTACGGCTAGGTGGCGGTAGCCGCCGCCCGATCTAAAGGGTACAGCCACATTCATCCATCTATCCATCCTTACGTCACCCAAGGCAGCGATGCACTGCGCAGAGACGGGAATCAACAATGCGCGCGGGCAATGTGAAACTTTTAAAATGTATTTTTTTGCTCGTGCATGGCCTCAAATTGCAACCGAGAAAATATTTTAATTAGCTTCTGGAAAACAGGATGCCTATGCGGGTGCGCGACTGAACTTAAATATCATCAGGTCGATAGGACGCCGAATGTGAGTGCGTCACGGCACTGAAATATTTTATCGATGTCGAATGGTAGAAGAGTGTAACAGTAAACTCAACTGTGAGCCATTGCTTGCCATACCTTCCACGGCAAACCATCATTTCCTCAAGCACTAATCTGTAAATAAAGCCCCATCATTCATAACGTCATACTCATAGACGAGAATCACGAGGGGTATCTGGATGAAGAACTTTTATTTTCTGCACACAGGTCATACAACGCATTTCCGAGTAGTGACTCGCTATCTGTTTACAACAATGCATTCTTAATAATTGGTCGCGAGTCCTTTTTTTATTCCCAAGAAAAAAGTTTTATAATTCACAAGCGCCTTACAGAACATTGGGCTGCAAGCCTGGTGATGCGCCTGAGCTTAAGGTACTTCTTTTCATGGGAAGATGCTCGCTCTTTGTGGAGTACCTTTGTGTAAAAAGGCAAATGGGTGTGTTACAATGTTGACTCAAATGCAGCGCCCCCACACGGCGCTAATAGTTGTGTTGAGCTGTGCAAGCCTGGCAAGCCGGGGGGGGGGGGGGGCTGTTTTAAAGACAGTTCGTTCTGGGCAAAGCATAGAGTTTCCCAAAATTAACTAGAGGGCACTCTGGCGCTGCGATCGTTCAGCGACCATGGGAATGATGGAAAGTACACACTTGCCAAGTCTTCGTACTTGCGGGGGCCGAATCGTACTCGCGGCTTCGTTTATTGCTGGTTACGGTTTTGTTCTGAAAGAAAGAACGAACCCTTTTGAACGTAGTGACCTGATTCAAAATGGTAAGTTTAAAAGAATAAGGTTGTGAAGCGCAAACGATGAACATTTGCTACTTTGTGTTTTCGTGAAAAAACAAATCCAAGCCACACGAACACACACGGAGCCAGAAGCAGGCCAGAAGTACGAAAATGAGACAAATGTGTGTACTACCCAAGGAGGTTAGAGAAAACCTTGGTACTACCCGTCATTCCCATGCTCGCTGAAGCGCCGTGTGTTGCAGCTCCCATAGACACTAGCGCCAGTGTTCCCTCTAGTGTATAGTAGGAAACTCTATGTGGCAAAGGGCTCCAGATGTTCTCATGTTCTTCGCGGGCCTGATGGCCTACTGTTCACGGCAGTCACTACCGCCTGGTCATCCGTTATTCTACACATGTAACAACTGGCGACGAGGGTGAAAGAAAGTTTCATGTAAGTCTTCATTCCCGCACCGCGCTGCCATCTGCTCACCAAGCCAAGTTTCAGCAACCTTGAGCCGTTCGAGAAGGGAGGAGACGACTGGCCCTGTTACGTGGACCGGCTGCAAGCATTTTTCCTGGCGAATGATGTCGCCCCAGACAAGCGTACTGCCGTGTTCATCAGCTGCTGCGGGCAGAAAACGTATGCTTTGCTCCGCAATTCAGTCCAGCCCGCCAAGCCCAGTGACAAGACGCTGGACGAGATTCTTCAAGTTCTTGGAAGCTATTATTGTCCGAAGCCCTCTGCCGTCGTGCAGCATTTTCGTTTCAACTCGCACGTTCGTGCAGAAGGGATATCCGTCAGCAATTTTATCGCAGCACTGAAAAGCCTGTCCTAGCACTGCAACTTCGGGGCTGAACTCGAAAACATGCCCCGCGAACACGTCGTGTGTGGCATAAACAACGTGAATGTCCAGACAAGACTTCCGGAAAAACCGGACCTCACCTTCGACGACGCCGTGCAGACCGCCCTGGCAATGAAAGCAGCAAAAAGGGACGCAGGTGAGATAGCGCAAGCGAACACAAGCAGCGCTTTCTCGACTTACCGTGTCTCGTCAGGTTCTGGGGGCGTCACCTGCTACCACTGCGGGGATGGACAGCTTGCATCAAAATGCAAGCATGTGAAGATAATCTGCAATTACTGCCACAAACGAGGCCATTTGGCGAAGGTGTGCAATGGAGACGAAGGGACAGCCAAGCCCAAAGCAACAGCCCAACCAAGGCACATTCGTTCTCGGCTTGCAGTTCACCGTCGTCGAGTAACCGTCATTGTGTTAATACTGTACGCAAGCAGGACGCCGCTACCACTTCATCTTACGAAGTTTTTGACATGTGGCTGGTCGATTACACCACGCCGCCTCCGCCTTTCACCGTCACTGTTGACGTTTGCGGCAAGCCGCTCCACTTGGAAGTGGACACGGGGGCAAGTGTCTCTGTCATGGCTAAGTCGCGTCTTCTTCAGCTTTTGCCTCCGGTTCCTGTGCAGCCGTCGCAAGTGCTTCCGCGAAGCTATTCCGGGGAACTAAAAAAGGTTCAGGGCAAAGCTGACGTCAGCGTGAAACTTCATGGCAGCAAGGTGTCCGTTATGATGCGTAGTAATGTTGCGGTTACTTCTGTGCAGGAGTTGTACTCATCGTTGTGCCCTATAAGTAGTGTTGTGATCACAAAAATAAATGGTTGAAAGTAGCGCTGTGTGTGTGTGTGTGTGTGTGTGTGTGTGTGTGTGTGTGTGTGTGTGTGTGTGTGTGTGTGTGTCTTTTTTGTGTATTCGTATTCAGTGCGCTCTTACCATTCTATTAATGGCAGGGAGGCCGACCTACCTATTTTTCTGATCGGAGACGGATCGCACACTCTTCTTGGACGCAACTGGATGCGTGATCTGGGCATCGGCGTCTCAGACGTTGAAGTGAACACCCACGCACTTTCCGACGTCAAACACCTCGTCCAAGACTACGCCGAAGTGTTTGAAAAAGGCCTGGGTACATTCAAGGGTGAGAAAGCTTCTCAACATGTTTCTTCAGATGCTCCGCCTCGGTTCTTCAAGCCACGTCCACTGCCGTACGCCTTGACAGATGGAGTAACTCAAGAAGTCCATAGACTAAGAAGAGATTCCATTCTTGTTCCAATCAAGACAGCAAAGTGGGCTGCACCTATTGTTCCTGTGACGAAAAGGGATGGATGCATCAGAATCTGTGGAGACTTTGGTGTCGCCATAAACCCAGTGGGAACAGTGGAGCAGTACCCCATTCCAAGGATCGAGGACCTGTGGACTGTGTTTGCTGGAGGTGAGAAGTTCACAAAATCGGATTTGCGAGATGCATACCAGCAAGTTGTCGTTAACGAGGCATCTAGGGAGTACGTCACTATTTCGACGCATATAGGGTTATTTCAGTACACCCGGTTGCCTTTTGGCGTCTCATCTGCTCCTGCCATATTTCATCGCGCGACGGAGAACTTGTTCAGGGGACTGCTCCATGTAGCAGTCTATTTTGACGACGTTCTTGTGACTGGTGCAAATGATGCTGAGCACCTTGGCAACCTTCGTGCTGTACTTAGCAAACTTCAGGAATCTGGCCTCAAACTGAAACTTGAAAAATGCCGTTTCTTCGCGCCACAAGTTGAGTATCTCGGGCACATCATCAGCAAGGAAGGCCTTTCCCCGAATGTTGACAAGGTAGCAGCCATTGTGCATGCACCTGTGCCTCAGGATGTCAGGGAACTTTGGAGTTTCTTGGGACTTGTAAACTTCTACAGGTGCTTCTTACCCAATCTTTCGTCACTCCTTCGTCCACTGCACTTGCTTCTTTGTGAAGGGAAGAAGTGGGAGTAGATACATGAACAACAAGATGCATTCAATGCCTGCAAGCACTTGGTGGCATAAGCTCCAGTTCTTGTGCATTTCAACCCTGCCAGGCCTGTTTGCCTCAGCTTTGCCGCATCGCCTTATGGTATAGGTGCAGTTCTGGCACACAAAGATGCTGATGGCGGGAAACATCACATTGCCTTTGCCTTGAAGAGCTTGTCAAAAGCAGAACAAAACTACAGCCAACTCGACAAGGAGGCACTGGTTTTAGTGTTTGGTGTGGATCGGTTCCACCAGTACTTGTGGGGCATCTCATTCGAAGCACACACTGACCACAAGCCACTTCTTGGACTACTAGGTGCCAATGAGCCCGTTTCCGTGCAAGCTTCGCTTCGAGTGGTCAGTCGGGCTCTGAAGCTGTCTACTTACAAGTACGAACTTGTATACAAGCCTGGCAAAGAGCTCGGCGACGCTGACGCTCTTAGTAGACTGCCTCTCCCAACTGACACTACTGCATTACCACGACCTGCTGAAATCTTCTTGCTCGAGGAGGCATATTCGAGACTCCTTTCACCAGTTGTTGTGGCCCAAGCCACAAAAAATGACCCAGTTCTGGGCCTTGTTGTTCTTGCTGTTCTGAAAGCCTCTCAGTAGGACCAGAGTGGAACCCTTTCGATACCAGAAGCTCAGAACTCAGTCTCCATTAGGGTTGTCTACTCTGGGGATCAAGAGTAGTGATCCCCAAAACATTGCAGGCCCAAGGTCTTGGTGTTCTTCATACCAGCCACCCGGGTATCGAGAAGAGCAAGATGATTGCCAGGAGCCATGTTTGGTGGTAAGGCATTGACAATTACAATGCCAACAGCGTGAAGAGCTGCACTACGTGCCAGACTCAACATCGACCTGCACAGCCGGTTCAGCAGACGCCGTGGCCTTTTCCACAGCGACCCTGGTCAAGGCTTCACATTGATTTTGGGGGACCATTCCTAAGTCACACATTCTTGGTTACTGTGAATGCGTTCTCAAAGTGGATAGAAGCCTTCCCTTTGTCTTCCACATCTGCAGAAGCTACCATTTCTGCACTGAGAATTGCATTTGCTCAGCATGGCCTGCCTGATGTCATAGTTTCCGACAACGGTCGTGCCCTCACAAGTGCCCAATAACTTGAGTTCTTAACTCGAAATGGAATACGCCGCATGCTTGTACCGCCGTATCATCTTGCCTCAAATGGTGCAGCTGAACGAGTTGTACAAACTGTGAAGAACAAACTCAAGAAGTCTGGTTATGGTAACTTCTAAACGCAGATCTCCAGGTTTCTGTTCCACTATAGGACCACACCACATGAAGCGACAGGTCGGCCACCATGTGAACTCTTGACAGGAAGATTGTTCAAGACTCCGTTGGATGTCCTCAGGTCAAACCTGCAGGCATCTGTATTGCTAAAACAACTCAAACAGGAGTTGTATGCTGACAGAGGGTCCCGGCAGGCTCCATCACTGCAGCCAGGTGATGATGTGTACGCACGAAACGTTCGCAGTGGTATACCCAGGTGCCTGCCAGTGTTGTGGACGTCACTCCGGAATCAGCCAGTGTCCGTTTTGAAGATGGCACCTTGAAAAACCGATACAGCGACCACTTGCGCCTTGTGCAGACAGAAACGTTTGCCTCTCCTGAAACTGCTATAGCTGCAGCTCCACCGCAGTTGGAGCCGCCGCTTCTTCATGCGCCAGCTGTTCCAGAAGTGTCTCATCAGGAACAGCTACCTGGAACTAGCTTCTCTGGGAGTAGCTGTGCCACGAAGAGTGACGGGACTGCGCTCAACAGTGGTGTGCATGTGAACAGTGACTCTGTCATGCCTACGTCTAGCACGCCGAAGTTACGACGTGGCACGAGGACTAGGAAACCGGTGAATGGGTACTCCCCGTAGTCTTCCTTCTAAGAGGGGAGAAGTGTTACAATGTTGGCTCAAATGCAGCGTCCCCACACGGCGGTAATAGTTGTGTTGAGCTGTGCAAGCCTGGCACAGCGGGGGGGGGGGGGGAGGTGTGGCCGTTTTGGAAACAATAAAGACGGTTTGTACTGGGCACAGGGCTCAAGACGTTCTCGTGTTCTTCGCGGACCTGATGGCCTACTGTTCACGGTAGTCCCTACCGCCTGCCTATCCATTATAAACACATGTAACAGGGTGAGCAGAAAAAAACTTGGTCACTTGATTGCTGAGGCTCGGACCATGTTGTATGCAGCCCAGTGTCACCTTTGACTTTTTTTACTAAGCAGGAAGCAAGCTCTTCTAAGCTGTCACTGTGAAGCTCGTTGTAGCTAAAACACTTTGAAGAGGTGATATCAAGGAAGTCTACAAATGCGAAGAGCTTCTCCGAAAGGCGTACCCTAGACGTCCGCACGAGGGGGGCAAAGGGGGCTGCCCACCTGGGAGGGGGGTGCTAAATCTCTTCTATGCACTAACTAGGCAGCGGGGCACTCTCTTAGTCATCTAAAAGAGGTCGTAAAATCTGCCTCATACACTGATTTAATAAGAAGGAGGCACCCTGCAATAAACCTTCGCCCCCTCCTCCCCCCCCCCTATCGGCAAGCACGCCTATACCCCTTTTAATGCGGACAATTTCACCAATCACAGTTGGGCTCTTTGATTTTCGACTTCTGTCTACCCGTGGGCTGCCAGAGCCAGCCAAAGCGTGCTCGTTTTTCTTGGGCTGCTCCGTCTCCCCTCGCCTTCCCGCCCCCTCTACGCACTTCCGGTTGGCGTTCGTTTTTCTCGGGTTGGACCACCTTTTTTTCCTCCATGGTTGGACGCTCTGGCAACCCGCGGGGAGCCCGAGGGTCGCCGGACGCTTCCAGGACAATTTAGTGGCGCTCTTCGATTTTCGGATTCCTGGGTTGGTTCTGGAGACCCGCGGGCTGCCCGCGGGCTCCCCGAAAGCTAGCGCTGCATCTGGTTCTGATAGGAAAAGACGTAAGCTGGCTAGGCGTCCGCCTGGCGACAGCCCGAAGGTCGCAAAATCGAACGCAGGACAGCCAGCGTAAACGTAAACAAACTCTACCATCTTGGCAGCAAACAAAACAAGCAAACAAAACAACCAGTGCGCCATCTGGCCGTGTGTGGACACGATCGGCGCTCAATGGGACCACGCTATCGACTGATATCTCGGGCACTGTGATCAACGGCAAGCAACACGGATCATGGATGACCCTATAAATCAGCCAGCTTCAGCCTATGGCCTCAGTAGCCACAGCTTATGCAATGTCGCCTAATCGCCTTCTGTTCCTTGAACTGGTTAGTTATTACTGTTATTATGGCTACAAGAATGATGATCGCTTTATTGTTGTGCTGCCGTGCCCCAAAGTGATTTTTTTTGGCCTTGCATCATTGTGTCTATTGCTTTCCGGCAATGTAAAAATGAACCCTGGGCCAGAAACGCAAACAATGCTGAAAAAATTTTTTGATGGGCAAAAGGCGAAACAAGCTGATGTAGAAATCTTGAGCTAGCGAATGAAGGTAGTAGAAATCAGCCTTAAAGCGATTAAAGAACAAGCGAGTACAATAGCTTAATTGTCAAAAACAGTTAAGGAATTAGAGACTACTCTTCGTAAGCAGCAGGAAAGAATAGAGAGCTTCGAGGACAGAAGTAGAAGGAATAACCTAATGGTGTGCGGAGTACTGGAAACCGACAAGGAATCTGCTGCCGACCTTGAAGCGAAGGTGCTCGTAAACATATTCGAGAAATGGATTTGTGAGAACTTGAGTACCGTGGAACGAATACACAGGATAGGGAAGAAAAGCTCTAGGACTTGACCTGTCATTCTCAAGTTGTATGACTACAGGGAAAATGCCGAAGTTTACAAGCAGTGTAGAAAGCTGAAAAGCAGCAGCATCTCTATATCGGACAACTTTTCGAAGGAAACATCGGCAAGGCGTAAAATGCTCCGGGATTCTGTGAAACAGGAAAGGGATAGTGGGCGCTATGTACGCTTGAATTATGACAAGCTGCACGTAGACTCGGACGTGTACACGTTGGATAAGTCAAAGAACAGCCGCATGAATGTTCAGCGTCCGAAAACACATGCTGCTTCTGTTATTTATGACTGACGGGAAAAAGAATGTTATCCGAGCACATTACGCTTGATCAATTTGATTGCAAGAAGTCTGGCTAACAAGGTTGGTGACCTGGAATACATCCAGGCTAACTATGATCCTCACGTCATCACAATTACCGAAACGTGGCTGCGGCCTGAAATAAAAGACCAAGAGCTTGTGCCACCAAACTATAAAATCACTCGCAGGGACCGCAATGCGCGGGGGGGGGGCGGAGTTGCTGTAGTGATCATGGCTAATATATACTGTCTACAAATGGCTGGCATCCCAACACAAGAATGTGTTTGGTGCCAAATTAAAGTAGATAAAACAACGATATTCTTGGTGCAGTTTATAGACCACCTAACTCCCCTATTTCGTATCTCGAAAATATGCAGCTTTACTTAGAAGGCCTGAAGATCCGCAGCTCTCGAATTATTTCTGGCGACTTCAACTTGCCAGGCATCGACTGGCCTGAGCTTGGCACGGAGCCTCGCGAAAAAAAAATAATTGTGAACTGCTCGTAGAGATAGCCTTCAGTCATGATTTACAACAGGCAGTTCAAGAGTGCACGCACGTAATTTGGAAATCGGGATCGATTTTGAATCTAGTGTTCCTGGACGGGCGTTTTGAAGAACTTGAGGTGTTAATAGAAGCTGGCATTTCAGATCTTAAGTTAGTTTATCTGGAAATAAAGCATACCACCTTGTGCTCAAGGACTGACAGCACAAATACGCATGTTTCAAATTTTCTCAGAGCCGATGAAACAAGCATTATTGATCACCGTTCGCTATATTTAGATAGCTTCAGCCAGACGAATGACGTCAATGCCATGTGGGCTGAATTTAGAAGTATAGTATTTCACCGCATTGGTAGGTTTATGCCAATAAAAAAGAAAAACAATAATAAACAGAACCCATTGATAACACGTGAAATCATACATTTAAAACGAAAAATTAGCCGTGAACGAAAAAAAAGTTAAAAAAAGATCACAGTAAAATTTCCGCACTAAGCACTGCCTTGCGCATGAAGCTGACTGCTGCTAAGAAAACCTTCTATGATGTTACATTGACTGGTTTTATGTAGGATGACCCACACTGTTTTTGGCGCCATTTGTCACACGATAAGGAGGGTCCTAGAGACATTGTCGTTAATGGTGAGCTCGTGACGGAATTCGCTCGTATTGAAACTTGTTTTAATGGCTTTTTCCAATCTGTGTTTACTGATAGTTCTGCAAATAATTTTTCACCCTTTGCGCTACAATCCCCATGCATTTCAACAATGTCTGAGATAGAGATGTCATATGAAGGCATTGTAGCACTTTTGCTTAACATTAAAGATAAGAAATCCAGAGCTCCCGATGGTATACCAAATGCGTTTTTACGCAGGTATTCAGAATGGGTAGGCCGCTATCTTAAGATTATATTTAAGGCATCGCTAGTTGTCACGGACGGCCATTTTTGGCGACACCGCGTCACGGCAATTAACGGGCGCCGTACTCCCCCACTGACCGTGAGAACGGCGACCGCATGAAAGGGAGCCAAGAAGTGCAGAATGGGGTGCTCTTCTTAGAACGTCGCCACCGACGTTTGATCCTTTTGTAACTGCAGCGGCGTCTTCAAGGTCGTCGAAGGCCGCAGTATACCCCGAACAAGGATTAGACTACGAGACGCACCGGCTGAGAGCCAAACGGTTGACCGTTCCCACGGGGAAAAGCATGGGAAACGCTCTGGTGGCCAAGCCGTATGACAACAACCCGACAGGTTGTCACTCTCGCTAGTTGAGGGCCCTCTCCCAATTGAAAAGGGGTGGGGTCAAAATATTTTTTGGGCGGAGTTTCCATCAATTAGACGCACATGATTGGACCCATGTAGAGGTCTCTTGTCCCCAAGGAAGAGAGTGAGGAGACACGAGGGGGATTTAAGCGCAGGATTTTGCCCTGCTAGGCAGACTAGTCGCTGACCAACATGGTGTAGAAACAGATCAACAAGCATCTCTTCTAGAAGTTTTTAGTGTGGCTCTGTATCGGCTGGCCACCTAAACTTAGCCGTTCGTCTGGTTGTGACGCGATATTAACGTCTGCAACGTAGACATCGGGACTTCGCCTCCAGTTAGCTCAACCTGCTCGAAGTCACCTGCAAGCACTAGCCTCCCGGAGCCACCAGCGTTGCAACACCGCCGACATCGCAGTCGTGCCAGAACTCTCTTCGACTTCTCGCATCCGATCGTCGGGGACACAACGCTGCCGGTCATCACACGTATGCCTTCACCTGTTTATATCTTCGAACTTTCTCCTCCATCGTTCTATTCTTGTTAGTTTGTGTAGTTTGTAATAGTTCTCTCTCGTAAGCTGACTCATTGTTTCTGTTATATATTTCTTTAGTTGTATCAAGTGTCGATGTATTTTGTTAGTTGTATTGAAGTGTTGTATTAGATCCCGTGTGCTGCAATATCACTAGAGTAAAGTTGTTTTGTTTTCTCACGTCTCTGATCTCTTCACTGTCTCTGCTTGCGTGCGGAACGAACCAACCTGCTGTCATTCCCGTCGCCGACTTCGCGCTGGCGACGCTTGAGTGGCAGCTTGTAACACTAGTACAGAAACGAATCCCAGATGATTGGTTAGTTGAAAAAGTTGTTCGAGTACACAAAGCAGGTGGAAATCAAGACATAGGAAACTACCAGCCCATTTCATTGACGTGCGTGTGCTGCAAGTTTCTGGAGCACATAATATTAAAATCAATCTACGGTTATCTTGAAAACAAGAAGACGTTTTTTTTTTCTAATCAGCACGGCTTTCGATGGAACCTATCCACTGTTACACAATTGGTAGAAACAATTAATGACTTTTCGACTGCACTATATAACAGAAAGCAGATCGACGCTATATGTTTAGATTTATCGAAGGCTTTTGACCGCGTTGTGCACACCAACTTAATAAATAAGCTAATGGAATGAATATAAATTATGAAGTTGTAGCGTCAATCCGCTCATACCTCACAGGTTGGACGCAATACTTCGAAATAAATGGCAACAAATTGGATCTGCTAAACATAACTTCAGGCGTACCACAGGGATCCGTTTTGGGACCCCTGCTTTTTTTATTTACATAAATGATATTGCTAATGACGTAAGTGACGACATAACCGTCAGATTGTTCACAGATGGTTGCCTAATCTACCGTGAAATCAATAATAAGAATGATCAGGCGTCACTTAAGCAAGCTCTTAGAGCCGTAAAAAGATGGGCCACTAAATGGCAAATGAATATCAATGAATCCAAATCAGTTATGCTCAGAGTTACGAACAAAAAAAAACATGCAAATAAATGTCAATATGAGATAAATTCAACAACTCTAAACGAAGCTGACTCGATAAAATACCTAGGCTTAATCATTTCAAATGACTTAAGTTGGAAATCTCACGTGAACAGCATTTTTGCAGCTGCAGAAAAAAGTTATGGTTCCTCCGTCGCAGACTAAACACATCCGTTGAGCTCCTTGCATACTTGACCTACGTAAGGCCAACGCT
This sequence comes from Rhipicephalus microplus, assembly GCF_043290135.1. Classification (NCBI taxonomy): domain Eukaryota; kingdom Metazoa; phylum Arthropoda; class Arachnida; order Ixodida; family Ixodidae; genus Rhipicephalus; species Rhipicephalus microplus. The sequence goes on along the minus strand of NC_134700.1, from coordinate 57,167,999 downwards.
AGAATACGCCAGGGCAGTGTGGGACCCCTTCCAGTCGGGGTTAATAAATCTAATGAAAAGATACAGTGAAAAGCCGCAAAGCTAATTTTATCGCGTTATTTAGGAAGTGACTCCGTTTCTGAAATGCTTCTGTAGCTTGAATTGCCTACGCTGGCTCATCGCCGGAAAGTCGGTCGACCTAAATTTCTGTTTTTTTTTTTTGTTATCAAAAGGACACCTTATTATTGAAACTGAACCCTATCTTGTTCCCAGGCCTTCCAGCAATGTCAAATGATGCAATCAATTTGTGTATTCGGTTCCTAAATGCAATCTTGATGAGTATGCGTATTCCCTTTTTTCACGAACGATAAAAAGTGCAATCAGTTGCCAGTACCGGTACTCAATTCGAAGAAAAATATGTCGTGAACAGTGAGTGTTGCTATAGTATTGTCACGGGGTCGTGACGTGGCCAAAGACAGAAAACTTCGTGTTGGGATTTAACTGTTTATTTGGGCGAACCTGTGCCCGGTAAAGGGAAAGTCTAATTACAGCAGCAGGAACGTGGCATTATTGTACCTATATGGCCATGTTGTTCAAAAATGCATCGCGTCGTTACTTCATATTGCATACTATACCACCATCACAATATATGTATGTACGTTTTTATTGACAGTGTTCAAATATTTTTCCTTTGTGTATTAAAAAAATTCTGTCTTTTATACAATACATTGTACTTGTTTTTGTTTTATGTTTACTCTACCCACCCTGTTACGGCCATAACAGCCAAATATATTTAGAAATAAATAAATAAAAATACTATAACCAGCTTTTCGTGAAAAAAATGCCGCACCTTATTCACAAGTTTAATACATTCCAGCCAACAAGTATAAATGTTTCAAAGGGGGCACTTGAACCAATTTGACATGGCACATACACAAAGAAAACCTATAAAAAATAAGCCATTCTTCACGAAATTTCTTTGGCTTATTATCCCGATTGTCAGGTGGTGGTTCCTCGAGGCAAAGATAATTCAGCAAAATGTCTTCTCCTTTTCTACCCATCCGAAGGGTTTATACACATCCATGCGAAACCAATGTTCCCTCCTGCCCCTCATTTCTTTCTGTTTCATGGGCTTTTGATCGATTGCCCCTTTTACCCTGGCGCAACCCATCATGGTGGATCGGCTTTTAGCTCACCCAATTCAGCATGCCAACTCCTCGTTTCCACCTCCCCGTTTTCGCAAGTGACCTTCCCTGCTTTATTTAGGTTGGAGGAGAGGGTATGAAGAATATACAAAATGCACTAAGTTAGGCAAGGGATGAATTTTGGCCTTGTTGGTACAACATATGTGAAATGTTTTGTGATCATTTGCTGATTTTTAGCACCTGTGTATGTGAGTTCTCTTTGTCTTGATAAATCTGCCCTACACAATTCAGATAGGTCGGCAGTTGCAGCCTTGAAGAAGTCTGCATGTTGAGATGATGGCTCTAGCGACAACCCGTGTTCACAAATATTTCATCTCTTAAAGCATGTCTTCCTCTCAACTCCTGTTTCTTTTTTTGGTTTCATAACATGACACTTCTGATTAAAAAAAATGGGAATGCCTTGTATAATCTGTGTTAATGTGTTAATAATAGTGCCACAGCTAGACCATCGCAAAAGACGCGTGCCATAATTCGCGTTCGTAAAAGCCGCCACACAAGTAGCAAGAAAGCCGCGCCATCGAACGCCGTCCTGCACGCGCCACGATGCTACGCCACGGGACCGGCACGAGACTCGGGGGGCAGATGAAGAGACCGACGAAGTTCGAGTCAACGAGCAAGATACATTTTGGCTGACCATTTTTAGTTTTGAGTTTACGGGCACAAGTTCGCCCTAAATAAAGAGTTGATATAGTGCCAGCTGCTATATTTATTCGTTACAATCTGGTGGAGGTGCTGGGTATAATTCCAAGCCCACCACTGGCAAGGGAGAGAAGCCCAGATCCTAGAAGATTGGAGCCCGCAGAATTAACACCTGTGCACCAACGCACGAGTCACCGGCTACGTGGTGAGCAGCCCGAGTTTGGCCCCCTAATTGACCCATCAAGACCTGTCGAGACCTCAAGCACAAGCGTCACTGCGATGGCCACCCAGTCGATGCCATCTCCATCTCACCTCATTGTGGATTCACCACGTACACCAGAGGTCTTCCACGGTGAGACCTTTGAAGACGCTGAGGACTGGTTTGAAGGCTTCGAGCGTGTTGCACGTTTGAATGGTTGGGACGAAGCCCGAAAACTTCGTTACGTTTACGTCGCCCTGCAAGATTCGGCACGTACGTGGTTTGAGAACCACGAAGCGTCCTTGCTGTCATGGGACGACTTCCGACGAGAGCTAATCGCAACCTATCCGAACACGGACCGCAAAGAGAAGGCAGAGGCTGCTCTTCAGGCGTGGAACCAACGGAACAACGAGAGCGTGGCCATGTACATAGAAGACATGTCGCGGCTTTTCCGCCTAGCCGACTAAAACATGGCCGAGGAGAAGAAGTTGCGCCACTTAATGCGCGGAGTAAAAGAAGCAATTTTTGCAGGCCTGGTGCGTAATCCACCGCGAACAGTGGCGGAGTTCCGGTCCGAGGCAACGACCATGGAAAGGACACTACAACAACGTGCGCGACTGTACAACAGAGACTTCAGCATCTCTTCAGTCAGGGCGGAGTCAACAGCCCTCCCCAACAACGTTGACGTCCTTCGGGAAATGGTGAGGGCTATCGTTAAGGAGAAGCTCCAGAAACTGCAACTCCCCCAAAGTCCTCCAGCGATGCCCTCAATCACGGACGTTGTACGTGAAGAAGTGCGGCAAGCACTTATTCAACCACAGCCTCAGGTGCCCTACCACGCGCAACCGGAACCTCAGCCACAGCTGCCGTACGCGCAAGAAGTACAGCAAGACATCAGACGCCCGAACTTTGCACAAGCTCCCGTTATGCGACCGACCTTTTCTCGCAGTACGCCACCGCCGATGCCAGAAGCGAGACCCCGCAAAAGTGATGTATGGCGCATGGCAGACCGGCGGCCCCTCTGCTACCACTGTGGGGAGGCAGGTCATCTTTATCGGACATGCCACTACCATCGGGTCGGGCTGCGTGGCTTCCCAGTGAATGCACCCTGCCCTCGTAACGGTGAGCGCCCTTATGAAATTGAAGAATATTTATCTTCGCGCTACGCCTCTCCGAACACTCAGCGACATGAATCGCGGTCGATTGCACCAATGCGCAATAGGTCGCCGAGTCCACACCCATCATCTACTTTCCCGAGGCGTCGTTCACCAAGCCCGCGACGGGAAAACTAGAACTAGCGACCTGTGGAGGCAGGGCCACTGATTTTCGGAAAACTGAAAATCCTCCATCGTTAACCGGATCAGACGACGACACTGACACAATGACGGACAAGTGCAGTAATGGTGACGCGACATCCGAGCTACAAGTCAGAATCGACGACGTCAAAACCATAGCGTTAATAGACACAGGTGCAGACTACTCAGTGATAAGTAGCATGCTCGCAAAGAAGCTGAAGCAAGCGCTCACTCATTGGACCGGACCGCAGATACGCACCACCGGAGGGCACTTAGTCAGACCCGTAGGATTGTGCACAGCGAGAGTGGGAATAAGAGGCCATGTGTACGTCTGCAGTTTTATTGTTCTCCCCGAATGTTCCCGTGGGGCAATTCTGGGCATGAACTTCCTGCAAGCAAACAGTGCCATCATCGACTTGCAGAAATCCCAAGTTTCTTTCTCTACAGAGAACGCTGTTGCCGTGTGTCATGCGGAGCAACCAATTGTTTTGTCTCTTCGTATTGTGGATGAAGGTGTGACAGTACCGCCACGTAGTAGCGTGACAGTTTCTGTGAAAAGCGACGTTTTTCGTGAATGTGCCGGACTATCTGATGGAAATATCGAACTGCTACTCACAAAGGGGATACGCGTGGCAAGAGGTCTAGTGAACCTGCGGAACGGATATACTGATGTGCTATTGACTAACTTTATCGACGAGGTACAGCATGTGGCGAAGGGAGCAGCCATAGCATCACTTCATGACTACGTGCAAGTCTCAGATGTTTGCATTATAGAAAAAGTACCAACAACGCCCTCAACAGTGGACAGTGTCCTCGAGAAAATAGATATTGACCGAGAGCTTTTATCTCTGCAAAATGACCAGATTGTGGAGTTGATCAAGGAATTCGCAGAATATTTTTCCTCTTCATCGAAAGTCGGACGTACTCCTGTAGCAAAGCACCGCATTGTAATCGAAGGGCATGTTAGACCAGTATGTCAGCATCCATACCGAGTAGCTCCGAAAGAAAGGGAGGCGATAAAGAAGCAAGTACAGGAGATGCTCGACGACGATGTCATACAGCCCTCCAAGAGCCCATGGGCATCGCCGGTAGTACTTGTGAAAAAGAAGGACAACACCATGCGGTTCTGTGTTGATTACAGAAAACTCAACCTCGTCACGAAGCGGGACGTGTACCCCCTCCCACGAGTCGACGATACGTTGGATAAACTGCGCAATGCTCACTTTTTTGCATCGTTGGACCTAAAGAGGTGGGTACTGGCAAATAGAAGTCGACGAACGAGATCGTGAGAAGACGGCATTTGTGACACCCGACGGACTCTAAGAGTTCAAAGTATTCCCATTTGGTTTGTGTTCTGCTCCCGCTACCTTCCAGAGGATGATGGACACTGTGCTCTCCAGCCTCAAATGGCAGTCATGCCTTGTCTATCTTGATTACGTAGTAATTTTTTCCACTACGTTCGAGCAGCACGGGCGGAGATTTAGAACGGCACTGGACGCTATTCGCATGGCTGCACTTACGATCAAACCCGAAAAGTGCCACTTTGGATTCCGGGAGCTCCGGTTCCTCGGGCACATTGTCAGTTCTCATGGTGTGCGCCCAGACCCGGATAAGATCACTGCGGTTCAAAATTTCCCAAGGCCAAGAGACAAAAAAGCTATGCGACGTTTTCTGGGGCTTTGTGCCTACTATAGGCGCTTCGTTGAAAACTTCTCCAAGATTGCGGAACAACTGACACGGCTTACAAAGGAAGGTGTGCCATTCATCTGGCACCAAGAGCAAGAAGACGCCTTTTCTGAATTACGACGGCGTTTGCAGTCACCTCCCATACTCGTTCATTTTGATGAAGATGCCAAAACAGACATTTATACGGACGCCAGCAACGTTGGCCTCGGTGCTATTCTTGTTCAGTGGCAGAACGGGGAAGAAAAAGTTATTGCTTATGCAAGCCGCACTCTGTCGAAAGCTTAGTCTAATTTTTCAGCTACAGAAAAGGAATGTCTCGCAGTTATATGGGCCATCAGTAAGTTCCGTCCATATTTATACGGTAGACCATTCCGAGCCATCAGTGACCATCATTCATTGTGCTGGCTTGCGAACTTTAAGGATCCTTCTGGAAGACTTGCTAGATGGAGCCTGCGTCTACAAGAATATGACGTCACCGTAGTCTACAAGTCTGGCCACAAGCACAATGACGCGGATTGCTTGTCACGGGAACCAGTCCAGTCCTCGTCTTCTGAGCATGAACAAGACGCCGCATTTCTTGGAGCTGTGAATATGTCGGAGATGGCTCATGATCAGCGAATGGACCCAGAATTACTTCTGCTCATTCAATACTTAGAGGGGCAGCAAGTCTAAGTACCGCGAGTTTTCATCCGTGGACTACGTTCCTACGTCCTCCGCAACAACGTTCTGTACAAGAGAAACTTTCAACACACCGGTGAAACGTACCTACTGCTGATACCATCATCACTGCGAGCGGAAATTTTAGAAGCTTGTCATGGTGACCCATCGGCAGGTCACTTGGGCATTAGTAGGACTTTGGCAAGAATTCGCCAGAGATATTACTGGCCAAAATTGATGGATTCAGTGCAGCATTATGTAAGATCATGCCGAGAATGCCAAAGACGCAAAGTACCATTTCTAAAGCCGGCAGGTCTTTTTAAACCGATAGAGCCACTGAAAGTACCGTTTGAGCAGGCCGGAATGAATTTGCTAGGACCATTTCCTATGTCATCGTTCGGGAAGCGCTGGATAGTTGTAGCAACCGACTACATGACCCGGTATGCCGAGACGTCATCTCTCAAAAAAGGAACGGCAATTGAAGTGGCTTAGTTTTTTGTGACCCAAATAGTGCTGCGACATGGCGCACCTAAAGTCATTATAACTGACAAAGGAACTGCGTTCACTGCCAGGCTAGTACAGTCCGTCATGAAACTAACGCACACCGACCACAGAAGAACTACCGCGTACAATCCGCAAACTAACGGGTTAACTGGAAGGCTGAACAGGACGCTTGCTGACATGATCGCGATGTATGTGGACGTCGAGCATCGGACTTGGGACACCATATTACCGTATGCTACATTTGCATACAATACCGCAATACAAGAGACAACCCACTTCCCGCCTTTTAAACTTGTTTACGGTCGAACAGGAATGACGACATTAGACGCGATGCTGCCTGTCAACAGCACGAATGAAGAGGACCCTGACATCAGCGAATATGTAGAAAGGGCAGAAGAGGCGCGACAACTAGCACGGTACCGCATCATTCAACAGCAGGACGTCGACGCGCACCGTTACAATCTAAGACGAAGGGACGTTCAGTATTCTCCTGGAGACCAAGTGCAGGCTGGACGCCTGTACGTGCACGTGGTCTTTCAGAAAAGCTTATGCGGCGCTATTTTGGCCCTTACCAGTTTCTTCGTCAGCTAGGCCCATTAAACTACGAAGTGATCCCTGAAGGTCAAGTATGCACAATACGACGCCGGAATCTCCCGGAAGTTGTACATGTAGTATGAATGAAACCGTGCTACGACAGGAACTGAACAAGTGAACTGACTCACGTCGTCTAACACAAGGACAAGTCCTATTGTTTAGAAACTGTCAGCCGGCTCTACGCATCTGGGCGATGCGTGCTAGGAGGGGGACTAATGCCACAGATCGACCATCGCAGAAGACGCGTGCCACAATTCGCGTTCGTAAAAGCCGCCACACAAGTAGCAAGAGAGCCGCGCCATGGAACGCCGTCCTGCACGCGCCACGATGCTACACCACGGGACCGGCACGATACTCGGGGGGCAGATGAAGAGACCGACGAAGTTCGAGTCAGCGAGCAAGAGGCATTTTGGCTGACCATTTTTAGTTTTGAGTTTACGGGCACAAGTTCGCCCTAAATAAAGAGTTTATATAGTGCCAGGTGCTATATTTATTCGTAACAATAGCTCAGTTTTGTCTGTATTTTGGTAGATTTTCAATGCACCCATTGTCTTGGTTTCTTTTGAGCAATCATTTGACTGAGTTATGAACCAACAATTGCTCTTCATCGCTTATTTCCTGCCATCGTGCGTATGCAACTTGCCTAGTGCGTACTTTACTAAGACTGAAAATAAAAAAAAACAAAAAAGAGTGCTGTTTTTACACTGTAGCACCGAAGTGAGGATATTTAGTAATTGCGTCTTTTTATTTTATTTCTAGCATGTCAAGTGCCGGAGGCATGAGTGCTGGCTAAACAATGAAGAGTTCATTCTTGGGCGAAAGTGAAAAACATTTTACCCCCGCCCCCCTCCCGCCGACGCTCATCTGCAATTTTTTTCGGTGGTTCATTAACTCAAATAGCATAACAAAATGTAATTTGTTATGCAGCACTGAGCAGCTGACTCGTCCGTCACTCAGTGTCAGTGCAGCCGATTTTACCTGGTTGAAACGCTCCCGCTGCAGATCGGGCACAGCAGAAGAGTGACACGTGATCCTAAAACCAGGAACGTGTTTAAATTACATACACAATAAATGGACATTATGAGTACACGTATCGCAACAAGAGAAGTACGCAACGCGTACGGCGGAAGTGCGGTAAACAATGAAGTCTTGTTTTTATTGTCAAGATCTGTATTAGCCTTTACAATAATCTCATCAGGCTACTGTACGAATCGAGCAACTTGCGCAGCGAGAACGTTTTTGAATTGTGGTACATTAACACAGAACGGTATTACCATCACTGCCACGAAATTAATGGCGCGAAATCGTGTTCACCCGGAGGTTAGTTAGAAGTTGACAGCTTACCCGTCCTTGACACGAGGTGCACTATGAAGCTGTGAACATTTGTGTTCATCACTGTCGTCACTCAAGAGTAGATTTATCGCGAGGAAGAGTGCTTGCCGCCAATAATCACGTAGCTTGAACTTCGCGCTGGTCCAACGACAAAACCGGAAGCCACCATGGCACTTTTCCTCACAGAAAAGAGACACAGTGCCAACGACCCAACGTAAGCCTAAGTTGTTGCGAGCAAACTTCAACGCAGTTACCACCTCAAATACAGCAGCGATGACCGAGGATTCGTGCTTAATACGTTTTTGTTTTTAATCTTTCATTTTAAATGTTTGACGAAAACAATCTCTTCACATGCTTGAATTCCGTTGTCATCATCATCAGTAAGCCCGCCAAAATTGAATGCGGAACTTCAAGGCACCCAAAAATGCCATTATTATTATTATTATTATTATTATTATTATTATTATTATTATTATTATTATTATTATTATTATTATTATTATTATTATTATTATTATTATTATTATTATTATTATTATTATTATTATTATTATTATTATTATTATAACTTGCAGAGAAATTGCAAGGTTCCTCTGAAAATGGAGCAGAGCTACAGTCACGCGCATTCTCAGCACTGCCTTAGAACACTGGTATACGAGGCCTTAGAACAAAAAAAAACTATGATATAGAGGAATAGAACAAAACCATAATTACATTGATTCCTAAAACGCAAGTGCAGTTAGGTCAAAGCACTAGGGGAAGAAGTAAGCAAACTCTCCCAAATCACAAAAAAAAACGAAAAAGAGAACAATCTACAAAAACTACCCACTCGAGATCTAAACTTGAAATAACTGAGCTAAAAGGGCTGATTAACAAAAAGAAAACTGCCGACATGGTGATTTATTGCAACAAAGAATTAGATGAAGAATTCAAAGAAAGGACCAAGCATGACAACAGGAAACTAACTACGAATGCACACTCCAACAGATAGAGTAACATAATCAGCAGTCTCAACATCTATAGTAAGGTGGCAGAAGACTTTTACTACAGCTCACGAATAAGCCACCTAACAGAGAAAAAAGCCAAAGTTTAACAAAACACTTAAACATCATGATTAAATATAAACAAAGTTAGAAAGAAATATAAAATCAGAAGCTTAACCTGGAACGAATCTCCTTGGATAGCCTACCCTGAGAGAATGGAGTAGAGCCCTACAAAACATGACCAATGTAAAATCATGCAGCGAAATTGTTGACCCGATCAAAGATAGAGATCTCGTGTTTAACAAGCTTGTGACACTTTCTGCACAATGCCTCACGTACTGGCGAATCAAATGTACAACCGACCTGTAAAAATGCGAATACCAAACAAATAAAGAAAAATAGAGATAAAAGATTTGAAGAATTATGCACAGATCAACAGATGTGCCACTGTGGATCATAGTCATGTGCTGTCAAACTGACAAATCCGCGAAACAGAACAGATCCATTTACTTAGCTTGCAGAGACTAATAAAGGCATTCGACTCGGTAATGATACCAGCAGTCTTAGAGTAGCTAGTGCATAATGCATGCATCAATACCCTAGCCAACATCTACAAAGAGTCCACAGCAGACAGACAGACAGACAGACAATGAACTTTATTAAGGTCTTGAGGGGTGACTAGAAAAGTCCCTTTATGTGGGAGGAGCTGTCACAGAGCAGAAAAATTTTATTCGTGAAGTGGATCTGGCAACGAGACGAAATCTGAGCAATATTTACAGCATGCTTACAAGAAGTATTTGAGCCACCATGTTGAAAAGAAACACGAATAAACATTTACAAAGAATATCTCGGTACTTATGCTTTGCGAATGACGTTTTACTTTTCAGCAGTGGTGCCGTTGAACTACAATGAACTGAGGGTCTAAATCGAGAAAGTGTTCAAGTAGGGTTACAGATAAATAAGTAAAAGGCAAGGATCTAGTGTTCGGAGGCCAAACAAAAGAGCAAGAGTTCGCAACGGCACACTAGAATCCTTACGATATATATATGTACTTAAGTCAGATATTCACAGGACCCACAATTCATGAAAAGGAAATTCACCAAACAATATGGACGGGCTAAAGCTTTAATGGCAGACATTCCCAAATCATAAAAAGCAATTTACAACTGTCCCTAAAGCAGAAAGTGGTCAACTATTGTATGCTGCGAGTACTAACATATGGTGAAAAAACTGGAATGATAGTAAAAAAAAGAAGAAAAGAAAAAGAAGTCCAGAACAGATCAAGAACTATGCAAAATAGAAACAGTAAATGGTTAGCATAACATATAGATTAAAAAAGCAGAGCTCGATAGAGAACAAACAGGGCTAGATGACATTGAGAAAAAAAAGGTGGACCTGGGCAGGTCAAGCAATGTGAGGGAGAGACAAATGACCAGTTAGAGAGATTGTGTGGCTACGAAAAGATGGGAAAAATAGCTGAGAAAGGCAGAAGGCTAGATGGCATTTGCACGCTTAAGATCGAATAAGCTTGCACAGGGTTGGGAAAAATGTAGGTAACTGGGGCTAAAGCCTTTGTACAGAATTGGACATAAAAAAAGGCTGATATACAAGAAGAGCATGTGTTATTGAGGTGTTGCACATCGCAGGTTTTTTTTTAGGTGAGGTATTCTTTATTTATTTATCGTGAATACATTGAAAGGCTGACGACAAAAGCTGCACACAAGCAGCTTGACAGGCCCGTCAGCCCAATTCAAACGTCAGCAGCAGATGGCAGATATGCATGCTGTAGAAATTTACAGTAATAGACACAACACACCAAAGTATCGCAATTCTATTGCGATAACAAAAATATGCAAGTAAAAAATATATGCACGCTAACAACTAAACAAGGCGCATAACTTGTTGGTTTCAGTACCAACAAGTTATTCAACTCACATCACAGTGCTACTGCTTACGTATTGTAGTTGTTCTACCAACTGCTTTTCGACAGGTTTCTAGCAACATTGAAACATATCTGGAACATTTAGCAGAACCATGTACAGCCATGTCCCCGAGTCTGTATAGTGCATCTGCAGCCAGGCTTAATCCGTGGTACCTTGCGGAAGTTGTGGGCTCCGACGCGGTGTGCCCAGGAGCACGCGTTACCAAACAGACATGCTGGGCTGCTTTGCACATGAGTGGCCATGTTGAAAGGTGTGCCGGTTTAACCGTAGATGCATGATTCTACAGGGCGCTTTCAGCACGTGCATTCTGAGAGATGATGTGTTTCGACTGATAACACATGCCTGACTAGGCACTTGTTAATGTGCCTGGTCATGTATGATATGGTTGACATTGCAAAACTTCTTTAGCCCCAACCACTCCAGAAACTAAAGCACATCGCATGAAGCAGGTAAAAAAAAGCGCGCCTGCCACCACAATGCGGATTTTTAAATTTTACGTACTTGCTAACACAACCGAATGAAGGCATTACTTCCCCAAAAAGTCATGTTCCACAAGAAGTGAGTGCTCTTTTCGGGGAAATCACACCTACATTTGGTCATGTTACGAAAGTATGTGAAATCATAATTTGTGGCAGCAGCTGTACTTTCTTTACCTGCTTTGTGCACTTTGCTTCAGTTTGGACCTGGAGTGGCTGGTACTGAAGAAGTTTCGCAATGCCAAGCGTTCAGCAGCGCACATCACTGAGTCAAACTGGAACCTGAAGATGAAGCATGCCCGCTGTTTCATACAGAAGAAGCTTGCACGCACGACCTGGGAAGGCCTCACTGGACTGGGAAATGCTCACATTGCAGAAAGTGTACGCTATGTACTCAACAAAGGCCCAAAATTTAGCCACGAACCTCTGTTGCTGGCTCACGAATTACTGGCATTGCACCGACGAGTTGCGGCAAAAGTCGATGTCACAGTTAGAGACTATTGCTTACAAAACAATGTCTAAGCTCTAGTAAGAACAGGGGAAAAACCCTCTTCATCAGGAGGATACGTTGGTGCGTGTTGTCATTCTTCAAGTGCAACCATTTGTAGTAATGCATGTAGATTTGTGTAACTTCAAGGCAAGACAAGCAGCCTACATGAACTTCATCAAGTTAAGTGTCATCAAAACAAGAGTTTTGAAAAGCAAGGCAGTGGCTCTGAGTAAGGATTTGGAACTTGCACAACTAGCAGAGTTTATTGCATACTGCAGCTAGCAAAAACAACACCCTTTCTGTGTTTTTTACGGCCAAGGCGCATAAGCCGGGTGTTTCATTCAGGACAATTGTGAGTTATTGAGGTATCTAGCAGAACATGATTAGTCAGTTTTTAATGAAGCGGCTAGACTAGGATGTCATGAGAGACCCATTTTAAACTCGGAATTTCCCATGCATCATCTCCTTTCTTCAAAAAAAAATTCTTCGATGGGCACTTGTTCTTGGTAGATGTCGAGGACTCATTTTATTCTGTCCTGCACGGTGAATCGTTTTTCTACATAAGAAGTTGCACAGACGAGAGTGGTGTGGTTGCCTTCAGGAATGCCGCGGGCATGGCAGTATAAGCTTTTATGGCCCTTCTCAAGTTTTATGTTAAAGGTAGCTCATATGTTGCTCCTGTGTTGTGCAATTTCTTATGTTTGACCGTAACCGCTTTTATTACGTTCCACCAACATTTTAATTAGTGGGAGGCTTTGGAAGTTCTTGCGTATGATGATAATTTTTATTATTTTAAAGCAAATAACGACCGTCACATATCAGCCCATTGTTAACAATGATCTAGCAGGCTTACGCAGACTGAAAAAGAATTGGCGTTTACACATGAGTTCAAGGCTTGTGGTTTTTTGCAGTTTTTGGCTTAGCGCATTACCTTGCAGAGTATTCACGGCTGTTGGCTTTTTTGTCTAGGTGTGCTGAAAAATAGCTTCCATACGAGTTAACGCAATCCAAAACTGTAAAAAGGGCCATAGCTGAACAATGCCCAGAGTATGCATGTGCGGGATCGTGCTCCCACGTTATGCAGAAGACTTTTCAAAATAAATTGGACAGGCTGTCTGTGGTTGGTTTCCTTCGCATGCTCCTTAATGCTGTAGCTGAGTTGCTCCACCAGACTATCAAGAGAGAACACCACGGTACTGGGGTAGAGCAAGAGCGCAGAACAGCGAGACCTGAGGTTGTACCGTGTATGCATCGAGCTGCACATGACCTAAAAATGGTTGCAAACAGAGATGGCATGCCGATTCTTTTTTCTGCGCCACGAAAATAATCTCAGCTTTCTCATGTATACTATCTGATGGAAGCAACAAAGGTGGTTACGGTAAGAGGCACGCCAATCATACACAAAATGTGTCAACGTGGTCGTTTATGAATTTCCACTATCCTACGGCAAAAGATGAACATTGCCCGGGCAAGATTATGCGCGAATGAGCAAGCACAAAAACAGGAACTTTGGTTAAAAGATAAAGATGGGGCACATTTTCTAACACATTGCGATTCTCATAAATGCGAGCCGTACTTGGATTCATAATCAAACAGTGGTTTTGGGACGTTAAACCCCACAAATCAATCAATCTAATCAATCGAGCCGTACTTGGATAAGGTTTAAGGTTTGGATTATTGGCAGAATCAGTGACACAACTACCCGAGAATGCATGGATGCATTCTATATAAAACCACGAGGTTCATTAGGTATCAGTCATACTTTGTCTTTCTGGTATGTAGAGATCAAGTTCACAGATTGTGATTAGTTCGTATGCTCTAAATGTGAGCCTAGCTTACTCCACACATGTGTGCCTATAATTTTCGATGCAGGATATGATGAATAAACTGTCGAAACTTTGAGCTCCCCTAGACCCCCTTTCTCATTATTTTGTCATTAAAACAGCCATATCTTTGTGGCTTCTACAAGAACATGGACTGATTAGAATAGCAAAGAGCACTTCTAGCCTGACTTTTGTGTCTTAAAAATGCGTAGAGGCAAATTTGACATAGAAGAGGGACACCCTGTGTGGGTGATGCAGACTAGAAGACATGAGACTATGATATGCAAGTTACCGATATGCAATGACAAGGAGAATGAATGCAGTGATTGTGTGAGCATTCCAAGCTAAAAAAAGGCTAGGAGGGACCAGTGCCTTCTGTCGCATAAGCCATGAAGTAACAAAAGCAACCATCGTCACCTGTGCCACCATCTGGAACGTAAGAGCACTACCAAAGGCTGCATTCATTGTTCTTCTGCACAGGCTTACGACATGCAGCTCCATAAAAGTAAAGCGAGGCCACATAAATGCTTCAATGTGGTAGTGTCAGAGCGCATACTCAAATCTGTTGCAACAAAATTATTTTAAAGATCACTGCTTTTTTACATAGTCGTTTTAAAAAAACTTTAAAATTGGTCTGAAGACAAGGTTACATTCTACAGATTTTCGCTAGTGAATGGAAATTCTTCGTTACATTAGAAACTTAGTAAGATGGTTTTGCTAGATAGAGTTTTATTAGTATTTATTAGTAAAAATTACACAATGGGTAGCCATGAAAACTTTGTAAACGGGGGGTGTTGCTGGAGACGACGTTTTGACAAGTGGTCTTGTCTTTTACAAGGCTCAACAAAATTATCAGAAATTTCATTCAATACAAGAACCAAATTACTTTATCATTGTGGCTATCCCAAGAAGTGAAGGTATCTATATTATAAAGGAGCCGAGAAATGTAACTTGATGCTATTTAATATTGCGCACACGCACCAACGATGACCAAAAGCTTGTATCGTTCACTGACTACTAAGCGGGGACAAATGTGCTAATCTGATAGTGAAGTAAACATCACATCGTATTGATTAAAAAATAACACGCAGGAAAACTTTAAAATATGTTAAAGCACTGTCACCAACTGGTTCAGCTTTCAGTCCATCTGTGTACATGTGCTTATTTGCGGACGTCCAATTATTACAGACCTAGCTACCAAGTATGATGCACCTGTTCTGCATAATTTTGATAGATCAGCTTTGTTGATGTAGTAAACTGTTTTTCTTGCATGCTCGTCAACTGACGCAACCAGCAGCCAAGAAGCTAGAAATCACAAGAGCGAGCATGTTTGAGCAATCGCACGTGCGATCATACCGGTGTCACACGGGCACTTTCTGCGCCAAACTCGATCCGGCGCAGCAGCGACAGACCTGTCGATATGAATCAAAAGTATTCGAGTGACACCAGTATTAGTCACCGCTAACTTCCCAAACTAATCGCATCAAATAAGGTGCAGCCGTCATCTAACGGCGATATAAAAGGGTACGACATAGCAAACAAGAACCCGTGTGACAATGGTGTTGTCAGTACAGTCTGTCAGACCCTGAATCTCATTCGGATGTATGTCCTCACAACCATGATGACGCCTACGCGGGAGTAATTCAACGCTACGGCTCGCATGAATCAGCCAACATTAACTCATCAACAAATGTGCAGGGAACTAATTTTGTCATACAAACCACCGCACAGCACACACGACAGCCCGCACTTGGGCATATCACATCGACGCTGGATGTTGGTCATTCAATGCTACCGCTTGCACGAAACACCCACGGCGCTCGATCTCCCCCCTTCGAAGGATCAGTCGGCCGAAAATCACTGCCACATCACCAGATTTGCAAGAAATAATACCACAATCCATACACACTGCCGCACAACACCAAAATCAACGTTGAGCAAACTAGAGGAAGCGCTGACAGTCGATATCGGCGCACCGCTAGGGACTAAAGCGTCTAAGGATGTTCGCGCTATTTGGGTGCCAAGGCCGCGCACGGTCGCCAGAAAAGCACCTAGGGTGCGGCCACTTGTATTAGATCGCGCCATGACTCGCCGTGGCACTGCAGTCACTGGCTGAAACGGTGCTGGAATAAAATGTCGCCGCCAGGCGTGCGCGTGCCCAGCTTACGTCTTTTCCTATCAGAACCGGATGCAGCGGTAGCTTTCGGGGAGCCCGCGGGCAGCCCGAGGGTCTCCAGTACCAACCGAGGAATCCGAAAATCGAAGAGCCCCAGTGCGCTCGAAGTGCCGGGAGTACCTCCCGCCGAAGTACAGCTCGCACACAGCCAAGTTTTTTTTTTTTTTTTTAAGCAGCTTGTCAGCGCGCGGGATCGCTCTCCGCTACTGCGCTAACACAGCTTCGTCCTTCGGCTCGAGGAGGCCCTGGCCAGGCAGAGGAAAACGGGAACTCATGACCCGCAAGCACGAGGCGCGGGAACCCAAGTATCCTCTGTCGGGTCAGGTTCAACCCTCCAGTTCTTGGCCCAGTGTTTCAGTGTTTTTAGGACTGCACAGACTAGATCATTAGAAGGGTAGACCGCGCCCTGCGAGGCTGGCACCTACCCCACGCAGGATCCTGCGAATAAAGTCTTTTCTATCTCTCTCTTGGAACACCGAACAACGCATGCATCTTTTTAGCCGACTTGTAGTCTGTAGTGAACCCCGGGACGAAGCAATGGCTTTTTTTTCGCGCCATGAGAGTGCATACAGAAGCATTGGTGTCAGAGTGCTACCGCAATTAAAAAAAAAAAACGAGGACGAACGTGCCCGACGAAACTGCCAGAAACGTGCAAACAACGTATAAACGACTGCGCGTGCCTCCACGCGGTTCCTCCTCGGAGGCTTCAGTGTGCTCCTTAGGCGCCGCTTGCCGCTCATCACACTTTCCTATTCTAGCCACTGTAATAGGGCATCACGAAACTTGCGCGTTAGAGCGCCACATGGGGGCTGGCGAGGCTGCAACACACAAGCGCGTCCGCAGGGCCATAGCCTCCTAGATTTCCCTTGCCTGCCGGATTATCGGCGGTCACTTGAAAAGCGGCCGTCGTCGGAACTCCAATGGTGGCGCCAACTAAATAGGAATATCTTCAAATAAGTTTGCCATTAACTTTTTACGTTTTGGGGGCTTATAAACAACAAAAATAACGTAGAAAGTTTAAAAGGCGTAAACGGATCTATTATTAACCCTACGCAAGTGACGCCGTCAATCAGCAAGCAACTTCTTCAGTACAAGGCGAAGTCTCTAAAATTGGTAGGAAACGCCAAAAATGCCAATCTCAAAGGCCAAGTACAAAGAATCTTATTCTAACGTAGGTAGCGCCGCTAAAGATGATGGGCGTTTTGCGCTCATTCGGCAGGCAAGGGATATTTAGGAAGCTATAGCAGGGCTAGAATATACAGTTACAGTGTACTAGAAGGGCGCAGCGGAGGGAACGGTGCGGCCTCGCCGCATATCGGCTGATTCTCCGGCGGGTGACAGTAGCGGCGGCGTTGTAGTCGCATGGTACTAAAGATCTCAGAAGTGTCTGCATTGGGAGAGCGCGCGCCCGAGCCTGCGAAAGCGTGTAATTGCTCGTTTTTAGCGCATTTAATGCGTTTCTGAGCCTTTATCAGTGGACGCACCTGCTACGTGCCGTGGTGCACGAGTGAATGTGCAGGCATGCCGAAATTGCGTCGAGGTATTCAGTGTTTCAAGAGCCTGCCAACCCAGAAAAAAGAATGTCAACCAGAATTTGCACGGATCCGCCTAGCTTTTCACTCAATCAGCGCTTTGAGCTGCGTTACATTATAGGTGGCTACTGGCAAACTACAAAGAGAGTAGTATCAAAACCACGATTAAATCATACGCTTGTTTTGTCGGCAGTCTCTACAATATCCAGATGACAGTGTTCCTAATATGAGCTATAGAAGCGCTCATTTGTTTCACGAGAAATACGAGCATAAGTAACGTTGTCACAACATTAATCGGTGACGACTCTGTTTTATGATGCCAGCTTTGCGGAAGATAATAACTATTGCTTTCCGTGAGGCGTATTACATATAAACTTATTAAAACAACACACTAACATAATAAGAATGTGCCAATAGTATATATAGGTCGTCTATTATGTTAATCTGCGTAAATTCATTGTAACCAGTTCGCATTTTGTATCGGCAGCTTAAATTGTGCTGCTTTCCAAATATTCTATTGGCGTAATGCCATTGTAAGCGAGCGAATTTATGAAAATGTTTTGTATTATAAGCATAGTTCTATTATTATTATCAAAGGTGTAGGCAAGTAGTGGTGCCTCTTGTTTTAAATAATTTACCTTCCTTTTATAGGTACACAGAAAACACACACACACACACACATATATATATATATATATATATATATATATATATATATATATATATATATATATATATATATATATATATATATATATGACGTTGGAAGGCAGTGACTTGTAGTAAAAGCCGAGAAGGAAGAAGCCAGAATGGAAAAAACGTGGCGTATGAGCCAGCCCACGTCTCCCATTCATCATAGCGTCACACGAGTCGACAGGATGGAGACCTGCCTTCCCCTTCACCAGTCGCTCAGCATCGATGCAGTTCTCCGCAAGACACCCTGAGCAAACATGGACTACTGTGCAAGCGCCGAGTATTACGCATCGACCAGTATCATGTCAGGATGATGATGATTAGTGGAGTTAATTGGCGCAAGGACCAGATATGGCCAAAGAGCGCCAGAACGATGATAATGAACTGTGCGATGTGCAGTGTGGATAAAACAGATGTGACGTGGCTGTATATGGGCCTAAAAAACAGTCGCTGTAGGTGCGTAAATATATATATATAGTAAAATTATGGCAATGACAAATGATGTGTGCTACGGAGACCTAAAATGGTTTATAAGTGATACGTGTGTGAAA
The DNA here is from genome assembly GCF_043290135.1 of Rhipicephalus microplus. NCBI lineage: Eukaryota > Metazoa > Arthropoda > Arachnida > Ixodida > Ixodidae > Rhipicephalus > Rhipicephalus microplus. The sequence continues at coordinate 57,149,242 of NC_134700.1, read as the reverse complement.
TAAAAAACTTGGCATGGAGCACCAGTGCCTCGACAGAGCCCTTAAAACAAGAGCATAGAGGCCTGGGCTCATTGAACGCTACTATCACAGCGGTATCCTTTGAACAGAGGATGCGCTATGAACTTGTTGGGCTAAATACATTCAATGTTGGGCTAAAAACATTGAATACTACATCCTTTAAAAAGCTTAGAACTGATTTTGCATCAAAAAGCGGCTCTTCACCGAAGAACATAATCGGATGTAAAGGAAGATGATAGCGGTATGCTAAAGGAAAATCTTTCTTTCTCTTTCAGCTTCCGGACACTCCAGGAGGACGTGGAGGACGGTTAGCCTCTCGCCACATCTACCACAAGTAGGAGGTTCATCGCCAGTCAGCAGAAAGCTATGGGTACCATAAGTGTGTCCTATTCTGAGGTGACAGAATAGGACATCAGTTTGCCGTGTTCTCGTAGCGGAGGGCCAGTAACCTAACTGCGGCTTAATCAAGTGAAGCTTATTATTTATTTCCGTGTCCCACTAGCGTTTCCGGTGGCTTCGCAGTTTTTTACGTAAGAAGGGCTTTAGGTATGTTGCAGGGACAGTAGTGGTAGAGTTAATAGCGCGCAATATAATTGACGTGGCCATTTGGTCAGCTAACACATTGCCCTCGGTACTTCTATGGCCAGGTACCCAGCGAATAGTAACATGCTGGTTGGACATATACGCAGTACACAGGACGGAATACAACTCAATTATTACTGGGTTTCTGAATCTAAAAAGTGATCCTAATGCATTTACGATTCTTAATGAGTCTGTAAATATAATTGATTTTTGTATGTTTTATTTCCGTATATGCTTCACAGCCGACAATAGTGCATAACCCTCAGCCGTAAATATACTTGTTTCCGGGCGTAGTACTCCGGATTCCGAGAAGGATGGTCCGACGGCTGCATAAGCCACCCCTGCATGCGACTTAGAAGCGTCGGTATAAAACTCTACGCATGAGTTGTTGGACTGGAGTTGTCGGAAATGCATTTTAATATGTGCTTCTGGTGCATGTTTAGTGATCTAGACAAATGAGGTGGCACATTGTATAAGCTGCCACTGCCACGGCGGTAAAAGTTTCGCTGTGGGCGTAGTACAAAGTTCTAGCAGTGGAACACCCATTCCTTCACTCAAGTTTTTCACACGCAAAGAGAAGGGCTTTCTCACTGCGGGACGATTATGGAAAAGGGTGGCAGTGGTCATATCATTTATAGTTGAATAAGAAGGATGTTTGATGTTTGCGCGTACCTTTATAAAATATGTGAAACTGCAATAGGATCGCTGCAGGTGAAGTGACCACTGATTCGTCTCTACATAGAGGCTCTGGATAGGACTTGTCCTTAAAGCACCGGTTGCAAGTCGGATACCCAGATGGTGAACGGGGTCTAGAATTTTTTGTGCACTTGGCGTTGCGGAATGATAAATTATAGAGGCATAATCAAGGAGGCGCGACCCGACAAGGCTTTTGTACAGCTTCAAGAGACACTGTCGATCACTACTCCATGTTGTACGTGATAGGAGTTTTAGGACGTTCATCGCTTTCAAACATTTCATTTTAACATATTTAATATGGGGAATAAACGTCAGCTTAGAATCTAAAGTGGTTCCCAGGAATTTATGCTCAGTGCTTACAGAGAGTTGGTCTCCCTTGATTGCAACACATGGTAGTGGCATTACCCCTCGTTTGTTGGAGAAAAGCACGCAAGTACTTTTCTTGGTGTTTATTTTAAAACCATTCTCGTACGCCCATTTAGACAATTTATTTATTCCAAGCTGCACTTGTCGTTCGCAGATAGACATATTGCATCATTTAAGACTCATCTGCGCATCATCAACATACACGGAATAAAACATCGCGCTTGGAATGACTGACTGCAGGAAGTTCATTTTTACAAGAAAGAGTGTGCAACTAAGCACGCCCCCTTGCGGAACACCAGTCTCTTGGGTAAATGATCTAGAGAGAGCATTTCCCACTTTTACGCGAAAGGTTTGGTTAGAAAGATAACTTTTAGTTGTGTTTAGCATGTTCCCATGGATGCCCATGGCGGCAAGATCGCGTAGAATCCCGAATCACCATGTAGTATCGTACGCCTTCTCTAAGTCTAGGAATACCGAAAGTACAAACTGCCTATGAATAAATACATCTCTGATGTATGTCTCTATGCGAACAAGGTGGTCTATTGTCGACCTCCCCTCTCTGAAACCACACTGAGGAGGGTCTAGTATACTGTCACTTTCTAGAAAGTGGACTAAGCGCCGGTTTATCATTTTCTCATATAGTTTGCATAGGCAGCTTGTTAACGCTATTGGCCTGTAGCTGGTGGCCAAGGATGGGTCTTTGCCTTGTTTAAGCACCGGGATGACTATTGCTTTTTTCCATGACAATGGGATATACCCAGCTTCCCACATGGTATTGAAGAGGGTTAGGAGTGTCTTTAGTGCTTCGGGGTGAAGGTACTTGATCATTTCATACAGGATACGATCGCCACCTGGCGCCGAGTTGTTGCAGTACGCAAGAGATGCCTTAAGTTCAGCAAATGAAAATGGGCAGTTGTAAGTCTCCCTGGACGGACGTTTACATTTAAGGGGTGGCCGCTCTTCGCGTTCTTTGAATCTTAAGAACGTTTCTGTATAGTGTGATGCACTTTAGACATATTCAAAGTGTTCACCTAGGCAGTCTGCCTGCTCCTCCAGGCTCTCCCCTCGGCTACTTACCAAGGGTAGGGGGTGTGACTCCCGACCCATTAGCTTGTTTATCCTATTCCAAACCTTCGTTTCGTCGGTGTAAGAATTTATACCGGAGATGTACCTATTCCAACTTTCTTTCTTTGCAAGACGACGCGTTTTTCTGGATTGGGACTTGACCTGTTTGAAATTGACGAGGTTTTCAGCCGTTGGGTAATTTCGGAGTAGTCTCCAAGCTTTATTTTGACTATTTCGCGCTTTGCGACAATTGTCGTTTCACCATGGGATGCGGCGCTTATTAGTCATTCCGTTAGTTTGCTTAATACATTTCACTGCAGCGTCAATTATAACACCTGTTAGGTATGCTACAGCATCGTCTATATTAAAATCAGCAATGTCATCTCCGTCTAAAAATGTAATTTCTCGGAACAGTTCCCAGTTGGCTGACTTGGTGTTCCAACGAGGAAAGTCAGGCGAGCATGTATCTTCTTTTGTTAACTTCAACATAATCGGGAAGTGGTCACTCCCAAAGGGGTTCTTGAGAACGAACCACTCCAGATATGGAATTAATGTACTCGAGATAATACTAAGGTCTATAGTAGAGTATGTGTTGTGTGTAGTACTATAATATGTTGGTTCTTTTTTGTTTAGTAAACATGCACCTGACTAAAACAGAAAGTGTTCTATTAGGCGTCCTCGCGCATCTAAACGGGAGTCGCCCCATAGGGGATTATTGCATCGAGATCAACAACGACTATATATGGCAGAGGTGGAGACGCTCTAGGTGCCGACCAGTGCGGACGCACGAAGATCGGCTCCTGCTTTCAAAAATGCTTTCCTGTGGTATTCATGAATTTGTCGCTGAGTTTTCAGTCCCATCGTGTGCCTAAGTTGTCAAGAAATCAGCAGATACCACCTTTGTGCTGGTGAGTGGACTTTTAAACCGTTTTGGGGTCGTTTTCACGCAACGCCACCGGAGGATTTAAGCCTAACCAAGGAGGCGATTGTCGCCGATGCGCCGACCCGGCGCCAACCAGTAACATGTATAAGCACACGCACGAAAGCAGAAGACAGGCGCGGACTCGGACGCTTGAGAGGCAACACGGCTCCCGACCTGGTGTATTCTACGTAGATATAGCAGGGCCTTCGCCCACGGGATTTTACACGGCCTCTGTAGTTCACCGGGAAAAGCATGTCAATGGGCTCTCGTTCCGAGCACAAAATCCAGAGCGCGCTGAGGAAGTCGCGATAGCGCTTGCTGCTGCGGACCCCAACTCGAAAGTTATCATCACGGACTCCAGGAAAGCATGTACTCATTACTTGGTAGGAGAGATATCCCCCCTAGCCAGCCAAATTCTAAAACGGGCTCTCGCTGATCCAGCCCCGAAACGCATCGTATGGGCTCCTGGCCATCAGGGCCTACGAGGTAATGAGGCCGCTGACGCGGCCGCCCGAGCGCTTACCCACCGGGCTCCTCACCTTGGCTCTTATGACTCGGAGGCCAATACACCGCTGCTGCGGTTCAAAGAAATTCTCACCTATTATCGCGACACTCACCGTCTTTACCCGGCTCCTGCAAAGGGGCTGAGTAAGGCGGAAGAGCGAACTCTAAGGCGCCTGCAGACAGGTACTCTACTCTGTCCTGCAATCCTAAAGCATTTCGATGCGAACACAGATGGGCGGTGCCCACACTGTGGGGAGACGTGTGATATCTTCCACATGGTATGGGCATGTACGAAAAATCCCCACCTACCCCCTTCCCCTACCCCTTCCCGAGAGGCATGGGAGACTGCCCTCCTCAACTGCTCATCACTAGAGTCTCAACGGGCTCTGGTGAGACGGGCGCGAGTAGGGGCCTCGTCATGCGGTGTCCCGGACTAAGGACGCCGACCATGTAGCAGGGTCATGCTTTGGCCCCGTACCTCTCTCTTTTGTAATAAATGTTTTCATCATCATCGGCGCCAACGTGAATCAACGCTCTGCGCGTTCCAGGACCTGCAACTGAGAATGGAATACCAAGTAGATGGAGAGGACATCTCTCCAGAGGATTGCACGGAAGACATGGGTTGGAAGGAAGCCGAAACGAGACGCTCAAGGAATAAGCAAGCCGCGGTTAGCGTTCCTGCTGCCAAGGGTTCGACCAAGGCTGGCGTTGCGGGAGACGCTCGAGCCAGTCGTAGTAGGTATGACACCAAGCATACAATCGTGCGAGCTGGACGCATGCCGCCACTACCTAAGGACTTCAGCAAAATTGTGCTACGACCACGTGGATGATTAAATATCTCGAGAATTGGCACTGGAGCCGTGGCAGACGTGATAGTACTGGCGGCCGGCATCAAAGAGGAGGAGGCCATGCAGGACATCATCTGTTCCAACTTGCAGCAGAACATTATGGTGGCAAGCACTCCGGACCAAGACAGAGCTTCAAGATACCTCAAGGTCAAGCAAATTGACATTGGAGGCAAAGTTTTCGAGGTTAGCGCATACGCCACGGCACCCCACGATACTTGTAAAGGAGTGATTCGTGGGATCCCCGTAAGCGATACTCAGGACATTTTGACCCGAAAGATTGTGAACGCGAACAACCCGCTCGCGCTGCAGGCCAAGAGAATCAAGGACACCGGGACAATCATCATAGCGTTCGAAGGACACAAAGTGCCCAGATTCGTGAGATACGGACCTTCACTTTTGCAGTGCTCCCTTTACCGCAAGAACATCGATATATGTTACGTCTGTGGAAAGCTGGGACATCGGTCTGACGTCTGTCTGAACCCAGCTGAAACCATCTGCAGAGGCTGCGAGATCAAGAACCCAGATAGCCTGCACCAGTGCAATCCAAGATGCAGGCTGTGCGACGGTCATCATCCCACGGCAGACAAGGAGTTCAAGAACAGGTTCTTAGTGCCATACGTCGTCAGACGCAGACGTTGGGAAAGATCGAGAGCAGCCGCAGAAGCCCGGGACGCATCAATCACATCGAGTCCAGACATCAACGACAAGCAGCTTATTCTAACGACGACGAGCAGATGGGTAGGCTACAGTCAAGCGTGGCGGCACTGGAAGAGCATATGACTTTGCGCATTACCAAGGTCGAAGCATATCTGCAGAATACAGCAAGGCCTCCTCATGCCCCAAACTCACCCCTTCGGCCACCAATACTAGTGGTACCAAACCTGTCGACAGGTGCAGCATCAGGCTCTGGCCGTCCATGTAATAACCATGATGGCAGCGCTACGTGAAGCATTCCGTATCTGGCAATGGAACTGTAGAGGTTACCTTAAAAAGAAGGCAGCCCTACAGCAGTATATCAGGAGCAGCCAAGAAAAGCCTCATATTATATTATTACAAGAGACCCTTTCACCGCAAGCAACGTTGCCTGGATTCCGGCCTGTAATAGGGGATACTGAAGGGAGGGGAGTCTGCACCTTCGTATGCAACAAACTAACGCACGTAACCCACGACCTCAAGATAGAAGCAGGCCGGTTGGAACACGTCATGGTAGAGATCGTGCCAGGTACCAGCAATCGTCAGAGCATTTTCATTCTTAATATATACAGCAGTCCAAAGGAACAAAGGCAAGTGTTCAAGACGGTTCTAAAGAAAGCTGTTAATATCGCCGGGGAATGCCCACTCGTCATAGCAGGTGATTTCAATGCCCCTCATCATACATGGGGTTACGAGTACAACACTGGGAAAGGAAATCGACTTTGGCAAAGTGCCAGTGAACTTGATCTCACCCTAATCACAGACCCCAGCCTACCAACAAGGCTTGGTACATCTTGCTGCAGGGATTTCACCCCGGACCTTACATTTGTAAGGAACATCAAGAAGGCCCAGTGGATGAACCTTGCTGTAGACTTAGGGAGTGACCACTGCATTCTTGCCACTACCTTCTCCGTGGAGCGTAAAAAGCAGAGAGAATTCCACTTCACAGACTGAGATAAGTTCAGGAAGATAAGGATGGAAAGGAAACAAGATGGCCACAGACAAGGCTTGGAGCAGTGGGTCAAATAGATTAAAGATGACATCAAATCCGTCTCCTCCACCATTAACACAGATTTTCTGGCTGAAAGAATGGATAGCCGGCTCGCTCATCTTCTTGAGGCAAAGCAAGCACTACTGAACCGTTGGAAGGGTCAGCGCCTGAACTGAAGTCTGAAGAAGAAGATAGCTGAGGTAAACAGATCAGTCGAGGAACATTGTCGCGCACTATCCAGGCAGGAATGGGACGAAATCTGCAACTCCGTCGATGGTCAGATGCGCAATGGCAAGACATGGAATATGTTAAAGCATCTCCTCAACGAAAACACCACCAAAACAAATCAAAAGCATGTTATCGCTCGAATTTTGCATAAAGAGATAGGGCGCACTACAGAACAACAAGTTGTGCAGCAGCTCGTGCATAAGTACCTCCCAATCAAATGAGGATTGGCACCACCAAGTAGACAGTACCAGGGCAGGCCCAATCCAGGTCTTGAGGGCGACTTTAACATCGAGGAGATCAGAAGAGCCTTGCATGATCTCAACGGCAAGTCGGCCCCTGGCCCGGACGGTATTACAAACAAGGCCCTTCGTAACCTTGATGACGATTCAATTGAAACCCTGAAGGATATGATCAATGAAGCATGGAAAGAAGGCAGGGTACCAGAGCAGTGGAAACTGGCCAGGACGATCCTTATTCCTAAGCCAGGAAAGCCCCCTACCTTGGACAACATGAGGCCAATGTCCTTGACATTATGTATCGGCAAGGTTGCAGAACATGCCATACTGCACAGGGTAAACAAGTACTTGGAAGATAACGACATATATACACACAATATGGTTGGATTCAGGGCAGGGCTATCCACACAAGATGCATTGAAGCTTATCAAACACCAGGTCATCGACAACAAAACCACAGACGTGAGAGCCATTCTGTGCCTAGATCTAGAAAAAGCGTTTGACAACATCCACCACTCATTCATACTCGAAGCAATTTCCAAGCTTGGTCTGGGGAAAGCCTTCTATGACTACGTATGGTCCTTTCTTACAGATCGGAAAGCCGTGATGAAGATTGCAGATATCGAGACCGCAGCAATTGAACTAGAAGCAAGGGGCACGCCGCAAGGGGCAGTGATTTCACCAATGCTGTTCAACATTGCCATGATTGGACTGTCAAAGAAATTATCGAGCATTGAAGGATTGAAGCATGGCATCTACGCACATGACATTACCATCTGGTGCACAGGTGGAAGCGAGGGGCAGATTGAGAGCGCCCTGCATGAGGCGATTGACACCGTAGAAGAGTACCTTCGTCCTTCTGGGCTCAAGTGCTCCTCGAGTAAGTCAGAACTTTTACTGTATCGGACTGCACTCCGGGGACCGAAGCCCAGGGGATGGAAGCCGTTAAACCAGATAGACATCCACCTCCGTACAAATCAAGGAGATGCCATCCAGAGGGTCGACTCCATCAAAGTCCTGGGCATGCTGATAGAGTCTAGCGGCGCCAACAGCAAATCTATAGCCAAGTTAACTTGGAAAACAGACAGTGCGGTGCACCTCATACGCAGAGTGGCCAACAAAAGAAATGGGATCAAGGTGGACAACCTCATCAGGTTGATGCATGCGTTTGTTCTAAGCCACTTCACGTACAAGGCAGCAATGCACAACTGGTCAAGAGCAGAGTCCGAGACACTGAATGTGCTCCTCAGGAAAGTTATCAAGAAGGTCCTGGGCCTACCCATACATACCAGCACCGAGCGTCTGCTTGAGCTTGGCATTCACAACACGCTCGAAGAAATAGCAGAAGCCCAAGAGAGAGCACAGTTTGAATGGTTACCTACAACAAGGTCGAGGAGAATGATCCTGCAGGAGCTGGGCCAACACCCAATGGCAATCAGACGCAATTACAATGATATCCCCGACAACATCAGGGAGAATATCACTGTGTCTCCTATACCAAAAAACATGCATCCAGTTACAACGTCGGAAGAAGAGTAGCGAGGGCCAGGAATATACTTCGTCAAGTCTTAAACGAGGAACAAGGGGTCGTATTTGTTGACGCGGCTTCCTACGGCAATGGGAAAGCGTTTGTGGCAGTGGTGGTCAATGGGGCTGGCCATGTCGTCAACTCAGCGACGGTCAGGACGAAAGACCCAATCATTGCGGAACAGGTGGCCATCGCTTTAGCACTCAAGATGGATAACATTGAAGTCGTCTACAGTGATTCCATGGCAGCACTACGGGCGTTCGCCAAGGGGACGGTCTCTGAACAAACGCTGAGAATACTGCAAGGCAAGAACATAACGCATCATCTTCTGAGTTGGTTCCCAGCTCACCTTGGGCAAATCAACGATCCCCCTCCCAATCTCAATGAAGCAGCACACGAGGCGGCGCGAGAACTCTCCAACCACGCTTCCCCGGGGATGCGTTCTACCGGTGAAGGGGATAACCGGGAAATTCTTACAACATATAACGAGCTCACTAAACATTTCTACCTGTCTAGAAGGATTTTCCCTCCACCTCACAAAAATCTAACCCGGCCCCAAGCACTTACATTAAGGCTTTTGCAAACACGGATGTCCCCTACTTTGACAATGTTACACATCATGTACCCTGACCTATACCCAAGTAATCTTTGTCCACATTGTGGGGAAATAGCTTCATTAGAACACATGCTCTGGCAGTGCACCAAATTCACTCATATATCGAACATCACCTCTGCCAGATGGAAGGCGGCAATCCGCAGCCCGTCCTTGGCAGATCAGCTCTGGGCTGTCCACCAAGCCCGCGAGGCGGCTGAGGAGCTTGGCATCTCAGTCCCCACGTGGGAGCTGCCCGCAACACAGTGATCTGTGTTTTGGAGGACCAAATAAAAGTTTATCCAATCCAATATATGGCAGAGGAAGTTCATCAATGAAGCTTGCAAATTGTGTCTTTAAAAGTTGACAGCAAGAAGGAATGTAAATTGAGGTAATTGTTAGTAGCTTCCCGAACAGCACTGCTCGGACAGCAACTGCCTCAAGAGAAGTTCGGAGGTTTAATTGCTTACAGGCAACACCTTTATCAACTATTATAGCGACACCACCCGACGAAGCGGCAGCGTCGTCACGGTCTTTGCGGAAGATGGCATATTGCTTTAGAAGGTTTGTTTGTGTAGACTTGAGATGTGTTTCCTGAACACACGGCACCTTTGGAGTATGTTTATTAAGAAGTTCTCTGATATCATCGAGGTTATGGAGATGTCCTCTCACATTCCACTGTAATATCTGTGTGTCCATTTTAGATGTGTTTTGTGCTGTGTGCTCAAGGATGGAAAGTTAGCTCACGGACCTTTTCTAGGGGCCTTGACACGAGATGTTTCTTTATTGAATCGGTCGACGGAGTTGCGCCGATCCTTAGGCGCTGGCGGCGCCCTCACGCTCAGTGTTGTGTCCATCGCCTCTTGCGAGGCGCTGGACACGCGCTCTTGCGAGCGCTGCGTTTGTTTTGAGGGCCTCGCCTCAAAAGACGAGACCTTCACGACCCCCAGCCCGGAGGTTGGTTGGTCTTTCTTGGATGGCGAAGCAGCACTAGCTGCAACCGCCGAGGGGGCGGATGGCGTCACCGCTGGCTCACTACGCGTGTGGCAGAAAGCCGCCGGGGGCCGTCGTGGCGCTGCCCCCTGATGCGCCACTTCGGTAAAGCTAGTTTCTGGTAGGTAGGACACCTGCCTTCGTGCCTCCCTAAATGAAATGTTTTGTTTTACTTTAATTGTGACAATTTTCTTTTCTTTTTTCCAGCATGGGCATGGCCGTGAGTATGCGGCATGCTCCCCATTACAGTTCGCACAGTGAAGAGAGTTTTCACAGGCATCAGATGTGTGTTCTTCAGCACTGCATTTGGCGCAAGTTAGGCGGCCTCGGCAGTTCTGTGAACTGTAGCCGAACCGCTGACATTTGAAACATCGGAGAGGGTTTGGTAAATGTGGTCTCACTTGAAGCTTTATGTACCCAGCCTCAACGGAGTCAGGCAGTATACTTGAACTGAAAGTAAGTATCAGGTGCTTAGTCTGAACTTCTTTGCCATCAAGCCACATCCTAATTCGTTTCACGTTGATGACATTCTGTTCGCAAAAACCCTCCAGGAGTGCAGCCTCCGTCAGCCCTAACAGGTCATCATCTGAAACAACGCCACGGGCGGTGTTCATGGTTTGGTGTGGAGGTACTATTAATTTGGTATCTCCGAATTTCATTAGATTAGGCAGTCTCTCATATTGTTTCTGGTCGCGGAGCTCCAACAGGAGGTCACTACTTGCCATTCTCGATGCTTTATTTCCTGGGCCAAAGATTTCCGTGAAAGTCTTTGAAACTAGAAAAGGTGAAAGTGTTCGCACTGATTTGCCGGGTGTGTCAGCGTGGATAACGTGGAATCGGGGAAAAATACTTTCTGGTGACCAAAAAACTGGAAAACTTCATCGGTGCGCCCTCGTTTCTGAGGGCGACCAGGGAGTGGGGGGAAGGAACTAGCCATATGTAAATGTTTACTTTCGGCAGCAGCGCCAGCCACCCACCATGGAGTCCTACAAGGAGACGCTGCAGGGTCTGTAAGTACAGGCCCTGCAGACGCCAGCTGTACGCCACCACTATAACCGAATATGGTGTATCCAAGGTAGGATAGCCACACAGGGTTAACCCTTGCTGCCAGGAAACACGGAAGTCAATGGAAGGGAGTAGAGGACAGGAAAGATTTAAAGTAAGAGAAAAAACGAAGATGTGAGGTGGAGACAGGAAAAGGCGACTGCCGATTCCCCCCGGGCGGGTCAATCCGGGGGTGCCGTCTACGTGAAGCCGGGGCCAAAGGGGTGTGTTGCTGCCACTGGTGGGCTTTAAGGGTCCAATCACCCAGCATTGGCTCAACCCCCAGGATTTCCTTTTCCCCGGACACGGCTGGCATGGGAGGGGGTCGAAACCCCCCGTGCCTAGCCGTGCACACACACACACACACGCACGCACACACACACACACACACACACGCACACACACACACACACACGCACGCACACTCACGCACGCACGCACGCACCCACACACACAATACATGTAATGTCGCTTAGCACAGCTACTATTTTTAAGCGGTGCATTTCTCGTCCGACTACATTAGACTTCAACTATTTTTGAGACCTCATACTGTCGAAAAGGTGAAATCTACAGTGCGAATTTGTAGAGACACGCTATATTCAGCTTCGCCAACTGTAAAATATTGGCGCAGGGCTACCCATATGTGATTTCTTTCTTTTTTTTTTGGGTGGGGTGTGCAGTAGAACGCCTAACTTTAGTACATCGTGGTCGCTGTGAATGCGTGTAAATATTTTAGTATACCCTGGAAAGTAAATTACAGAAACATTTCGTGGTGTAGGGGGTTCAGATTACCTTCCTCTCTCCTCTTTACTTATGGCTTTCTGCTTCTGCGTGCGTGTGGCAATATTTGTTTTTTAATCTCACAGCTTTCCGACCACAGCTAACTTCCAATAAATCGGCTCTGTTATCCCCACAGTGAGCTTGGCTGCCAATAAAAATAAACCATGGTTTTCTAAAAGTTTGAAAAAACTTGAAAATAATAAAAAGTGCCTCTTCCGAGCTGCGAAGTTTAATGGTAATGCGTGCGCATGGGGCAAGTACTATGCTGCGGGAGATGCTTATTATGCCGAAATTAGAAAAGCGAAACAGACATTCTATCACAATGATTTATCTAAAATTCTGAAATCTAACCCTAGAAAATTCTGGGAAATCATAAACCCGCTACTAGCACGAGACATCACACTTACAAACGATAAAAATGAAGACGTAAGCGACACTGTTTGTACCAATATCTTTAACACCACGTTCTCATCAGTGTTCACTAAAGAAGCCAACGTACCATTTCCTACGCCACCTACTACGACATTACCAGTAATGGCCCCTGTTGTGTTATCCGTTAGTGGCATTTCATCACTCATTGACAAATTAAAGCTTTCATCATCAGCTGGTGTAGACAATATATATTAACTCTAAATTGTTAAAAAATACTAAGGAAATTATTGCAGTGTACTTTTCGATGATGTTCTCATTGTCACTCGAAACAGGAACGTTTTACCAGATGACTGGAAGTAGGGAAAGGTCATTCCAATCCACAAATCAGGTAACAGACAGTCCCCCCTATATTACTGACCCATCTCTCCTACAAGCGTCCCCTGCAAAATCATGGAACATGTCATATATTGACTCATCATGAACTTTCTTGACACCAACAATTTTTTTCATTCTTCCCAGCACGGATTTCGTAAATCATTATCCTGTGAAACCCAACTTGCTATATTTATTCATGATATACACTCTTCTCTCGACCATCACTTTCAGACCGATGCAATCTTTCTCGACTTCGCAACAGCATTTGATATGGTACCGCCCAAACGCCTACTGTTAAAACTTTCCCAGCTGAACCTGCACCCCAACATTCATGCATAAATCACACAATTTCTTACTAACCGCTCTCAGTTCGTCTCCATTAAAAATACCCGTTCTAGCTCCCTCCCAGTAACATCCGGCGTCCCCCAAGGATCTGTACTCGCAGCCCTCTTGTTCCTAATATATATTAATGATCTTCCTGTTCATGTATCTTCCCATATCCGTTTATTTGCCGACGACTGTATCATCTATCGCACAGTTACTAACATTTCTGATCAAACTACACTCCAACAGGATCTGAATTTCGTGCAACAGTGGTGTGATCTTTGGTTAATGAAGCTTAACTCCACTTAATGCAAACTCGTCTCATTTCAACGCCAGCGTAATCCTTTATCATTCTCATACCTAATGTCTAATTCCGCTATCGAACAAGTTCAGTCATATAAATACCTAGGCGTCACCTTAACATCTGACCTTTCCTGGAACACACACATCAACAACATCATATCATCCGCGAACAGATCCCTCGGTTTCCTAAAGCGCCATTTGCGTCACGCACCACTAGACATAAAACTTATGGCTTACAAATCGCTCATCAGACCTAAACTAGAATATGCAGCGCCCATCTGGAGCCCGCACCAGATATACCTAATAAAAGAAATAGAATCTATACTAAATCGAGCCACTAGGTTCATTCACTCTTCATATTCATACGGCATAAACATATCATCCCTAAAACGTGACATTGATATTGCTAATCTTTCTGTGCGTCACCGCATCGCCAGCCTCTGTTTGTTTCACAAGTTTTTTCACAGTTCCCTCAATCAGGCACCTTACATCATCCCACCAACGCGCATATCTCACCGCACATCCCATCCTTATTCAATCGCACGCGCACGCGCTCGCACTACTACTTTTGCTGCCTCATTTTTTCTTCGCACAGCAGTGGACTGGAATGGCCTTCCCCGTGACATTGCAGCCATCACGTGTTCATCAACGTTTGCACAAAACATCAATACATATTGTTTGTTAGAAGATCACTCTCTGGAACCTCCATTTGTTAACCCACCCCTTATGTAATACCCCCTCACCGGGGTCTTTAAGGTAATAAAGTGAAGTGAAGTGAAAATTAGCAATGCTAACCACATGCTTGGCTTGTGCCGGAAATGTCGCACCAGTCCTTCCTTTCATAATGTTAACGTACAACCAAACCAAAACATGTGCACGCATGTGCCTTTAACACGTTTTGTAAACAGATTTGTCCAATGCCTATGAACAAGCCTTACCGTTGCCTTTTGGCCTGTTTCACACTTCAGGGCCTTCGATGCACTGTAAGGGCACAAGAAAACTTGTGGGTCTTAAAAGTGACTTGTTTGAAGGCTTTGTAATATGATGGTTGATTGAAAGTGATAAAATACTGAAGTTGATAAATGAGTTAGTTGTGGTGTCTTGTATAAAATTATGCATACTTTTTGAAAAGGAAGCAAGCCTGCAAATTAGTTAATTCATAATGAAAACATACTGACATCAGTGCAAGATTGGTTGTTGTGGTAACTCAGCTGCAGTTTTATCGTAGTTATGGAATATGAATGTTTAACTATCTTGAGTTTTAATGAACTGGCATTTAGTTTGTGAATAACAGTATGCTAAAGAGCATGTACATAGTCTTGTTTGGTTGTACAACAACAGCGTTAGGAAATATTTTTAAAGAATGAGTGGTAAAAAATTTGTGGCACAAGCCAAGAACATTATTAGCATTGCTCATTTTGTAGTCAGCCTGGACATTCGAGAATAATTTAACAAACATTTGCCCCGCCAAGTATTTAAAATTACCAAGGATGTTTCAAGGGACGACTACATAATAATTGCACCTGCATGCATGAGCTCGTGTCTCTCAAGTTTCATGCATGTGCTTCGTCATGGCAGAGCACGGTGCAAATACACCCAATGGTTGTCGGCCACTGTTTGGTACACAAGTTGTGCAGCAAAACGAATTTGAAATAAATCTTAATACAAAATGCTTCGTTGCTATTTCCCAGTTGATGTATTATTTCCATTGCAATATAAAAACAAGTACATCAAATACTGGCTGTCTCTCCCTTTGCAGCTTTGATAATGGCTCCTAGCAATCTTAAAAGTAGAAATTGAGTATCTGGCGAAAACATCAAGCCCTTAAAATCTACAGAAGTGTTAAGAAAGGGTAAGGGACAATTGTATAGGTAGCAAAATCACTTTCCTAGAGCGAAGCAGCCAACTGCACTAGATAAGCTGTCATTTTTAATGCGTATAACCTGCCAGGGATGAAATTTATGATACTTTTACGCATTTTCTTTTTATTTCAGTGCACTAAACATTTTATATTTTATAAATCTAGTAAAAAATATTTAGTTCTAGAAATAATGGCAACTGAATCAAATAGAACAGTATTCAACTTGGTATGTGAAATCGTAGAATATTTCGCACGCTTCGAATTCGGCAGTTTCAGAATTTTCCTGGGACACATACTTCTCCATATGGGCTTTACAAGTTTTCTAGAGAAAGCTTCTGGGCTATCATCGTGAAATAATTTTTTTAATTAAGCCATCATAGCAAGTGTTATACTTGTACTTCATTTGTTTTTTTGCAAAGCAGTTGTAGGGTTCACATATCTCTATTTTTAAGAAATATGAAGTGAATGAATGAAAGTATAGTTAGGCAGCTAACTGAATGATTTAATGACCCGTATGGACTATGACCACTGGAAGGGTGGAGCGGGTGTTGTTACACGTGGACTTGCAGGCTGTTAAGGGTAGATAGACAAATCTGGCTGATTGTGTGTAAGTATTAGGGCATGTCAGTTCAGAATAAATCCCAGACAAAGATTACAGGCAGCAGTCCTGATAGTTGTGAGCTGTTGGAAGCAGTTCAAGTTGAAAAAGAAGTGGTGTATTTAATTGTGACACATTTGTTGAAACTTTGAAAGCAGGAAAGTTTTTCGAGCAGGCAATGTTACGTGATGTTTTTGATGACTGTGACATTGCACACTGTCACTCTGCACATGTGTCTCTTTCCTTATATATTTTCTACCAAAGCCACAAACAAATATAGATGGCAGTTAACTCACGTCCTGTGTTTCGTGTCTTATGCAAGTGTCATTCTGCACTTTATTACCTTAGAAGTACTTGTTGCTGGGCAGGCTGGTATAACATTATTAGGGAAAATTCCAGACGACGCGAATGTGTGGTGCAGTGTAAATATTTTCTGTAGTTCAGCTGCGACTGACGCTCTTTTTCTGTGCTTTTTCATTTTTCCAGTGGTGCTTAGGCATCTATAATTTTCCCCCTTAGCTTAATTACCTCCCTGAAGCTATGCATCATCTTGCCCATTAACAGCCATTGCTAAACTATTGTATGTGGCATTGTTGATGCAAAATGACCTTAGAGTATATGCTAAAGCTCCTGCAGGATCACCGGCTGAATGTGACAATCAGTTCACCATTTATAGGACCCGAAGTATTGACATTTTCAATATATCTGTTCGCACAGTGCTTCATTGGCGTCATGCAAGCTTAAAATATGGTGCTCCCACAGAGAAATTTTTCTTCCTGTGCTGTGACCAACGGGAAAACTATGTAGACAATAACGAAAACAGATCACAACTAGGCTTAGCTGTGTGATGTCTGCCTCAAAAAAATGTAATAAATAATGCAAGTGTGCTTATATCACCATGGTGTTGCTAGTTTATTGCTATATTTGATATGAACCTCTGCTCCCTCCACCATGGTGTTCCTAAGGGTGTACACAGTCTTACCTCTGAGACAGCATTGCCAGAACTAATTTCACTGTCACAATCTTGAACAGGTGTGCGAGAAGCATGTGCCAGCGCTGAGAACACAAGAGAAAGGTCACTGCTTACATGTTCAAGGTCGTATGCACGCACACCGGACTATGATTTTGCAGTGTCTTACATTTTGAGTGGAGTATACATCGTGATGGCGGGAGCCATCTCTGTGGTCGCCAGCTAGACTGTCACAATATGCATATTGTTGCTTGAGACAACTGTTTAGGACAAAAAAAGGGCACCGTAGAAAAAATATTTTTAGGCTAATGTAAGGGCTTGTGGTGAGGAGACTCTCAAAAGGTATATGGTGTGTCATCTTGCAATAAAGAAGAAACATTTATACCTAGTTTATGTTAGTAGGAGTCTGCTAAACATTGGCCATACAAGCTTGTGGCTAGTGAAAGAGAATGTCCAGAAGATACCCTCCTGAAATGTTAACCTGCACCGTCCTCCCTTGCCCTTCTTGGTGCACTGGAATTTTTGCCCTATAGGTACTAATTCCTTTAGTGGGTACTCTTGAAGGGCTTCTGAATAAGCTCACTCTTACCACCTGCTTTACACAAGGGCTATCCTACTGTTGGAACTTGTTTGCTTGGCAGAAATGTTTAACAGGAAAAGAAGCTCCACTCGTTACACAAATAAAGCTACAGCATTGCAAGATTACTGTGATGTTATGTACACAGACCTCCCACATATAACTCACTAAAATGTCACCACTTACCTCTATGGTGAACCTGATTATGCCTTAAGACAGCATGTAAGTTTCTTGATCTTATACTTTTTAATCAGTACATAAACCTTGCAAAAACAAGATCATCACGTGCAGTCCGTAAAACCAGTGCTTATGAACTGCAATGGTGCCATCGAAAGCATCAGAAAGAGTAAATTCACCCTGCTGGAAAGCAAATTCTGCATGAAGCCTGTAAATGTACTGTTAACAAAGTCTTCTCGACAACTTCATTATGTCTATTTCTGCAATTTGCATAATCCTGTTTCATACACACCTTGCTGTTCACCCTATAATTATTGACGTCTGAGTGTTACTCAAGTGACCATGCTCATTTAACATACCTGCATGCCTCAGTGCTAACCTAATGAAATTGGAGACTTTAATAAAGTGATGCTCTCTAATGCTCACCCCTTCAAAAAAGTTTTAGCATCCCCTGAAAATGCATTCTTTAAAAACTTGATCATCAGAGATGCGATGTATCTCCACACCTGATGACAGACATTTGTCCAATGGCAGCCACATTATAAACAACAAGCAGCCTTTGTAAGATGCGTGAACACGTACCATCATCTCCGGTCAACATGTTTCCTGAAACCACCTTGCTCTTAGTTATGCGACAGAATGGTTTTCATAAATCATTTTCTTGCTAAGCTCAACTTGCCTCATGACAAACTGTGTGTTTAATTTTAGGCCATTCTTGGGGAGCTATTTTTCTTAATAACTAAACAAAACCCGATAAAGTGAAGCATGAGCTTTTAAAAGGAAAATTGCAAAACATGCACAATCATCTTCAATACCTAGCCTGAGTATATCTTTCAATAATATTGATCATTTTCATTTTAGAGCACATATCTGATGTCACAAAATCTGGAGCACCAAGGAGTCTATCACAGGTATTTTTCACTTCTTTATCGGGGGCCATGCAACAATTTTAAATTATTCATGCGATATACCAAAAGTTAACTGCAGTGTGTATCACTTGCCACAATTAAAAAAATAATTATGGGGGGAACATATGGACTCTTTACAAAGGTTGAAGTTGGTGCTGATGCCGTCTGTCGCATGACCAGTAATGAGACAAAGCACAGCGCATCGCATTAGGCCTAATAGCAGTGCTAAGCTTCCATTTCACACACACACGCGCGCGCGTTCTGTATGCTTTACTGCAATACACTGCAAGCACTTCACCCCATGACACTTCTGTATTGCGGCAATGTTAACTTTGAAAAAGACCTTTACAGGTAGCTCGACAATGCTCCCAGCAATAAAATTTCTATTTTATTACTTTTTTTCATTTTTATACACTTGCCTAAACTAGTGTTACCAGCCGTCCCGAATTTCGCTGGACTGTCCAAGTCTTTGCCCGCGCTGTCCCAGTCGGGACAGATGTCCCCGATTTTTTCCGGACTGTTCAGTAAACGAAAAAAAAAAGAAACGTTTTGTGTTATAAAAGGCATGCCAAATAACGTGCGTCCAACTGATTACATAGACAAAGAAATGTTGCTGTGGTTAGCTGCAAGGAACTTTAAACACTTCAGCTGAACTTAAGCGTCAACTTTTACTGGAGCATTCTAGAGTGAGAGGAAGTGTCACGAAGAGCACATAGCAAAATTTAGTGCCACATCAAGAGACCGACGCAATGAAGAGAAGAAATAACGGATTTGTTTGGAAGGCACCGCAACAAAGAAAACTAATTTTTTCACCCACACACAACTACCTTCACTGTTGGCTACCCCAATCTAAACACACACTGCCAAGCAAGCAAATTGCCATCATCTGTGACTGCTTAATAAAGCCACTCGGACAAGAACGTTCTCTAATTCCAACTTGTGCATTCCGTATCTATCTCGCGCACTTACGCAAGAACAAGCTTCAGCGAAAGCGTTGGCACAGTATATACTTCCTCTCAAGTGACACCAGCTGTTTGATCGGTCCTCAAGCAACACGCATGCACCTACCGTACATCCGCGTAGTACATGCGTCAGACCAACATTCACAAATCGCGTTCCAAAGGCCTTTATTTTATGCTCGTTATAATTGCTTGTAGATTTGGTGGCAAACACTTCGGGCTGGTAGGTGTTCTGTGCTTCGGGCGAATGACGTTAACTACTCGATAAGCACGGATGAGAAGCCCCTGAACACGGCGACATCACAGGAATTAACAAAAGCGGCAGTAACTTGCGTATGAATCACTTTCTAACAACAGAAAGCGACCACGACCCCACGGGCAGAGGCGGTTCTCGCCATTGCAAACAGATTACAGTCCAATCCAACACCAACATCGGAGAAAAAAACATCACGACTATATGAACCCGCCACAGACTGTGTGTCACGAGCTAGTGAGGAACTCTATCTGAATCACAGAATAAAGAACGTCTAAATCGCCTGAAAAATGTTTTCCAACACACCGATTCTAACGCCATCTATTCATACACTTTAAGCCAAGTCAAGCCGGTTCTAAGCGGCTATTGGGTGAACCGAACGTTTTTGCCTTGAAAAGGTTCGTGCCACCGGGTGAACCGAAACACTTCCAACGCGATGTGCCCATCTCTCTTTTCTCTTGAGTGGGCACGCTGGATACAGCGGCGCTATGCTAGCAAAACCTGAGCTCCGATGCGAGTCGCCGCTGACGCAACCGGCGTCCGTTGGCGCGCCCGAAGTTGGCGCCGTTTCCAGGCACGGGGCACTGGCGACTTCCGGTCGAATCCACCGATTTTCGTGGAGTAGAAAATAATTTGCAGATCCCACCTGCAGTGGGAATCAATGATATGCGAAGCACGAATGTGAAATGTTGATATTTCACTTTTAAATCAGCACAACGTTACGAGCTGGAGGTAAATGATGCATTACATGATTTCCGTGTCATGATTATCATGTGTAGACGTGTCATTCACCTTCGTCATCTATTCGCATCACGTGATATCAAATTTAGTACATGAGGAGCTAGTGAAACGACCGCCAGCACGCTACGAGCGTATTATGTTGTTACGGGCAATAAAGTATACACAATGAATATACTGGCCAGCAAATGCGTACAACGCTGCTGCAGTCCGAGCACGTTCCCCACAGCACTTCGTCGTCGTCATCCTCAGGCATCTACTTAGCCCGTGACATTACCCGCCGGCGACAGAAGCACCGTCCCGGAGCGATCAATTCTCGGGGCGTGAGTGGTATGCTTTAAGCCGTGAGACGTGCACTATATCGGTCGGGACTGAAGCTGGTACTGACGTGGTATTGAGTGGAGCTATCTCATAGGTCACGCTGGTGACCTTGCGTATGACGCGGTAGGGGCCAACGTAACGGGACATCAGTTTTTCGCAGAGACCAACACGACGCGATGGTAGCCACAGCAAGACGAGCGACCCCGGAGAGTACTGTACGTCGCGGTGCGAGAGGTACTGGTATCGATACCCCGCACCTCCACCAAAGATGTTACGGGGAATAAACTATACACAATGAATATACTGGCGAGCAAATGCGTACAACGCTGCTGCGATCCGAGCACGTTCCCCACAGCACTTCGTCGTCGTCATCCTCAGGCATCTACTTAGCCCGTGACAATATTATCATGTTCTTACATCACACGCGTGTCAGAATTATCATGTTTGCACCATTCATATATTTCGTCATACAACAACGTCACATAACACCAAATTCGGTATATGTGGAGCTAGCCAAATTGCCGCAAGCGCGTCATGAAGAGCCCCATATACTCCAATGTAACGTTGACGCGCGCGCACGCTGAGCACTGCGACGCTATGTTAGCAAAACGTGAGCACTCTATATAGTCTGACGCCAGGCGCGATGGCGTGCCCCGATGGCCACAGGCGCGAAATGCGACATGCTGCATTTTGCGCCGATGCGTTACCCAGACAACACTGCGTCTCCCTCTATTTGCGACGGAGGGATGCCGGACGCGCTAAAACGCGCATGCGTCAAAACAACGCAGCGCGGAGCGTGCCTGCGAGTATATGGCCGGACCGGCGCCTCGCGTGGCAACGCTGGCGAGCACGCGCACCGCGTCCCGTCGAAACGTATAGGCGCCTTGTCTGCCGCATGTAGTCATGTTGTTTCATGACACGCAGGTCATAATTTTCATTGTAGGGTCTGTCGCTTGTGTTCGCCATGCAATCATGTCATACCATACCTGTTTTTAACATGCCATGTGAACTAAACAAGCGCAAGAGCTGCGGGACCATTCATGACATACATGACATGATTTTCATGTTATGACTATTGAGATATGTTCTTCATACAGTCATGTTATGCCATACCAAGTTTGGTATCAATGCCAGTATTGAAATGGCCTAGAGAGCTGAACGTCGTGCCCGGTGCGTGTGTGTTTAGGTGACATGTGGCCGTTGACACAGTTGCACCATCTGAATAACAGCTGAGAATTAACAGCTCAGAATGACGTGCGCTATAGGTTTAGGAGCCCGTCGCGTAAGTCCTTGTCTCACGCTCAATGAACGAACCCCTTGAATAAAAGCCGCCGGTGCAAGATAATCGTTGTAAGCAAACCGCAAAGTGGTGCCCACTCAGTTATATCACTGTGACAAAGAAACTTTCAATTGCGTCGATCGTGAACGTTACTGAAGTGATGCTGCTAACAATATTATTGATTGAAAAAGAAAAGTATTGTTTTATTGGCATTGTAACACACTTGACAATATTTTAATCATATAATTGTTGTTCATAAAGGCCGTATATCAGGGGCCAGATTCACAAAACTCCCTTACGAAAAGATTTTGCGCAAGAGAAATTTTTTCGCGTAAGTCGATTCACGAAACGAAAAAAAAAACGTCGTAAGAGGCCATCGTTCTCACATCGGCCGCTGCAATAAAGCGCGCTGTG
This sequence comes from Rhipicephalus microplus, assembly GCF_043290135.1. NCBI lineage: Eukaryota > Metazoa > Arthropoda > Arachnida > Ixodida > Ixodidae > Rhipicephalus > Rhipicephalus microplus. Next base: position 57,126,727 of record NC_134700.1, on the reverse strand, counting down.
ACTGCCCGGGAACATCTCAGCGATGGTGATGCAGTTGCTATATTTGCTTACGTTACCGAAAAGTGCTCGTAAGTGGATTCACGAAGCAAAATTGTGCGTAAAAACAGCGTGGCTGAGAGAAAATTCTAAGAGTGGTCCGGACCACTCTTAGGAACAATGTGGCTACTTAGAACCTGCCGTCGCGGCGGTATACTTTGACGCCCTTGCTGGTATTGAGTTAATTCACGCCCATGAAGGGCTGTCTGATGACTGCTGGTGCGTTTTTATTTCTTTCGGCGCTTTGACTTTCGTGTGTTGTTTCCCTTATACGCAGTGGATGGTGTTGACAACCGCCGTCGTTCGATAAGTTCGAAGTCGCAATAATTAAAGAATCCTATTGGGCGTCAATGGCGTAAAATTATGCATGAAAAGATTTGTGGTTGGATGAAAACCAATGTGATACGTGAATGGTCGGCGCATTCGAACGCGGCATGGCATAGGATCAACCTTATTTGTTATGTTGTTGTGTTGCGCCCCATCTCATCCAATTAAAAGTTCGACTCGAGATCCTTGCCTCATTGGTGGAAATTACCACTAAAGAGGTTAATGGGAGCACATTCCTTGCACGCTATTGGAAATAAAAATGAGAGGAACTTGTTAGTGAGTGGTTCATAAAGCTTGTGCTCTAGTGTACTTCCATTGGCTCTAACTTTCCAATGGGTGCGATCTCTGAAATACAGTTGTCGATACACTTTGGGATGATCTGGAACTTTAAACCGAAGCGTCTTAGGGGTGTGCGTGATTACGCATGGAACTACAATCAAACCACTCATTTTCACCTTCACTGTTCAGACACCGATGAGGACCGTGACAATATGGCAAGCAGTCGGAATAAAATGACCCTAGTAACTTTGTATGACACCGGAAATATGCAAACCCTCACGATTCTGGAGCAAACTTTGGCTGAATTCATCCCTGCATTAATTACCAGCCATTTACCTTGACGCACGAATATCATTCAAAGGTAGAGCAAGCCACTGACATGTATTTTGTGCGACGCAACGACCACTTGACCTGAGAATAAAAGCGTTGCGAAGGCGAATCCCCTGTCGCATGCTCTGATCAAAGCAGACGACAAACGCGAGCAGATGACGGCTTGGCCGACAGGCACAGCTTGTGATTGGTTATGAAACAATACCCTCTACATCAGCTCACTCCGTGACGTTGCCAAAACACTTCTTTCATCTGGCACGCCTGTCCTGTTCGTGATATCACCCCCCTCGCACATAAGAGCAAATTTTGTCACGCCGTGAAAATAGTGCAAGTACTTTCTAAGAGCTTTCTTACGTGCTGCGCAGTTGTCGAAAACAACATGGCGTCATAAACAGCATTCCGTCGGTGCGACTTTCAGCAAACGCTTCTCGCATGAGTTACTTCTGCGTTCGACTGGATTCGTTGTGATTACGGCAGCTCTTTCGGTGCGTGTAAGCAGTGCGGAAAGCTGCGGCAGTGCAATGGTGTACGGTGAAGCGCAGCGAAGCCTGTGCGTCGGTGTGGTTATCAAGCGGGGATCAGCGTCGGTGCATCGATGGCAACTAGCACTCGAGAAGCCTCCAATGTGTGTTTGTGTGCCGGTAACAGTTGGTTAGCTTGACTTTCCAGTATCTCTGTTGGGTGCTGGGCGACATTTCGGATTGACAGCGTTTTCGCACGTTACTTGAGTGACCCCAAGTACGTACGCAAACGTATGAACTACGCGCTGTGTTCGGTTCTTGCTTCGCCACTGGTTAGCCCGTACGCTTCTATTTTCTTGAGAGCAATCTAGTGTCCGCGAGTGAAACGATGTTCGTTGTGAACAGTGGTGCTGTGTTGACGTTCCAAGACTTGTGAACAAGCTGTGCTCGTGTGACCGAAAATTGAAAGACAGCGTTGATAACTGTTTTGCCCTGCGAAGTTGTGGTGGGGCAGCTTGGCGCTTTTGTTTGTTAAGTCGTCACTTCTCCCATTTGGGATAACCATAGTCCTAGCACTGTGAAGTAAATCAACCAATGCTGCGAGATGCTACATTCCGTTGTGGATCGTGTTACTTTGGAAGTGTGCCTAGACGGTAACAACTTGAGATTTCTATGTGGCAGCGAGAGCCCGTGAACGTCAAGCTTCCCTCCGGCCCCCAGAAAAAGCAAAGATTTCACCGGTGCCTTGCTTTGGATGAAGTTGTAGGTCAATATCGCCTAACTACAGGTTTCCGCGTTCGTCTGGCCATCCTTTTTGCACGGCACTAGAGCCTTGACAACAGCCGGTCATGGCCAGTTCTTACACTTTATCAATGGACGTGCACGCCTGGCCAGCCCTTCATTGCTGTCATCGGCAGCTTCCAGTCTGCAGATGCCCTTTGCCTGTTGGCCGTAGAGCACACTTGGTTCCTCATGACAACGACGGCTACTAAATGCTGCCATCGGTGAGTTCAACTTGCAGAACTTAATTTCACCGGTACTATAATTCACGCAATATTATAACGTGTGCAAGTTTTTAAGCCCATCAGATGTAATGTTTCCCTATGGTAAGTTGAAGCATGAAAAACTTACTACTACTGTTATATACATGCATATATTATGGAGCAAATACATCAGAAGTTTTTTGTGATTTGATACAAGTGAGCTCTTGTTTGATTATGAGGTTGGGCCTGTCGATTTACCGCGTTTTATAGTTGGAAAGTTAATGTGAACTTATTTTTCAGGAGCCAGGTTGCACTTAAGAAATTTATGTCATTTTGGAACATTAGTTCTATAGACGATTACCACTGTGGTAGTACTATACTTCACTAGGACATATATATTGCGGTACGTAAATTTTACATGAGGCTTCAGTTTATTTCAAAGTGATTATAGCAGATTTTGGTCACTTTACCGAAGTGATTGCGTCGTAAAAGAAGTATTAAAAGTGAGTGCTTTTAATGATTGTTTTTAAATATCTCGTTTTTGACTCTTCACAGATCACAGTGATTGGCTTGTTAAGGTCCTGTGATGCATCGGTTACACACACTGGCACATGAATCCTCATCATGACTTGTAGCACCAGTACAAAAATAGGAAGGATACGTGCTCCCTAACTGCGCAAGTCTATGTCACTGCTGGAACTGTTATCATTCAGCGGATGTGGCCTGGAAGCATGCATGACAGCCTCATCTGGAAGGACTGCGATCTGCTTGGGAGCTTCGAGGGCACAAAACTGCCTAACGGCTGGCTGCAAGGTTAGTTTTTTTTAATACATACGATTAAGTGAGCACCACTTACTGTGCACAAATTGAAAACCCAAGCATGGTTGCTTGCAGTGGATACCTGTATTATCCTCACACGTGATTCTTATTCAACATTTAAGAGCTAAATAGCAAGATAATTGAGAATTTCGAAAAATGAGAGCCTGTAGCTTATGAATAAAACTTCAATAATCTGAGACTCAAAAGCTTCTGCTTTTAAACGAGCACAAATACTTTGATTCCTTATTGAGCTCTCGAGCCTGTGACTTCCTCTGTGGATCAAGTGCTCTGGATGGAAATAGCAAGTGGGTGAAAATCGCCTGGCTGTTCACAAATTGCAAGGAGAAAGACCCAGTGAACAAGCCTCAGACGACATAGGGCCAGTAACTGCATCTTTTGCTTCATGTAGCTTTTTCTCTCTCAGTGCTGTGGCTTGTTGTGTTTCAGCCGAACGTGTTCACCACGATTGCATAGTGATATATATTTTTCTAAAAATTGTGCCTGACCTAAGTACGCATTGTTGATCTCTAAGGGTGACTTTCAGTTTGTTTCAAAGCCATCGCTCCTCATCTCTCTGTCTGTGGTTAACCTACTTCAGCAGCAGTGGGATGCAGCCGGCACACATGCAAGCCAAGTCATGGAGCGCTCCTTTGGTGTTCTGTGCAGGACGCAGCATATCCATCCGGCAAGACACTGGTATCAACAATAATGGTGAATGTTGGTGGCACCTGTAGGAGCCCGTTGTGTTTGTTGCGCATGAATATTTCCCCTGAAGAAGTGCATTTTTGAAAGGTTTTCTTCTTTTAGAATAATAGATGTCAGCAACAAGCACACTCATAATCCACAAGTGCTTTGTGTCTTCTAGACTGCCCATTTGCTTCTATACGCGGTATGGTGAACTGGCTATGTTAGACAGCCTTATGAACAAGTTATGAACATTGGCTGTTGTGTTGTAATGCAGTCTAACTTGTGTTTCTTAGTGAACCTATTTGTGGTCTGCTTCTCGCACCTAGTGTAGTCGAAATAGAAGAAACTTTATTGGCTTTTTATGTCTGGTAGAAGTTTTATGCCTTCATCTATAACATTGTAGTTTTGCTCTTGTATCATAATAAATTATATTTTCAGTCTGCACTGTTTGTGTGTGTGTTGAGGCTTGTCATTGGCTTCTCAAAATACGACATCTGTAAATATGAGCACATATTTAACAACTGTACACTCTTGCATGTAGCATGGTTGTAACAATGATCTTTATTTTTCTAAGTTCCAACAGTAACAAGGGATGCGGTGCACCACGGTCATGTACAGTGTGTCAAGAACAGAGCACAGAAGACCAACAAGTATAAAGAGACTGCCAGTGACTGTTCTCCTGCTCAAATTTTACGACAGCAGAAAGAGCACATTGTGATGTCAGGAGCAGTTTGAATCATATACGTAGTAACATTCTGCGCAGCTGCAGCTTAACTTCTTAGCAGTGCATTATTCAGCAGTTCCTTTGCTTGCATTCTAACATATATAAATTTTGCATGGAATATACCAAACTATGGCACTAATTTAAAGGCTGCTGTAGTGTTAGTGGGCGAATATTTTTGAGCTGAAGTTTTTAACATGCGTGTTAAGTGCCTACGTGTCTCTGCATTTACCTGCATAAATCACAGCATCCATGGTCGGTAATGGTAATTGTGTTTGCATTCTTTGTAGTACAAGAAGTAAAGCCATGGATGCTGTAATCTTGTACTTAGTCGATGTAATCCTTCAGTCTACACTTATTGGTATAGCACCAATGATGCCATGAGTGTATAAGCTCTGGGAAGTGAATCTATGTGAATTATTTTATTTGAAATGAAGAGGATCATCACTACTCCTAGTATATCTTAACAGTAGATTTTAGTGCTTCTCTATTGTTATCCCACTGCCTGTCCGTCCTTCAGCAGCCTGCTTCTCTGTTTCTACTGTGAAAGTGTAACTTTTTAGTGTATACTTTGCTCGGATAGGTTTGTTCTTAATGTAAACGTGTACTATGCAGGTGACTTGTCATCTATGCAGCTTTACTTAGACTAGAAATAAAAGTATTTATTTTAATTTATATGTAGCTATAGCATCCATTTACTTATCCTTTTCTAGGAGCCTGTACAATTGTTTAGCCCTACAAAGGTACCGGTATACTCTAATATTGGAAGTTGGCATATTAAAATACTTTGTTAGAGAAGTAATAATGTGTTTATAACCATTATTACTATTCTCAGATGAGCTGTGAAAACTCCATAGAAATGTATTTACATTTTTCGAACTGTGTCAAGGTAATTGGTCCTATGTTCTTTCATTGTGGTCCATGTTTCATGCAAATGACACATAATTACTTCGCAGTGGCATAGTATTAATTGTGATATTACACATACGTGCTGAACAACATCGCAGTTGAGGCCAGCAGCAAGACATGCATGCAGTGCACTGGAGCATCACCTCACATAGTGTACAGTCTTTGCCCACCAGTAAACTGAATATTTTTCAAGCAGACTAATAGACAGCTGTATGGGAACTGTGTTGATGTGCGAACTTTGAAGTTTTCTTGAGGAGTGTTTTTCATCATTTTAGTGCAAGTGAACTAGCTACCCAAGGCCACAGCTGGTGGGAATGTGATGGTTTCCTCTCTCCAAAACCACTCCTATCAGCTGCCTCAATGTTAGCATGGGGTTAATTCACGAACTGGAAAAATAATTGGTCTTCCCCCGTTTAACCACCACGACGCGCCAGAATAGAAACTTTTAGCCAAATAACGTTCATTCTACTTTTGCGAAGTGTTTTGGGGAAACGAAATGGTGCCAATAGCTGTCAATATAAACACTGTTTGCACTAAGGAGCTTAGTATCTTATAATTGTATTATTCATGTATTGTCTAGAATTTCTTTGCGCTGTGCCAACTTTCAGCCCAAGTGTCCTAACATGCTTTGTTAGTGGATTGTGAATGAGCCAAGCTACGTAAATAAACAGAGTGATATTGCAGACATGTACAAAATATTGATGCACAGCCCTTTTCTTTAGCATGACATTGTCAAGGGCTTTATTCTTTTTTTTTAACTGCTCGTCACTGGGCAGCAGCAGAAACTATGCATCAAGATTTTGCGAGATGATTCGAGAAACATCGTGTTCAGGCATAACAGTGCCGGTGGATTTCTCTCGTAAGTTCCTTTCTTTATATTCAAGATGAGTGTATTAGAACTGTTGCTTTATAGTCAATCATTTTAATATTTACACATGAGTGTTGATTGATTGATTGATTTGTAGGGTTTAACGTCCCAAAACCACCATATGATTATGAGAGACGCCGTAGTGGAGGGCTCCGGAAATTTTGACCACCTGGGGTTCTTTAACGTGCATCCAAATCTGAGCACACGGGCCTACAACATTTCCGCCTCCATCGGAAATGCAGCCGCCGCAGCCGGGATTCGAACCCGTGACCTGCGGGTCAGCAGCCGAGTACCTTAGCCACTAGACCACCACGGCGGGGCTACACATGAGTGTATGTACGTATGTATGTATGTATGTATGTATGTATGTATGTATGCATGTATGTATGTATGTATGTATGTATGTATGTATGTATGTATGTATGTATGTATGCATGCATGCATGTATGTATGTATGTATGTATGTATTATGTATGTATGTATGTGTGTGCGTATATGTATGTATGTATGCATGTATGTATCTTTTAAATGAGAATCCGTTTATCATTGGTGAGTAAGTTTGGTAATAATTTGGCTGAATTTGTTACTAGTTCTTTTTCTTCTGAGCCATTATACATTTCAATTTGTTTTGTACTGCATAAAAATAAATGTAACCTTACACAAAATATGTGTGTTCGAAAAAGTTGTTTCATTTGCCAATCTACAGTCAAGGGCAAGAAATTAGCTAAAATGGAACGAACCTGCGAAGATTAGTTTAGAGCATGGCTACTCTACATGGCATATCTTGTACACATTGCGTGGATCGAATATGTCCATTTCAACATATCAATTTTAATCAGAATAAGCAAGCTATCTATCACCCGTGGCTGTATATGTGTGTGATATTTATGCATATTGTAATTCCGGTTCGCAATCACAATTAAAGTCACAAACCTAGTCAAGCTGAATACACGAATTTTGTCGATGCACCTTTCATCCGCACTGGAACTGTTGTTAATAAAAAATAAACTTCGGTTTAAAAATTTATTCTAGTAACCAAAAGCAGCGGATCTCTCTACGACACAAATCAAATTGCCATTGTTCTGTTCCATTTAGGACAATAGGAGACCCTCTCAGCAGAACTTGATTAACTGCTATAGTTCATTTTAACAACTGACAGCGACATTGCACTGAAGCGCGCAGCATGAAAGATAGCGGGAGAGAAGACACAAACTAGTCACTCTGTTTGTGTCAACTCTAACTGTCCGTGCTCTTTGGTCTTGCTGCATGTGATGATGCCCATCAAATTAGCACAAAAGCGTGTCCCTACAAAGGCAGTCAACTTGGCAACAAGCAGTTAGCTCGCTGCATGTGTAGATTTTCTTCAAAACACCGTGACGACTGATCGCTGGTCGAATATCCAAACACGTGAAAAGTAATATGCCAGGTATGATATTGGTATTTCAGCACTGGACACTTTTGCGATAAGAGAGGATGGAGGAGAAAATTATGAACCCTGAATTGTTTAATTTTTGAAGGAGCACAGTACAGCGCTTTTGGGTCAAAAGGGGAGTGAAAGAAGCAAGTGCGAAAGCCTACTCCTCAAAAAATTAGTACCCGCCACCACGCATAATGTCAGGCCGGGCAACCTCTTGAAAAAAAAAAAAGTGCTCAGCGATTCTGCGAATCGAACCAAGTACCTCCTAGATTGCAGCTGAGCGCTGCAACCACTCGTCCACTGCAGCAGTGCTTGCATTCGCCCTATTGCTGATATATCGTCATTCCTTTGAATGACGCCAAATGCAAAAACGTCTGGTGAAACTTTGTCAAAAATAAAAAAAATAGTTAAAATGCGTTTGCCCAGGGTTACCAGAAGATAGAAACCGTCACGTGTGACTGTATAACCGTGCGCTATTTACCTTGTACATTACTGCCATGACGTTGGGGTAGCCGGCTCTAACGTAGGCTACCTTCTCATAGTTTGTCAAATATAAATAAGGAAATAAGAATATATATCGGTCTGTGACAACGCTAATCAACTATTATGAGTTCACTGTCACTAGTGTCACTTTCACTAGATGAATACTCAGTTTGTTTTCAATATTGTTATTTAAGGAAGATTTGGCTCGTTAACTAAACACTCCTGATTAGCATTGATTCTCACATCTAAAGACAGTCACACTTCATCTTGCTTTCTGAGTGGCTGTCACTCCCATAAAACGCGTACTCCACTTTTTTATGCTCTCCAAGCATCTGACGCTGCTTTGCGGAAACATTCCCTGACGTCTGCAGGGCCAGAAAATTGTCTGTATTATCTATCAATTTCAAGCTTTCGCGAAGCCGAAACGAGAGTCCCTCTCTCTATTTCCGTCCTTTCCGCACGTGTGATAACGTCTCCCGACCTCAAGACTCGTATACACGTCCCTTGCTTTGTTTTCTCACTCAAACAACCCTGGAGGAAATATTTGCACCTTGTTATGTGAAAATCATTAGCACTGAAACACCTACCGACGAGTGTCCCTCATTTTACGGAGACACATACCTAAGAGTAAGCGTATGGACGTTCTCGCATTCCGGCTTTATAAAAATGCTGCGGTGCATGGAACCAGCGAAATTCCGCTCACAATTTCATTTGATTACTGCTGTTATCTATTTCCGCACAATTCGTCTGCAGGCACCAAAGTCGCTCCTGTGTCTTGTAATAAGAATATTGTAACAAAGGCTACCTTTTACTATAGGTACAAAACACCCTTACGTTCACCACTATACCGTACTAGATTGCACCGAATTAGTTATTTAGCAGCGCAGCTTCATTAAAATGTAAGGTAACTGGTCGCGTTAATAGGGGAAGACATTTGAGGCACATTTTCAAACATTGCATGCATCGATTTATGCGTGGTTTTATTGATGTGGTGCACCTGGAGTTTTGTTTACTTGTACTTGGAGAGATAGTGCGTGAATTGCTCGATGGCTTAAGGCCATCGAGCAATTACTTTTTTAGCTACAGTCGTTGACGAAAGGCGAGTGCTTGGCTTTGCACAGCCCGTCAAAACGTCTAATACAACGTACGCGGCACCCATTAGGCGCTTTAGCAGACGCTCGCGGAACTGAAACTTAGATGCAGCAAATCATTGGCTATCATCGTATACTCTCGATGCTAGACACTTTGCGTGCTACCTTGATATTATCGGCACACACTTCTTTCTTTCCTTGTCGTTTCATCGGCTATCGTGTGTCCTCCTCGCCCTCTTAAGTGCCGAATAAGTTAAATTCATACCCGCGCTATAGTAATCCCTCCAGATAAGAGAATTCTTGGCTGAGAAAATGCGCAGCCAAGAGAAAGCTTTGTAAATTCGGCCCCAGTTTCAAACAATTTTCCTGGTTTCAAGTGTTTATCTCTTTAAGAAAGTCTGTGGTCTATAGAAGCATTGCATGACATGCATTTTTTTCGTCGCAGTGGTGTATTGTGAGGTCGCATTCTCGCGAGACCAAAATGTCTTACACTGCAGGGGTTTCGGGGCGGCGACTAGCCCCAAACCCCCTCAGAGAAGAAGCGGTGACCGACGAGGAACCTTATTGACTGCTCGGTACCAAAGCCGCAACTGCCTGCTGCCAGCGGCTGCCGCGTGCCAAGAGACACCCACAATCATCCTCACCTTCGGCGAGTGCTCACAGCCACCGAGCGCCTCCATAACACGCAATACAAGGCAGCAATAACACGTATCCTCTGTCCACACACACTTACGTGTAGTTATGTACATGTACATGTCGACATTGCATGAGATACCTGAATTATGTGCATGTTTCAAGGTCAACTTGATTATGTACATGTTTGCAAGGTCAACTGCTTATTTCTGCAAATACCACAACATGCAAAATAACCGCCAAGTAGGTATCTGTCTATTGCGCTTCATTGGGACCCATGCGCACTGCCCAAAGGATAGCACCACGATGTCTCCTCATTGGGATCCATAGCGAAAAAAAAGGATCCCGTCGATAGACTCAGATGAAGTTAGCTATGCATGCGTTCGGCATTTAGAGAGGCTTACAATAGTGCAACGCGAATACAGGTAGGTGACGTAGGTGTGCCACAGGTATCATATTTAGGCCCACTAATATATTTAATGTTTATTATAGACCTGCCTATCATTCTTACTAGGACCAAGTTCATACACTACGCTGACGACACAACCAACTTTACATCATCGAAGTCAGTTTCTACAGTCTAGACTGACCTCAACACAAATTTACTTACATAACTCTATGGTGCCAAAAAATTCAGCTACAAATCAATGCTACTAAAACCGTCTTTATGGTGTTTCATTCTCTGCTCATTTCACTTGATATAACACCTCCTCCCCACAACGGCAACAATGTCATAAATATTTCTACTGAAGCACGGTTTGTTAGCGTCATCCCAAATACTGAACTCAAATTCTATAAACTCATTAAAAGAATTGCATTTAAAGTCAATGTTATCATCTAGACAAGTACGTATTTTCCGCCTCGCGTAAGGCGCTCTATGTATTTTGCCTACATTCTCAGCCATATTTCGTATTGTGTATCATCTTGGGCCAACATTTCACGCGTATTGAACGACTGCAGTGACTGCAGAGTCAAGCGGTTAGACTAATGACTTTTAGCCCATTCTATTCATCCTGTAGTTCGTTTTTTCTAAAGCTCAACATATTATGATTCAAACAATTATTTCACCCCAGATTGCCCATTGTAGCCTATAGGCTCATCATGCATAATATCGTCGTTGCATGTATTTATTATCATCATTTAACTAATAGCAATATTACCCGGTTTTTCGCGAGCAATATTCCTCATTTACCAGCCGTAAGAACAAACTACGGCAAGTTCACAACCTTGCTTACGTGCATAGCACTTCGGAATTCATTGCCCTCTCAATTCAAATAATCGCACAACATTCATAGTTTCACCTCGCGTAGCAAAAAACATTTTCTTCGGGAAATATTAGCCCGATCTCATTGGTGTAATTACCTGATAATTGCTTTCAACGGTTCTGTCTTAGTTTTATATTAGAATTTGCCTTTGTACAACGTATGCAACTGATATAAAACAAGTTGCATTTGTCATGTACAGTACAATTCTTTAATATTGCTTTGTTTTAGACTTATACCCTGCAATTGATAATTTATATGTTTATACCCTGCTATTGATAATTTATATGTTTAATTCTATCGGTAGTATTACTATCATATTATGTAGTAATTGCATTGTTACTGTTATTAGGCTAGTCTGTCATTGCTCACAAATTTGCACCTTTTGCTGTACTTTTTTGTAATTACCCACTCATGTGACCATAGGAGGTCCCCTCGTCAGTTTCTCTGAAACTTTGGAACCTGCTCCTGTACTATTCCAACCGTGTAACTAAATGTGAAATATGTAATAAATTTAACTTGACATGACTACACGCAACACTCATGATGCGTTTGTGGCCGTTTCACTAACTTCACATATACCAAGTTTGGTATTACATAATGCAAGCACACTACAAAGGTAAATGACACGTCCAAACATGATAATCATGATATGCTTGTCATGTAACAAGATTACTACATACCACGATTATCGTGCGCTCATGGTCATTTCGCTAGCTTCACATATACCAAATTTGGTGTTACGTGGCATCAATGGGTTACGAAGGTATATGACTGGTGCAAACATGACAACTACTATATACTTGTTATGGAAGAACATGACAACATACCACGCTCATTATGCGCTCGCGGCTGTTTCACTAGCTCCACGTATACCCAATTTACAATCACAAGACGTGAACGGGCGATGAAGCTAAATGACACGTCCAAACATAATAATCAGTACATGCGTGTGATGTAAAACATGACTACTCGATACGCTCATGGCGCGCTTACGGCCGTTTCGCTCACTCCGCATGTACTAAATTTGGTATCACGTGACGCGATCGGACTACAGAAGTAAATGACACGTCGAAAAATTATAATTATGAAAAGGAGGTCATGTAGGGCATTATTTACGTCCGCCTCGTAACGTTGTGCTGATTTTCGAGTGAAATATCGACCGCCCTTATTTGTGCTTCGCATATCATCGATTCCCACTGGACGTGGGATCTGCCAATTTTTATTTCACGGCTTTATCAAACATACTTTAAACACTTCATATCATCAGTACTGACCATGCTGTACATCTATGCTTTTGGGGTATGTGAAATAGTCGTATATCGCTAAGATGGTTGAGGGACTATTTGCTGTGCTCACACAGCGCCGATTGGACAAAAAAACTGTACCTTTGGCTGCACTGCCAACAACTTGTGAAACAGAGTGTACTCGGCGTCGGAAAAGCTCGGCTTCCACCAGTATTGGTTAATACAGCGCATTCATTCACCACTAGATGATGTCGGGCAACACAAAAAGGAGAGCTTCTTGACGCTCAGGTTCTGTACGGGTCTCTGACGTTGCGCACGGTAAACTGATACTGTGTGTGCCGCAGCCTCAGACGTAGTGTACACAGTGCGCTGCACCAAGCGGACACACGCTCTTGCGTGCACAAAGCTAAACTTATCTAGTATTTCTTACCGTGTGAGAGCATAGGTGTTGGCAGGATTTTTTATAAGGGGGTGCAAACTCCTGTGTCACATCGGCTTTCGGAAAAATGGGAAGCTGGTATAGCCTTTAACAGCACAAGTTTTGATGTGGCTTGAAAAGGTCAACGCATCCCCTTTTTGACTCATCTCATGCGTAGGAGTGAAATGAAACGTGTTGTATCTCTTTTGTTTAGGCAGAGGGTACCTACCCTGCAATTTTGCGGCTGTGCCACAGGTCTGTGAGTGTCATAAACGTTCATGTAACCCGAGTCGTATGTAGTTGTAACCTGAGTTGTACGTATTACTCGAGTTGTAACCCAAGTCGTATGTATTTAGAAAATGCTGCTATGGTTGTTCCTTAACCTGGCCCGACTACGCAAGGAGGTAAGCGGCGGTCACTCACAAATATATGGCTGGCATTAGATGTTTATATTTTGCGTAGTCACCACTGTAATGTTTTTTTTTTTTCTTTAGTTCAGGAAGACCTAAACGTCACCTATAAGTGCGAGGAGCAGTATTCTAGCTACCAGACCCTCCAGTAATAAGCCAATTATATGCTGCAACTTGTTTTCATCGACCTGTCAGAGCAGTGATTACAGTGTACCTTTCTGTTACCCTCTCAACGCAGTTAGAAGGAATGTATCCTTATCTTATAGAATACCCTATAGCATTATGCAACAGTGCCCAAATTGAGTATTCCAGTCCTTTTGTTTTTCTTTGCGCCTCCTACTGAGTTAATGCTGCTTGCCTCAGTATATATTTGTTAACGTTTTATACGATAAAACATCAAGTCACGTTTAACTATACATGTTGGGTTTACATAAAAATGCGCATCTATGTCTGTCTTACATGAAATAAAGACTGCCATACTTTTTGTGCTGAGACTTTACAAAGGTGCTGAAGTAATGTCACATAAACTCAATCAGTTCTGCTACAAAACAAGCGATATGGAGCACTGTGATACTACAGCATTGTTTGGTCACTTTCAGCCCGGTCGATATAATGTTGCTCCGCACAATGCGATTGATTATTTATTACGAAGTGCGCAGTTAAATTTTTAAGGTATCACGAAGGAAGCCCTCTGCAAAATTTACGTATATATGCGGAATGACGGTCCTACCAGAAAATCTACACCTTGAAACATAGCGCAAAAAAACATGAGGCACAGCAAGAGGACAACACGGGTGCTAACTTTCAAATAACGTTTATTTTGTTCTGGGGTGATGACATATGCATGAAAACAACTGGTCACACACAATGACTCCATCTTACAGCGTTGTTTCTATGTATATATAATCCGGTTCTGAAAAAATAAACGTCAGTTGAACGTGAGAGCCCATGCTGTCTTCTTGTTGTGTCCTCAAGTTTTCGTTTTGTTTCGCGCTATTTTACTACGCAATACCAACCAACTCGGCTTCCTGTACTTCTGCAGTAATCTTCGCCGTTTGCGATACTGTCGCCATTCTCCTTTGTGATTGCTGTATTCGTGCTTTTTTTTAAATGATACAACGTACATGCCGAGATCGGTGAGTGACACAATGCTTGCGGTTCCCTCTGTGCGCCCAATTAGTATTATTCTAAGATTTTTTTTATGATGAGTTGACATCCCATATACTATAGTAGGTTTCAGACTTTTGTTTTCAATGCAGGATGTCGTGCTCCTCCTGAAAGCACTGTCTATACGAAGTTGTAAAAGGGGTCCTTGCCCTGCACCTCTCTAAAGACTTCGATACTTCCATGCACGACTACATCTCAAGAATATATCAGCTTTTAACCTATGAGTGAAATTTTCCCCTTTGTTGAATCTTCTCTCGAGAGCAGGATGGTTGCCATAAAATTGGGACAATCAGCCCCAGAGCCTTTCAAACTCAGACGAAAGGGTACTCCCCAAGGGGCAGTTATCTGCCCCATTTCATTCGACATAGATATGTGCAAGCTGTCGGAGAGCTTTTCGAGACATCCTAATGTAGGTCCTGCTTTCTATGCTGATGACGGAGGACCGGGGGTGGCGGTCGCACAAGCCCTACAGGAGGCCGTGGATGTTACAATTTGTTTCCTGGTATGCATGGCACTGGTGCATTCGCCAAAAAAGTTGGAGCTCCTGCTGTGCAGACAGGCTAGACGAGGTGCCAGGGAACTCACCCATCTCGATCAGATCCCCATTATTGTTTGTACCAGGGATGGTTGCGAAATTCCAAGAGTAGGTTCTAATAATTTTTCTGGGGCTTTTACTAGACTTTAAGGACTGCAACGCAAAGAAATATAGCTCATCTCATGCCAAAAATGGAAAACATACTCAGACTAGTTATGCAAGGTGTCCAACAAGAGAGGCGGCACAGGCGAGGATATGCTCCTGAGAGCTCACCACGCTTTCCTCAAGAGTTATGTTATTTGCATATTTGTGGCTCTCTGTCGGACAAAACAGAGAAGGACAACTAGAAAAACACTTGACGAGTTTTTCCCAGAATAGCCAAGTCCACTTTAAGTAAAACTGAGAAAAACATCGTTTTTTTCCTACTGATCGAATGGTGGTACCTGCTGAATAAATTTTTTGTCATAGTATGCCAGTCACCAAACTATTTTTTGGGAGCACTGAAATAAAATGTGACGTCAATATTTTACCAGATATGAATCGTTAAGTTTGGATCTTGCACAAATAGATTCTCTCATAGTACTTAGCCCATTTCAAAAAACTTGTATTGATTCAAGTATCTGCAACATATAAAAGGCAAAACTGTCACTTTGTAGCTGCAATTCTTTGTCGCACTAGGAGAGAGGGCACTGGGTGCCGAAACAAGGTCTAGATGTGAACAGAATGAGTGTCTTATTGCCAACACGCGCACTCATCCTGTTCTTAGACTCTCCTTCCTTGATCTTGGGATCTGCTGAAAACATTGCAAAAATGCTTGAGCTCTTCATGCAGCTGCCACAACTCCGTAGTGTTTAACGAGAAGACACATAACGTTTTTTTTTTTTACTTTGAGGGGGTTCAAGGTGACCTTGTGCAAACCACACGTCTCTGGGACACCTGACAAATGCTTCTTTTTTTCAGCACTCGAACAAAGTATGATACAGAGAACCTATATTGTGGCTCAGCTCGCACTTCTGGGCTTCTTCTGTTGGCGTTAAGCTGCATATAAAAAGTTTTATCGTGCTAACTTAAAAGCAGGCTCGATGTAGGCTTCAATACTTGCGTTGCATAGGCCTTCCAGTCGTAGACATTTCAGTGCTTTCTGAGCTCTAAGACTGCGCCATGTTCCACAAAAAAATATTTTATAGGCATCTCGGTTCAGTTTTCCCTCATGCTTTCTTGTGTCTTTCTCAATCTTGCTGAAGATTCAATCAAGCGGCAAGAAGCTGTGACCAGTGACAGGCAATACTAGAGTGATTTTTGACACCTGAGCAGGAGTTTCATTTTTGAGCCACCAGAGAAGCATCCCTAACATGGTGTTCTGGCCAGCACAGCCGCCAGATACCAAACGAACTTCTTGGACTCCGTCGTAGCTGAGGCTTCGAAGTGTGCTGTTCAGAGCGCTGGCCACCTCATTGCTTCCTCTGGCTCAGTATCGTATACTGTCGGGCTAGTTGGTGTGTAGCTATGTAAAACATCGTTGGCGCAAACTTGAAAGACGACAAAAGAAGAGACTCAGAAAAGCGCACACTCGCGACTGACTTTTGTTGAACTGAAGCTCATCTTATGAAACCCTCATGCATGCGTACAACCACACAAAAAACCCAACCTATCACAACCTATCAGATAGAAAAGCTAATTCATCATCATAAAATGACAGGGACGCAACACTGATACATTGTTCGCCAAGTCACCTATTATGCATCGCTTCTGCCAGTTCACGTGCCACTTTGTCTTTGCTTCTTAGCAAGATTCTTGTGCAGTGTCGCAGCGGTTCACACGAGCACTCCTTACAATGATACGGAAAATGTGAACCCGGGCCGTTTCTCATTGACAGCACATGTTCCCTTAAGCGATCGTTTATACATCGGCCCGACTGGCCAATGTACGCTGCAAAAAAAAATTTTACACTCCTAAGGGTGTATTTCTGTTCCATGGGCAACAATGTTTTAGTCTGTTTAAAAACACTCTAAAACGTAGGGTGTAAACAGATGTTACACCCTACACTTATATGTGTTTATGAATGCCCCTAAGCTATGAGTGTTAGATCAAGCTACACCCGTGCGAGTGGCGTACCACACATAAAAACACCTTGAAAGAAAGGCACTTACATGTATAAGCATATTTGAGCAAATGAAGTGCAAATAACGGGACAACAAATGGAGAGACACACAGGAAAACACAATTCGTCTTGTGTGTCTCCACTGTTCTATAGAACAGTTGAGGCTTGAACCAGTTGGTGATGCATATTTGATAGAATGAAGTGTCATGAAAGGACAACAAAAGAAGAGACACACAAAACGAATCGTTTGCTACTGTGTGTCTCTCCATTTGTTGTCCCGTTATTTGCGCTTCATTTGATCAAGTATGTTTATACATGCAAGTGCCATCGTTTCAAGGTGTTTTTATGTGTTTCACACCACTCGCCAGGGTGTAGCTTGATCTAACAGTTATAGTTTAGGGGTGTTCATAAACACCTTAAGAGTAGGGTGTAATGCCTCCTTACAGCCTCCGTTTTAGAGTGTTTTTAAAAAGACTAAAAGGGTGTTGCCCATGTGACGAAAATGGACCCTTAAGAGTGTAAAAATTTTCGCAGTGTACATCTTGCCACAACCGAGTAGGATCACAGCACCTACCTAACATTTCAAAATCTCCCTTTCATGCTTATTTACACAATCAGCTCTTGGTACGCCACCCGAACGAGCACAAATACGTGAAAGCCTCTGAGGTTCCGAAAACACGACTGGGACCTCAGAACCAGAGGCGACGTTTTTCTGTGAATGAGCCCCTCTGTGTGCATAGGCAATGACAACAGCTCGCTTGTCCTGTTTTTTTTTCCTTTGTGCCTGAATTGCCAGTGGCGTCATGTCAAATTTTTTTTAATAAAGCTTCACTTCACCACCAAAGGAAAACCTGTCAAAGAAAAACTTGTCCAAGGAAAACTTGTCAAAGGAAAACCCGTCAACAAAGAAAAACACCAACAAAGAAAAACCCGTTGACACGAGCCTGGATATTAGCACCCTGAAACTTTTCAAAAGAACGTAGTGGCAAGACATAGTAAGAGCCAACTGTAAGCTCGTACTAGCAATGACCCTTTTCACTACTTTAGAGTGACTGGAATGGTACAGCAAAAAGCCTTCTGAGCACGAGGGTGATACATACAACAAACATGGTTTTTGTCAAGCATGAGATGAAGATCTAAAAACTGCAATTTGTCATTGACGGGAAGCTCGTGTCTAAACTTGGGCCCTTGCCGAAATGCTCTAAATTTATCTAAAAACAAAAGTGACACTTTCGGAGTAGGGTTCATCTGACTCCTGTTTCAAAAGAACCAAAAAATTGTCCACGTATCTAAAAACGCGTAACAGCTTGTCTTTGGACAAAGTAGTGTCCAGGTGTTGATCAATCTGAGCAAGGGAGATATTACACAGCCCAGGGGCTACACACGAACCAATACAAATGCCCTCCTTTTGTACAAACAACTCGTCTTCAAACGAAATAACGTTGCTCCCAGATGAAATTCCAAGAGGGCCAAAAAACTGTCTACCTGAACTCCGGCTTTGTTAATGAAAGACACAGACCCATTGTTCTCTATGCACGATTGCACGCACCCGAGTACAGTCGTACAGTCCCTGTGTGGTACAGAATAAAAAAAGGTCTTCGACATCAACAGAGAAAATTGTTCAACAGAGCTGTTGTCCTGAAGAAACTCAATTATGTCTTAGGAGTTCTTGACAGCGAACGGGTCGTCTAACAAAAAAATGTTAAATTGTTTGAACAAGTAACAACTCACTATTACCTGCCACTTACTTTTTTTTCGCTGACAATGTTCCTAAAGGGGATCTCTGGTTTTTGAGTTTTAGCGCTAAATATACAGACAGCTTACCAGGAGCTTTTTCAAAAGGCGGAAAATGGTAGAAAGTAGGTGAAGTTGCTGTAACATTTTGCACTCTGCCATCAATTAGTAGCCGTCGGGAAGACTTGTCTGATGAACAGCGTGAAGCACGGGTATTTTTTCTTGGCGAAAGTGTTTTATTTTTTGTAACTAGTAGAAAACATGAGTATTGTTAATATAGAGCATTTTTGTAATTCAGTAAGTCAACTTGTTTGAGGATTTTACAGATGTTCTGGTCAGTTTTTTGTCTAGGCAAGATGACAGTGGTTAAAATGCTAGCGGTCGTCATAAATGTTTTACGCTGAAAATGCTCATTCATGTAGAGTTTTCTGTACTTGGAGGTTTAACAGATTGCAGACAGCGCAAATATAGGCAGCGCATCGATTCTTAGCCAACTTGAAATGAACAACACATCCGGGCAAATCAATGCAGAAGACCTTGTCCTGTCCACAAATGCGACGCTAGAATGTCGACTGAAAGTGCAAGATGAACGGTTAAGTTCGATAACAGTACAACAGGGAAGCTGGCGCCAGGAGCATTGCAGTGAACCGCCACGGTACGCCGCCGTAGCAGACGATGCCCCTAGAGTAGCGCAAGATCAGACTGCAGCGCCGCTAGTTTTCGCTACCGCCGCTCAGTTCATCCTCCTCGACTGGCAAAAATACGGAGCGCTGAAACTGAGTTTATTCTAGTAACGTTGGTCCAAACAATCTTGTTTCAATCTTCACTCAGGCCCGCAAATTTTTTCAGTTATTTTATTTTAATGCAACTCGATTTTTTTTATTACGCACAAGATGATGACTCGCTCACAACCACCAACACCAACGCCGAAACCGACTTTTACCCGAAACGCTAATTGTTTTGCAACCAGCACATGCGCAGTTCCGAAACCTCCTCCGCGAACTCACGCGTGTTTAACCACTATTCCCATTCTCAGAAATTGTCGTTTAAAACAGTTAGTGGCTCAACCCTTTCGTCGCCCTTCAAAAAGGCTCCGGCTTTCTATTTCTTTCACGTTTTGGAGGTGGGGAACCAGCAATAACGAGTAGAAAGCAAAAAAGTAAAGCGCACACACACCCACAAGAGAAAACACACCTACACACAATCGCCTGTACGCCCGTGTCTTTCCTCTTCTGGGTTTCGCCGTCAAAATCAATAACGTCGTCCAGATTGTCCCATTTGTTCTCTCGTTTCTCAAGAAATAAAAACGACATGGAGAGGGCTGAGGCGCAGCAATCATAGCGCGCCTGCCATGTTGTCATTTTGGCGCCATTGCGAAGATCTTCATGGCCAATAACGCGGGGTCAACAAGTCCCCAAAACACCGAAAGTATCTTTAGAAATGTTGTATTCAAACAATAAAGTCCTGCGCAGCCGGTGGGACATGAACTCTCGAAATGCAGTTGTGTACACATCATTATGGCCATGTCAATTTCCTACGATTGGTGGAGTATTAGACCACGCGGTGAAAGAAAAAGAAAGGGGGGTGAACCTGCTTATTGAATACGGTGCTCGTGAGAGTGTCATACTTCTTCCCTGAAATTTCAATTATTTAGGCACATGTATAAAGTTTTCTTTTTAACTTGACCTGATTCCTGTGCGAAATCAACCGGTGTTCGTAAGGGCCACGCAAGCCCGTTGCATGCAATGGCTTGGCGGAGCAAAACTTGACTACGTCTGAAGCCCCTAATTTGTTTTAAATTGGTAGAGGGACGCGAGACAAGAAGGCAGCTCATAAAAGTAAGGCGGCTTTTATTTGGGACGCGGGCGTAGGCGAGGTCGCAGCTGCATCGTCCATCCAGGCCTGGAATTAGGCCGTTCTGTATTCCTCGTTGCTCGCGCTTCACGAGCCACGCTGCTCTCTTCTTCTTTAGGCGGAAACTGGCCAAGATTAGCGTGAAGCTACAAATTTATTACTATAATACACATAAATATGGGATAGTTTTGAGCAAGATTCCTGTTTCACAAGTAATTTATTGAAATCTACCAGAAAACGTCTTCATTATTCATTACCAATATCCAGAGTTGTACGGAACGGCGTTTCAAAGAACGAGGTTCCAGAAACTAGTTTTGTTTTTTTCGAGGAACAATGCCATGCTGCAGTTCCATTCAAGACCGGTAATGCGTTACGTTTACGTGGGACTGTCAGAAGAAATGGCGTCCCTTTCATACACGTTGCTCCGCAGAATCAACAATCTACCTCTCGCCTGTCACTTCCCTATGCTGCATCGTGGTTTTCACTTTAATCCACCCTTTGGGAACGCAGGGACGTGCGCATTGCCGAAACCACGGTGCAAGATCAAAACAATTTGTTTCATCTTACACCGGGGCCGAGACTAATCTCGTGTAGGAAGAACATACGATTTCTTTTCCTATAGTATGATTCAGTCTGGCAGCAATGAAGGGTCGTTCTGCAGTACAGCTGTGTTGACACGCCTTGAAAAATTTTTGCTGGACTTTGAGGATGATTGAACTCCATTGTGAGGCTGCCGCCATGAAAGGGCGCAGTATGTTTAACCTCGGTGACTGTACCGGTCGGCCAACTTTGGAGTAGTTTGTGTGTGTGCGTGCGCACGTGTGTGTGTGTGCGTGTGCGTGTGTGTATGTGTGCGTGTGCGTGTGTGTGTGCGTGCGTGTGTGTGTGTATATGTCTGTCTCTCTCTCTCTGTGTGTGTGTGTGTGCGTGCATGCGTGTGTGTGTGTGTGCGTGTGTGTGTGTGTGTGTGTGTGTGTGTGTGTGTGTGTGTGTGTGTGTGTGTGTGTGTGTGTGTGTGTGTGTGTGTGTGTGTGTGTGTGTGTGTGTCACGCGAACTTCCGTTAAAATCCGCCGATTTCGGCAGAGCGAGAATTCTTGCTCCACGGAACAATCTGTAATGTGCGTTCGCTCTCAATCTTATCATTAAAACACACAAATCACGCTTCTAATCAGCCAGTGGAATGTAATTGCTTCACTGAAGGGGAAAAAAAGTTGATTGGGATCTGCGATTGGGATTCAACATAACATGTCTGGTATCTTCGTGGCGAACTGTCTATATTTTTTTTATTTTCATTCATTTCTACAGCCACCGCACCTAAAACTACTGTTATGCAATGAAAAATCTGCGTATATCCAGGTATACACTGTTATTACAGCTGCTGAGCCGGCCATCACCCTAAACTCTCGATTGACTTTGTTTTTGTTGTTTTTATTGGTGTACAACAGAGCATAACGCCTCAATCGCTTGACGGAGCGGCTCTTTCACGTTGCTAACGATACGCTAACGACAAAACAAAGCTTGTCTGTTAGTTTATATGTGGGGTTGAACGTCCCAAACCACCATATGAGCATGAGAGACGCCGTAGTCAGGTCTCCGCAAATTTCGACCACTTAGGGTCATTAATGTGCGCACGGGCTACAGCAATTTCGCCTTCTTCGAAAATCCAACCACCACAGTCGGGCGGCATTCGCTCCCGCGACCTGCTGGTCAGCAGCTGAGTACCTGAGCCACTAGACCACCGCGGTGGGGTAAAGCTCGTCTGTCGTACACAAACATCGACGTGGAACCCTTGCTAAGTGCGAATGTGGGACTTGTATCTTCGACATTTTTTGTACTCACAATGTATTATTGATTCTGCACTCATTAAACGGCTACGTATTGTTTCTTTCGGTGCAGTTTTCTGTGCATGAAACTTACTTATACTGGTGCATGTGTGGCAATCTCTATTAGAAGAAAACTTGGAGGACGCATGCCGTTTCCTAGAAGAGTAAAAGGCGATAGCGTAATGGGGCTCCGTGCGCGTCAATGCCATCAGTTGCTGTAGCGTGACTTTGGTTCTCACTGGATGCTTCAACTATGCCGCAAAGCAACGAGTGTTAGCGCACGTGACATTCGCCGTTTCAAACTATATTCGAATAACTGCTGCTAGTATACAGTTGCGAATACAACCTACCGCTGCCGCTGTTAAGTTTATAAAATAACGAATGCTAAACGAACAATAATGTTGTCACTTCATTGTCAACCATTGCCATTAACATTGCCATTATCAACCTTAACGATGGAACGCCTGCCCCGCACTATGGATTAAAAAGCCGTTTCGAAGAAATGAGTGGGACCTTGTCGAACACAAATTAACAGTATTGCTGTGATAATGTGAACTACTTAAAAATTAGAGTCCGACACTATTCCCGTTTCCTGAACGGTTCTAGCTCAAGCGACCACCCTCCCCCCTAATGGAAGTGGGGGGATCCACCCCTGCTGTCCGGTGCTGTGCACAACACTTTGTAGCCGCGCGTCATCGTCTACAGTAATTTCTCTAAGGCATTCATACCAGCTCATCATCTGTTTATTGGCTTCTCCTGCGAGTTTCACGTAAAGCACATTACCTGCTCTAACGTTCAGCACACACTTGCGCTTTTAGTTTTCTTTCTTTCTTCACTGGCAGCCCTCTCATACGTACTACGGTAAACCCAAATATGCAAAAAAAAAAAAAGGTTACCCTCGTCTTTGAAGGAAACAATAACCATGGATGTGAGAAAACATGAGCTGTGATGTGGGTAATGGAAAAAGGAAGCCCCTTTTCGAGTCGAATTTTGGTGAATCGCTTCCGCAGATTAAACCAAGATGAGGCGTTTCGCTTTTCGTGCCCGCTCAGAGCTGTTTCCGCACACATCCGCGAAAAGTCTCTTCGTAACGGCGTGTTTTGCATTCAAGTCACCGGCTCTAGAATGGAACTCCAAAGAAACGCTAACTTTAACCTCACAATGACATTTGTGCCCGAGACACAGATGTCGTGTCTATGTTCGACGTATTCCCACTCGCGTCAAGATGGAGGTGCTGAATTGAAGCATGCGCGTCATCTGTGCTTGAGAACTTCGTCAACTCTCTGGCTTCTACGATATTCAGAAGTGGGCGTTTCATGTGTTCAGTACGTCGCGTCATTCGAACGAGAGTTAGTGGCGGTTGGCGGGATGGCGATGTCCCACTTTCGTCGATCTTTCACTCCGAAGAATCGAACGTGTGCTAGCGCACTGCACTACCACTCCAGATTGCTCGTTCAAAAGCAGCTGGTGTACGCGACGAGCCCTTTCTGTTGTATACTCGGAAAAGTTTTCCGGAGTAAGTGCACAGTCATCCCGAAGAAGGGCGCTATGCTCCCCTAAAAGACCAAATGAGCGCAAAATTTTGCACACGACACGGCAAGGAAGGGTGCTTTGCTCGTTTTGCAGAAGAGCGCCCTGTTTTGGAGCAACTGCAGAAACGTTCGCGCCGTGTGAAAATGACCCATCGGTGCGTATGGATAAACCTTTTTCTTTCCAGACGGTACCGTAGCGTTGCATGGTGTAGTAGTTAGTGTAGGCGTATGCTGACAGAGTGGTCGTGACTTCAAATACTGTGTGTTTGCTGTAAATTTTCTTAAAATTATTTCTGTATGTGATGCTTGCACACTGATTGTAAATCTAATCACATGCCTGCGCACAGTGCGAAATGCTGGTTAAGTCAACGAATATCTGATTTTTCTTTTGCAAAAAATAACTGTTGCTCCCTTCAATAGTAAGCGCGAGAGGGCGCAGTAACTCCTGAGTTACGTGGAAACCTGAACACGTCCCCGATAGCAGAAAGTAAGAGACGGTCAGAGTACTGTTGGCATAAAAGTAGAGATAAACTACAGAAATAGTGGTAAAATGAGGTCATATACTGACGAACAGGCAAAGAGAAGGAACACATGCAAATTTATAATTGTCTTCGTTATAATAAGATCAATTTAATTGAAGTAGAAAAGTCATAAGGTATTAGACATTACTTCTTTTGATGTTTCATGTGCTCACATCAAGAGTGAGTACGTTTTCTTTCCGTCTGAATCCGCCTTTTTCGAATGCGCATTGCCCTTAGCGGTAAAGTCACGAAGCGTCACTTTATCTCAGATGTTTTCGCTTCGTAAACAGCCGTTGTCTCTTCCTATACCAAAACCTTGCCGAAATCGCAGAGGGCAGCACAGAAAACTTAAAAGGACGGCACTACGCACCTCGTTTTACAACTGTTTCACCAACCGAGTCCACAAGAAATAATCATTAAACAGCACCGATAGTGCCGTGAGTTTGGAAATGAATAAGCAAATAAATAAATAAATCATTACCGCAGGCTCGGTGTCAAGAATGGTTGGAAACACCTCCTTGACAGGCGTTGCAACGCTGGCGATTGTTGTGCTGGTGGTGCTGTATACAACCGAGATTCATGCATGTGACGACGGAGCGTGCTACTCTCGCTGCGTTGGCGACGGGGCCACCTCAGGATCCTGCCAAGGAGGCATCTGTCTGTGTAGAAAGGATGCCAGGCGCAATGTCGATACTAACCGTGGCACGTGGTCAAAGCATGGCAAGCGCAGCGTCGACGCCTAGTCGAGCCCCGGTCGTAAAGATCGGAGGTCCGCGGCGGACTTGAATAAACATGTGCTTTATTCGGACGAAAAGCTCACATCATTTGTGAAGTCTTGAACTGGATGTTAGTGTGTGCATGTAATAAGAACGCATTGAGGTTAGCCAGGCTGAGCGCCTTTGACAAGTAAGCGCTGGCGAAGGGGAACAGGGAGTTCAAGCAGAGACGAGAAGTTCATTTTACTATTTGCGTGGTTGCTTATTTTCCAGGTAATTAAACTTGAAAAGTTCATTTCGCTCAGTTTACCATTCTCGCTTAAGCAGACCCTTTTGAAAATGAATTTCGAAAGTCTAATGTGCACGTAATGCACACCTAATGAGTCACTAGATTGATATTAGACCGGCAAAGCCTAATGTCTTTTAACATCAGGTGTGAAATGGAGGCTCAGATGACAACATGCAGCAGGGTTTGTGATAATCAAAGTACGCAGATGTTCCAATGCGTGTCCTAATGTCAAAACAGATCACAACGAAGGAATTCACGTTAATTTTTTATAGCCAACGAAAACTCATTTTCTTGCTACTAAAAGTAATAGTCGCGGGAATTTTAAATCCCAAACCACTATATGAATACGAGGAACGCCTAGCGAAGTGCTTCAGAAATTTCAACGACCTGTGATTTCTTAACGGGCACCTAACTCTAGTTCGGTTACTTGCTGATATCAACATTCACGCACATGTTGTCTTTCGGAAATATACAACATCATCAAACAGTTTGTATTCCCATACATTTTACAATCATGTTACAGTAAATATAACATTGACATGATGATAACATCTTCGTACACATGCTTAAGTTTATGTCAGCTAGACCATAGGAGCAATATAATAATAATAATAATAATAATAATAATAATAATAATAATAATAATAATAATAATAATAATAATAATAATAAGATTATTATTATTATTATTATTATTATTATTATTATTATTATTATTATTATTATTATTATTATTATTATTATTATTATTATTATTATTATTGTTGTTGTTGTTGTTGTTGTTGTTGTTGTTGTTGTTGTTGTTGTTGTTAACAATGCTGAGATAATCGTGCCAGAAGTGCGATGTGGAGGCAAACTTCATTGGGGCTTTTAGGGGTGCTTCCCACCACCTTGCGCGCATAAATTCTGAGTACGTATTTAAAGCTAAGAAGCATGGGGTCGATCGCTTACGGTGAAGCGACACCCCATACAGTTACATAGACGTGCCCATATTCCATTTGCATGGAGGGGGACGGTTACATTAGCCGGCAGTTGCGTGAATTTTTTACGTCTATGTTGTAGCCCTCGCATTGATATGTCTTGACTATGCAAACTTTAGCTTATCTTGTCATACCGCATTCTTCTATTTTCAATATTCTGTGTTTGATCATTACGCGATATTGCTATTCCGTAAAATTTCTATACTTTCTGTACCTTTCTGTATTACAAAGTTGTTTATGCTGTACTAAACGTTTAAATGCATAATCTCATTTTGACTCTCTGTATGCTATTGTTATTGCTTGATGTAATTCAAACTGCAATTTTTACAATATTGCTCATGTATATTTACGTATGATCTTACAAGCCCATTTTGTACTGTTAACGTCGTATGCTGCCAATTGTAAAGGGTCTTCAGGGACCAAGTCAAGCTGCCTCGAGCAGCTTTTATCCCTGAAGCCCATCCAGAATTTCTCTGGTGAAATAAACTTTGACTTTGACTTTGACTTTGATCAGTGAACACCGAGGGTAGCACAGGAGATAAACTCATCGTATCGTTGTAGTGAGCATTTGGAAGTGTATTTAGGTATCAGTTATACTTTTACAGCAAAAAGTGGCCCGAATCTACATGTTAGACTGTAAATGTCGTCGAAAGACGACAGTCTTGAGTATGGAGAGAGTGAACAAAACGTTTATTTGATGTTCTGCTCAAGAAAATTGATGAATTGTATTCTGTCGGCACTGCGTTAGAGTGCCTCGAGCGTGTGGCGGAGGCAAACGAGCGCATCTAGGCACGTTAGACACGAGTGTCATCTGGCAATTATCTTCGAAAACGAAGGCGTGCAGCCCGCGGAGAAAGTTGTGCGCTAGTCTCGGAGGTGATAAGGTGTAGAACGCAAAGCGACAGGCTGGTGCCACCACCATGACGTCGTTGCAGAGCGTTGGAAACACCTTTTTGAGCATGGCATTGCACTGTCAGTGCAGCGCGATTAAACACTACATTCCTTAGAGTTGCTTGTGTGTGCCTCTTCTAGTATAAAGGCAGACAGAGAAAACATCGAAGCGTTGTTGTGGCGCCTCAGGTATGCGCAATAACTGTGTTTTAACTGACAGTCACACAACTATGAACGCTAAACCTTGAGCAGTATTGGTGGGCGCTGCGAATGGGGTTGGCCGTTTGGTGCCGTTTGAGGTGTCGTTAGGGCGGACAAAGAAACCAATGCACAGACAGACAGACAGACAGACAGACAGACAGACAGACAGACAGACAGACAGACAGACAGACAGACAGACAGACAGACAGACAGACAGACAGACAGACAGACAGACCAAAATTTTTCCGTCGAAGGTCCCCAAGAAAGAATATCATCGTTAAAATACTGCTGGGAGCAGCAACCAGCAAATGTGCGCCCCTCTCTTCCCCTCCCCGCCACCGGTAGAACGTGACGAGCAAAGGCGTGATGGAGAGTGAGGGAGAAGGGTTATTGCGCAACCATGCCTCTCACCCCGCCACTGCTGCCACAACATTAGCTGTCACGGGGAGACACCGGCTTATATGCGGGGGAGGGGAAGGAAAAGAACACCTCGTTGATCTCGGGGAGAGGGGGGGGGGGCTCAGGCAAATAGTCATTTTTCTTCGTGTTTGTCATGGCGTAAAATAAAAATCGCCGCTACGCCACTGCGTAGAGAGGTAAAGGAACGGACACCCGGTCAGATACCTTTCTTGTTTATTGAGCAGGAATGCATGCTGTTGATGTTTTTTCTCCACACGAGCAAAGTTGCTGCCGCAAAAGCATTGCCCTTGAGATCTTCACTTATTGCCATTGTGTTGCAGAGACTCCGAGATGACCATCACTTTTGACATGAGTTCTGAAACTTTTTTTTGCTACGCAAAACAAAATACACACAACTGCATAACTAAATATAATAAAAACTAATGATAAAAGGCCTATTTGGTATGAATAATTATAATTACATTTGATTCTTATTGTGAAATGTTTGTATAATGACTCGTTAGTGATGCCACCTGCACGCTTATTTTGGTTAAGCCTGTAAACCAGCAGTTGCAACAGGCCTCGTACTGCAGGCTCACTTCCAGCTTCACGAGGGCGCATGTGCAGCAAGCCCGCGGTTACATGATTGTCGTGCTGATAAATATTGGGGGGGGGGGGGGGGGTGATTCTTAAAATAGAGGGAAAAAAGGTAAAAGTGAGCTCCGTAACTGTCTGCATCATGGAGCGACACCTCTACAGTGAATCACGAGGGATGGGGGTAAGGAGGAATGAAAAGGTAACGGGAGAAATAAAAGGGATAGGGATAAAGATAGGGGCAGGGACATAGACCCACTTACAGAAATAAGGAGAAGATAGAAACGATGGACACGGTCGCAAGAGTCCAAGGACGGGGCACCACTCAGCGACAGCTCTTCTTGGCGTCAGGAGATGGCGTAAGGCGAGCCAGTCGGCCAGAGCTGCGCTGTTGTCGGAGATCGCGGGGGCACAACCGGTCGGCACGAAATCCAGAGAGCGGATGCTTATCCTCCTTTGGAATTCATCTACTGGATATTTTCCGCGTGTGGGGAAGTTCTGCTGCATTGATCCAGTGGCGGACGATGTCTCGCCGTACGTTGCCGCTTCAAACAGCTTCATCCAACGCGCGCCTTTGTGTCCGCTCTCAAAAGTGATTTCTTCCTTCATTTATCGATTACACATGTTGTTCGCGTCATTCAATGTCTAGCGTACTTCCGAAGACAATCCCCGACCCCGTGCTGTGGCAAGCAGTGACTGGTGTTATATAAGAGCCAAATCGTGAGCCTTTTGATGGGTGACTGAAAAGTGCACAGCCAATGCCAAACTTTGGTAAGTTGAAGAAAGTCGCTGAACTACGTAACAGGGTTACTTCATTGCGTGACAACTGGTATGCAGGAAGCGATGGTTCGGGTAACGTGTTGGCACAGCGAGGATGATGAACCAGAGACCCGATAGGCAGGCATGCTTTGAGGTGGCTTATTTTATATCACCGTAAGAACCAGTCGCTCTGCGCGTTGATTACATGTTTTAAAGATTCGCGTTGCACTATGTGATCTATCTTTCTGTCATGCAAGCCTCGTGTCGTGTTGTTATTCCTTGGCTGTTCACTGCACGGGATTATCTTTTGATCCTTTTTCACTCTGTAAAAATGTCTGCTTTTAAACATATGGGTGTCGCAGAGCAGTTCACGTTCACCCAACTCGATAGTTCGTGCTTTATTACGCCTAAAACAACCACGCGACTGGGCACGTAGACAGAAAAACGCACAGCCCTGTCAAGCACTCACGAAGGATATGCTTTTGTGGCTGCGCTCCGAATTCTTT
Source organism: Rhipicephalus microplus (assembly GCF_043290135.1). Taxonomy (NCBI): domain Eukaryota; kingdom Metazoa; phylum Arthropoda; class Arachnida; order Ixodida; family Ixodidae; genus Rhipicephalus; species Rhipicephalus microplus. Next base: position 57,096,743 of record NC_134700.1, on the reverse strand, counting down.
CGGCCAGCAATCCATGTAAATTCTCTGTGATTAGGAATTCATCCTAGCTGCCTCAGAAATATTTTAAAAGAGCTAACTTGAAGTATATGTACTTCAGTAAACTACACTATGTGCTGAAACTAAGAGTACACTCCTACTGCTGCATTGAAAATTTGCTGATATCTAGTAGGATTAGTAAAAGAATATATGAATAGAACTTAGTTAATTAAGCTAACGCATGAAACCCTTTGTTGCAATATTTGTGTGAACTTCTGTTAGCTATATAAATTTTTGTTTTCTCCTTGAATTATACCACGTTTTCCATCACGAATAACTTACACTGTGCTCATGTAGCATAATTGTTGCTTGATTGTGTGGTGCTTCAAGTTGTATTTCCTGCTCTCTTTTTTGCATCAACGTTGTACTAATATTGCCTACTTGCTTGTATGACGAGGACGGATAGCCAATGTGTAGCATTCAGGGATTTAGTATTTAATTTGTTTTGTGAGGTAGTAGAATTGAAGCAAAAAGGTCTTATTCATATGTTTTCAATTGTTGACAGGAACTTTCAGAATATTATTATTTTTGTGAAGAGCTTATGTAACTAAAAGAAATCATACAGATAGCGTGTGTGAACAAGAGAAACTACATGGGAATTCGCTTCAGAGTACCCCACAGTTTGTTTCCTGAATAGCTTACATTTATGATGTAATACAATATGTATGGCTCGCTCTCACACACACCATGTGCACATAGACCATACACTCTTTGAAACTATAGTTTTTGTCATTTAGATCACCCATACACATGTGCATGCTCTGCGTAGTGTTATTACGTAGTTTTGTCAATACGAAACATGCAGTGGCACTCTGTCAATTGTCAGCAAAGAGGGGCTAGTCCAATAATGCCGGTTCTGATTGTGCCATGATCCCTTTATTCAAGAAAGTTAACACTTTGCTATGACATGTTTGGTGCTCGCTATCTGTGTGTGATACAACGTTTGTTGTGCGTGAAAATACTCTTTGATATCTGTTATGTATTTATCTGCAAAGACAGCTCTTCATGCCCCCGACACAGATTACAGGTGGCAGTGCACGATTGAAGTGGTCTTCCTGCAAGCCCTGGTGAGCCTTATTAAGTGGTAGGCATTTCTTTTTGTTACCACAGTAAGACAGTTCGGACATATAGCACCTATTCAGATGTAGCATACACTGTCCTTTAGCGTCACCCCGCCGCGGTGGTCTATGCTATGGGCTGAAACCAAAAGTATACTCCTACCTACACTATCCCGCAGGTCGCGGGATGAAATCCTGGCTGCGGGGGCTGCATTTTCGACGGAAGCGGAAATCCTGTAGGCCCGTGTGCTCAGATTTGGGTGCATGTTAAAGAACACCAGGTGGTCGAAATTTCCGGTGCCCTCTAGTACAGCGTCTCTCATAATCATATGGTGATTTTGGGACGTTAAACCCTACATATTATTCAATTCTTTAGTTTAGATGTGGAAAGCCTATGTACTGAGCTTCAGTGCAGTATTCCTTGGATGTGTAACATGTATTATTTGGTTTGTAATTCTTGAACATGGAATGTTGCCGGAGCCAACTTTGTGACACTAGGGGGTGTCTTGATGATGGGAACAGCTGTTCCTTGTCACTGCTGTCTTGACCAAGGCAAGAGTTGAAAGGAAAACTTTCAGCATTAGGCATTATTTAGCTCAATATAACACACAGATGAGAGTGGTACAGTTACTTTAAACATAATGGGTTATTGCAACGGAAACACAAAAATGTGTCGCGTGAAACTCACGCTGTATATCGTAGTGCTGAAGATGCAATAAACCATCTTATATAAAGTTAGTGCATGCGTTGCGTCATCTCTCCTGGTCTTTGTGTCACGTTGGGCTAAATATCACATAAGTTGGAAGGTTGGCTGCAGCGACATTTCCTCTTATAGGATTTGTTGGTCTTTTAAAGTTTCCTCCATCAACATTTATTTTGTTTGGACCGCCACAAAACTGTGTGCTGTGAAATATTACTTATAATCATGTTTAGCTTATCGTTGTGATGATCAACTTTACCTTAAACTTTTTTTATTTATAGGAGTGAGTGAGTGAGTAAAAACTTTATTGAACATGTCCGGCGTCATTGAGCGGGGTGGGGCTACAAGCACCCCGGCCTAGGTGACGGCCTCGAGTCCTTGGACCCGGGCGGCATCCTGGGCTTGCCAGACGGCCCTCAGTTGATCGGCAAGGTCGTGGCTGAGCAGAGCCGCCTCCCATCGCGCCCCGCGTTTCGAGACTGCCATGTCTACCGGGTTCGTTGGGGACTGCTTCGCGTTACCGGTACACTTCCACAGCATGTGCTGCAGCGTCGCTCTGGCGCCGCACGCCTTACACGCGTCGGACGTATAAATGTCTGGGTAGCAGAGGCGAAAGATCGCCGGATTCGGGTACGTGTGTGTCTGTAGTCGTCTCCAGGCAACCTGCTGTTTCTTGTTTAGTTTGGCGTGGGGTGGTGAATATTTGCATCTGTTCAGTCTGTAGTGTTGCGTGATGTCTCTGAAAGTAGTCATGCGAACCCCCCACGTCCATTCCCGCATCGCTGTCGAAGTGTGCGAGACATCGGGACTGTGGGCAGGCGTCGCAGCTCGGCGTGTAAGTCCTCGAGCCGCGGCGTGGGCAGTCGCGTTGCCCGCAAGCGGAGGGTCCGTGTGGGCGGGGGTCCATACGAGGAAACTGTCGTTTTTGCGGCAGATGTTGCGTTCGTGAATTAGGAGAATGCGGCCCGTTTCGCGGGAGATCCGGCCGCTGGCGTAGTTGCGTATCGCCGCCTGCGAGTCGCCTATTATCACCTCGGCGTCCGTGGTGGCTATCGCGAGGGCTATGGCAGCTTCTTCGGCCGCCTCCGTCTCTTCCGTGCCTATCGTCGCACTCGTGACGCAAGTTCCTACATGATCCGTGATCGCGACCGCGAAGCCGTGGTGGCAGTCGTAACGGGCCGCGTCCACGTAAACTGTGTCTTTGCTATTGCCGAATTTCTTTTCAAGGTCTTGGGCGCGCCTGTTGCGCCGACCGATGTGATGTGTCGAGTGCATGTTCTTAGGCAATGGCAGAACGACGATGCGCTCGCGAATACGTCTGGGTATCCCGACCTTTTCGCCGCGCTGCGTATGGTAGTTGATACCCAGTGTCTCGAGGATGTGTCGACCACTTCTGGTCTTCGCCAGACGTTCGTACTGGGCGATGTTGTGTGCTTCGATTATCTCATCTAGAGTATTGTGCAACCCCAGCTCGAGAAATTTTTCTGTGCTGGTATTGGCCGGTAATCCGATTGCGCGTTTGTACGCCTTGCGGATGAGACAATCTAGTTTGGTGCGTTCAGTCGCCTGCCACTTGAGGTAGGAGGCGACGTACGTTATATGGTTCATAACGAAAGCATGTACCAGGTGAATGGTATTGCTTTCCTTCATTCCGCTATGCCGATTTGTTATTCGTTTCAGCAACCGGATTGTTTCATTGACCGCGCCCTCTAGTCTGCGAACGGTTTCGCCGTTGTGGCCGTTGGCGGACAGGCGCAAGCCCAGTACCCTAATGGTGTTAACTTGTGGGATAACAGCGCCGTCTGATGTGCGTACATTAATTTCTCTATATGCGCACTCGAATGCGGAATCGGCGTTCTTGGGTTTACGGCCCCTGCGCGAGGGTCTATAAAGCAGGAGCTCCGATTTAGCGGCGGAACATTCGAGGCCAGTGTCGCGAAGGTAGTCCTGCCCCACGTCGACGGCTTCCTGCAGCGTTTGCTCTACGTGGCCGTCATTTCCCTCGGCAACCCAGAGGGTGATATCATCGGCGTACAAGCTATGATGGAGGCCTTTTATCTTAGCGAGTTTTCGTGGTAATCCGACAAGCACGAGGTTAAAGAGCATGGGCGAGATTACGGAGCCCTGCGGCGTGCCCGTACAACCCATGTATATGTCCTGCGATTCTAGTCCACCGATCGCTAATCGGGCCCGGCGGCCCGTAAGAAAATCCCGTACGTAGTGGTGCGTTCTTTCGCCCAGTCCCAACGCTCGTATACTTTCAAGTATCGCAGCATGGCTGACGTTGTCGAACGCCTTTTTGAGGTCGAGCCCGAGTATCGCTTTGGTGGATCGTGCGGGACTGTCTGCGATATTGTGCTCGAGTTGAAGCATAACGTCCTGCGTGGAAAGGTTACGACGGAACCCCAGCATCGTGTGTGGGAGCATGTTTTGGTCCTCGAGGTAGTTGGTAAGGCGAGCGAGAACCACATGTTCCATGACCTTACCAACGAGGGACGTCAGGGATATCGGTCGAAGGTTGTCAATCTGTACTCGTTTGCCCGGTTGGGGGATCATAATTATGCGCGCCGTTTTCCACGAGTTCGGTATAGCGCCCGCATTCCAGCACTCGTTCATGTAAGCCGTCAGTTGTTCTATCGACTCATCGTCTAAGTTACGTAGCGCTTTGTTGGTTATCCCGTCCGGGCCTGGCGCCGACTTTGTATTGAGCCTGTGCAGCACCGCCCTCACCTCTGCAATGCTGAAGTCCTCGTCTAGCTCTGCGTTACCCTCACCCTCCCAGGCGTATGCCGAGTGCGCGAGGGGGCTACGTGACTGAAAGTAACGGCTTCGTACGTCATCTAGAAAGTCCGCGTGGGTGCCTTTGTAGTCGTGCAGCAACTTGTTAAGCTTATGTGCGTGCGATGTTTTCGTCTCCTCCGTACCCAAGAGGTGCCGGAGGAGATGCCACGTCTTGGCCCGTCCCAGCTGGTTCTCCATCCCATTGCAGATCTCTTCCCATTGTGTCTTGCATACCTGTAACGCGTGCTCTTCCATGTCCATGCTTAGCCGTGCTATGCGTCTGCGCAGCGTTCGATTGTGGCGTTGGCGCTTCCACCTGTCTTGCAGGCTGTGCTTGGCTTCCCACATGTGTAGGAGTTTGCTGTCTACCACTTCGAGCTGTGCTTCTGGCGCAACCTCCCAACGTCGCCGTTTCTAAATCCCCCTTGAGCGTCGCAGTCCAGCTATCTATATCCTCAATAGCCGCACTGCCACGATTCTGCTCTTTCCGGACTTTGCGAAACGCGTCCCAATCCACCAGCCGGTGGTTCTTGGCCTTGGTACCTTCCCGATGAACGCGGTGGTGAGGTTCGGCGTCGACCTGTATCTCGATCACTGAGTGATCGCTACCCAGGTCCTCCTGTGTATTGTGCCATCGCGCGCTAGCAACGTTCTTGGTAAATGTGAGGTCGGGTGAGGTGTCTGCACATACGCTGTTGTCCCTGCGCGTAGGCGCGGAAGGGCCTGTGATGAGCTCGAGGCCCTCATTCTGCGCATCGTCCCAAAGGCGCTTACCTTTTGGCGTTTCGTAGCCGTACCCCCACACCGCGTGGGGTGCGTTGAAGTCGCCCGCGATGAGCAAGGGCCCGTCGGCAGCTGCCTCGCGCGCCTCTCGCAGTAACGTGCTAAAGCGGTGTCTGGCTTTGAGTCTGCTATACACGTTCAGCACAAATAGGCCGGGGCCGCGCCCTTTCGTCAGAATGAGCTCTATGAGTACATGTGGTATGGTAACGTTCATAAGTTCGCGTTGCGCCACGGTGAGGTTGCGTCGCACCAGCGTTGCAGCAGCCGGTGGGGCTCCCGCGATCACAGCTTCGTCTACAGATTTGTACCCCGCCAGCTTGACCGGGTCATTGGTTTCCTGCAATAGTATTACGTCCGGTCGTTGCCGGCTACGTAAGAATTGTTGGAGAAGCGCCCGTTTCCTCTTGTACCCCCTACAGTTCCACTGCCAGATAGTGAACGTGTTCCGTGTGTTATGCTGTTGTGGGCATTGTGTTTGTGTGGTTTCGTGTCGAGCCATGGTGACTGTACGTGTTATGGTTTGCCGTCCGGCTGATCCGGCGCCTCTTCGTCGGGTAACGGCCTAAAGTACGGTTTCCCAGTCGTTCGTACTGGGTGACCCACTGCGCCCGGAAGTCGCATTTCGATATTGTCTATGCGCGTTTGCAGCGTCGCGACCATTTTTGTGAGCTGAGATATTGCAATGCTCAACTGTTCGGTTTGTGCGGTTTGCTGAGCAATTGCGTTGTTAAGTTGCGCGGTTTGCTGCGCGTGTTGGGTCATCATCGCGTCTACCTTGTCGTCGAGTCAATCGACTCGTTCGCGGAGTTTCTCCTCGCGTTTCTGCGATTTGGCATCGAATTGTTCCGGGTCAAGTGCCTTACGTTTAGTGGGTGCGGGGTGCGCGTTTTCAGCCTCCATGACTTCCTCCACACTCTCGGCTGTACTAGCAGCCGCGTCGGCTGCGACGGGTTTAATTGGAGGAGGATGAGGAGAGGGAACTGTCGGGGCCTCCCCCTTCAACTTGGCAATTTCGTTTCTTAACCTTGCATTTTCCTGGTGTAGTTTTTGGATTATTGATTCAAATTGATCCAATCGTTTCTGCATTAGACTTTCTGGGTCGCTGTTGCGTTTGTAAGCAGAGCTGCCGCGTCTGTCTACATCTGGGTTTCAATCAATGGCAGTCTCGGTTCGCGTTAGCGGTGCACTGGGCGCGCGTCCAGAGGCGACGTCCACCCACCTCAATTTATGGGGGTCAACCTCTCGTCCGCCTTTGGCTGCAGCTGTGTGGTTGGCTCGGGCCGTCGACGTGCTGCGAGGCTTCGCTGAACGGGGTCGGGAGATGCTGCGAGAGCGGGCTCGAGAACGAGTACGGGAGCGAGTGCGGCTCCGCGCGCGGGTCTCCCTCGAGGCTGATCGACTGTTGCCGCGACGTCGTTTCGGTGCGTGGCGTCGTCCGTAGCCCTCCTCTCCGTCGTTGACGGTGCTGCTACTGCTGTAGGCGGCCTCAGCCTCCTCGCGCATTCTGCGTTCCCACTGTCGGCGCTTGACTAGGTAGGGTGTCTTGTACTTAGCTTTGCACTTGCGGTCTCCGGTGAGGTGACCCTTTCCGCACAGTTGGCACACCGGCTCGCACCGATGATCGTCGGGCGGGTTGCCGCATCCGCACCCACGACACTTCTTGTCGTTCGGGTTGGGGCACACGTCGGCCCTGTGTCCCAGACGACCACACTCGTAGCACATATCGATATGTTTCTTGTAAAGAGTGCACCTTATCACCATCCCGCCGTAGTTCACGTAACGAGGCACGTAGTAGCCGTCGAAAAGGATTATCACGTTGGTCGTGTTTCCCAGGCGCTTGGCATGCAGGACGTTCGGGTTGCGGTGGTTAACCAGACTTCTCACGACGTCCGCCGGGTTTTCGTCTAGCGATATGCCCCTGATGAGGCCTTTGGACGTGTTCTCCGGAGCCGCTCTGTAGGCACTCGCTTCGAACTCGTGGTCGCCAATGCGCAGCTTGCAAATGCCTCCATATCGTCTAGCGCGATCTTCTGACGGCGTGCTTACCACAATAACGTTTTGTCGCTCATTGAGACAGACGCTGTCCTCCTCCGCTACCTCGTGCCCCACCCCTGCAGCGTTGCGTATGCAGCAGTGGACGCGGTCCTTCTGGTAGTGGGATACGTTGAAGCCATCCCGGGGTCGCACGATGATCTTGTAGTCATCCGTCGGCAGGTTGGGCATTCGGCTCGTCATGGTGATCTTCCGCACGTAGTGCGTCGTTTTCTGTATAAACGCCGCCTTCTCGGTAGACGCTGGTGTTGCTTGCTGGTTCTTCGCCGGGTCGGCGTCTCCACCCGCCTTCTTGGTGTTTCGTTTGATCTCGCACCATCCCTGCTCTTTTCCGAACTCCGTCGGCGATATCTCCTCCCCTTCGACTTGCACGAATTCCATTTCGGGCGCCGGCGCAGCGGATGGGGCACCCGCTTGCTCCGACGACTTGTCAGGCCTGCCGTGCCTTGTCTACTGGCTTGACTGTCGTGCCAGCGTGGCGGTACGGGCAATATTCGAAAAGTGACCGAAACACGGGCTCACCTGCACAAATGGTATCGGGGGAGACCGCAGGACTTTCGCAGTCACTTGGGAATAATCTGAACTGAATGGCTGGAAAGAAATCGCCGAAAACCATAGAAAATCTGCGGAGCCGATGAGACGGGCGTCTGCACACCGTGGCCCCCTAGCGGCCAATCCCTTATTTATAGGAAACAAAATGTTTTCAACAAAGCTTTTTTTTTACAAGTAGTAATGTCATTCATTTTTTTTCTTACTTTTAAAGAGAAAGGAAACAACATTGAAGTCCAAAAAGTTGCATGAAGTTGAATATATAGGCCTAATTTTGCTATGTGCACACGCTGCCGCAAGCATTTGGCGAATTCATGCTTAAGAAGTTACAGGTGCTTTTTCAACTCGTTTTCAAATTTACACGTGTAGGAGCAGATTTGTGGTATTTTTATAGGTCGTAGTGCAATAGTGTTTTAAGTGACATCGTGTGACATGCAAATACCTATTCCTTTCTAAGAAAGCCTTCTGAGATAATTGATATGCCTGAGAGTTTGATCATTAAAATCAGGGACAGCTTTTCTTCGAAGGCAGCACATACTTATGTTTCATCACGTTGTTTGGAACATGTATCACCACAATCTATTAAAATGCCATGAATGTGTATATGTCGCACAGCTCACAAGGCATGGAGGCCTACAACACAGAGAAGTGTAATCCTTGTGATCGTGCCTTGAATAGCCTTGTTGGGCCACAAAGTTATATCGTTGAATGAACTCATACTCTTATGGGACTGCATATGTGTTAACAATACTGGGAATGTTGGTACGCACTTGGGAAGGAACAGGAGTACAAGCAAATACATGGACAGCTGAATTCAATATTCTTTCTGTGTCGGTGTCTCAGCTTATGATGCTGTTCACTCCTGAGTGTACATTTTATTTCCTCGTTTATCTCGTACATACACTCTAAATTGTATTATCTCTGTGACGTGAGAGTTCAGGCAATATTTTTGGCCTCTGCAAAATCTAAAGCAGTCATGAGTTCACCACTGTGATCTGCTCTTTCCCTAAATACTTGATTAACGCGAGCGTTTGGTCAGGTTGGTAATTCATCGCCTAGAAGATATTCTAAGGTACAGTAAAGTATGAACAGAGACAAGAGAGACGACACAAACTAGTGCTAATTTGTGTTGCCACCCTTTTGATTGTTCATGTTTTTTCTGCTGTTGAAATTTTTTTTAGAAAGGATTGCTATTATTATCCTATCAAGATGTTCAGCAAGTACCAACACACCCCAGTGTGGATTCTTCTTCTTGTTAATTTCATAGTTTGCAATATTGGCTAAATACTTGATTAACGCGAGCGTTTGGTCAGGTTGGTAATTCATCGCCTAGAAGATATTCTAAGGTACAGCAAAGTATGAACAGAGACAAGAGAGACGACACAAACTAGTGCTAATTTGTGTTGCCACCCTTTTGATTGTTCATGTTTTTTCTGCTGTTGAAATTTTTTTTAGAAAGGATTGCTATTATTATCCTATCAAGATGTTCAGCAAGTACCAACACACCCCAGTGTGGATTCTTCTTCTTGTTAATTTCATAGTTTGCAATATTGGCTAGGGAAAAGGGGGAACTGTGCACTCTAAAACTTGGAGCTAGGTAAAAATATTTCCATTTTTACAAAACTTTTGTCACCGATTCAAGGTACATAAATATTGTATTTTCAGCTATAAAATATTTAGAAAAAGTTGTCAAGGGTAAAAATGTTTTGCTTGCTTCCTCCAATCTGTTACTTGTAGAAAGATATGTGTAGAAATGACCTGTAACGTGTTATAGCATGCATATCTGTGTAATATATTGTAGGCTACAAAAGCACCGTTTTACAATTGTTTTAACTAGAGTCGTGTAGTTGTATCACCAAGACGTAGGTTTACATTTCACTTGCCTCTTTGTTGCTTAATTTCTTCTTGCACATAGACGTGCGCATAGGAGTAGGGGGTAGTCCCTTTGCCCCCAACTTGTTACCCAAGATGGGGGCCACAAAATTGGAGGCTTACTTAACTAAGTAAGGGGGTGGGGGGGGGGGTGCTGTGGTGAACCTCCCCACCACCCGAGTGTACGGAAACCCTGCACACTCCGATGACTTTGCACCTCTGAGCATGAGCTCTCAACAGTTCTTTGTTAAGGAAGAGGGATTTTAATACGGAAGTTTTGTGTACAACAAAGTTGTGGAATTTACCCACCGATGCATGCCATATTAATACATGGAGTGCCATTGTAATCGTGAAAAGGGCTATTCTACAATATTGCATTAGAGAAGCTGACTGAGCTAATTCCTCTATCTGGGATAGCTGGCTTCTTTCTGATTGCTGATGAATCTGCAGCCCTCTGAACTGACGTATAGAAGTTATTTTTTTTCCAAAGCAGCATGAAGTTAAGATTACATGGTTCAACATTGAATCGCGAGGGATTATTCAATATAGCTGATAAAAATATATCACTATTTAGAAAATGCATAAGTCATCAATTGCAATTTTACTACTGCGTTAAAATGTATGCTTCTGTGCCTACAAAGTTTTTATGTTCTCTCTTGCAGGTTTTAAATAAGGCAGCGTTGCCATCACAACGGTGCTACAATTGACCCATCAGTGCAAAGTCGAAAATTAAATAGAAATGCAGTTACTTCTGGCAATGTCTCATTTGGTGTTACTTTGTTTGTTTGTAATTATAAAACAGCACTTTCGCAAGAATGCTAAACAAGTACGAACTAGCTCCATATATTGTCCTATCGGAACTAAATTGCTTGACAATGTCATGCGTGTTTCTAAATGCAGGCATTACATACTTCCAGCATTATATATGGCCTCGAAACAGTCTAACATTTAAAGAACAATGATCTGTTTGTTGGTAGAAATGGTCTGATGGTATTTGCTTTACAATCCTGTAATATGTGCACAGTTCTGTCTTAACGATGAAACGATTTATTGACCTGCGTGCAGCAAACGAGCTGTTTCTGGCATAGGGTCTAAGTCTACAATACGACCTTTGATGTAAACGTAATGCATATGCTCGATTACACTTCACTAGACAATAGCCATCAGAAACTCTCACGTCAGGGCTCTATAGGCAAATGCTAGGCAATGATCATCAGAAACTCTCTTGTCGAGCCTCTATACACTTATGCTAGACAATGGTCATCAGTAACTCTAACGTCAAGACTCTATAAACTAACGGTAGCCAATTACAACTAGACTCGCATTAAGTACGTATTAGAAAGTGCATTAGACTCACATTAGACAGTTTAATGATTAGTCTGTTTATAAATGTGCATCAATTTATTTCATAAGGGGATGCCATGATACGCGTAGACAAAGAATGCACTCCCCAAGTAACCACCGATATTTGTGCATTCTGAATACAAATGACCAGCCGTATGGATATCCAACACGGATAGGCAATGGACGTACTGTGAAAATACATGTCTCGTGTGGCTGTTTTCTTAACGTCGAAACTGGATGCCCAACCGGACATTAAGTTTTGAACGTTCACTGCTCTCCATATAAGCGCATGCGAAGGATATGTAAATTTGCTCATCAATTATTGTAACATTATTATGAAGTGATATATATATATATATATATATATATATATATATATATATATATATATATATATATATATATCTGCTGAATCCCGGGTAACAATCTTGTAAAATTTTATTAAAAATGCTACTATAAAACTCATTCAAACTTCAGCACACGCATTTGATCCCAGGGTGCCAAATATTCATGCTTCCTGAGCAAAAAAAAAATCTGGTTGATTCAATACGTGTCTATTTTATATCGTAAGAAAGAATGCATTTAGTCAAGTCAAGTCAAGTTCATTTCCAACAACGTCAAGTCGGAGGTCCTTAGGCGAAAAGATGTCGGAGACATCTTGAGAGAGCCCAAGAACCCTTCAAGAGCAGCAGGCATTTTAGAAAAAAAATCGCGTAATTCACTGTAATTGCATAGGCAAAATAAAAGCTAGTTCTATTTTCTTTTTAGTGAACAAAATAAACACACAATTTCACAACAACAATCTTTATACAAAAGAAGAACACGTGAAAAAACATGATAACATAAGATAGCTAGTGCTATTTGAGCAGTTTCTATATCTGTAGCAACATACTTCGCACATGTTTCTTGAATTTACGTTCAGGCAGTTCGAAGTCAATACCAGTTACAAATTTGTTCAATACTGTTGGTATCTGGTGGTGTAAAAGGCATTCTCCGTAACGTGTGCGAGAAAAAGGAACTGGTCTTAGTTGATTTCGCAGAGTGTCAACTCTCCGAAACCAACTAAGACCAGATCGGCATGAGCTGTCAACTGAATGCCGATGAAGTTTGTTTTTCTGAGTATAAAGTATTAGTTCATATACGTAAAGGTCACGTGCTCTAATAAGATCATAATTTATAAAGAGCTGATGAGTACTTAGTTCGCTAGGAAGCCCATAAAAAATTTCGAATATTCTAAGAACTTTTTTCTGTAACATCTCTAGTTGGTTGAGGTTCTGAGCAGACGTTTTTACCCATACTAGGGCGCAGTGAGATAACCGAGAATAGAAATGGACGTAGTATATAGCCTTTTTAAGCCATAATGGTACAAGGTCTGATAGCTTATACATGGAACCTACAGTTTTGCCTAATTCAGAGTCCAGTTTTGACACATGCGTATTCCACGACATGTTTTCCTCAAACCATACTCCTAGAAATTTTTGCGTTTTAACACATTCCAGCATAGTGCCCTGAAAGGAGAACTTCAGATTAATGCATGGCTTATTAGGAGGCCTAAATATAACATATTTTGTTTTACTTGCGTTTAAGTCAAGCTTGTTTTCATGGAGCCACAGTTCCAGGTGTCTTATATATTTAGATACAGTAACTTGAAAATCGGCCATTGTATCAGCACTGAAAAAGGCATTCGTGTCATCTGCGTACATGACTAGTTTTTCTGTGTAAGGAATATTACATATATCATCTATATAAAGTATAAATAACAAGGGTCCCAAGATAGAACCTTGTGGAACGCCTTGCTTAAGTTCTGTTGCTGCTGACGCTAAGCTACTGAGTTTAACATATTGTTTTCTATCAGATAAGTAATTCATAATTAGTTTAAGAGCAGCGCCACGCAAACCGTAGTCAAATAATTTTCCTTCCAGAATGTTGTGTTTTATGCTATCGAAAGCCTTCCTCAGGTCAAGGAACAGTCCAACTGTATATAGTCTTTTTTTTAAAATTGTTTAGTATCACCTCTTTTACGTTTAATGGGGCTAATTCAGTGGACTTTCCTTTCTGGAAACCATACTGAGCAGTGTTTATTATTTCATACTTTGAAAGGAAGTTCCTTAGTCTACAATTTATGGCACTCTCAAATACCTTCGAAAGCACGGGTAAAACAGAAATTGGCCTATAATTTGAAATGTCATTCAAAGCGCCACTTTTGTGCACAGGACATACGCGCGCAAGCTTGAGTTCAGAGGGGAAAGTACCAGAAACTAACATGCAATTAATATTATGAGGCAAGGGCTCCGATATAAGGTGCGCAACGTGCTTCAAGGGCGCTGCGCTTAATTCATCAGCGCCTGTTGCTACATTGTTTTGTAGTCTAATTATCGAGCTGTGAACCTAAGAAGGTGTTACTGGACTTAGACTGATTGTGTTAGGCTCTCTCGTTCTACGGGTAATCCTTTCTTGCGTACAATGTCCTGAAGGAGGCACATAATCACTAGAATGGGCAAAATATTCGTTCATAGCCGTAATAGCTGCATCGTCGCTCATATCTTGGGAGAAGGCTTTTACATTAATACGCATTTTACTTTCGGTAAATTGGCCCAGATTATTCACTTCGTTCCACAGTTTACGAGGATCATTATAAATCTTCGCGAAAAGGCATTCGTAATAAATATAATAAATCTTCTTAGCTTTGCGTATGCCAGCATTTAGCTTCTTGCGATACGTTTTGAATTTTTTCAGCACCTCTAGGTCACGTGTTTGAACGAACTTATGATACATTTTGTTTTTCGTTTTGATTCTTTTGTGAAGATTAGTGTTGATCCATGGTTTACGAATTTTCTTTTTCTTTACTGTGTACGTCACCATGGGAAAACTGTTATCATAACATGCTTTGAGATAGCGCGAGGAAGCCCTATATGCACGATCTTAATCTTGATCTGCGTTCATAAAAGACCAGTCCGTAAGGGCTATTTCTGAGTAAAATATTTGTAGGGTGAGCTGGTTTATGACGTGGTACGTTGTTTTTTCATTGTGCCGTCCTTTTAAGTTTTCTGTGCTGCCCTCTGCGATTTCGGCAAGGTTTTGGTATAGGAAGAGACAACGGCTGTTTACGAAGCGAAAACATCTGAGATAAAGTGACGCTTCGTGACTTTACCGCTAAGGGCAATGCGCATTCGAAAAAGGCGGATTCAGACGGAAAGAAAACGTACTCACCCTTGATGTGAGCACATGAAACATCAAAAGAAGTAATGTCTAATACCTTATGACTTTTCTACTTCAATTAAATTGATCTTATTATAACGAAGACAATTATAAATTTGCATGTGTTCCTTCTCTTTGCCTGTTCGTCAGTATATGACCTCATTTTACCACTATTTCTGTAGTTTATCTCTACTTTTATGCCAACAGTACTCTGACCGTCTCTTACTTTCTGCTATCGGGGACGTGTTCAGGTTTCCACGTAACTCAGGAGTTACTGCGCCCTCTCGCGCTTACTATTGAAGGGAGCAACAGTTATTTTTTGCAAAAGAAAAATCAGATATTCGTTGACTTAACCAGCATTTCGCACTGTGCGCAGGCATGTGATTAGATTTACAATCAGTGTGCAAGCATCACATACAGAAATAATTTTAAGAAAATTTACAGCAAACACACAGTATTTGAAGTCACGACCACTCTGTCAGCATACGCCTACACTAACTACTACACCATGCAACGCTACGGTACCGTCTGGAAAGAAAAAGGTTTATCCATACGCACCGATGGGTCATTTTCACACGGCGCGAACGTTTCTGCAGTTGCTCCAAAACAGGGCGCTCTTCTGCAAAACGAGCAAAGCACCCTTCCTTGCCGTGTCGTGTGCAAAATTTTGCGCTCATTTGGTCTTTTAGGGGAGCATAGCGCCCTTCTTCGGGATGACTGTGCACTTACTCCGGAAAACTTTTCCGAGTATACAACAGAAAGGGCTCGTCGCGTACACCAGCTGCTTTTGAACGAGCAATCTGGAGTGGTAGTGCAGTGCGCTAGCACACGTTCGATTCTTCGGAGTGAAAGATCGACGAAAGTGGGACATCGCCATCCCGCCAACCACCACTAACTCTCGTTCGAATGACGCGACGTACTGAACACATGAAACGCCCACTTCTGAATATCGTAGAAGCCAGAGAGTTGACGAAGTTCTCAAGCACAGATGACGCGCATGCTTCAATTCAGCACCTCCATCTTGACGCGAGTGGGAATACGTCGAACATAGACACGACATCTGTGTCTCGGGCACAAATGTCATTGTGAGGTTAAAGTTAGCGTTTCTTTGGAGTTCCATTCTAGAGCCGGTGACTTGAATGCAAAACACGCCGTTACGAAGAGACTTTTCGCGGATGTGTGCGGAAACAGCTCTGAGCGGGCACGAAAAGCGAAACGCCTCATCTTGGTTTAATCTGCGGAAGCGATTCACCAAAATTCGACTCGAAAAGGGGCTTCCTTTTTCCATTACCCACATCACAGCTCATGTTTTCTCACATCCATGGTTATTGTTTCCTTCAAAGACGAGGGTAACCTTTTTTTTTTTGCATATTTGGGTTTACCGTAGTACGTATGAGAGGGCTGCCAGTGAAGAAAGAAAGAAAACTAAAAGCGCAAGTGTGTGCTGAACGTTAGAGCAGGTAATGTGCTTTACGTGAAACTCGCAGGAGAAGCCAATAAACAGATGATGAGCTGGTATGAATGTCTTAGAGAAATTACTGTAGACGATGATGCGCGCCTACAAAGTGTTGTGCACAGCACCGGACAGCAGGGGTGGATCCCCCCACTTCCATTAGGGAGGAGGGTGGTCGCTTGAGCTAGAACCGTTCAGAAAACGGGAATAGTGTCGGACTCTAATTTTTAAGTAGTTCACATTATCACAGCAATACTGTTAATTTGTGTTCGACAAGGTCCCACTCATTTCTTCGAAACGGCTTTTTAATCCATAGTGCGGGGCAGGCGTTCCATCGTTAAGGTTGATAATGGCAATGTTAATGGCAATGGTTGACAATGAAGTGACAACATTATTGTTCGTTTAGCGTTCGTTATTTTATAAACTTAACAGCGGCAGCGGTAGGTTGTATTCGCAACTGTATACTAGCAGCAGTTATTCGAATATAGTTTGAAACGGCGAATGTCACGTGCGCTAACACTCGTTGCTTTGCGGCATAGTTGAAGCATCCAGTGAGAACCAAAGTCACGCTACAGCAACTGATGGCATTGACGCGCATGGAGCCCCATTACGCTATCGCCTTCTACTCTTCAAGGCAAACAGCATGCGTCCTCCAAGTTTTCTTCTAATAGAGATTGCCACACATGCACCAGTATAAGTAAGTTTCATGCACAGAAAACTGCACCGAAAGAAACAATACGTAGCCGTTTAATGAGTGCAGAATCAATAATACATTGTGAGTACAAAAAATGTCGAAGTAACAAGTCCCACATTCGCACTTAGCAAGGGTTCCACGTCGATGTTTGTGTACGACAGACGAGCTTTACCCCACCGCGGTGGTCTAGTGGCTCAGGTACTCAGCTGCTGACCAGCAGGTCGCGGGAGCGAATGCCGCCCGACTGTGGCGTTGGATTTTCGAAGGAGGCGAAATTGCTGTAGCCCGTGCGCATATTATTGACCCTAAGTGGTCGAAATTTGCGGAGACCTGACTACGGCGTCTCTCATGCTCATATGGTGGTTTGGGACGTTCAACCCCACATATAAATTAACAGACAAGCTTTGTTTTGTCGTTAGCGTATCGTTAGCAACGTGAAAGAGCCGCTCCGTCAAGCGATTGAGGCGTTATGCTCTGTTGTACACCAATAAAAACAACAAAAACAAAGTCAATCGAGAGTTTAGGGTGATGGCCGGCTCAGCAGCTGTAATAACAGTGTATACCTGGATATACGCAGATTTTTCATTGCAAAGCAGTAGTTATAGGTGCGGTGGCTGTAGAAATGAATGAAAATAAAAAAAATATGGACAGTTCGCCACGAAGATACCAGGCATGTTATGTTGAATCCCAATCGCAGATCTCAATCAACTTTTTTTCCCCTTCAGTGAAGCAATTACATTCCACTGGCTGATTAGGAGCGTGATTTGTGTGTTTTAATGATAAGATTGAGAGCGAACGCACATTACAGATTGTTCCGTGGAGCAAGAATTCTCGCTCTGCCGAAATCGGCGGATTTTAACGGAAGTTCGCGTGACACACACACACACACACACACACACACACACACACACACACACACACACACACACACACACACACACACATACACACACGCACACAAGCACACACGCACACACACACACGTGCGCACGCACACACACAAACTACTCCAAAGTTGGCCGACCGGTACAGTCACCGAGGTTAAACATACTGCGCCCTTTCATGGCGGCAGCCTCACAATGGAGTTCAATCATCCTCAAAGTCCAGCAAAAATTTTTCAAGGCGTGTCAACACAGCTGTACTGCAGAACGACCCTTCATTGCTGCCAGACTGAATCATACTATAGGAAAAGAAATCGTATGTTCTTCCTACACGAGATTAGTCTCGGCCCCGGTGTAAGATGAAACAAATTGTTTTGATCTTGCACCGTGGTTTCGGCAATGCGCACGTCCCTGCGTTCCCAAAGGGTGGATTAAAGTGAAAACCACGATGCAGCATAGGGAAGTGACAGGCGAGAGGTAGATTGTTGATTCTGCGGAGCAACGTGTATGAAAGGGACGCCATTTCTTCTGACAGTCCCACGTAAACGTAACGCATTACCGGTCTTGAATGGAACTGCGGCATGGCATTGTTCCTCGAAAAAAACAAAACTAGTTTCTGGAACCTCGTTCTTTGAAACGCCGTTCCGTACAACTCTGGATATTGGTAATGAATAATGAAGACGTTTTCTGGTAGATTTCAATAAATTACTTCTGAAACAGGAATCTTGCTCAAAACTATCCCATATTTATGTGTATTATCGTAATAAATTTGTAGCTTCACGCTAATCTTGGCCAGTTGCCGCCTAAAGAAGAAGAGAGCAGCGTGGCTCGTGAAGCGCGAGCAACGAGGAATACAGAACGGCCTAATTCCAGGCCTGGATGGACGATGCAGCTGCGACCTCGCCTACGCCCGCGTCCCAAATAAAAGCCGCCTTACTTTTATGAGCTGCCTTCTTGTCTCGCGTCCCTCTACCAATTTAAAACAAATTAGGGGCTTCAGACGTAGGCAAGTTTTGCTCCGCCAAGCCATTGCATGCAACGGGCTTGCGTGGCCCTTACGAACACCGGATGATTTCGCACAGGAATCAGGTCAAGTTAAAAAGAAAACTTTATACACGTGCCTAAATAATTGAAATTTCAGGGAATAAGTATGACACTCTCACGAGCACCGTATTCAATAAGCAGGTTCACCCCCCTTTCTTTTTCTTTCACCGCGTGGTCTAATACTCCACCAATCGTAGGAAATTGACTTGGCCATAATGATGTGTACACAACTGCATTTCGAGAGTTCATGTCCCACCGGCTGCGCAGGACTTTATTGTTTGAATACAACATTTCTAAAGATACTTTCGGTGTTTTGGGGACTTGTTGACCCCGCGTTATTGGCCATGAAGATCTTCGCAATGGCGCCAAAATGACAACATGGCAGGCGCGCTATGATTGCTGCGCCTCAGCCCTCTCCATGTCGTTTTTATTTCTTGAGAAACGAGAGAACAAATGGGACAATCTCGACGACGTTATTGATTTTGACGGCGAAACCCAGAAGAGGAAAGATACGGGCGTACAGGCGATTGTGTGTAGGTGTGTTTTCTCTTGTGGGTGTGTGTAAGTGCTCTACTTTTTTGCTTTCTACTGGTTCTTACTGGTTCACGACCTCCGAAACGTGAAAGAAATAGAAAGCCGGAGCCTTTTTGAAGGGCGACGAAAGGGTTGAGCCACTAACTGTTTTAAACGACAATTTCTGAGAATGGGAATAGTGGTTAAACACGCGTGAGTTCGCGGAGGAGGTTTCGGAACTGCGCATGTGCTGGTTGCAAAACAATTAGCGTTTCGGGTAAAAGTCGGTTTCGGCGTTGGTGTTGGTGGTTGTGAGCGAGTCATCATCTTGTGCGTAATAAAAAAAATCGAGTTGCATTAAAATAAAATAACTGAAAAAATTTGCGGGCCTGAGTGAAGATTGAAACAAGATTGTTTGGACCAACGTTACTAGAATAAACTCAGTTTCAGCGCTCCGTATTTTTGCCAGTCGAGGAGGATGAACTGAGCGGCGGTAGCGAAAACTAGCGGCGCTGCAGTCTGATCTTGCGCTACTCTAGGGGCATCGTCTGCTACGGCGGCGTACCGTGGCGGTTCACTGCAATGCTCCTGGCGCCAGCTTCCCTGTTGTACTGTTATCGAACTTAACCGTTCATCTTGCACTTTCAGTCGACATTCTAGCGTCGCATTTGTGGACAGGACAAGGTCTTCTGCATTGATTTGCCCGGATGTGTTGTTCATTTCAAGTTGGCTAAGAATCGATGCGCTGCCTATATTTGCGCTGTCTGCAATCTGTTAAACCTCCAAGTACAGAAAACTCTACATGAATGAGCATTTTCAGCGTAAAACATTTATGACGACCGCTAGCATTTTAACCACTGTCATCTTGCCTAGACAAAAAACTGACCAGAACATCTGTAAAATCCTCAAACAAGTTGACTTACTGAATTACAAAAATGCTCTATATTAACAATACTCATGTTTTCTACTAGTTACAAAAAATAAAACACTTTCGCCAAGAAAAAATACCCGTGCTTCACGCTGTTCATCAGACAAGTCTTCCCGACGGCTACTAATTGATGGCAGAGTGCAAAATGTTACAGCAACTTCACCTACTTTCTACCATTTTCCGCCTTTTGAAAAAGCTCCTGGTAAGCTGTCTGTATATTTAGCACTAAAACTCAAAAACCAGAGATCCCCTTTAGGAACATTGTCAGCGAAAAAAAAGTACGTGGCAGGTAATAGTGAGTTGTTACTTGTTCAAACAATTTAACATTTTTTTGTTAGACGACCCGTTCGCTGTCAAGAACTCCTAAGACATAATTGAGTTTCTTCAGGACAATAGCTCTGTTGAACAATTTTCTCTGTTGATGTCGAAGACCTTTTTTTATTCTGTACCACACAGGGACTGTACGACTGTACTCGGGTGCGTGCAATCGTGCATAGAGAACAATGGGTCTGTGTCTTTCATTAACAAAGCCGGAGTTCGGGTAGACAGTTTTTTGGCCCTCTTGGAATTTCATCTGGGAGCAACGTTCATTTCGTTTGAAGACGAGTTTTTGGTACAAAAGGAAGGCATTTGTATTGGTTCGTGTGTAGCCCCTGGGCTGTGTAATATCTTCCTGGCTCAGATTTATCAACACCTGGACACTGCTTTGTCCAAAGACAAGGTGTTACGTGTTTTTAGATACGTGGACAATTTTTTGGTTCTTTTGAAACAGGAGTCAGATGAACCCTACTCTGAAAGTATCACTTTTGTTTTTAGATAAATTTAGAGCATTTAGTCAAGGGCCTAAGTTTAGACACGAGCTTCCCGTCAATGACAAATTGCAGTTTTTAGATCTTCATCTCATGCTTTACAAAAACCATGTTTGTTGTATGTATCAGCCTCGTGCTCAGAAGGCGTTTTGTTGTACCATTCCAGTCACTCTAAAGTAGTGAAAAGGGTCATTGCTAGTACGAGCTTACAGTTGGCTCTTACTATGTCTTGCCTCTACGTTCTTTTGAAAAGTTTCACGGTGCTAATATCCAGGCTCGTATCAACGGGTTTTCCTTTGTTGGTGTTTTCTTTGTTGACGTGTTTTCCTTTGACAAGTTTTCCTTGGACAAGTTTTCCTTTGACGAGTTTTCCTTTGGTGGTGATGTGAAGCTTTATTAAAAAAAATTGACATGACGCCTTTGGCAATTCAGGCACAAAGGAAAAAAACAGAACAAGCGAGCTGTTGTCATTGCCTATGCACACAGAGGGGCTCATTCACAGAAAAACGTCGCCTCTGGTTCTGAGGTCCCAGTCGTGTTCTCGGCACCTCAGAGGCTTTCACGTATTTGTGCTCGTTCGGGTGGCGTACCAAGTGCTGATTGTGTAAATAAGTATGAAAGGAAGATTTTGAAATTTTCGGTAGGTGCTGTGTACTTGATCCTGCTCGAATTTGGCAAGATGCACACTGCGAAAATTTTTACACACTTAAGGGTCCATTTTTGTCACATGGGCAACACCCTTTTAGTCTGTTTAAAAACACACTAAAACAGAGGCTGTAAGGAGGCATTACACCCTACTCTTAAGGTGTTTATGAACACCCCTAAACTATAGCTGTTAGATCGAACTACACCCTTGCGAGTGGTGTGTAACACATAAAAACACCTTGAAACGATGGCACTTGCATGTATAAACATACTTGATCAAATGAAGCGCAAATGACGGGACAACAAATGGAGAGACACACAGTAGCAAACGATTCGTTATGTGTGTTTCTTCTTTTGTTGTTCTTTCATGACAATTCATTCCATCAAATATGCATCACCAACTGGTTCAAGCCTCAACTGTTCTATAGAACGGTGGAGACACACAGGACGAATTGTTTTTTCCTGTGTGTCTCTCCATTTGTTGTCCCGTTATTTGCACTTCATTTGCTCAAATATGCTTATACATGTAAGTGCCTTTGTTTCAAGGTGTTTTTATGTGTGGTACCCCAGTCGCACGGGTGTAGCTTGATCTAACACTCATAGCTTAGGGGCATTCATAAACACATATAAATGTAGGGTGTAACGTCTGTTTACACCCTACGTTTTTAGAGTGTTTTTAAAAAGGCTAAAAGGTTGTTGCCCATTGAACAAAAATACACCCTTAAGGGTGCATATTTTTTTGCAGCGTACATCGCCCAGTCGGGCCGATGTATAAACGATCGCTTAAGGGAACATGTGCTGTCAATGAGAAATGGCCCGGGTTCACATTTTCCGTATCATTGTAAGGAGTGCTCGTGTGAACCGCTACAGCACGGCACGAGAATCTTGCTAAGAAGCAAACACAAAGTGGCACGTGAACTGGCAGAGGCGATGTATATTAGTCGACTTGGCGAACAATGTATCAGTGTTGGGTCCCTGTCATTGTATGATGATGAATTAGCTTTTGTATCTGATAGGTTTTGATAGGTTGGGTTTTTTGTGTGGTTGTACGCATGCGTGAGGGTTTCATAAGATGAGCTTCGGTTCAATAAAAGTCAGTCACGAGTGTGCGCTTTTCTGAGTCTCTTCTTGTGTCGTGTTTCAAGTTTGCGCCAACGATGTTTTACATAGCTACACACCAACTAGCCCGACAGTATACGATACTGAGCCAGAGAAAGCAATGAGGTGGCCAGCGCTCTGAACAGCACACTTCGAAGCCTCAGCTACGACGGAGTTCAAGAAGTTCGCTTGGTAGCCGGCGGCTGTGCTGGCCAGAACACCATGTTAGGGATGCTTCTCTGGTGGCTCAAAAATGAAACTCCTGCTCAGGTGTCAAAAATCACTCTAGTATTGCCTGTCACTGGTCACAGCTTCTTGCCGCTTGATTGAATCTTCAGCAAGATTGAGAAAGACACAAGAAAGCATGAGGGAAAACTGAACCGAGATGCCTATAAAATATTTTTTTGTGGAACATGGCGCAGTCTTAGAGCTCAGAAAGCACTGAAATGTCTACGACTGGAAGGCCTATGCAACGCAAGTATTGAAGCCTACATCGAGCCTGCTTTTAAGTTAGCACGATAAAGCTTTTTATATGCAGCTTAACGCCAACAGAAGAAGCCCAGAAGTGCGAGCTGAGCCACAATATAGGTTCTCTGTATCATACTTTGTTCGAGTGCTGAAAAAAAGAAGCATTTGTCAGGTGTCCCAGAGACGTGTGGTTTGCACAAGGTCACCTTGAACCCCCTCAAAGTAAAAAAAAAAACGTTATGTGTCTTCTCGTTAAACACTACGGAGTTGTGGCAGCTGCATGAAGAGCTCAAGCATTTTTGCAATGTTTTCAGCAGATCCCAAGATCAAGGAAGGAGAGTCGAAGAACAGGAAGAGTGCGCGTGTTGGCAATAAGACACTCATTCTGTTCACATCTAGACCTTGTTTCGGCACCCAGTGCCCTCTCTCCTAGTGCGACAAAGAATTGCAGCTACAAAGTGACAGTTTTGCCTTTTATATGTTGCAGATACTTGAATCAATACAAGTTTTTTAAATGGGCTAAGTACTATGAGAGAATCTATTTGTGCAAGATCCAAACTTCAACGATTCATATCTGGTAAAATATTGACGCCACATTTTATTTCAATGCTCCCAAAAAATACTTTGGTGACTGGCATACTATGACAAAAAATTTATTCAGCAGGTGCCACCATTCGATCAGTAGGAAAAAAACGATGTTTTTCTCAGTTTTACTTAAAGTGGACTTGGCGATTCTGGGAAAAACTCCTCAAGTGTTTTTCTAGTTGTCCTTTTCTGTTTTGTCCGACAGAGAGCCACAAATATGCAAATAACATAACTCTTGAGGAAAACGTGGTGAGCTCTCAGGAGCATATCCTCGCCTGTGCCGCCTCTCTTGTTGGACACCTTGCATAACTAGTCTCAGTATGTTTTCCATTTTTGGCATGAGATGAGCTATATTTCTTTGCGTTGCAGTCCTTAAAGTCTAGTAAAAGCCCCAGAAAAATTATTAGAACCTACTCCAGGAATTTCGCAACCATCCCTGGTACAAACAATAATGGGGATCTGATCGAGATGGGTGAGTTCCCTGGCACCTCGTCTAGCCTGTCTGCACAGCAGGAGCTCCAACTTTTTTGGCGAATGCACCAGTGCCATGCATACCAGGAAACAAATTGTAACATCCACGGCCTCCTGTAGGGCTTGTGCGACCGCCACCCCCGGTCCTCCGTCATCAGCATAGAAAGCAGGACCTACATTAGGATGTCTCGAAAAGCTCTCCGACAGCTTGCACATATCTATGTCGAATGAAATGGGGCAGATAACTGCCCCTTGGGGAGTACCCTTTCGTCTGAGTTTGAAAGGCTCTGGGGCTGATTGTCCCAATTTTATGGCAACCATCCTGCTCTCGAGAGAAGATTCAACAAAGGGGAAAATTTCACTCATAGGTTAAAAGCTGATATATTCTTGAGATGTAGTCGTGCATGGAAGTATCGAAGTCTTTAGAGAGGTGCAGGGCAAGGACCCCTTTTACAACTTCGTATAGACAGTGCTTTCAGGAGGAGCACGACATCCTGCATTGAAAACAAAAGTCTGAAACCTACTATAGTATATGGGATGTCAACTCATCATAAAAAAAATCTTAGAATAATACTAATTGGGCGCACAGAGGGAACCGCAAGCATTGTGTCACTCACCGATCTCGGCATGTACGTTGTATCATTTAAAAAAAAGCACGAATACAGCAATCACAAAGGAGAATGGCGACAGTATCGCAAACGGCGAAGATTACTGCAGAAGTACAGGAAGCCGAGTTGGTTGGTATTGCGTAGTAAAATAGCGCAAAACAAAACGAAAACTTGAGGACACAACAAGAAGACAGCATGGGCTCTCACGTTCAACTGACGTTTATTTTTTCAGAACCGGATTATATATACATAGAAACAACGCTGTAAGATGGAGTCATTGTGTGTGACCAGTTGTTTTCATGCATATGTCATCACCCCAGAACAAAATAAACGTTATTTGAAAGTTAGCACCCGTGTTGTCCTCTTGCTGTGCCTCATGTTTTTTTGCGCTATGTTTCAAGGTGTAGATTTTCTGGTAGGACCGTCATTCCGCATATATACGTAAATTTTGCAGAGGGCTTCCTTCGTGATACCTTAAAAATTTAACTGCGCACTTCGTAATAAATAATCAATCGCATTGTGCGGAGCAACATTATATCGACCGGGCTGAAAGTGACCAAACAATGCTGTAGTATCACAGTGCTCCATATCGCTTGTTTTGTAGCAGAACTGATTGAGTTTATGTGACATTACTTCAGCACCTTTGTAAAGTCTCAGCACAAAAAGTATGGCAGTCTTTATTTCATGTAAGACAGACATAGATGCGCATTTTTATGTAAACCCAACATGTATAGTTAAACGTGACTTGATGTTTTATCGTATAAAACGTTAACAAATATATACTGAGGCAAGCAGCATTAACTCAGTAGGAGGCGCAAAGAAAAACAAAAGGACTGGAATACTCAATTTGGGCACTGTTGCATAATGCTATAGGGTATTCTATAAGATAAGGATACATTCCTTCTAACTGCGATGAGAGGGTAACAGAAAGGTACACTGTAATCACTGCTCTGACATTTCTATGAAAACAAGTTGCAGCATATAATTGGCTGATTACTGGAGCGTCTGGTAGCTAGAATACTGCTCCTCGCACTTATAGGTGACGTTTAGGTCTTCCTGAACTAAAGAAAAAAAACATTCCAGTGGTGACTACGCAAAATATAAACTTCTAATGCCAGCCATATATTTGTGAGTGACCGACGCTTACCTCTTTGCGTCGTCGGGCCAGGTTAAGGAACAACCATAGCAGCATTTTCTAAATACATACGACTCGGGTTACAACTCGAGTAATACGTACAACTCAGGTTACAACTACATACGACTCGGGTTACATGCACGTTTATGACACTCACAGAGCTGTGGCACAGCCGCAAAATTCCAGGGTAGGTATCCTTGGCCTAAACAAAAGAGATACAACACGTTTCATTTCACTCCTATGCATGAGATGAGTCAAAAAGGAGATGCGTTGACCTTTTCAAGCCACATCAAAACTTGTGCTGTTACAGGCTATACCAGCTTCTCATTTTTCCGAAAGCCGATGTGACACAGGAGTTTGCACCCCCTTATAAAAAATCCTGCCAACACCTATGCTCTCACACGGTAAGAAATACTAGATAAGTTTAGCTTTGTGCACGCAAGAGCGTGCGTCCGCTTGGTGCAGCGCACTGTGTACACTACGTCTGAGGCTGCGGTACACACAGTATCAGTTTACCGTGCGCAACATCAGAGACCCGTACAGAACCTGAGCGTCAAGAAGCTCTCCTTTGAGTGTTGCCCTACATCATCTAGTGGTGAATGAATGCGCTGTATTAACCAATACTGGTGGAAGCCGAGCTTTTCCGACGCCGAATACACTCTGTTTCACAAGTTGTTGGCAGTGCAGCCAAAGGTACAGTTTTTTTGTCCAATCGGCGCTGTGTGAGCACAGCAAATAGTCTTTTAACCATCTTAGCGATATACGACTATTTCACATACCCCAAAAGCATAGATGTACAGCATGGTCAGTACTGATGATATGAAGTGTTTAAAGTATGTTTGATAAAGCCGTGAAATAAAAATTGGCAGATCCCACGTCCAGTGGGAATCGATGATATGCGAAGCACAAATAAGGGCGGTTGATATTTCACTCGAAAATCAGCACAACGTTACGAGGCGGACGTAAATAATACCCTACATGACCTCCTTTTCATAATTATAATTTTTCGACGTGTCATTTACTTCTGTAGTCCGATCGCGTCACGTGATACCAAATTTAGTACATGCGGAGTGAGCGAAACGGCCGTAAGCGCGCCATGAGCGTATCGAGTAGTCATGTTTTACATCACACGCATGTACTGATTATTATGTTTGGACGTGTCATTCAGCTTCATCACCCGTTCACGTCTTGTGATTGTAAATTGGGTAAAAGCTTGATGCATAGTTTCTGCTGTTGCCCAGTGACGAGCAGTTTTTATAAAAAAACACAAGAATAAAGCCCTTGACAATGTCATGCTAAAGAAAAGGGCTGTGCATCAATATTTTGTACATGTCTGCAATATCACTCTGTTTGTTTACATAGCTTGGCTCATTCACAACCCACTAACAAAGCATGTTAGGACACTTGGGCTGAAAGTTGGCACAGCGCAAAGAAATTCTAGACAATACATGAATAATACAATTATAAGATACTAAGCTCCTTAGTGCAAACAGTGTTTATATTGACCGCTATTGGCACCATTTCGTTTCCCCAAAACACTTCTCAAAAGTAGAATGAACGTTATTTGGCTAAAAGTTTCTATTCTGGCACGTCGTGGTGGTTGAACGGGGGAAGTGGCTCTTTCGGCCAAGAAAACAAAGACCAATTGTTTTTCCAGTTCGTGAATTAACCCGATGCTAACATTGAGGCAGCTGATAGAAGTGG
Organism: Rhipicephalus microplus; assembly: GCF_043290135.1. NCBI lineage: Eukaryota > Metazoa > Arthropoda > Arachnida > Ixodida > Ixodidae > Rhipicephalus > Rhipicephalus microplus. Next base: position 57,069,334 of record NC_134700.1, on the reverse strand, counting down.
TTTTGGAGAGAGGCAACCATCACATTCCCACCAGCTGTGGCCTTGGGTAGCTAGTTCACTTGGACTAAAATGATTAAAAAACACTCCTCAAGAAGACTTCAAAGTTTGCACATCAACACAGTTCCCATACAGCTGTCTATTAGTCTGCTTGAAAAATATTCAGTTTACTGGTGGGCAAAGACTGTACACTATGTGAGGTGATGCTCCAGTGCACTGCATATATGTCTTGCTGCTGGCCTCAACTGCGATGTTGTTCAGCACGTATGTGTAATATCACAATTAATACTGTGCCACTGCAAAGTAATTATGTGTCATTTGCATGAAACATGGACCACAATGAAAGAACATAGGAAATTTTACCTTGACACAGTTCGAAAAATGTAAATACATTTCCATAGAGTTTTCACAGCTCATCAGAGAATAGTAATAATGGTTATAAACACATTATTACTTCTCTAACAAAGTATTTTAATATGCCAGCTTCAATATTAGAGTATACCAGTACATTGTAGGGCTAAACAATTGTACAGGCACCTAGAAAAGGATAAGTAAATGCATGCTGTAGCTGCATATAAATTAAAATAGATACTTTTATTTCTACTCTAAGTAAAGCTGCATAGATGACAAGTCACTTGCATAGTACACGTTTACATTATGAACAAACCTATCCGAGCAAAGTATACACTTAAAAGTTACACTTTCACAGTAGAAACAGAGAAGCAGGCTGCTGAAGGACGGACAGGCAGTGGGATAACAATACAGAAGCACTAAAATCTACTGTTAAGATATACTAGGAGTAGTGATGATCCTCTTCCTTCCAAATAAAATAATTCACATAGATTCACTTCCCAGAGCTTATACACTCATGGCATCATTGGTGCTATACCAATAAGTGTAGACTGAAGGTTTACATCGACTAAGTACAAGATTACAGCATCCATGGCTTTACTTCTTGTACTACAAAGAATGCAAACACAATTACCATTGCCGGCCATGGATGCTGTGATTTATGCAGGTAAATGCAGAGACACGCAGGCACTTAACACGCATGTTAAAAACTTCAGCTCAAAAATATTCGCGCACTAACACTACAGCAGCCTTTAAATTAGTGCCATAGTTTGGTATATTCCATGCAAAATTTAAATATGTTACAATGCAAGCAAAGGAACTGCTGAATAATGCACTGCTAAGAAGTTAAGCTGCAGCTGCACAGAATGTTACTACGTATACGATTCAAACTGCTCCTGACATCACAATGTGCTCTTTCTGTTGTCGTAAAATTTGAGCAGGAGAACAGTCACTGGCAGTCTCTTTATACTTGTTGGTCTTCTGTGCTCTGTTCTTGACACACTGTACATGACCGTGGTGCACCGCATCCCTTGTTACTGTTGGAACTTAGAAAAATAAAGATCATTGTTACAACCATGCTACATGCAAGAGTGTACAGTTGTTAAATATGTGCTCATATTTACAGATGTCGTATTTTGAGAAGCCAATGACAAGCCTCAACACACACACAAACAGTGCAGACTGAAAATATAATTTATTATGATACAAGAGCAAAACTACAATGTTATAGATGAAGGCATAAAACTTCTACCAGACATAAAAAGCCAATAAAGTTTCTTCTATTTTGACTACACTAGGTGCGAGAAGCAGACCACAAATAGGTTCACTAAGAAACACAAGTTAGACTGCATTACAACACAACAGCCAATGTTCATAACTTGTTCATAAGGCTGTCTAACATAGCCAGTTCACCATACCGCGTATAGAAGCAAATGGGCAGTCTAGAAGACACAAAGCACTTCTGGATTATGAGTGTGCTTGTTGCTGACATCTATTATTTTAAAAGAAGAAAACCTTTCAAAAATGCACTTTTTCAGGGGAAATATTCATGCTCAACAAACACAACGGGCTCCTACAGGTGCCACCAACATTCACCATTATTGTTGATACCAGTGTCTTGCCGGATGGATATGCTGCGTCCTGCACAGAACACCAAAGGAGCGCTCCATGACTTGGCTTGCATGTGTGCCGGCTGCATCCCACTGCTGCTGAAGTAGGTTAACCACAGACAGAGAGATGAGGAGTGATGGCTTTGAAACACACTGAATGTCACCCTTAGAGATCAACAATGCATACTTAGGTCAGGCACAATTTTTAGAAAAATATATATCACTATGCAATCGTGGTGAACACGTTCGGCTGAAACACAACAAGCCACAGCGCTGAGAGAGAAAAAGCTACATGAAGCAAAAGATGCAGTTACTGGCCCTATGTTGTCTGAGGCTTGTTCACTGGGTCTTTTTCCTTGCAAGTTGTGAACAGCCAGGCGATTTTCACCCACTTGCTATTTCCATCCAGAGCACTTGATCCACAGAGGAAGTCACAGGCCCGAGAGCTCAATAAGGAATCAAAGTATTTGTGCTCGTTTAAAAGCAGAAGCTTTTGAGTCTCAGATTTTTGAAGTTTTATTCATAAGCTGCAGGCTCTCATTTTTCAACATTCTCAATTATCTTGCTATTTAGCTCTATAAATGTTGAATAAGAATCACGTGTGAGGATAATACAGGTATCCACTGCAAGCAACCATGCTTGGGTTTTCAATTTGTGCACAGTAAGTGGTGCTCACTTAATCGTATGTATTAAAAAAAACTAACCTTGCAGCCAGCCGTTAGGCAGTTTTGTGCCCTCGAAGCTCCCAAGCAGATCGCAGTCCTTCCAGATGAGGCTGTCATGCATGCTTCCAGGCCACATCCGCTGAATGATAACAGTTCCAGCTGTGACATAGACTTGCACAGTTAGGGAGCACGTATCCTTCCTATTTTTGTACAGGTGCTACAAGTCATGATGAGGATTCATGTTCCAGTGTGTGCAACCGATGCATCACAGGACCTTAACAAGCCAATCACTGCGATCTGTGAAGAGCCAAGAACGAGATATTTAAAAACAATCATTAAAAGCACTCACTTTTAATACTTCTTTTACGACGCTATCACTTCGTTAATGTGACCAAAATCTGCTATAATCACTTTGAAATAAACTGAAGCCTCATGTAAAATTTACGTACCGCAATATATATGTCCTAGTGAAGTATAGTACTACCATCGTGGTAATCGTCTATAGAACTAATGTTCCAAAATAACATAAATCTCTTAAGTGCAACCTGGCTCCTGAAAAATAAGTTCACATTAACTTTCCAACTATCAAACGTGGTAAATCGACAGGTCCAACCTCATAATCAAACAAGAGCTCACTTCTATCAAATCACAAAAAACTTCTGATGTATTTGCTCCATAATATATGCATGTATATAACAGTAGTAGTAAGTTTTTCATGCTTCAACTTACCATAGGGAAACATTACATCTGATGGGCTTAAAAACTTGCACAAATTATAGTATTGCGTGAATTATAGTACCGGTGAAATTAAGTTCTGCAAGGTGAACTCACCGATGGCAGCATTTAGTAGCCGTCGTTGTCATGAGGAACCAAGTGTGCTCTACGGCCAACAGGCAAAGGGCATCTGCAGACTGGAAGCTGCCGATGACGGCAATGAAGGGCTGGCCAGGCATGCACGTCCATAGATAAAGTGTAAGAACTGGCCATGACCGGCTGTTGTCAAGGCTCTAGTGCCGTGCAAAACGATGGCCAGACGAACGCGGAAACCTGTAGTTAGGCGATATTGACCTACAACTTCATCCAAAGCAAGGCACCGGTGAAATCTTTGCTTTTTCTAGGGGCCGGAGGGAAGCTTGACGCTCACGGGCTCTCGCTGCCACATAGAACTCTCAAGTTGTTACCGTCTAGGCACACTTCCAAAGTAACACGATCCACAACGGAATGTAGCATCTCGCAGCATTGGTTGATTTACTTCACAGTGCTAGTACTATGGTTATCCCAAAAAGGAGAAGTGACGAGTTAACAAACAAAAGCGCCAAGCTCCACCACCGCAACTTCACAGGGCAAAACAGTTATCAACGCTGTCTTCCAATTTTCGGTCACACGAGCACAGCTTGTTCACAAGTCTTGGAACGTCAACACAGCACCACTGTTCACAACGAACATCGTTTCACTCGCGGACACTAGATTGCTCTCAAGAAAATAGAAGCGTACGGGCTAACCAGTGGCGAAGCAAGAACCGAACACAGCGCGTAGTTCATACGTTTGCGTACGTACTTGGGGTCACTCAAGTAACGTGCGAAAACGCTGTCAATCCGAAATGTCGCCCAGCACCCAACAGAGATACTGGAAAGTCAAGCAAACCAACTGTTACCGGCACACAAACACACATTGGAGGCTTCTCGAGTGCTAGTTGCCATCGATGCACCGACGCTGATCCCCGCTTGATAACCACACCGACGCACAGGCTTCGCTGCGCTTCACCGTACACCATTGCACTGCCGCAGCTTTCCGCACTGCTTACACGCACCGAAAGAGCTGCCGTAATCACAACGCATCCAGTCGAACGCAGAAGTAACTCATGCGAGAAGCGTTTGCTGAAAGTCGCACCGACCGATATGCTGATTACGACGCCATGTTGTTTTCGACAACTGCGCAGCACGTAAAAGAGCTCTTAGAAAGTACTTGCGCTATTTTCACGGCGTGACAAAATTTGCTCTCATGTGCGAGGGGGGTGATATGACGAACAGGACAGGCGTGCCAGATGAAAGAAGTGTTTTGGCAACGTCACGGAGTGAGCTGATGTAGAGGGTATTGCTTCATAACCAATCACAAGCTGTGCCTGTCGGCCAAGCCGTCATCTGCTCGCGTTTGTCGTCTGCTTCGATCAGAGCATGCGACAGGGGATTCACCTTCGCAACGCTTTTATTCTCAGGTCAAGTGGTCGTTGCGTCGCACAAAATACATGTCAGTGGCTTGCTCTACCTTTGAATGATATTCGTGCGTCAAGGTAAATGGCTGGTAATTAATGCAGGGATGAATTCAGCCAAAGTTTGCTCCAGAATCGTGAGGGTTTACATATTTCCGGTGTCATACAAAGTTACTAGGGTCATTTTATTCCGACTGCTTGTCATATTATCACGGTCCTAATCGGTGTCTGAACAGTGAAGGTGAAAATGAGTGATTTGATTGTAGTTCCATGCGTAATCACGCACACCCCTAAGACGCTTCGGTTTAAAGTTCCAGATCATCCCAAAGTGTATCGACAACTGTATTTCAGAGATCGCACCCATTGGACAGTTAGAGCCAATGGAAGTACACTAGAGCACAAGCTTTATGAATCACTCACGAAAAAGTTCCTCTCATTTTTATTTCCAATAGCGTGCAAGGAATGTGCTCCCATTAACCTCTTTAGTGGTAATTTCCACCAATGAGGCAAGGATCTCGAGTCGAACTTTTAATCGGATGAGATGGGGCGCAACACAACAACATAACAAATAAGGTTGATCCTATGCCATGCCGCGTTCGAATGCGCTGACCATTCACGTATCACATTGGTTTTCATCCAACCACAAATCTTTTCATGCATAATTTTACGCCATTGACGCCCAATAGGATTCTTTAATTATTGCGACTTCGAACTTATCGGACGACGGTGGTTGTCAACATCATCCACTGCGTATAAGGGAAACAACACACGAAAATCAAAGCGCCGAAAGAAATAAAAACGCACCAGCAGTCATCAGACAGCCCTTCATGGGCGTGAATTAACTCAATACCAGCAAGGGCGTCAAAGTATACCGCCGCGACGGCAGGTTCTAAGTAGCCACATTGTTCCTAAGAGTGGTCCGGACCACTCTTAGGATTTTCTCTCAGCCACGCTGTTTTTAAGCACAATTTTGCTTCGTGAATCCACTTACGAGCACTTTTCAGTGACGTAAGCAAATATAGCAACTGCATCACCATCGCTGCGATGTTCCCGGGCAGTCACAGCGCGCTTTATTGCAGCGGCCGATGTGACAACGATGGCCTCTTACGAGGTTTTTTTTTTCGTTTCGTGAATCGACTTACGCAAAAAAATTTCTCTTGCGCAAAAATGTTTTCGTAAGGGAGTTTTGTGAATCTGGCCCCTGATCTACGGCCTTTATGAACAAGAATTATATGATTCAAATATTGTCGAGTGTGTTACAATGCCAATAAAAACATTACTGCCACGTTCCATTTCACAAGTTTTTGTTATCGTTCCGAAACACCACACGATTCTCGGCGCAAACCGCGCCTGCAGGTTTCGAGAAGATTCCGGACTGTAGTAGATTATTTCGATAAGATCACGCCCACTGTGCGAACGGTACAGATTGTTCTGGAACCTACGCCACCGCCAGCGATAACGCTAGAACATTCAACGGCAAAGGTATAAATGCCGACGCGCTTCGCCGCTTGTCAGTTGTTGATGGAAGGCCGACGCTGCGTTCGCCGCTATCAGTCCGAGACTGCTATCTGTGCAAGACTGCTGCTGTAATTAGGCTTTCCCTTTACCGGGCACGGGTTCGCCCAAATAAACAGTTATATCCCAACACGAAGTTTCCTGTCTTTGGCCACGTCACGACCCCGTGACATCTGGTGGAGGTGCTGCTTCGTTCATGTACCGGACGCCCCCGTCAAGCCGAGAACCCAGCCCCCGTCGCGGAGAAGACACCGACGCCAACCAAGAGCAGCCAACGAGCCGCCGACAGCAAGGCCTCCCACCGGAGTACGGCCTTCTACAAGACAAGGCGGGGAAGACCAAGACCATGACCTCGACTGCAGCGACAATGACAACCGGAGCGTCCCAGCCCGCGATCGTCATTCATCAACCCAGGGAACCACCAACGTTCCATGGCTCATCGTTTGAAGACCCGGAAACCTGGCTAGAAACATACGACCGTGTGGCCGCCCTCAACCACTGGGAACACGAAGAAAAGCTCCGTCGTGTGTACTTCTACCTGGAAGACACCGCAAGGACCTGGCTAGAGAATCGGGAGTCCACGCTCCGAACGTGGGGTGTCTTCTGCGGCGCATTTCTGCAAACGTTCGCAAGCGTCGCTCGCAAAGAGAGGGCCGCTGCTCTACTCGAGACCCGGGTTCAGCTACCAAATGAAAAGATTGGAATTTTCACAGAGGAGATGACCCGCCTATTCCGTCACGCTGACCCAGACATGCCTGAGGAAAAGAAAGTTCGTTTTCTCATGCGAGGGGTCAAACAGGAGCTCTTCGCGGGACTAATGAGGAATCCACCGAACACCGTCCAAGAATTTGTATCCGAGGCGACCACCATCGAAAAAACGCTGGACATGCGCACCAGACAGTATAATCGTCGCCTGACTCCAGAATGCGCTGCTGCTCAAGCCAGTGACTCCGACGATCTGCGTGAAACGATCCGAGCGATCGTGCGGGAAGAGCTGCGCAAACTGTTGCCTTCGGCGCAGCCTCAAGTGGATTCGATCGTCGACATTGTGCGAGAAGAAGTCCGGCAATCACTTCGAATTCCCGAAACACCGCCGCCCGAGCCAGAAACTATGAGCTACGCCGCTGCAGTGCGCCACAACGCTCCTCCCCGTCCACGCCAAAACGCCGCCCCGTCACACTTCCGTCGTCAGACGCCACCGCCGCCACCACCCCAATCGACGTCCTACCATTCCCCAGTGGGCCAGCGCAGTGCACCGAGGAAAACGGACGTTTGGCGTGCACCTGACAACCGACCGCTCTGCTACCACTGCGGCGAGGCCGAGCACACATACCGCCGTTGCCAGTACCGACAGATGGGACTGCGTGGCTTCGCCGTCAATGCACCGCGTCCGCAGCCAGGAGATCGGCCACGTGACATCGCTGACTACCTGGCAGGAACTCAATGGACACCACGAAGTCCTCCCCGTTCGCCGTCGCCCAGCCGCCGCATGTCTCCGCACCCCCGGCAGTACTCTGGCCCAACGCGGGGCCGGTCTCCTAGCCCGTATCCGGGAAACTAAGGGCAGCAACCGATGGAGGTGCGGTTGCTGTGCGACGAACTACCGAAGATCCTCCGACGACGACGCCGACGCGACGGAGCTTTTTGAACACAACACCAACCAGGCAAAGCCCTGAAGGCAAAAGCTCACTTACCGAAGGTGGCCGGACGACGCAACATGGAAGCAGCGGAACAAGCCGACGCAGCCGTGACCCGACGCCACGCCCTAACTGTAATGCGAGACGGCGAACTAGCGACCTCGACGTTCTTATCGACGGCCACAGTGTGACTGCTCTCGTCGATACTGGAGTCGACTATTCTGTCATCAGTGGGTCGTTCGCCGCGAAGTTAAAGAAAGTTAGGACAGCTTGGAAAGGCCCTGAAATCCGCACAGCCGGAGGTCATCTCGTAACGCCTGCAGGAATCTGCACAGCGAGAGTCACCATTAACGGCCGTATTTATCCTACAGACTTCGTAGTCCTACAGCGTTGCTCGAGAGATGTCATCCTTGGCATGGACTTCTTATGCCTACATGGTGCTGTCATCAACCTAAAAACAAGGTCGATAACGTTATCCACAGAAGAAGCACTACCGCCGCGCACGCCGTCAGGACACCATGCCTTGAATGTGCTGGAAGAACAAGTCACCATTCCGCCTCGCTCAAGCGTCATTATTTCAGTCGGCGCTCCTAAATCACCTGACTTGGAAGGCGTCGTTGAAGGCAGTCAGCATCTGTTGGTCACCCGAAATATTTGCGTCGCAAGAGGAATTGCAGAGCTGCGGGGAGGCAAAGCAACGGTTATGCTCACGAATTTCAGCAATGAGTACAAACATGTGAACAAAGGAACAACGGTCGCATACATCGAAGAAATTGTCGAAGCCACCAGTGCTTTCGCCCTCGCCGATTCTGCGGAACCTGCTCAGAGGAACCAAGCCCCTCCTATAGCTTTCGACGTCAATCCCAGACTTCCGAACGATAAGCAAGAACAGCTCAAGGCCCTGCTTCTGCAATACGAAGATTGCTTTTCGTCGTCATCGAAAATTCGGCAGACCGCAATCACGAAACATCAAATCATAACCGAAGAAAATGCCAGGCCACTCCGTCAGAGTCCGTACAGGGTTTCGACGCGAGAACGTGAGGCAATGAAGAGACAAGTTGATGAAATGCTGCGAGATGACATTATCCAGCCGTCCAAGAGTCCGTGGGCATCCCCCGTGGTGTTAGTGAAGAAAAAGGATGGGACCCTACGTTTCTGCGTCGATTATTGCCGCCGTAACAAAATCACAAGAAAGGACGTGTATCCTCTCCCACGAATAGACGACGCACTTGATCGGCTCCATAACGCCAAGTACTTCTCGTCAATGGACCTCAAGACTGGCTATTGGCAAATCGAAGTCGACGAAAGAGACCGAGAGAAGACGGCGTTTATAACTCCGGATGGCCTCTTCGAGTTTAAGGTGATGCCCTTCGGCCTTTGCTCAGCGCCTGCAACTTTTCAACGCGTTATGGATACAGTACTGGCAGGATTGAAGTGGCAGACTTGCCTTGTGTACTTGGACGACGTCGTCGTGTTTTCCTCGAGTTTCGACGAGCATCTTCGGCGCCTTGAAGCTGTACTTCAAGCCATCAAGACGTCCGGACTCACACTGAAGCCAGAAAAGTGCAGATTTGCGTATGAGGAGCTCTTGTTTCTGGGGCACGTTATCAGCAAGTCTGGAGTTCGTCCCGATCCACGGAAAACAGCCGCCATCGCCGACTTCCCGCCGCCCACTGACAAGAAGGCCGTGCGCCGATTTCTGGGCCTGTGCGCCTATTATAGGCGGTTCGTGAAAAACTTCGCCCGCATCGCCGATCCTCTCACTAACCTTACCAAGGCCGACTCGGAGTTCAAGTGGGAAACGCCACAGGAACACGCTTTGCAGGAGCTTAAACATCGCCTCCAGACGCCTCCGTTACTTGCCCATTTCGACGAATTCGCCGAGACAGAAATACATACTGACGCAAGCAGCGTAGGTCTTGGCGCCGTTCTTGTGCAGAAGGCTGACGGACTTGAAAGGGTTATTAGTTACGCCAGCCGATCGCTATCCAAAGCAGAAGCAAATTATTCCACAACAGAAAAGGAGTGCCTCGCCATCATCTGGGCTACGTCGAAATTTCACCCCTACCTCTACGGCAGGCCCTTCAAAGTTGTGAGCGACCACCACGCCTTGTGTTGGCTAGCCACCTTGAAGGACCCTTCAGGTCGCCTCGCACGATGGAGCCTGAGACTCCAAGAATATGACATTACTGTCATTTACAAGTCCGGTAAAAAACACTCCGACGCTGACTGTCTCTCTCGTGCGCCTGTCGACCAACCGCTACCCGACGACTCGGATGACGACTACTTCTTGGGAACGATAACTACCGACGACTTCGCTGAACGACAGCGGGCCGACCCGGAACTTAAAGCCCTAATAGAATACCTCGAAGGCAGGACTGCCGAAGTCCCGAAGGTATTCAAGCGCGCACTTGCGTCGTTCTTCCTACGAAACGGTCTTCTACATAAGAAAAACTTTTCACCACTTCGAGCTAAGTACCTCCTTGTGGTGCCTTCAGCTCTGCGACCAGAACTCCTGCAGGCCCTGCACGACGATCCGACGACAGGGCACCTCGGTGTTTCCCGCACGCTCGCGAGGATACAAGAAAGGTACTACTGGCCACGTCTTACCACCGACGTCACTCGTTATGTGAGGACATGCCGGGACTGTCAGCGACGCAAGACACCGCCGACAAGTCCAGCGGGACTTCTGCAGCCAATTGATCCACCTTGCCGACCTTTCCAGCAGATTGGTATGGACCTACTGGGGCCGTTCTCGACGTCGGCTTTCGGAAACAAGTGGATCGTGGTAGCTACCGACTACCTCACCCGCTACGTCGAGACAAAAGCCCTGCTAAAAGGCAGTGCATCCGAGGTAGCTAAGTTCTTCATCGAAAATATCGTCCTACGTCATGGCGCCCCGGAGGTCCTTATCACCGACAGAGGAACGGCATTCACTGCCGACTTAACTCAAGCGATCTTGGCATACAGCCAAACAAACCACCGCCGGACGACAGCGTACCACCCACAGACCAACGGCCTCACCGAGCGGCTTAACAAGACGATCACCGACATGCTGTCAATGTACGTCGATGTCGAACACAAGACGTGGGACGCCATTCTTCCGTATGTGACCTTCGCATACAACACGGCGGTGCAGGAGACGACGCAGATATCTCCATACAAATTGGTCTACGGAAGGAGCCCGGCAACGACGCTCGATGCCATGTTACCCAACGTCACCGACGAAGAAAACCTCGATGTGAGCGAGTACCTTCAACGCGCCGAAGAAGCCCGACAACTTGCGCGTCTCCGTATCAAGAATCAACAGACGACCGACAGCCACCGTTACAACCTTCGACGACGCTTCGTGGAATACCAGCCCGGTGAACGTGTTTGGGTGTGGACGCCGATACGCCGACGTGGACTAAGTGAAAAGCTTCTGCGACGGTACTTCGGACCGTACAAGGTGGTTCGACGTCTCGGCCCACTTGATTACGAGGTTGTCCCCGACGGCATCACGAACTTTCAACGACGCCGATCGCGACCTGAGGTCGTCCATGTCGCGCGCCTTAAGCCGTTTCATGCACGTTAACAAACTGAAACAGTGTTTTTTATTATTGTTGTATTGTAATTTATTCATTGTACTTTCTTGCATTATTATTGTACCTTCATCTTTAGTTAAGCATCGGGACGATGCCTTTTTTCAGAGGGGGGCAATGCCACGTTCCATTTCACAAGTTTTTGTTATCGTTCCGAAACACTACACGATTCTGGGCGCAAACCGCGCCTGCAGGTTTCGAGAAGGTTCCGGACTGTAGTAGATCATTTCGATAAGATCACGCCCACTGTGCGAACGGTACAGATTGTTCTGGAACCTACGCCACCGCCAGCGATAACGCTAGAACATTCGACGGCAAAGGTATAAATGCCGACGCGCTTCGCCGCTTGTCAGTTGTTGATGGAAGGCCGACGCTGCGTTCGCCGCTATCAGTCCGAGACTGCTATCTGTGCAAGACTGCTGCTGTAATTAGACTTTCCCTTTACCGGGCGCAGGTTCGCCCAAATAAACAGTTAAATCCCAACACGAAGTTTCCTGTCTTTGGCCACGTCACGACCCCGTGACAATACTTTTCTTTTGTAATCAATAATATTCGTAGCAGCATCGCTTCAGTAACGTTCACGATCGACGCAATTGAAAGTTTCTTTGTCACAGTGATATAACTGAGTGGGCACCACTTTGCGGTTTGCTTACAACGATTACCTTGCACCGGCGGCTTTTATTCAAGGGGTTCATTCATTGAGCGTGAGACAAGGACTTACGCGACGGGCTCCTAAACCTATAGCGCACGTCATTCTGAGCTGTTAATACTCAGCTGTTATTCAGATGATGCAACTGAGTCAACGGCCACATGTCACCTAAACACACACGCACCGGGCACGACGTTCAGCTCTCTAGGCCATTTCAATACTGGTATTGATACCAAACTTGGTATGGCATAACATGACTGTATGAAGAACATATCTCTCTTAGTCATAACATGGAAATCATGTCATGTATGTCATGAATGGTCCCGCAGCTCTTGCGCTTGTTTAGTTCACATGGCATGTTAAAAGCAGGTATGGTATGGCATGATTGCATGGCGAACACAAGCGACAGACCCTACAATGAAAATTATGACCTGCGTGTCATGAAACAACATGACTACATGCGGCAGACAAGGCGCCTATACGTTTCGACGGGACGCGGTGCGCGTGCTCGCCAGCGTTGCCACGCGAGGCGCCGGTCCGGCCATATACTCGCAGGCACGCTCCGCGCTGCGTTGTTTTGACGCATGCGCGTTTTAGCGCGTCCGGCATCCCTCCGTCGCAAATAGAGGGGGACGCAGTGTTGTCTGGGTAACGCATCGGCGCAAAATGCAGCATGTCGCATTTCGCGCCTGTGGCCATCGGGGCACGCCATCGCGCCTGGCGTCAGACTATATAGAGTGCTCACGTTTTGCTAACGTAGCGTCGCAGTGCTCAGCGTGCGCGCGCGTCAACGTTACATTGGAGTATATTGGGCTTTTCATGACGCGCTTGCGGCAATTTGGCTAGCTCCACATATACCGAATTTGGTGTTATGTGACGTCGTTGTATGACGAAATATATGAATGGTGCAAACATGATAATTCTGACACGCGTGTGATGTAAGAACATGATAATATTGTCACGGGCTAAGTAGATGCCTGAGGATGACGACGACGAAGTGCTGTGGGGAACGTGCTCGGATCGCAGCAGCGTTGTACGCATTTGCTCGCCAGTATATTCATTGTGTATAGTTTATTCCCCGTAACATCTTTGGTGGAGGTGCGGGGTATCGATACCAGTACCTCTCGCACCGCGACGTACAGTACTCTCCGGGGTCGCTCGTCTTGCTGTGGCTACCATCGCGTCGTGTTGGTCTCTGCGAAAAACTGATGTCCCGTTACGTTGGCCCCTACCGCGTCATACGCAAGGTCACCAGCGTGACCTATGAGATAGCTTTACTCAATACCACGTCAGTACCAGCTTCAGTCCCGACCGATATAGTGCACGTCTCACGGCTTAAAGCATACCACTCACGCCCCGAGAATTGATCGCTCCGGGACGGTGCTTCTGTCGCCGGCGGGTAATGTCACGGGCTAAGTAGATGCCTGAGGATGACGACGACGAAGTGCTGTGGGGAACGTGCTCGGACTGCAGCAGCGTTGTACGCATTTGCTGGCCAGTATATTCATTGTGTATACTTTATTCCCCGTAACAACATAATACGCTCGTAGCGTGCTGGCGGTCGTTTCACTAGCTCCTCATGTACTAAATTTGGTATCACGTGATGCGAATAGATGACGAAGGTGAATGACACGTCTAAACATGATAATCAAGACACGGAAATCATGTAATGCATCATTTACCTCCAGCTCGTAACGTTGTGCTGATTTAAAGGTGAAATATCAACATTTCACATTCGTGCTTCGCATATCATTGATTCCCACTGCAGGTGGGATCTGCAAATTATTTTCTACTCCACGAAAATCGGTGGATTCGACCGGAAGTCGCCAGTGCCCCGTGCCTGGAAACGGCGCCAACTTCGGGCGCGCCAACGGACGCCGGTTGCGTCAGCGGCGACTCGCATCGGAGCTCAGGTTTTGCTAGCATAGCGCCGCTGTATCCAGCGTGCCCACTCAAGAGAAAAGAGAGATGGGCACATCGCGTTGGAAGTGTTTCGGTTCACCCGGTGGCACGAACCTTTTCAAGGCAAAAACGTTCGGTTCACCCAATAGCCGCTTAGAACCGGCTTGACTTGGCTTAAAGTGTATGAATAGATGGCGTTAGAATCGGTGTGTTGGAAAACATTTTTTCAGGCGATTTAGACGTTCTTTATTCTGTGGTTCAGGTAGAGTTCCTCACTAGCTTGTGACACACAGTCTGTGGCGGGTTCATATAGTCTTGATGTTTTTTTCTCCGATGTTGGTGTTGGATTGGACTGTAATCTGCTTGAAATGGCGAGAACCGCCTCTGCCCGTGGGGTCGTGGTCGCTTTCTGTTGTTAGAAAGTGATTCATACGCAAGTCACTGCCGCTTTTGTTAATTCCTGTGATGTCGCCGTGTTCAGGGGCTTCTCATCCATGCTTATCGAGTAGTTAACGTCATTCGCCCGAAGCACAGAACACCTACCAGCCCGAAGTGTTTGCCACCAAATCTACAAGCAATTATAACGAGCATAAAATAAAGGCCTTTGGAACGCGATTTGTGAATGTTGGTCTAACGCATGTACTACGCGGATGTACGGTAGGTGCATGCGTGTTGCTTGAGGACCGATCAAACAGCTGGTGTCACTTGAGAGGAAGTATATACTGTGCCAACGCTTTCGCTGAAGCGTGTTCTTGCGTAAGTGCGCGAGATAGATACGGAATGCACAAGTTGGAATTAGAGAACGTTCTTGTCCGAGTGGCTTTATTAAGCAGTCACAGATGATGGCAATTTGCTTGCTTGGCAGTGTGTGTTTAGATTGGGGTAGCCAACAGTGAAGGTAGTTGTGTGTGGGTGAAAAAATTAGTTTTCTTTGTTGCGGTGCCTTCCAAACAAATCCGTTATTTCTTCTCTTCATTGCGTCGGTCTCTTGATGTGGCACTAAATTTTGCTATGTGCTCTTCGTGACACTTCCTCTCACTCTAGAATGCTCCAGTAAAAGTTGACGCTTAAGTTCAGCTGAAGTGTTTAAAGTTCCTTGCAGCTAACCACAGCAACATTTCTTTGTCTATGTAATCAGTTGGACGCACGTTATTTGGCATGCCTTTTATAACACAAAACGTTTCTTTTTTTTTTCGTTTACTGAACAGTCCGGAAAAAATCGGGGACATCTGTCCCGACTGGGACAGCGCGGGCAAAGACTTGGACAGTCCAGCGAAATTCGGGACGGCTGGTAACACTAGTTTAGGCAAGTGTATAAAAATGAAAAAAAGTAATAAAATAGAAATTTCATTGCTGGGAGCATTGTCGAGCTTCAATTGCTAACCCGTAAAGGTCTTTTTAAAAGTTAACTTTGCCGCAATACAGAAGTGTCATGGGGTGAAGTGCTTGCAGTGTATTGCAGTAAAGCATACATAACGCGCGCGCGCGTGTGTGTGAAATTGAAGCGTAGCACTGCTATTAGGCCTCATGCGATGCGCCGTGCTTTGTCTCATTACTGGTCATGCGACAGACGGCATCAGCACCAACTTCAACCTTTGTCCATATGTTCCCCCCATAATTATTTTTTTAATTGTGGCAAGTGATACACACTGTAGTAAACTTCTAGTATATCGCATAAATAATTTAAAATTGTTGCATGGCCCCCGATAAAGAAGTGAAAAATACCTGTGACAGACTCCTTGGTACTCCAGATTTTGTGCCATCAGATATGTGCTCTAAAATGAAAATGATCATTATTATTGAAAGATATACTCAGGCTAGGTATTGGAGATGATTGTGCATGTTTTGCAAATTTCCTTTTAAAAGCTCATGCTTCACTTTATCGGGTTTTGTTTATTTATTAAGAAAAATAGCTCCCCAAGAATGGCCTAAAATTAAACACACAGTTTGTCATGGGGCAAGTTGAGCTTACAAGAAAATGATTTATGAAAACCCTTCTGTCGCATAACTAAGAGCAAGGTGGTTTCAGGAAACATGTTGACCGGAGATGATGGTACGTGTTCACGCATCTTACAATGGCTGCTTGTTGTTATAATGTGGCTGCCATTGGACAAATGTCTGTCATCAGGTGTGGAGATACATCGCATCTCTGATGATCAAGTTTTTAAAGAACGGGTTTTCAGGGGATGCTAAAACTTTTTTTGAAGGGGTGAGCATTAGAGAGCATTACTTTATTAAAGTCTCCAATTTCATTGGGTTAGCACTGAGGCATGCAGGTATGTTAAATAAGCATGGTCACTTGAGTAACACTCAGACGTCAATAATTATAGGGTGAACAGCAAGGTATGTATGAAACAGGATTATGCAAATTGCAGAAATAGACATAATGAAGTTGTCGAGAAGACTTTGTTAAAAGTACATTTACAGGCTTCATGCAGAATTTGCTTTCCAGCACGGTGAATTTACTTTTGCTGAAGCTTTCGATGGCACCATTGAAGTTCATAAGCACTGGTTTTACGGACTGCACGGGATGATCTTGTTTTTTCAAGGTTTATGTACTGATTAAAAAGTATAGGATCAAGAAACTTACATGCTGTCTTAAGCCATAATCAGGCTCACCTTAGAAGTAAGTGGTGACATTTTAGTGAGTTATATGTGGGAGGTCTGTGTACATAACATCACAGTAATCTTGCAATGCTGTAGCTTTATTTGTGTAACGAGTGAAGCTTCTTTTCCTGTCAAAAATTTCTGCCAAGCAAACAAGTTCCAACAGTAGGATTTGCCCTTGGGGAAAGCAGGTGGTAAGAGTGAGCTTATTCAGAAGCCCTTCAAGAGTACCCACTAAAGGAATTAGTACCTATAGGGCAAATAAAAATTCTAGTGCACCAAGAAGGGCAAGGGAGGGCGGTGTAGGTTATCATTTCAGGAGGGTATCTTCTGGACATCATCCTTCTCTAGCCACAAGCTTGTATGGCCAATGTTTAGCAGACTCCTACTAACATAAACTAGGTATAAATGTTGCTTCTTTATTGCAAGATGACACACCATATACCTTTCGAGAGTCTCCTCACCACAAGCCCTTACATTAGCCTAAAAATATTTTTTCTACGGTGCCCTTTTTTTGTCCTAAACAGTTGTCACAAGCAACAATATGCACATTGTGACAGTGTAGCTGGCGACCACAGAGATGGCTCCCGCCATCACGATGTATACTCCACTCAAAATGTAAGACACTGCAAAATCATAGTCCGGTGTGCGTGCATACGACCTTGAACATCTAAGCAGTGACCACTTCTCTTGTGTTCTCTGTAGTGGCGCATGCTTGTCGCACACCTGTTCAAGATTGTGACAGTGAAATTAGTTCTGGCAATGCTGTCTCAGAGGTAAGACTGTGTACACCCTTAGGAACACCATGGTGGAGCGAGCAGAGGTTCATATCAAATATAGAAATAAACTAGCAACACCATGGTGATATAAGCACACTTGCATTAAATTATTACATTTTTATTGAGGCAGACGTGACACAGCTAAGCCTGGTTGTGATCTCTTTTCATTATTGTCTACATAGTTTTCTCGTTGGTCACAGCACAGGAAGAAAAAATTCTCTGTGGGAGCACCATATTTTAAGCTTGCATGACTCCAATGAAGCACTGGGCGAGCAGATATATTGAAAATGTCAATACTTCGGGTCGCAAAATGGTGAACTGGTTGTCACATTCAGCCGGTGATCCTGCAGGAGCTTTAGCATATACTCTAAGTTCATTTTCCATCAACAATGCCACATGCACTAGTTTAACAATGGTTGTTAATGGGCAAGATGATGCATAGCTTCAGGGAGGTAATTAAGCTAAGGGGGAAAAGTATAGATGCCTAAGCACCACTGGAAAAATGAAAAAGCACAGAAAAAGAGCGTCAGTCGCAGCTGAACTACACAAAATATTTACACTGCACCACACATTCGCATCGTCTAGAATTTTCCATAATAATGTTATACCTTGATTGATATGTGGGGTTTAACGTCCCAAAACCACCATATGATTATGAGAGATGCCGTAGTGGAGGGCTCCGGAAATTTAGACCACCTGGGGTTCTTTAACGTGCACCCAAATCTGAGCACACGGGCCTACAACATTTCCGCCTCCATCGGAAATGCAGCCGCCGCAGCCGGGAATCGAACCCGCGAACTGCGGGTCAGCAGCCGAGTACCTTAGCCACTAGACCACCGCGGCGGGGCGCGCGCGGCGTCTCTGAGGGTGCGACTGTTCTCACAACAAATCCGTGCAGGGCGGGGCCTCGCCGCGATGACGTAGCCACCATTTTCTCTTTTTTTTCTCTCTCTGTCTCTCTCTCTCTCTCTCTCCATTTGACGGCGCAGAACGCGGTCGACGCAGTCGCTGTGGTGGCGTGCACTCCATGTGAGCGAGAAGCGTGCAATGTCTTGTTAAGTGGCCGGAAAATCGGAACGCAACGATGAGCGAGCCTCCTGACCGACAGAAGGTGATCGAAAAGTACCTCCAAGGATTACGTCATGACGACGGCTACTCTCATGGCTACCTGAAGTCAGACGAAGAGCTAAAGCTTTTTGAGAGGTCCCTGGCTGCCGTCAACGAGAGGTATGCTGTGCGGACATCAAGAGACCTGAGCAAGTCGTCTAAATGTGAGGATGTCTGGATTGCTTCTTAATGTATTGATCTGCGCGTAGATCTAGCATTGAAACACGCAGTAGTAATTTAAACCAGCTAGGGACACGGCAGGACAGGCTTCTTCTCAGTTGCGGTTATTGGTTTTCGCCTTTTTGAAGTTAGAGTTAGGTATCATTGTTTTCGTTACCGGTTCACAGTTCCCCTGGAACTGATTCATTTCGGTGTGAGTGAAGTATTGTTCGGATTACCGGGACATGACCCGATCTTCAGAGATTCTATAAGCGTTATTGGAGCTGTAATTGGCACCTTGTCTGTGCCTGCGTGTTTCTTTGGTCCCCACGGCTTAGCGCCCCAAATTATTCAGTTGTAACTGAACTGGATTTTTTCGGTTTTAGTCATGATTAGAAGCGCGCTAGCAAGCTAATTGTGACACGGCCGCGCGTGCCATCCGTGGTCCTCCAGGAAGTGTGAATTAGACGTCTAGAGCAAGGTGAGCCTGATGTTGAACGCTGTATATGAAAAGCTGAAGGGTCAGGGTCGAGATTTTTTGCCCAATTATATTAAAATCCCTAGGCCCAACCAAACTGTAACGTGTTGGTGCTGCTTGTAAGTTGTAACTTAAAAACGGCATAAAAATTCTGGGTAATTAATAATAATAATAATAATTATATTTATTATTGGGGTTGACGAAAGCCAGAATTTCTTGCCAGAGGCAGCGCATCTTTTTGCTGCCATTACACAAAAACTAAAACAAGATTTGTATATTGCCCTCTGCCATGCATAAAACTAGGTGCCTTCATTAAATCATCTTTATTGTTTATTTTCAGCCAATGTCGTCTTCTCCATGATCCACTGCGGATCTCGAATCTCTCTGGACAATGTGCCATTCCGAGTTATCAAGGAAACCGTCAAAGTGTGCATATTTGGAACGGAGTACTACAAGAAAACTCAGGAGAAAAAAAAGAACAGGTATGTTACATGGTGATGCACTTCCAAAAGTTTCAATCTCATGCACATATCCAGCAGTCTTCCAGTTCAAAGATTGTGTGTAGGCAGTGTAAAGAAGATTTACTTTAAGTTACTACAAGTTTACACGAGAAATAAATATTGTTAACTTCATTTACAGAGTTCAAGTACCCCTGACTGGCAGAAGGAGATGTACGAGAAGAAGCGGGTGAACCTCCAAGGCACAAAGAAGAAGGGATGCGCAGCAACAATGAATTTGAAGTGGATTGAGTTGTACCCAGATTTCCAGGTATGTAATGTGCAATGACAAGTAAAAATAATTCCGGATTAATTTCTGGGGACCTTTATCATGTCATTTATGATTGTGCAATCCGACACAACACAGTTGGTTGAAGATCATTATGGTTTCAAGCAGCGCAACAAGATGAGGGCAAAGTCAAGATGAGACAGAAGACAGCACTCTATATTTCCACCATTGCCAGTATGTATACACGTGGGAAATAGCAAGATAAACAGAGTGTGAAAGATAAAATAAGCACAACGCATACAGTCTCGGCATCTAAGCCAAGACTGTATGTGTTTTGTGCTTTGCGCTCTTTTTTTTGCTATTTCCCACATGTATACATACTGGCAATAGCGGAAATATACTTCCAGCTATTAGTTCAGCGCTGTCTTATGTCTCATCTTGACTTCGCCTTCATCTTGTCGCATTGTTTGAAACCATAAAATATGATCTGTGTACTTAACAGTGCCTGCTTTCTAGGTGGTGTGGTGGATGTGCCCCAGCCATGCGGCCAGACAAGAGAGGGTCGTCTGAAAGCCGACAAGGCCAAGGAGCTGCAGGAGGCACTTGACGCAGAGCAGCAGACTGTGACGCAGAGCAGCAGACTGTGGCCAAAGAGACGCGGGTATATGTTAGGATTGCCGACTGCAGTTACCATCAAAACCATGGTTTCGAGGACATGAAAGCTTTCAGCCAAAACATGGACAAGAGCGTTGCTGAGCGAATTCAGCTGTTGGCAAGAGAAGGCATTACTTCTGCATCAGATGTGAAAAAGTGCCTTCACTATTATGTGCACGACGTACTTTTTGCGAACAAGGAGAAGCCTGATAGCAGCTGCAGGGCCTTTTTCCCCACACACCGTGACATCAGCAACCAGATCCAAGCTGTGCTTAAAAAAGACCGCTTCAGCACAGTTGATCAAGAGAATGCTAGAATCCTAATTGAAAAGATCAGGGGTGAGCAACCCGAATCCTCTGTTGTCTATCGGCCGTACGCAGCACGCAGCTTCGTGGGTAGCAGCGACTCGGACAACGTGGAAGAGGGCGTTGCCAGCGAGTGTGAAGACACGTTGCTGTTTTGCTTCTAAACAAAATTCATGAGGAGCATGCTTAAAAAGTACGGAGGCTCAGTAGTTTGCCTGGACGCAACGCACAAGACGAGTGACTATGCCCTACCACTTTTCTTGCTTGTCGTGAAAACACCGTCAGGATACACACCAGCTGGTGTGTTTATCATACAGTTCGAGACAGCCCACTGTATCGCTGAGGCTTTAGACGTTTTCACGCAGTGGTGTGACAACTGGTCCCCACAATACTGGATGGTGGATTATAGCAAGGCAGAAATAAGTGCCATCAAGCAAGTGTTTCCAGAGAGTCAAATCTCCATCTGTGACTTCCATAGACTACAGGCATGGCAGAGGTGGCTGCGCAGAAAGGAAAACAACATATCCGATCCAGATGAGGCCCTGAGACTCATGAAACACGTAGCCAGTGCTTCAAATCAGCATGTCTTTGACAAGGCGGTTGAAGTCCTTGTTGACTCTGAGTATTGGAAAAACAAAAGATTCCGCAGTTACATTGAAGCAGTGTGGCTGTCAGTAAAGGAGCTGTGGGTCATGTCTTACAGGCTGGAGTTTGACGTTGTGTTGACCACAAATAACGGCATTGAGGCCCAAAACAGCGTGTTGAAGGCACAGTACGCGAAAAGTTCCAGCGGGAAACGGTCGTTAACATCCCTGATCATGACTGTCGTTCATGGCTACCTTCCCGACAAAGAAGCGAAATTCCATGAGGCAGCAAGGAGGCAGTCATCAGCGTACAGACAGTACAGTGAAAATGTTCCTGCATACCTGCACCACCGGCCTCATGGGTTCGTTAAGCATATGCTGAGATGGCTCGTTAACGCAGAGGAATACACCCCCACAGACATGGAAGAGCTCCCCGTTGAAGGTGTGTTTACGATTCATTCTGAAAGAAGTGATGATGATCTGTACACTGTCGACTTCACCAAGCCATCGTGTACCTGCCCTGATTTCAGGAAGCACAAGTACCCATGCAAGCACTTTTGTGTTGTTTTTAAGTACAACGACAGGTGGAGCTTTTCCTCTCTTCCGCAGAGTTACCTCAATCGACCGCAAATTACTCTTGGAAGCTGTCCAAAATCCGAAACAAGTTCCGAGATTCCCCTTGTCAATCAGCCCAGCCCTTCTGAAGTGTCTTCACAGGATCTTGGTACAGCAGCATCAGAGTCAGACATTCCCTTTGTCAATGAGACCAGCTTTTGTGAAGTGCCTTTACAGCCTGGGGTTGCTATGCTTCCTGGGACAGCAGCCCCCCCCCCCTCAGTGTCGGAGCTACACAAAAGCATAACCGAGGAGTTGGAAAAGTGCAGTTCCCTCCTTCACTGCTGCCATGACGTTCAAACACTGGTGGAGGCTAGGGGCTTATTGCAAGCCACCTTCCGTAAGCTGGCTGAATCTGTGCCACAGAGTTCTGGCCTTCACATTCGGGGCTCACCGACAAAAGGATGCTCGTCTCTGAAGACTCTTCCGAAAAGAAGACGCCTATAGTGTGCTGTCACTCTGCCATTGACTGGAGCTTTGACTGCTAGGAAAGGATCGGGGGAAACGGTAGAGATGGACCACTTGGGGATTTTTTATATTTTTTTAATTGCAATTGTTGCAAAACTCAATTTATTTTACCGTTCATAACTTTTTGGCCTAAACACAGTGTTCGGACATCTTTGTGAATAATTTTTAGAATGTTTAGAGCTTTTAAGATTAATATGGTATGTTTTATACTAGACTTCATTATAGTCATGCAATTGTGACATTGGCAACGACTGTGTATGTGTATAAATGCAGCCGTAATTTTTTGTGTTGGTCATACTCTCAATTCAAAGAGTGTGTGAAAGTATCTTTTTAGGCTTCTGCTTTCAATCTATGTGTATAAAACTGTTTGTAAAGTTGCATTCTTTCTGTACTTGCTACAGACGTGCTTGCTTTTATACTTTCCTTTTGACATTTTAATATAGTACCTGTTGTGTGTGAAAGCATGTTGGTACATTTTTTCGGGTGGTCATTTCAAGATATATTCATAGCGTGCTTGTAATATCCATAGACTGTAAATAAACCAAGTGTGAGAGAATGCGTAATGTGCACAAAAAGTTTACTGTGAAAATGTGAAGTATGGTTACCTACACAGCAGAGCAATTTCATCAAGACTGCTGCAACAGCTGTGACCGGTTGATGTAGAGGCTGGGCAAACAAACTGGCCTTTTTTTAGGGCAACTATGAGAAATACCCCCTCAGTGAAACGCTTTAGGTATACATATTGATACTGCAAAGGAAAATTTGACATCCACCTAAATGTGGATGTCAAACTTTCCTTTGCAGAATCTTACTCCACCTTGGGGGTTTCCCCTAAATCTGGTCCATATTGATACTACTGACTTGGGCGAGCTGCTTAATTATTCAATCTGAAAACTTTTTAAATGGCACCATATGGGAATGGGGATATAAAAAGAGGTTGCATAAGAAACACGAATGCAGAAGAAAATATTACCGGAAGGTGATCGTCTCAACTTAGCATTTATCAGCTAGTATTTTTGAACTAAAGTCTTTAACATGTACATTTAGTATCGTGAAACTAAAAATAGTCAACGTAGAGCTGCCTAGTTTTTGCCCGTCATGTATCCAAAACATGCAACCCAATGTATGGTGCATACTACATAGCCTTTCCATGCAAAGGAGAGAAGCCTCATGAGCCTTCTTTGTGCCTTGGAGGTTTGTTCACTTTTTCCGTACACTCCTTCGGCCAATCAGCGGTACTTGCATGCTGTAAATGAAATAAAGAATATTTATTTCTGGTGTTTTTGCATGTTAACAAACACACAGGTCGGCTTTGATAAGTGCAAAAAAAAAACAAGCCCATGTTTTTATAGTTCACACCAGGGATGTAGCCATGATTTTCTTTCGCTCGCAACTACTGATGGGGGGAAGGCATGGCAAAATGTCAAAGGTGGGAGAGGAGGTAGAAGAGGTCCCAGCAAAACTGAACATTTCGGTGTGCTGCAACCCCCGGCTATGTGTCTCGTTCACAGTCATAATGCTCTTGGGCTTTTCCTAAATGTATTCATTGGCTAGAAATACCCTAAGGGCCCCAAAAGGGGCATATGTATAAGGGAAACTACGTTAAATACAGCTGCCACAAAGTATGCACCTTACACTGCCTGCACACAATCTTTGAACTGGAAGGCTACTGCATATCTGAATGAGATTGAAACGTTTGCAAGTGCATCACGATGTAACATATTTGGTCTTCTTTTTCTCCTGTGTCTTCTGCTAGTATTCCACTCCAGATATGCATACTTTGACGGTTCCCTTGACAACTGGAAACGGCACATTGTCCAGAGGGATTCGAGATCCGCAGTGGATCACGGAGAAGACGACATTGGCTGAAAATAAACAATAAAGAGGATTTAATGAAGGCACCTAGTTTTATGCATGGCAGAGGGCAATATCAAATCTCGTTTTAGTTTTTGTGTAATGGCAGCAAAAAAACTTTAAGATGCGCTGCCTCTGGCAAGAAATTCTGGCTGGCTTTCGTCAACCAGAATAATAAATATAATTATCATTATTATTAATAATTACCCAGACTTTTTTCTAATGGCGTTTAAGTTACAGCTTACAAGCAGCACCAACACGTTACAGTTTGGTTGGGCCTTGGGTTTTTAATACAACACTACAAAAAAGCTCGACGCTGATGCTTCAGCTTCTCATATGGGTTCAACATCGGGCCTGCCTCGCTCTAACGTGTAATTCACACTTTTAGCAGGACCAGGGATGGCACATACGGATGTGTCACGAATAACCCAACCACAATTCGTGTCTCATGTTGCGCACGATTGCTTTTTTGGTGTTGAAAATAACATAAATGTTAATTCTGAAACGCGTAAATGGAAACAAAATAAACGCCCAAGCGCAGCTCTGCCTTGAATTCAAGGCAATTATCTAGAGAGCACAGGAGCAGAATAGATAAGGTATGTGACCCTATGGCAGACCTTTAATTTTTTTTAAGTCATGATTAGCTTGCATGCGCTGTTCTAATTATGACTGGAGCCCGAAACTAAAACAGTTCACTTCCAATAACGTTTCTTAAAATTTCTGAAGATCGGGTCATGTCCCAGACCCGGTACTCCACTCAAACCGAAATGAATCGGTGCCAGGGAAACTGAACCGGCAACCAGAGCAATGATAACCCGACCTTCAAAAAGGCGAAAACCAATCAATTGTCTAGTGTTGCACTAACCGCAACTG
This sequence comes from Rhipicephalus microplus, assembly GCF_043290135.1. Lineage (NCBI taxonomy): Eukaryota > Metazoa > Arthropoda > Arachnida > Ixodida > Ixodidae > Rhipicephalus > Rhipicephalus microplus. The sequence goes on along the minus strand of NC_134700.1, from coordinate 57,044,009 downwards.
CAAACAAGCCTGTCCTGCCGTGTTGAGTCCCTTCATCTACGTGTTTCAATGCTAAATCTACGCGCAGAGCAAAACATTAAGAAGCAATCGAGACATTCTTACATTTAGGTCTCTTGATGTCCGCACTGCATACCTCCCGTTGACAACAGCCAAGGACCTCTCAACAGCCTAATATTCAACAGCTTAATATGACAAGACAGCGCACGCCGCCACAGAACAGGGAGACGCCGCGTACAGCATACAACCACAGAACAGCACACAGCGAACCAAGTCTAGGTGGTGTTGAGCCATATTGAGCGAACGCGCTGCCAAACAGAGAGGGAGGGAGAAAGAGAGAAAAAAAAAGGAAATGGTGGGTACGTCATCGCGGCGAGGCCCCGCCCTGCACGGATTTGTTGTGAGAACAGTCGCACGATGGATGGATGGATATGGCTGTACCCTTTAGATCGGGCGGTGGCTAGCTCCACCAAGCCGTAATACCTAATGAACCAAAAGCTATATTTATTTTTTTTCCTTAAAAAGTGAGTTTGAGGATTCGTACTTTGCAGTGAAGAGTTTAATTTTCACTCGTGCCTTGACTTTAGCCACCAATCAGATAACCTCCTTCTAGTGAAGTCCACCCGCTTAAAGTTCATTTTGCCCTCCCGGTCCCTAAGCCCCAGTGCTTTGAAAAACTCTGCGCCATCATCCTGAACTATAGGGTGAAGCCCTTTACAGAACATTATCAAGTGTTCGGCAGTTTCTTCTTCCTCTCCACACGCACTGCATACTGTGTCTACCCCTTCGTATTTGGCCCGATATGTCTTGGTTCGCAGTACTCCCGTCCTGGCCTCAAACAGTAGAAAACTACCCCGAGTATTATCATAGATCCTTTCCCTGGCAATTTCCTGCTTAAAAGTTCGATAGATCTCTAGTGCGGACTTCTTAATAATGTCCATTCTCCACATGTCAGTCTCCGTTTCCTTCACTTTCTTCTTATCCGATAGTTCTTTTTGGTTTGGCCACCTCCTGTTTTCTAAGTATTTACCAGTCATCTTCCTGGTTCGCTTCCTCCACTTTGTATCCACATTCTTCATGTACAAGTAGCTGAAAACCTTCCTAGCCCAACGCTCTTCCCCCATTTCTCTCAATCGCTTCTCAAATTTTATCTTGCTGCTAGCTTCCCTGCCCTCAAATGATGTCCATCCCACTTCACCTTGTACTCCCTGATTTGGTGTATTCCCGTGAGCTCGTAAGGCAAGCCTGCCTATTCCACGTTGCTTAATTTCTAATCTTGCTTGAACTTCTGATCTCATGCACAAGACCGCATTGCCGAACGTCAGCCCAGGAGCCATGACCCCTTTCCATATTCCTCTCACAACATCATACCTATTGTAATTCCACAGTGCCCTATTTTTCATGACTGCTGCATTCCTGTTACCTTTAGTCGTCACGTATATTTCGTGTTCCCTCAGATACTCGGTCCCATTGCTTATCCATACGCCCAGATATTTGTATTTATCTGTTATCTCTAGCGTGACCTCCTGTATTCTAAGCTCACTACCTTCGTTGTCATTGAAAATCATGACTGCTGATTTTTCCTTACTGAATCTAAAATCTAACCTATCTCCCTCATTACCGCAGATGTCCATCAATCTCTGCAAATCTTCCTTGTTGTTGGCCATTAGCACTATATCATCTGCGTACATTAATGCTGGTAGTGCCTGATCAATAAGTTTTCCTTGTTTGACTAAAGAGAGGTTGAAGCCCAGTCCACTTCCCTCTAATTTTGCCTCTAATCCTTGTAGGTACATTATGAATAATAAGGGTGACAGGGGGCACCCCTGCCTAAGCCCCCGTTTTACCTCTGCAGGCTTGGATACCCGTTTTTCCCACTTTATAACTACCTTGTTACCTTTATAGATACCCTTTAAAAGATTAGTGACTACATGTTCCACGCCTAGTGTGTCCAGTATTCCCCACAATTCCTCTTGAACCACGCTATCGTACGCTCCCATGATATCCAAAAATGCTAGCCACAGGGGCCTGTGTTCCTTTTCTGCTATTTCTATGCACTGCGTCAGTGAGAACAGATTGTCTTCCAACCTCCTGTGTTTCCGAAACCCATTCTGCAGTTCCCCCAGCACCCCCTCATCCTCTATCCACGCCTGCAGTCTTTCCTTTATAATCTGCATCGCCAACCTGTAGACCACTGATGTCACTGTTATAGAACGGTAGTTGTTTATGTCAGCTTTGTCCCCCTTTCCTTTATAGGTCATGCTCATCCTGCTAAGTTTCCATCCACCTGGAACTTCACCATCGATTATTATTGTGCTCACTGCCCTTCTCAAAGCCTGCTTAGACTTCGGACCTAATGTCTTTATCAGCCTAATTGGAATGCCATCTGGGCCTGTTGATGTACTACTAGGAACCCTTTTCTCAGACCTTTCCCACTCTTGTTGTGAAAGTGGAGCTATTGCACCACTTGATTCGTCCTTGTCTATTGTTGTGCATAAAGTACTTCTTTGTTGAAATTTTTCTGTCACCCTTGTTCTTATATATTCAACAGCTTCGTCCCCTTCTAGCCTAGCACCTTGGGCTGTAGTTATAAAACTCTGCTCTAGGCTCGTCTCATTTCTTAGGGAGTTTAGATGGTTCCAAAATTTCGCAGCTGCCTTTCTATCTTTTTTATGTACTTCTGCCAGCCACTGAGCTCCCTTCCTTCTAATCTTTTCATTGATCAGAAGGGATGCATCCCTTCTACAGCTTAGAAAGGTTGCCCATTTTCTTTCAACATCATCTGTCGGTTCACTTCACTGCTTAGCATGTCTGTGTTCCCTAGAGGCTTCCTGACGTTTTGCTATGGCTCTCTTAACTTCCTCATCCCACCAACTTTTGGGTTTGTGTCTTCTTTTCCGGGGTGACTTGTCACGCGTCTTAGCAAGCTCTAGCTCAAAGAGTCTAATTAGATTCGTGTATGTCCACACTGTCTTATTGTCCTCCGTGATTACTTTCTCAATTTGTTTAGTGGCTATTTCAATTTGCCTTTCTGGATAAAAATTTTCCTGTAGTTGCTCATCTTGTCTCCTTCCCACTTTCACTGCTCTTCCAAAGCTTAGCTTGATACGTTTGTGATCGCTACCCAGACTTCTGGAGCCACCTACATCTATGTGCATTCCCCTGAGCTTATCATACATCCTATGTGACATCAGTGCATAATCTATCGTCCACTGAAGCCTTCCTACCTCCCATGTTATTTGCCCTTCACACTTCCCGGTACTGTTGCAAATGATCAAATCAAGCCTTTCACACATATCCATGATCATTTTGCCTGTCGGGTCGGTATACCCATCTATATCTTCTATGTGCGCATTCATGTCTCCTAGTATAATTATCTCGCACTCTCTTCCTAACTCCTGAATGTCCTTTGATATACACTCTACCATTGTCTGGTTTTCCTCTCTGGCCTTTGCTCCCGTCCACAAGTACACGAAACCAAGGAGTGTCATTTGACCTGCCACTTTCCCTTTTAGCCATAAATGTTGCTTGCACTCCTGCTTGACCCTTTGCCAGTCTGTACTTTTATGAATGAATGCCCCAATACCACCCCCCTTTCTGCTGCCTTCTGTTCTATTACAATTTTCCCACGCGTAGTCCAGATTGCTCGGAGGTTGTTCCATGTCCCTGAGATGTGTTTCTACAAAACCGTATACCATCGGCCTCTCTTCCCTTAGCTGTTCTTCTATCTCTTCCCACTTCAGCCTGTTCCTACCACCCTGCATGTTAATATACCCTATGTCTGAATTGGCTCGGCGCTCGTGGCTACGTCTATTTATGCCCCGGACTCTACCTATCTTAGATATTGGTGCCACTTTGGAATCGTATCTGTCCATACCACCTGTCGAAGAGTCTCCCTGGTTGTTTTCCTCGTTATTAGCTATCCTGCACCCCGAAGGGCTCGCTTGCCCCCCAAAAAAGCTACCGCGCGTCCTGCAAGTCGCCAACCCACCTCATGACCTAGCCGCCCATCGAAGTGAATTGTCTCGTTGAAAACCCCCCCACCTATGCACCTCTCTGTTTATTTCCACCACCTCAAAGCCTTTCTCTCGACTCATCCGCCATATCTCTTGGTTTGCGTTGACCACCGCTCTTTGCAGGTTGCTATCACGCACCGGTACCCCCGGTATCGTGCATACCACTACCTGTACCTTAGGAGAAGTGGCGCGCATGTCATCGACGCCTTTCGCCAGTGTGGCTGCTAGTCCTGCTGCATCTTCATTTAGGACATCGTTTAAACCGCCTGAAATTATCACGAGGTTTCGTCTATCAGCTGTCGTTTTGAGCTTTGCGCTCGCTTGCCTCATGACTGCTTCCAGCTTGCGTCCTGGGAACGCCCCTACTGCACCCCTCTTGTCACCTCTTACCCTTTCTTTGATGGCTTCTGTGCATCGATTTAAATTCGAGTCCCCGGTGATTATCACATGCTGTGACTTTTCAGCTTGAGCGTTCTGCACCTGGGGGCTACTTGCACCTGTGACGCCGGCTGCTTTGTTCCCTCCCTGCCCCACCACTACCTCGCTGAAGCTGGGCCTTGCGACAGTTGAACCGGCTAAACCTGTTTTTTTTTTCAAACTTGCTTGCTTTTCCTTCTCCACCGTTCTGGTTGCCGGTTCGCTACTGTTCTCTCGGTAGGTCGCTTCTTTGTTCAGCTTCGCTAGCGCTTCCTCGGCGGACTTCAGTCTTTCTCCCATTGCCCTCGCTTTCTCTTGCTCTGTCGCCAACGCAGTCTCGAGCTCGGCGATTCTCATCAGCAGTTCACTCTGGGCAACCATCATTTTCTCCATTTTTTTCCTCGACCTCACATTGCCTACACTTCGCGTCAGCCTCTTCTCCATCCGCTTCTACGCTTGGGTCCACTTTCAAACCTACTCCACATCCTGAACACTTTACAGTCTTTTTAACCATGCCTTTCCGACACCAATTGTCCCTTATATATACTCGATAATTACTAAACTCGAGCCCTGCACTACGAGAAAAAAAAGAAAGTCTAAGCTCTACTACAAAAATTTGCGTGTTCAATGTACGCGCACCTCCCCCACGGGGTGGCAAAAGAAAAAAAACAACAAAAAAATTTCAAACACACACACCCGCACTAACTAATAAATACCTGGTGACTGGCCTCCGAAAAAGCCGTACCATAAAATAAGTGCTACGAAGATTTCAACCGCTGCGTTATAAATATAAAGACAAGCTCAAAACATGCAAAAACACTTATCTGCGCAGTCGATCCGGAGCGCTGAAAAAACACGTCCATCCACCTTGACAGCCCGAACTGAACACCTTTAAAAGAGTGAGATGATGGCGCTCGCACCTGTGTCGGTCGCGAGCGCCATCGCGCGGAGCTTGTTTAAAACTAAAGGCAGGTTAACTCCGCTGGGAGCGCGAGCCATTCCTCAGGCATCTTTCTAGAGGAGGCGTTGGCCCAGTGCATGACCTTCTGTACGAGCGAAGCGCCAGCCCGCCCTTTCTGGTATTGGCGCCTGCTGCTATGCGTTTTGGGAAGTGTTTCGGTTCCCCCGGTGGCACGAACGTTTTCGAAGCAAAACGGTTCGGTTCACCCAATAGCCGCTTAAAACCGGCTTGACTTGACTTAAAGTGTATGAATAGATGGCGTTAGAATCGGTGTGTTAAAAAACACTTTTCAGGCGATTTGGGCGTTCTTTATTCTGTGGTTCAGGTAGAGTTCCTCACTAGCTTGTGACACACAGTCTGTGGCGGGTTCATCGTATTCTAGTCGTGATGTTTTTTTCTCCGATGTTGGTGTTGGATTGGACTGTAATCTGTTTGAAATGGCGAGAAGCGCCTCTGCCCGTGGGGTCGTGGTCGCTTTCTGTTGTTAGAAAGTGATTCATACGCAAGTCGCTGCCGCTTTTCTTAATTCCTGTGATGTCGCCGTGCTTATCGAGTAGTTAACGTCATTCGCCCGAAGCACAGAATTAACACCTACCAGCCCGAAGTGTTTGCCACGAAATCTACAAGCAATGACAACGAGCATAAAATAAAGGCCTTTGGAACGCGATTTGTGAATATTTGTCTGATGCATGTACTACGCGGATGTATGGTAGGTGCATGCGTGTTGCTTGAGGACCGATCAAACAGCTGGTGTCACTTGGGAGGAAGTATATACTGTGCCAACGCTTTCATTGAAGCTTGTTCTTGCGTAAATGCGCGAGATAGATACTGAATGCACAAGTTGTAATTAGAGAACGTTCTTGTCCGAGTGGCTTTATTAAGCAGTCGCAGATGATGGCAATTTGTTTGCTTAGCAGTGTGTGTTTAGATTGGGGTAACCAACAGTGAAGGTAGTTGTGTGTGGGTGAGGAAATTAGTTTTCTTTGTTGCGGTGCCTTCCAAACAAATCCGTTATTTCTTCTCTTCATTGCGTTGGTCTCTTGATGTGGCACTAAATTTTGCTATGTGCTCTTCGTGACACTTCCTCTCGCTCTAGAATGCTCTAGTAAAAGTTGACGCTAAAGTTCAGCTGAAGTGTTTAAAGTTCCTTGCAGCTAACCACAGCAACATTTCTTTGTCTATGTGATCAGACGGACGCTCGTTACTTGGCATGCCTTTTATAACGCAAAACGTTTCTTTTTTTTTCATTTACTGAACAGTCCGGAAAAAATCGGGGACATTTGTCCCGACTGCGAAATTCGGAATTCGACTGCGAAATTCGGGACGGCTGGTAACACTAGTTTAGGCAAGTGTATAACAATGAAAAAAATTTAATAAAATAGAAATTTCATTGCTGGGAGCATTGTCGAGCTTCAATTGCTAACCCGTAAAGGTCTTTTTAAAAGTTAACATTGCCGCAATACACCAGTGTCATGGGGTGAAGTGCTTGCAGTGTATTGCAGTAAAGCATACATTATGCGCGCGCGTGTGTGTGTGAAATGGAAGCGTAGCACTGCTATTAGGCCTAATGCGATGCGCCGTGCTTTGTCTCATTACTGCTCATGCGACAGACGGCATCAGCACCAACTTCAACCTTTGTCCATATGTTCCCCCCATAATTATTTTTTTAATTGTGGCAAGTGATACACACTGTAGTAAACTTCTAGTATATCGCATAAATAATTTAAAATTGTTGCATGGCCCCCGATAAAGAAGTGAAAAATACCTGTGACAGACTCCTTGGTACTCCAGATTTTGTGCCATCAGATATGTGCTCTAAAATGAAAATGATCATTATTATTGAAAGATATACTCAGGCTAGGTATTGGAGATGATTGTGCATGTTTTGCAAATTTCCTTTTAAAAGCTCATGCTTCACTTTATCGGGTTTTGTTTATTTATTAAGAAAAATAGCTCCCCAAGAATGGCCTAAAATTAAACACACAGTTTGTCATGGGGCAAGTTGAGCTTACAAGAAAATGATTTATGAAAACCATTCTGTCGCATAACTAAGAGCAAGGTGGTTTCAGGAAACATGTTGACCGGAGATGATGGTACGTGTTCACGCATCTTACAAAGGCTGCTTGTTATAATGTGGCTGTAATTGGACAACTGTCTGTCATCAGGTGTGGAGATACATCGCATCTCTGATGATCAAATTTTTAAAGAATAGGTTTTCAGGGGATGCTAAAAACTTTTTGAAGGGGTGAGCATTAGAAAGCATTACTTTATTAAAGTCTCCAATTTCATTAGGTTAGCACTGAGGCTTGCAGGTATGTTAAATGAGCATGGTCACTTGAGTAACACTCAGAGGTCAATAATTATAGGGTGAACAGCAAGGTATGTATGAAACAGGATTATGCAAATTGCAGAAATAGACATAATGAAGTTGTCGAGAAGACTTTGTTAACAGTACATTTACAGGCTTCATGCAGAATTTGTTTTCCAGCAGGGTGCATTTACTTTCGCTGATGCTTTCGATGGCATCATTGCAGTTCATAAGCACTGGTTTTACGGACTGCACGTGATGATCTTGTTTTTTCAAGGTTCATGTACTGATTAAAAAGTATAGTATCAAGAAACTTACATGCTGTCTTAAGGCATAATCAGGCTCACCATAGAGGTAAGTGGTGAGATTTTAGTTAGTTGTATGTGGGAGGTCTGTGTACATAACATCATAGTAATCTTGCAATGCTGTAGCTTTATTTGTGTAACGAGTGAAGCTTCTTTTCCTGTTAAAAATTTCTGCCAAGCAAACAAGTTCCAACAGTAGGATTTGCCCTTGGGTAAAGCTGGTGGTAAGAGTGAGCTTATTCAGAAGCCCTTCAAGAGTACCCACTAAAGGAATTAGTACCTATAGGGCAAAAATTCCAGTGCACCAAGAAGGGCAAGGGAGGACGGTGCAGGTTAACATTTCAGGAGGGCATCTTCTGGACATCATCCTTCTCTAGCCACAAGCTTGTATGGCCAATGTTTAGCAGACTCCTACTAACATAAACTAGGTATAAATGTTGCTTCTCTATTGCAAGATGACACACCATATACCTTTTGAGCGTCTCCTCACCACAAGCCCTAACATTAGCCTAAAAATATTTTTTTCTACGGTGCCCTTTTTTTGTCCTAAACAGTTGTCTGAAGCAACAATATGCACATTGTGACAGTCTAGCTGGTGACCACAGAGATGGCTCCCGCCATCACGATGTATACTCCACTCAAAATGTAAGACACTGCAAAATCATAGTCCGGTGTGCGTGCATACGACCTTGAACATGCAAGCAGTGACCACTTCTCTTGTGTTCTCTGCACTGGCGCATGCTTGTTGCACACCGGTTCAAGATTGTGACAGTGAAATTAGTTCTGGCAATGCTGTCTCAGAGGTAAGACTGTGTACACCCTTAGGAACACCATGGTGGAGCGAGCAGAGATTCATATCAAATGTAGTAATAAACTGGCAACACCATGGTGATATAAGCACACTTGCATTAATTTATTACATTTTTATTGAGGCAGACATCACACAGCTAAGCCTAGTTGTGATCTCTTTTCATTATTGTCTACATAGTTTTCCCGTTGGTCACAGCACAGGAAGAAAAATTTCTCTGTGGGAGCACCATATTTTAAGCTTGCATGACTCCAATGAAGCACTGTACGAACAGATATATTGAAAATGTCAATACTTCGGGTCCTATAAATGGTGAACTGGTTGTCACATTCAGCCGGTGATCCTGCAGGAGCTTTAGCATATACTCTAAGGTCATTTTGCATCAACAATGCCACATACAATAGTTTAACAATGGTTGTTAATGGGCAAGATGATGCATAGCTTCAGGGAGGTAATTAAGCTAAGGGGGAAAATTATAGATGCCTAAGCACCACTGGAAAAATGAAAAAGCACAGAAAAAGAGCATCGGTCACAGCTGAACTACAGAAAATATTTACACTGCACCACACATTCGCATCGTCTAGAATTTTCCCTAATAATGTTATACCAACCTGCCTAGCAGCAAGTACTTCTAAGGTAATAAAGTGCAGAATGACACTTGCATAAGACAGGGAACAGGACGCGAGTTAACTGCCATCTGTCTTTGTTTGTGGCTTTGGTAGAAAATATATAAGGAAACAGGCACATGTGAAGAGTGACAGTGTGCAATGTCACAGTCATCAAAAACATCACTTAACATTGCCTGCTCGAGAAATTTTCCTGGTTTTCAAAGTTTCAACAAATGTGTCACAATTAAATACACCACTTCTTTTCCAGCTTGAACTGCTTCCAATAGTTCACATCTATCAGGACTGCTGCCTGTAATCTTTGTCTGGTATTTAATCTGAACTGACATGCCCTAATACTTACACACAATCAGCCATATTTGTCTATCTACCCTTAACAGCCTGTAAGTTCACGTGTAACAACACACGCTCCACCCTTCCAGTGGTCATAGTCCATACGGGTCATTATATCATTCAGTTAGCTGCCTAATTATACTTTCATTCATTCACTTCATATTTCTTGAAAATAGAGATATGTGAACCCTACAACTGCTTTGCAAAAAACAAATGAAGTACCACACTTGCTATGATGGCTTAATTAAAAAAATTATTTCACGATGATGGCCCAGAAGCTTTCTCTAGAAAACATGTAAAGCCCATATGGAGAAGTATGCATCCCAGGGAAATTCTGCAACGGCCAAATTCGAAGAGTGTGCAAAATATTCTACGATTTCACATACCAAGTTGAATACTGTTCTATTTGATTCAGTCGCCATTATTTGTAGAACTAAACATTTTTTACTAGTTTAATAAAATTTAAAATGTTAAGTGCACTGAAATAAAGCAAAAATGTGTAAAAGTATCATAAGTTTCATCCCTGGCAGGTTATACGCATTAAACATGACAGCTTATCTAGTGCAGCTGGCTGCTTCGCTCTAGGAAAGTAATTTTGCTACCAATACAATTGTCACTTACCCTTTCTTAACACTTCTGTAGATTTTAAGGGCTTGATGTTTTTGCCAGATACTCGATACCTACTTTTAAGATTTCTAGGAGTCCTTATCATAGCTGCAAAGGGAGATACAGCCAGTATTTGATGTACTTGTTTTTATATTGCGATGAAAATATTACATCAACTGGGAAATAGCAATGAAACATTTTGTGTTAAATTTTATTTCAAATTCGTTTTGCTGCACAGCTTGTGTACCAAACAGTGGCCGACAATCATTGGGTATATTTGCACCATGCTCTGCCATGACGAAGCACATGCATGAAACTTGAGAGACACGAGCTCATGCATGCAGGTGCAATTATTATGTAGTCGTCCCTTGAAACATCCTTGGTAATTTTAAATACTTGGCTGGGCAGATGTCTTTTAAATTATTCTCGAATGTCCAGGCTGGCTACAAAATGAGCAATGCTAATAATGTTCTTGGCTTGTGCCACAAATTTTTTACCACTCATTCTTTAAAAATATTTCCTAACGCTGTTGTTGTACAACCAAACAAGAATATGTACATGCTCTTTAGCATACTGTTATTCACAAACTAAATGCCAGTTCATTAAAACTCAAGATAGTTAAACATTCCTATTCCATAATTACGATCAAACTGCAGGTGAGTTACCACAACAACCAATCTTCCTATAATGTCATTATGTGTTCATTATGAATTTAGTAATTTGCATGCTTGCTTCTTTTTTTAAGAGTATGCATATTATTATACAAGACACCACAACTAACTCATTTATCAACTTCAGTATTTTATCACTTTCAATTAACCATCATATTGCAAAGTCTTGAAACAAGTCACTTTTAAGACCCACAAGTTTTCTTGTGCCCTTACAGTGCATCGAAGGCCCTGAAGTGTCAAACAGGCCAAAAGGCATTGGTAAGGCTTGTTCATAGGCATTGGACAAATCTGTTTACAAAACGTGTTAAAGGCACATGCGTGCACATGTTTTGGTTTGGTTGTACGTTAACATTATGAAAGGAAGGACTGGTGCGACATTTCCGGCACAAGCCAAGCATGTGGTTAGCATTGCTAATTTTCACTTCACTTCACTTTATTACCTTAAAGACCCCGGTGAGGGGGTATTACATAAGGGGTGGGTTAACAAATGGAGGTTCCAGAGAGTGATCTTCTAACAAACAATATGTATTGATGTTTTGTGCAAACGTTGATGAACACGTGATGGCTGCAATGTCACGGGGAAGGCCATTCCAGTCCACTGCTGTGCGAAGAAAAAATGAGGCAGCAAAAGTAGTAGTGCGAGCGCGTGCGCGTGCGATTGAATAAGGATGGGATGTGCGGTGAGATATGCGCGTTGGTGGGATGATGTAAGGTGCCTGATTGAGGGAACTGTGAAAAAACTTGTGAAACAAACAGAGGCTGGCGATGCGGTGACGCACAGAAAGATTAGCAATATCAATGTCACGTTTTAGGGATGATATGTTTATGCCGTATGAATATGAAGAGTGAATGAACCTAGTGGCACGATTTAGTATAGATTCTATTTCTTTTATTAGGTATATCTGGTGCGGGCTCCAGATGGGCGCTGCATATTCTAGTTTAGGTCTAATGAGCGATTTGTAAGCCAGAAGTTTTATGTCTAGTGGTGCGTGACGCAAATGACGCTTTAGGAAACCGAGGGGTCTGTTCGCGGATGATATGATGTTGTTTATGTGAGTGTTCCAGGAAAGGTTAGATGTTAAGCTGACGCCTAGGTATTTATGACTGAACTTGTTCGATAGCGGAATTAGAGATAAGGTATGAGAATGATAAAGGATTACGCTGGCGTTGAAATGAGGTGAGTTTGCATTTAGTAGGGTTAAGCTTCATTAACTAAAGATCACACCACTGTTGCACGAGATCCAGATCCTTATGGAGTGTAGTTTGATCAGAAATGTTAGTAACTGTGCGATAGATGACACAGTCGTTGGCAAATAAACGGATATGGGAAGATACATGAACAGGAAGATCATTAATATATATTAGGAACAAGAGGGGTGCGAGTACAAATCCTTGGGGGACGCCGGATGTTACTGGGAGGGAGCTAGAACGGGTATTTTTACTGGAGACGAACTGAGAGCGGTTAGTAAGAAATTGTGTGGTCCATGCAAGAATGTTGGGGTGCAGGTTCAGCTGGGAAAGTTTTAACAGTAGGCATTTGTGCGGTACCTTATCAAAGGCTTTTGCGAAGTCGAGAAAGATTGAATCGGTCTGAAAGTGATGGTCGAGAGAAGAGTGTATATCATGAATAAATATAGCAAGTTGGGATTCACTGGATAATGATTTACGAAATCCGTGCTGGGAAAAATGAAAAAAATTGTTGGTGTCAAGAAAGTTCATGATGTGTAATTATATGATATGTTCCATGATTTTGCAGGGGACGCTTGTTAGAGAGATGGGTCAATAATTTAGGGGGGACTGTCTGTTACCTGATTTGTGGACTGAAATAACCTTTCCCTCCATCCAGTCGTCTGGTGAAATTCTTGTTTCTAGTGACAATAAGAACATCATCAAAAAGTACACTGCAATAATTTCCTTAGTATTTTTTAACAATTTAGAGTTAATATTGTCTACGCCAGCTGATGATGAAAGTTTTAATTTGTCAATGAGTGATGAAATGCCACTAACGGATAACACAACAGGGTCCATCGCTGGTAATGTCGTAGCAGGTGGCGTAAGAAACGGTACGTTGGCTTCTTTAATGAACACTGATGAGAACGCGGTGTTAAAGATATTGGCACAAACAGTGTCGCTTACGTCTTCATTTTTATCGTTTGTAAGCGTGATGTCTCGTGTTAGTTGCAGGTTTATGATTTCCGAGAATTTTCTGGGGTTAGATTTCAGAATTTTAGTTAAATCATTGTGATAGAATGTCTGTTTCGCTTTTCTAATTTCAGCATAATAAGCATCTTCCGCAGCATAGTACTTGCCCCTTGCGCACGCATTACCATTAAACTTCGCAGCTCGGAAGAGGCGCTTTTTTTATTTTCAAATGTTTTCAAACTTGTGGAAAACCATGGTTTATTTTTATTGGCAGTAAAGCTCACTGTGGGGATGAAATTATTAGTCAAGTCAGTTATCTTGTCCTTAAGTATTAGCCAGCTGTAATTGAGAGAACAGGAACCGAGATTGAGTTCGAAGTATAGTAGTAAATCTCGTAATTCACGATTAATTAATTCATAATTACCCTTATCATACAAGTGAATCGTTTTGCGTAAAATGGAGCGTATTTTTGTGGTGAAGTTAAATATGGGTAAGTATGCAATAGATTTTAAGCTTTCGGGGCTATTTGTTAATACCAGGTCTAAAATGTTTGAGGATTCACTAGTGACGTGCGTTAGTTCGGTTATCTGTTGGAGGTTAAAGTTGAGGCAAACATCGACGAATTCTCTTGCTTCAGCATTTCCCGAGGTTGGTGAAACCTGATTGAGCCAATTAATGGAGGGAAAGTTAAAATTCCCATAAAGCAGAACACGTGCGTTAGGGTGTTTATTAGTTAGCTGGGATAAGATTTCGTTAAGTTTGCGGGGGAAGTCTGGGTCAGTTCGAGGGGGCCTACAGCATGTATACGCCAAGTATTATTGCTTCGGGAGGGGCACGGCATATTGCCCATAATGATTCTAGTTGTGAAGATGTGTTGATTAGAGAGCATGATAGTTCTTTTTTAGTGGCGATGAGTATGTCTCCGCCACGTGAATTTTTACGATCGTGACGAAAGAATATGGTATTTATCCCGCACTAACTTTATAGTTAGTGCTGGAGTTTCAGATTAATTCCAGCCTATTTTTTAGCAATATATCTATAACATGTGGTACAAATAGTTTCTGTTAGTAATTTCACAAATGACAACACTATTATCAGCAAATCATGACGAAATTTAGATGATAGCATGGAAGGGGCATTGGCAATTAAAATGAGAAATAAGCTGGGCTTAGCTGAGCACAAAGTGAGTTCAATTTCATGCGAAGCATTCAAAGTACTAAACTTTGTTCGGTAGTGCCAAGGTCCAGATGACTTAATTTTAAAGTAAATGTTTATGACTGACCTTGTCAAATGTGTTAGAAAATTCTAAAATAATTCAGTCTATGAATCACTTCATCAAGAGAATGGCACAATTTATGAGTAAATAAGTGGAGTCTAACTTTGAAGCGTAGTTTTAAATCTATACTGCGTAGTGTTGTATGAAATGTAGGGTGATATAGAGGTACTTAGCTGCTGAATAAGCTTTGTTAGAATATAATATTAGTAGTGGTATTACAGCATATGTGCAAGTTAAAATGAGGAAAAATAATAATAAATTTTTAAATTCCAGAAGAAAAAAAGAAAATTAAAAAAATTACAGCATATTCATGGAGTGATTGATGATGAGTGGGGTGAAGCGTCCGTCCATGCACTCGTCTATGCGTTCGATCGCGTTTGAGAATGCAGATGACGCATGGGTAACACCGATGAGACGCGTGCCAAAGGAGCCGAGCGCAAGCGTCTTTAACGTGCCCGCTACTCTGCTTCGTTCATGCCCCACCAACAATCAACTACGTATGGTGACTATAAAGGACACTGAGAGATCCGCTCATTCTATGCATATCCAGGCACAGCCCCCCATGCAGCCAATCTGAGAGTAGGGGTACAGCGCCATCTAGTTATCTTTACCCAACTGCAGTTTCTATGTAATTCTTAAGAAAGCGCTGTCTAATATACTGTTCGGCAAATACTGCCTTCCTTTCTTTGTTTTCTCTTCTCTCGGTTATGCGTGATGCTTGTACCATATCTAAGGACACAGTGAAAGATGAGGCATCAGTACCAAAAGGACTTATTTGGTTTGCATTCTTTTATGGTTTGGGGGAAGTATGAATATTTATAGCAACTTGATTTAAAAGTGTATTTATTATGTGTTTGTGAGTTCCTGTAAGGTGTTAACTTAAAATGACAGAAAAAAATTACTTTTGACGTGTCGATGTTTATGTCACTATGAATTAATTGAAACAAAATCTTTAGTTTTGCTATTTTTGCCCTACCTTGTAGTGTTAATAGACCAGCTTTCGTTTGCAACTCAGTAGGAGAATTCGTTAGATCGAATTTGTTATAAATATACCTCATTGCCTTCCTGTGCACCCCCTTTTAATCCTTGCAATTAGTTACTTTGTATGTGTAAACCCCACAATACTATTATAATCATGTTAGTAATATATTCATTATTATTATTATTATTATTATTATTATTATTATTATTATTATTATTATTATTATTATTATTATTATTATTGCATTGATAACATTGCACTTGATTTGCAGTTTACTCGTTAAATCTGTATTTCACTGTTACACTGTTCAAGGCAGTATTTATAATGTCCTTACAAAGACCTACATATTTTAACTGCATTTAATGGACTCAGATATATCAGCCAGTCTTGTGGCACACCCTACAAGACAAGAATATTTTCGTCATTACAGGACATCCCGGG
Organism: Rhipicephalus microplus; assembly: GCF_043290135.1. Taxonomy (NCBI): domain Eukaryota; kingdom Metazoa; phylum Arthropoda; class Arachnida; order Ixodida; family Ixodidae; genus Rhipicephalus; species Rhipicephalus microplus. Next base: position 57,028,120 of record NC_134700.1, on the reverse strand, counting down.
GATGTTTTGGATTTTTGAAGGGGGTATGTATTAGGGAATGACTGATGCACGGCTACCTGTTTTTTATGCAACCTTACCTTATCTCCAAAAGATCAGGTGATGGCAGAATGAGGCAAAGAAGTTAGACCTTTTCAGAGTAGCTTTATGCCTTTCTATAAATTGCAGTGCCATGTCCTCCTCTGGCAGAGAGGTGCTAGGAAATAGGAGGTAAGGGAGTGCCCGCCCGTTTAAACTTCGATGCAGCACACAGCAATATTTGGTTGTGCATATGTCCTGTGCTTTACACAAACTGTTTTTTAGTTGTTTGCAATGCTTGAAATACCCTGTGCCTTTTTGAAATGAAACTTGTACTGGCATACAATTAACTGTAAATGTTGTCAGCATTAGATGTACAAAAAAAAAAACCATCATGAAGGCAATGTGCCTTATCACTTATTTGCCTTGCACTACAGCTATTCTGGGATGAAGAGAATGGCCATAAGGAAGATAATAATAATAATAATAATAATAATAATAATAATAATAATAATAATAATAATAATAATAATAATAATAATAATAATAATAATAATAATAATAATAATTCACACCAACTGGTTTCATTATAACAAATGATTCCAGCTGATTCCATTTCCAGGCCAGCTGGTTTCATTTTCAGTCTTGAGTGGTTAATGCTGGGACCTACTGGAACATGTTGCTAATGTGTTGGCTTGTACTTAGTCCCAGCTGTATACAGCCATGGTTTCAGTTAAAGTGAACTGAAACCGTGGAGTATTTTCACCTGGAAAGGAAAGAATGAAGAAAGTGATGCATCTAAAGGCAGAAAAGAAAACAAGGAGGAAAGATAAAACAGGGAACAGAGCAAGAAAAAAAAGGCGAGCTCTCAAAGAGAAAGAGAGAAGAAAAGAGAGAAAGAAGGAGGCACACGCACACTGAACTTCTCTCGCCCTCATTTTTGAGGGCTCCTCGTTTTTTCCCTGTGTCACTTTTTTACCGTTACCTGGCAAAATTTTCGCTCCTTTACACAGATCGACTGAATCGACGGCACACTCAGATTTAGCGTACATGCTCGTTGTCACATTCTGTCCCAAAATTCTCATGCCTGTCGTGCCAGAAAACAGCTTTGCAATGAAAATCACTATCGTGCAGCTGAGGAGCTGTATCATGCACAGATCATAATGTCAGCCTGATCGCACGAAGTAACGGTAATAACTTAGTAGTACACCATGCATAACACAAACGTTCAGTGGGCCTTTAAGTTATGTTAACTGCAAAAGTGCAAGTTGTGCTTTGCCAGCATTTTCCTCAACTATGAGCCATACACTACAGCTGTGTTTTGTATGAATATAAAAGAGAGTACTGCTTAAAATGTTGAGTACACTGACTATACAATTAAAAATATGGTAATCGGCATTTCTAAGAGTTACATTTTCTTGTAAAAAACTGACACATACCTATGTCAAGATTCGTGCCGAAAGTACGTCTTGCCCAAGGATATTTCTGAAAAATTCAGCATATTCCACGTAGCTCCGGAATCGACATTATGCGAAGCATGCGGAGGCATGCTTAGCGTGACCATGTTGTGATTTTTTTATAGCGGCATGTCATGAAATTATGCCAAATATACGTCCAAATGTCCAAATGTTCCACACACAGACATACATTGAAGAATTCCAAGTGTTTATATAACCAGTTGTTTGCACTTGTGCAATGATGCAAACATGAACTTGAGCATTAGGAACACCAGAATCAATAAGCTGGTATGAAGTGCTGGTGCTAGTGAGGATGGTAGCCCTGGAGGCTGCTGCATAAATCAACTTCAGTGCATGGCACCTAGCAACAGTTGACGTCAACCCGATATCACAGCTGCATCATAGGAAATTGGGAGACCCTTAAGGTTCGCTTTCAAGAATTGAACACGATAATGATACCCTGGCCCTAGTGCGTACTTCAAGCGCTTGGTGCATGAAATATTTTCGAACTTGGTATGCACTCACTATGTGGTCTGAAGGAAATGTGTGCAGCAAAATGTGTGCATTTTGTTATGGCTGGCCACCTTTTAACTATGATGTCCTTAAGATAATCACATGTTCTGATGCCTGATTACAATGCACACTTGTATCAAGAAATATTACTGTGATATTACATATTGAATTGTGAAGGCAGTATACAGGACACATGTGTTTGTAAAGCCTAACATTATTTTCACTGCATTTTCAAGCAGATGAAGTTATTTTCCTTAATTTCCAAGCAGATGTGTGGCTGTGCGGTAGAACGCCTGCTTGCCATGCAAACGGCCTGGGCTTGATCCTCCCGCAAACTGGGAAATTTTTTATTACTTATTTTATTTGTATCTTTCTTGATTTTTCCAATTGCTCACAAGGTTCATCACTCACAATCAATGATGCCCACGAGATTTTTAAAACTATCGCGTTAAAACTGGCATAAAAGGGTAACAATGTATGACTGATTGAATAAGCTTTTGCAGCTTATGCCAAATCACAGTGGTGTGATGTTGAAACCCCTAGGTCCATTGTTAGACTACCAAATGTCATGGTTTTCACTTTTATGTCTGTTTAGGGGTACAGCAATTAACTGGCCAGGAAGTGTAAATAGATCTTTATTTGGAAACATGCAGAAGTATGATAAAGTCAAGCTCCCTTTCCCTTGAGTAATTTGATTTGTATATGTATTTTGAAATGGTGTTTGAAAATCACAGCAGCTGTGCCATTACACCGCTTCGTGGCAAAAGCTTAGTATCGAGTTCTGGAGAATTTCTGCACGTTGCCTGCTGCAGCTCAGACAATCGTTAATCTGGCTTAAAGTTATATAGTATATATATTGCATTCTCACTTTCAATTTTGCTTATTATGCAATTTAACTTACGCTTCGTGAATTCATCGATATTTTTCACATAATAACAGAAATTTGCAGAACTTCATGCCTAAAAATAGTGCAACACAATCTTCACTAAAATATGGCCATCAGTTTATGAGAAAAAAGTGGGACGCATGTGGCTCATCGACCCATGAAGCATCTTTGAATAAGTGGGGCAACACATGTCACATTGTCTTATAAGGGCACTAAGCTGTAATTCTGCAGCCAAATTTCTTGCCCAAAAAGGCCCAATGGAAGCAGTACAGAGGAACACTTCTAAAACTGTGGGAGAAAAATTGCAGTGAACCTTAATTTCAGATTTTCTACGCAATTCTGCGCCTCTGCCTGTGGCATTGAGTCTAGCGGCTCTGTCCCAAGGTCTTCACATACACGTACCCTTTCAGCTTGTGTCTGTCTTGTCGGTAGGTGGCGATAATATTGAAACTCGGTAGGTGGCGATAATATTGAAAACAAGGAGAAAACAGCAGGCATAGATGAGTGCACGCATTCATATGAAAATAAAGAAAAAGGAGAATATTGCTTTTCATTCACATATAACGAAGCTGTGTCTATGCATGTCTTGTCTTGTATCTGCAATGAATAAGGGCGAACATCTCAGTTAAGCCTGCATTTTCGCAAATAATTAAAATTGTGGTAATGAATCATGGCAAGCCACTTTGATGTGGTGTCAATGCACTGAATGCTGTAAGTGTGTTAACAAATGCTGCATCATATTCGTGAACTCTATTCAGGTGTGACATATTTGCTTTTCTCATATATCTTTCATAATTTGATGATCTTGAAAATTCGTGTTCTCTTTGGCTTCCTGGCTGCATGAAGCAGCAATTTTGCCATATTTTTCCTTTGGCACGAAATTTTAGCAACAGTGTCTTAGCCACAGCTTTTGGTCTCATTGCCTCTCCTCATAATGATAAAAAATATCAAAGAATGTGCTGTTTTGTGGCATCCATCAAACATGAAAAAACAGTTATGCATGTATGTTATGTTGTTAGGCTATGCAAGGAACTGCTTCATTTTTCATTCGAGTGCACTTCCACAATGATTTTAGACAGATATAATTTTTGCAATTTAGAAAGAAAATCTATAGTTGCATGCTAAAATTATTTAAAAAATCTGAACAGAAGAATACCATAAATTTGAAACTTTAGCTACCTGGTACGCAATATGACACCGGCTGAAAAAAAAAATATTAACAGAATAAAAGATTTTAAACTCAACGTATCACTGATACCATGCATTGTAAATGTGCAATATATAGTTTCTCAGTTTCCTTAATGTTTCTGGTACACCACAACTGGAAGGCATTGTGCTGATGGCAACGTAAAGTGGCAGAGAAAGTTTTACTGAGGAAAAAGTGGGATGCATTCATCCTATTAACCATCAAAAGGTTAAGAAATTGATGCTCAGCAGTGGAGCTTCCTCCACAGCAACAAAAAACCTGCATTTAACCACAGTGCATGCACACACGATCCTTCCAGCACTTTGCTCATGCACTCTGTCATGGCAGAATTTGGTACCAATGCAGTGAACAGCTGTAGGCCACTGTTTTCAACATGTGTTGCATATAAGACTCCATCAGCAACAACGGTTGGTGAAAACTGTTTCATTGCCTTTTTTGTGTTGCCAATGCGTGATTAGACGTTCTGAATTACGAGCTTCCCAGTGACATAAAAGAAATGTACATTAAAAAATTGATTGGCCATAGGAAATAATCAGGCCCTCGAAATCCACAGAACCGTTAAGAAAGGGTAAGTATTCATTGGCACAAGCACATTCCTGGAGCTGAGTAGCCAGCTGCGCTACACAACTTCTCAAGTCTTTTTTCTTTTAATGTGCCAGGGCGGATGCTGTGTATCATACTGTTGCACAAGTTTTCTTTTATTTTGGTGTACTTAACATTTTAAAACATTTGTAAACTTTTAAAACATATACAGTTTTGCAAATCATGACTGTTGAATCGAACACAACAAAATTAAATTTGGAGTGTTAAATCACTTAATATTTCTAGAGATCGAATCACACTTGTCTAAAACACCCAGCCGACCGCTCTAGTTGCTGTTTTCTGCAGAAATATGTTAATGCCGACGCCGTATGAATATCTAACATGGCATACGGCGTGCTAGGCCTTTGTGCGATAATTTAAGCGTGAACAGAAGCATGTAGCTAAGGTGACGTAGAAGCCGTCACTAACAAGAGCCATGCGCTCCGCTGCTCTGGACAAGTGTGATTCCTCCTGTACAGCTGCAGTGTTGGCATTTTTTTGGTGCATGAAATTCTCCATGTTCACTTTACATCTGGTCTATTATATAAAAACATGGAAACAAAAAGAATAACAAATAAAACCTTCTAGGTCTGAGTGAGAATAGAAGCCAAGCTGCTTGTGTGGCAAGCAGGCATTCTACCACAAAGCCACGTGCCTGCTCAAAAATAATTTTCATGCTTTACAAATACACGCGTCTTGTATACACGCTTCACAATACAACATGTAATATTGCAGTATTTTATGGTACAAATGTGTATTGCCACTGGCCATCAGATCGTGTGATTATCATAATGACTTCATTGTTTAAAGCCTGCCACGAACAACCAAAGGCACAAATGCTACTAGAGTATTCTCTTAGGACCATGTACTGGGTACATATCAAGTTTAAAAACATTTCATGCACATAGTTGCTCGTGGTTTAAAGCATACTACACAGTACCTGTATTGCGTGGTCTATCCTGTGTCCCATCTCTGCGCTCTTCGAAGTAACTATGTGTACGTATCAACAAGCTCGCTTAGCCACCATTTAGAAATCCATTACGCAGACTGCAATATATGCGAAACCCTTACTAGCACAAGCCACTTTAAACATTGATTATGTAGTAATAATCTGCAGTATAAACTTTTCAAGTAATGTTACCCTGCAAAAGGTATGCACTAGGCGGTTGGAGTATGCACTAGGGTAGGATATCACTGTTGTGTTCTACTCAAACCTTGAAGGTCCCCTAATTTTTTTCACCAAACAATTGTAAGATTCATAGATAGTAATATTCCACAAGCATGGTATTGTAAATAATCACCCTTTTGGCCTATACTGGAAGAGTGGAGGGGGTATTGTTAGGAGTGAATTTACAGGCTGTTAAGAGTGTATGGAAAATTTGACAGATTGTTGTGTAAGTATGCAAGCATTAGGGCATGTCAGTTCATATTAAATACCTGAAAAAGATCACAGGCAGGGGTCGTGATAGGACTCTTGAAAGCATTTCATCCTAGGAAAGAAGTGATGTGTCATTGCCACATCTGTTGAAACTTGGAAGGTCAAAAAAGTATTTCAAGTGTAGGTATGTGACGTTTCTTGACAATACATGACTGTGACATTGCACACTTCCATACTGCACATGTGTCTGTTTCCTAACATACTTGCTAGCAAAGCCACAACAGGGTGTTTATCAATTTAAATTTTTTTCAAATGTAGTGATTTTTCCAGGTTTTTCACATAGAATAAAAGCAAACTCCATGACCATAATGTCTTCTTGGAAAATGTGCGGTGGAAAGAACATTTTAGCAGTAAAAAAATAAAATAAGAGGCACTCATATAAAACAAATGAACACATTTTTACACACACACTTATAATGTTGTGAGTGTATGTGGTAAATATGAAAAAATGTGTGTATCTGGTCAAAACAAAACTTGCGACCCAGGCACTGAGGAAGTTGGCTGTTTGGTTTTTGGAACAACCAGAACACAACCACACAAATAAAATCAACTGTAGCTGCAACTTTGAAGGAGCCTGCGATAGTCCAACAGTGCAGCCAATGCTGCTGTGAAGCGTAAAGGTGGCGCTATCTCGTGGCATTCGTATAAAACAAGGATGCAACAGCCCGGCCAGTTGGCTTACTGGAGCACATTCTAGTTCATTATAATGGCTATAGCCTGCAGGCCATTTAGGATTGGATTAGATTACCTTGATCTAGACTGCTGTACTTACTAATGATTTGCATCCCCGTCTCATTTGTACATGTCTAAAATATACTTTTCAGCAAAAAGGAGTACTTACGTATTTTATGCGACCTTGTCTTGACAACGACTAACAACAATGTCGCGACAACGAAACTGTACAGCAAAATTTACTTTATCCTTTCTTTCACTCTCTTTTTTTTTCACACAATGCACACATGCTTGTTGGTGTTTTATTTCTCTGGGTTCTGACACATGGAGCACAATCAAAGTACTCAGACACCTCCAATAAAAGCTGCGGTAGCGTTTGAAGCGCTGATGTTTGAATATGGGGTGGAAAAAAGGAATCTGTCAGACCGCAACTGCTTCCCCGATTCCATAGGTAAATAAAAGATGCAAAATCGTGAGTTAGGCAAATTGGTGAGTGTTCACCGTAGAATATTTTACAAAGGAACGGGTTAGAAGCAGTCAGAGAGGGTCACAGCGCTGATTTCACAACTGAAATTTATTTGGAAAAGGAAAGAACATATATAGAAAATATTGACTCATCAAAACTATGCACATGTACACATTTGTTACAACACAGAATGATTCATGTCTTCTCTAAGACCTTATGTTCTTCATCTAGACGAGTGTTACATGAAATACTTATGCACTTGTGGTTAGATCTAATGAAAATGTTTTGGCTACTTCACACATGCGCTAATCAACATGTCAATATTTGATATTTGTTTTCTACAAGTGGGGCACACACAGGGCTGGGTAGTATCGCAATAGTATTTAAGAGATACTTTTGAGTGTCTGTATTGCTGTATCGAGGCACTTTTAAGAAATGTATTTGTATCTCAGTAGTGAAATACTTTCACAGTGTATCGCATGTATCGCGATACTATCCAGGACACGGGTATCTTGTTAATTTTTTTTTTTTTGTAATTGAGCTGAGACGTGTTGACAATGGAGAAAAAAATTTCTGCTGTGACCTTGGCAGTCCACGGCAAGATATGCACCCACCATTTCTACATTTCTGCTGAAGGCGAAACTGACTCCTACCTTCTTGAAAGCGAGCTAGTTGCTTTGGTACTCGCATCCCATGATGTGTTTGAATAATGGCCTGCTTCAGCGTGACAACAATGTTATACTGCTATGTTGAATTCTAGCACAGATATTTTCATTGTGAGGAGTATTGTATACTGCACAATGGGCGCCATTTTTTAAATGTATTTCCTCATGCCAATCGAATGAGTAGTGTTTGTTTTTCTCGTTTTTTTTCCACTTTTCTTTTGCAGCACCTATTTGAAAAACTGGAGCTTATTGCGGAAGCCACAAACCACCCAAAGAGAATTTGGTGCCATGTGCCATCTACGATACTTCTTTCTGCAGAGCATTTCTGAAAAACGCCAGCATGGCCAAACAGCGATTCGAAAAAGGTCTTTTTGAGTTTCCTTTCGCATTCCTTGTTTTGTCCGTTCTTAATTCTTTCTGCCTTTTCTAAGATGTTTCTAGAAAACACTACACCTTCAACTGGAAGTTCGCTTGTTTATGGTTCCAGCACTTCGCTTGAACTATGCTTCTTCTAGCATAACTAATAGTGTTGCTGTTGAGTTCCGGATTTCAGGGTACAATGCGTGTGACTGATGCTCTCATATGGCATAGTTTTTTATTGCAACTGATATCTGTAAATATGAGGTTATTAACAATTATGTGCAGTGTAAACATCCTTTGTAGTGCCTTAATGACACTCGGAGAATGCCGAAAATATAATAAATCAATTTCATTTGCAAGTTTCAATGTGCTGCACATAACAAATGTTTGTATGGAGTATAACTATCCCCGACATAGACAAAAGTATTTTAGTATATGTATTCTGGAATACTTTTTTGTCTTTTTGCAAACGTATCTCTGAAATATCCTGTCACATGAATTACAAATTTATCTCAGTATCTGTATTTTATGCTTCCAAACCACGCATTTCGATATCTGCATTCCAGAATACTTTTTCGGGCATCTCTGCCCAGCCCTGAGCACACATCCACATGGCCTACAACGAGCTGCCAAATTAGACGTGATTTTAACATCTGATAGCATTAGCCCATGCTCTCTTAAGCACACGCTTATGTAATGCCCCATTTCACCTAAATATTCGCAGCTGCAAGACAGTGGAATCCCATAAACCACGCCAGTAGTGCAAGGAGCATATCTGTGGACATGACTGGAGACACATTTGTTCCCTTTCCCTGGCTGCTGACACAATGCTCTATCCACCAAAGTACACACATTATGCACTTTATTACGTGCTGAGAATGACATGTTTATGCAATAACGAGCACCAACATTTTTCAAACCATGTACTATCCTGTGTATGTATAGGATAACTGCCTGCCTCTTTTTCTTGCTAATTTCTAGTGCACTTGAATCACAATGATAAAACTTCTCCATCTTTGAAATAAGTTTTTCCGACAAGGAGCAAATCACGTCACCCAGAAAGCCAGAATTTGCAAGGCGAGCAACTTGTGCATCAAATGCATGCGCCATAAGGTGCTCGCGTAACTTCTGAAGAGCGGCACCCAGCACAGTTGATGCAATGGCTCCCTGTATGGTTTTGAGTGGCCAGAACTAAAATTTAGAATTGGCTTTTTGAATCTAGGTTGGTATTGCTATATATGTGATCTTTGATGAAAGCCTGTCTTAAATCAAGAAACTGTAGCTCATCAATTTTTTGAAACTCCAAAGTGAAACGCTGACATTTCGTTTTCCTTAACATCTTTCTTTATATTAGCAACCAGTAAAGGGCAATTGTTAATGTCCAGTAGAACTAAGAAGTCATGGACATATCAAACAGCGTGTGATGATAACCAATTCAAATGCTTTTGCAGCTGCCCGTCTACATACCCAAGAAAAATATAACTAATTACAGGTATATTCATGATTCAATGCAGATACCAGATTTTTGGACAAAATTATTTCCCTTCCAAGACACAACGGTAGAATTTAGGTGGCCTGCATGAGCTCTAAAAACGACGCAATAGAGATGCCACACTGGCACTGAAACAACAACTCATCATTATCTTCTCTCATGCACTGCTTTATACACTTCAAATCTTCACATTGGGGCAAATATAATAATATAAATTTTTTACGTCTATACCGAATGCATTACGGCACAAAGAAGGTTGTTCACCTAGTGATAAGATGATAGATTCTGAGTTAGAAATTCTTAGCGGATCACAAGTCTTCAAACGCTCTTTGAATTTCTTTGAATATACTCTGAAACATTTATTTACCAAGTATCTTTTTCTGAAACAACAGCTCTTAGTGGCAACATGAATCTTCACTGAAATAAAAACTGATAGTTTTTACCTTTTTGCTTTTTTCACACTTGCCGCTACATGTTCTTGATTAAGCGTTAGTAACAGGGCATAAACTTATTCGTTCAGTCACCCGCTTTGTGCATCAACACTTTTTTTTATTAATATATACCCTAAAGGCCCATTCAGGCATTACGCAGGGGGTTTTAGTTATACAATAAATTTGCAAATCAGAACATTGCCATTATGAAATTAAAGTGGTAAACAATGTAAAATACAGTTCCATAGACAAAGATGCAAAAGGAAAAAAAAAAATTGTGGCAGGAATGAAAACTCAATAAGAGAGACACAGCTATAGTGCAAAAAATATATATATACAGAAAATTGCCATGAAAAAAATTGCCCCCTATCTGCATATTTGACCAAAAATGTCGTCGAAAGACTATTGTATTTCGCCTGAAAAGAGTGAATAGACAGGAATATTTATTTGATGTTTTGCACGAGAAAACTGGTGAATGGGATCCTGGAGGTGTTGCGTGAGACATGAGTGCCATCTGGCGGTAATTTCAAAAAACGAAAGGATGGCCTTTGTTATAGCGAGCACGCAGCACGCAGCATGCGTGCAATCTTGGAGGCCATATTTTGTAGATTTCAAGACAGGTAGCAGCACAGTATCGTCTTATCAAAGTGTAGGAGACTCGCCTTTCCATGCGAAGCGTCGCATTGTCAGCTGCAGCGCTTAGAATTACTTATTTATACCTTTTCTAGTGTAAATAAACACAGTGCACAATATCGACGTGTTGATATTGTGCCTCAAATATGCTCAATATTTGCTTTTTATTGACAATCGTACAAGTATGAACGCAGAAACTTGAGCAATACTGGTGGATGCTGTGGATGTGGTCGTACTTGAGCCTTTTTGCTGACAGACCAAAATTTTTGCTTTGGAGTATCCCAAGCAAGACTATCATCTTTAAGGAGGAAATATATTTACAATGAAAGAAGAGTAAAAATAAGCACATACATGCACTTACAAACTCACACAGATAGGTAAGTCATATGTCCAAGAAAATATCGAATTGGTTTACAAAGGTGGCACGATCAATGAATCAAGCGATGTCACTTGGCAGTGTGTTCCAGTGATGTGTGCTTCGAAGTAATGGTGAGTGTTGATACATAATTGTGCGTGCCAAAAAAGGGTGTATTTTGAATTGGTGATCAATATGTTTCAAAATATTATGAGGTGTGTTTGTACAAGCTTCATGAAGGCACATTTACTATGATAAAATGTACGAAAATGCAACAACAGTGACGACAGTCTGCGTTTTTTAAGAAGGGGTAATGAAAGTGAGTGCGTAATATCTGTAGTGCTGCAGTTGCGAGAATACCACTTGGTGATAAATCCTGCTGCTTCATTTTATTTTAATTCTAGTTAATCGATGAGATATGATTGATGTGGGTTCTAGATGATGGATGCACATTCTATCTTTGAATGGACAAGTGTAGTGTATGCTAGCATTTTAGAGGTATAGTTCACCAAGTAAAGGTTTCTTTGAATAAATCCAAGTGCTTTTGACCCCTCAACTAGTTATGATATCGATGCGCTTATTCTAAGGCAGGTCAGAAGATAAATGAATTCCAAGATACTTAAATAGGGATACTTTTTCAATGGGGAGAGCTTGAATTTCATATTGACTCATTTCTGTTTTATGTGCTCTTGTAAACGTCATGGCCTTCGTTTTGGAAGCGTTAATTTGCCATGGTGACACCAAAATGCGAGTTTATTAGGGTCCAACTATAATGACTCGTTAGCTTGGGTACTGTCAATTTTTCTATAAATGATGTAGTTGTATGTAAATAATTTGATAGTAGATGACAAACCATGTCCAATGCCGTTGATGTAAATGAGAAACAAAACTGGTCCCATGATTGATCCCTGGGGAACACCAGACTTTGCATGTGAAAGTGAAGATGCATGTCCATCCACATAAATTGATTGGCTGCAGTTGCTCAGAAAATGATTTATTCAGCTTTTTTCCAAACCAGTAGCTACCTTATCATTATACATAGAGCCATCTAGAGTTTAAAACAAGCCTTCCTTGTCAGCAACCAAAACATGCAACTTAGCTTCCAGATGCGTCTCAGACAGCATGAACACCGTTGTGAGGAGTGACTAGGCTATGTACAACAAAGGCAAGCTGAAAAAGTCAGTAGGCTTTTTTGTGAAGCTAAGTTGCGTGTTTTGGTTACCTTCATTTACGTATTCTTCTATGAACATGATAAAAAATACTCATGGATTTAATAACACCATCTCAAGGAAATGAAATGAGAAGACAGTGTGCTACTCTTGAAATATCTGCAATAAGTGCATAGCGGAGGACGTTTGCAGCTGCATCGCCAATAATAATAATAATAGCAATAATATTATACAAGGCAAGACATAGCCCAGCAAACCTCTTGTGATGGCAGTTCTAACATAAGCACCAAACTAAAAGGCCTTCAAGCCAAGCCAAATTTGTGGCCACGACAAATATGCACAAATTTACCGATGTGAGAAATGCTGTGCTTGGAAAGTCAGATATGATATGTGATATGTAGAAGGAACATACATCAAAATAGTGCATGTACCAACATGGAAGCTAAGGAATGCTTTAGTCAATAATTAAGCTGCCGAGCGAACTTTCTGTAGTCTTCTTTACACTGTAATCTGCCACGAGTGTGACAACATGTCAGTCTATGAGACCTGTGATTTCAATGAAAGAGTTAAACAACACAACAGTTCAAAATGAAGTCACCAAATAATGGGTGGCCTTAGATGCCCTCGCTGAACATGCGGAATATAAAGGCTTTCAAATTGACTGGTCAAGCAACCGTGTTCTGGTCGAAGAAAACAAGCTTGCATCATGCCAGCACCTGGAATCCCTGCACATTCACACAGCTGCACATATACTCAATAAGATTTATGGAACGCTTACCATATACTTTTGGTGCTTACATCACGCACCTAGTCATACTTAAATACGATGTACCTTTCTTATGGCTGTCATTCAGAACAACATCAGGTGCCTAAACATCTGTAAACTTTGTGTTATTTTGGTCGGTGTATCCTTTTGTTTGTACACTAAGAAGAAACAGTTATGCATTGCCTTTTTTTAGGTCTCTTCTAGCTGTTCACTGTAGTTGCAGTCGAAGGAGTGACTTTCTGAGTATTGATCAGCGGTAATGCTTATTTTTGTGATGGTGGCACAGACTGCCGCCAGTTTCCATGAATTAGCCAGGTTTTACCAAAGTTCCTGCAGTTTTCCAGCAAGGCCCCAATTCCCCGACTTTCCCAGGTTGGTAGACACCCTGCACAAACAAAGATAGATGGCAGTTAACTCGCGTCCTGTTCCCTGTCTTATGCAAGTGTCATTCTGCACTTTATTACCTTGGAAGTACTTGCTGCTAGGCAGGTTGGTATAACATTATTAGGGAAAATTCTAGACGATGCGAATGTGTGATGCAGTGTAAACATTTTCTGTAGTTCAGCTGCGACCGATGCTCTTTTTCTGTGCTTTTTCATTTTTCCAGTGGTGCTTAGGCATCTATAATTTTCCCCCTTAGCTTAATTACCTCCCTGAAGCTATGCATCATCTTGCCCACTAACAACCATTGTTAAACTATTGTATGTGGCATTGTTGATGCAAAATGACCTTAGAGTATATGCTAAAGCTCCTGCAGGATCACCGGCTGAATGTGACAACCAGTTCACCATTTATAGGACCCGAAGTATTGACATTTTCAATATATCTGTTCGTACAGTGCTTCATTGGAGTCATGCAAGCTTAAAATATGGTGCTCCCACAGAGAAATTTTTCTTCCTGTGCTGTGACTAACGGGAAAACTATGTAGACAATAATGAAAAGAGATCACAACTAGGCTTAGCTGTGTGATGTCTGCCTCAATAAAAATGTAATAAATTAATGCAAGTGTGCTTATATCACCATGGTGTTGCCAGTTTATTACTACATTTGATATGAATCTCTGCTCGCTCCACCATGGTGTTCCTAAGGGTGTACACAGTCTTACCTCTGAGACAGCATTGCCAGAACTAATTTCACTGTCACAATCTTGAACAGGTGTGCAACAAGCATGCGCCAGTGCAGAGAACACAAGAGAAGTGGTCACTGCTTGCATGTTCAAGGTCGTATGCACGCACACCGGACTATGATTTTGCAGTGTCTTACATTTTGAGTGGAGTATACATCGTGATGGCGGGAGCCATCTCTGTGGTCACCAGCTAGACTGTCACAATGTGCATATTGTTGCTTCAGAAAACTGTTTACGACAAAAAAAGGGCACCGTAGAAAAAAAATATTTTTAGGCTAATGTAAGGGCTTGTGGTGAGGAGACTCTCAATAGGTATATGGTGTGTCATCTTGCAATAGAGAAGCAACATTTATACCTAGTTTATGTTAGTAGAAGTCTGCTAAACATTGGCCATACAAGCTTGTGGCTAGAGAAGGATGATGTCCAGAAGATGCCCTCCTGAAATCTTAACCTGCACCGTCCTCCCTTGCCCTTCTTGGTGCACTGGAATTTTTGCCCTATAGGTACTAATTCCTTTAGTGGGTACTCTTGAAGGGCTTCTGAATAAGCTCACTCTTACCACCAGCTTTACCCAAGGGCAAATCCTACTGTTGGAACTTGTCTGCTTGGCAGAAATTTTTAACAGGAAAAGAAGCTTCAATCCTTACACAAATAAAGCTACAGCATTGCAAGATTACTATGATGTTATGTACACAGACCTTCCACATACAACTCACTAAAATGTCACCAATCACCTCTATGGTGAGCCTGATTATGCCTTAAGACAGCATGTAAGTTTCTTGATCCTATACTTTTTAATCAGTACATAAACCTTGAAAAAACAAGATCGTCACGTGCAGTGCATAAAACCAGTGCTTATGAAGTGCAACGATGCCATCGGAAGCATCAGCAAAAGTAAATTCACCCTGCTGGAAAGCAAATTGTGCGTGAAGCCTGTAATTGTACTGTTAACAAAGTCTTCTCGACAACTTCATTACTTCTACTTCTGCAATTTTCATAATCCTGTCTCTTCATACCTTGCTGTCAACCCAAAAATTATTGACCTATGAGGTGTTACTCATATGACCATGCTCATTTAACATACCTGCAAGCCTCAGAGCTAACATAATAAAATTGAAGACTTTAATAAATTAATGCTCTCTGCTACTCACCCCTTCAAAAAAAATTTTTAGCATCCCCTTCAAACCTGTTTCTTTAAAGACTCAACAGGCACAGTGACGTGACTCATGAAAGGCATATCCGGAGCTTCTGGTGCAACTAAAATCTTTTTGGAGCAGCTTAAAAGCTGCCTGAAGCTTTTAAGCTAGAGCTGTTGCATCACATGTTACAGGGAACTAGTTCATGAACATATGCATGCATGTTCACTTGGACTTCTGCTCAACATAAACGTAGGCTTTTTGCATTTTTGCAGACATCCCCAATTTATATAAAGCTACCTAGCACTTTCCGGGAATTCACATGGCATTTGTAAATGACTCTGGCTTTCAACGATAGTTTAGCTACAATATTGAATCACAGACTGGTAAGACTATTTATGCATTGTATTTACTTTCCAAAAAAAAAAGAGTCTGATTATATTAATGCTTTCATTAGTACAATCTAATCGTTCAATCTGTGGAGAAGTGGTTGCTGTCATCGTTTATGTACAGAATTGTTAGGTCCCCGATTAATGAGCACTTAATAAAAAAAGGGTTTTGTAACTGGTCCTTACTTCCAATTATTTATTATGGCTCGACAAAATTTATAGTTATGTGGGAGTAAGTAGTTACACTTGGCAAACTGTTTGACATGTACAGTCGTCGAGGTCGAGAAGCCCAGCCGAGACATACCGGAATAGTGGAACACCATGCTTTCTAGGAGAAGTAAAAGTGATTGTACAGCATGCGGTACTGCTGATAAAATTTGCCCACTGTATGGACTTAAAACTCAACCACCTTGTATGAAATATTTTGAAAATAAACTGTAACAAATAGGACCACAAATAAAAAAAAAAACTAAGTGGTCAGTTCTATATGCAGGTACTAAATTACTGTATTTTAATACAGTAAAGCAAGACTGTTGTCCAAGCACAACTAGCTCATTATTACTTTTATCTTACAGTAACCACAACAGTTAGAAACTATTTGGCTGAAGTCATGTGGTAACTTTTGTAGTATAAGCGGGTTCAGATTGTTAAGAAAGTTGGTGCCCAGCAACGTTTTCAACTACATTGCACGTTCATGTTTACTGTGATAACATCTTCAAATCGCAGGGGTAACGTATGGATTTCAAGCGTATGCCATATACTTGCTCCCTGAGAGAACACAACAATGAAGAGTGCACGCATGCTTGACACAAATAATGAACTTTATGAAAAAGATGTAGCAGGTTTCGTCTCTTGGTGCAGATCCCTGCAGGCACTTACCTAATTCTCACCCCATTTTGCCAACAAGCAGCCCATGTAAAACGTTCGAACATGCGCTATTATGTCGGGTCATAATCAGTTTCCTCTAACCACCTTGCACTTAGTTCAGGCACGACATACATTTCAAAGATCTATTTCTTGCAAACTGTGTGAGTAATTGTAGACCATTCTTCAACAGTTATTTTTGTGCTTACTCGATAGGAAAACATGAGCTACAAATTTTTTAAGTTTCTAAAATATGAATGGTAACTGAATTGTGAATGGTAATCTACACCCAGCCTTAGCATATTTACTTTATAATCATTTTCAATTTGAGGCATGGCACAAATTTTGAAGTACGACTGAAGCCTCTCATATGCATGTTTCGTTTATTTGAACGTGCCATTTAACAATCTTGAATTAATCCTGCAATGAACTAACATCTGAATGCCTTGCGAATTGCCTGCCACAAAATATATTTTACTAGGTAAATTGTTCTGTGCTTGTTACACAAGCTGAAGATGATGACAATACTGACTGCCGCATCGTCACTGATGAGGCAGAGGATAGCGCGTGTACAATTTAGGTGCACACACGAGGCCCAATGTCAGTGCTACATTTCCAATTTAAACACGAGCGCGCGCAATATGTATGTTTTACCGCAATACACAGCGTGCACTTCACCGCAAGGCACGACTGCCTTGCGGCACTATTTAATTTTAAGAAGACGCTTAAGGTGGCAATTTTGAGCGAATATTTATAGTGCTCCCAGCATATCTTCAACTTTATTTCTTTTTTTTCTTTGTATACACCCACAAGAAAAGACATAGCTTAGAAAACCGATTATCGTAATCGGCGACAACATATTTAAGCCACTTAGAAAATAACGTCGTGTGAACGACTGGTAATATTCCATCGCTTCCAACTTGTGCATTTCGTATCTGTCTCACGCAGTTACGCAAGAAGAAGCTTCAATGAAGGTTTTGGCGCAAGCATACACTTCACCGAAGCGACACATCGATCCTTACGCTACACACGCACTTACCAGACATACACGTACGGCATACATCCACAAATAGCATAATACACGGTGTTCATGATCGGGCAAGTCGTTACCACATTGCTTATAGACAGTATTACAAAACGAGACCACGTATCCATGCGCAGAGGCGGTTCTCGCGAATGCATAAGGCTCCCGGCCAAGCAAAGACCACGGATAAATAACCACCGCACGGTAAAGATCCTCACAAGTTAGTGAGGAACCTTAGACCTTTCGTTCCCACCACCTAAACGTCCCCGAAAAAATGTCCAACACGGCGATTCTATCGCCGTCTATTCATACGTTTTCAGCCAAGTCAAGCCGGTTTTAAGCGGCTATTGGGTGAACCGAACACTTTTGCCCCGAAAAGGTTCGTGCCACCCGGTGGCAGCAGACGCGGCCTGCGTTTTGTGGCGCTTCAACTTACCCCATCCGCACCGGTTGCTGACGGCCAAAATATAAGCCACCGCGCTTTTTTTTTCTTCGTCGTCTGCTTGCGCGACACTGGGAGAAAAGCAGCAATGTTTGCGCGTGCATACACTCTGGACGATTGAAAAAAAATGAATAAAAGCCTCTTTTTCAATAAACTTAAAAGTACAATGACGATCTTTTGCTACCGTCTCCTCGTGCCGAGCTGCGATAGAAGCGTGCAGGTAGGTGCAGTTTGTACACCAGCGAAGCGAGGTTTCTTGGTGCAAATGAACCATCACGATGGTGTGTGCTGCGTGCCTTTCTGCGAATCAAGGCAAGGGAAGACTTCTGATGTGACTTTTCAAGAGTTTCCAGTGATCGAGTTTGGTGAAAAATGGATCAAGGTGATTTCTAGAAAGGGCAATTGGGCGTTGTCTGGCATGCTGAAAATGTAATATGGGTTGCAAATGACTATGTGTCTTTAAAAGAGTGAGTTGCTGGGCTGGTTGGTGGTGCATGACAGACTGAGACGCATATTAACGCAAAAAAATAAATAAAGCGACAACCTCAAGAAAGTAAATGACGACGCGCTTTACTCACAACTGTTTATTTGCAAAAAAAAAAAGATGGCAAGAGTGCACATATGGAAGCTATGTCACTACATGTGGTCATGCAACTAGGTTTTCAAACACACCTAATGTGGGAAGAAGCAGGGGCCGAATTCACAAAGCTTTCTCTTTGGCTACGCATTTTCTTAGCCAAAAATTCTCTTATCTGGAGGGATTACTATAGCGCGGGTATGAATTTAACTTATTCAGCACTTAAGAGGGCAAGGAGGACACACGATAGCCGATGAAACGACAAGGAAAGAAAGAAGTGTCTGCCGATAATATCAAGGTTGCACGCAAAGCGTCTAGCATCGAGAGTATACGAAGATAGCCAATGATTTGCTGCATCTAAGTTTCAGTTCCGCGAGCGTCTGCTACAGCGCTTACGGGATGCCGCGTACGTTGTAATAGGCGTTTTGGCGGGCTGTTCAAAGCCAAGCACTCGCCTTTCATCAACGACTGTAGCTAAAAACGAAATTGCTCGATGGCCTTAAGTCATCGAGCAATCCATGCACTATCTCGCCAAGTACAAGTAAACAACACTCCAGGTGCACCACATAAATAAAACCACACATAAATCGATGCATGCAATGTTTGAAAATGTGCCTCGAATGTCTTCCCCTATTTAACGCGACCAGTTACCTTACATTTCATTGCAGCTGCGCTGCTACTTAACTAATTCGGTGCAATCTAGCATGGTATAGTGGTGAACGTAAGGGTGTTTTGTACCTATGGTCAAAGGTAGCCTTTGTTACAATATTCTTATTACAAGACACATGAGCGACTTTAGTGCCTGCAGACGAATTGTGCGGAAATAGTTAACAGCAGTAATCAAATGAAATTGTGAGCCCAATTTCGCTGGTTCCATGCACCGCAGCATTTTTATAAAGCCGGAATGCGAGAACGTGCATACGCTTACGCTTAGGTATATGTCTACGTAAAATGAGGGAGACTCGTCGGGAGGTGTCTCAGTGCTAATGCTTTTCACAAAACACGGTGCAAATATTTCGTCCAGCGTTGTTAGAGTGCGCAAACAAAGCAAGGGACGTGTATACGAGTCTTGAGGTCGGGAGACGTTATCACACGTGCGGAAAGGACGGAAATAGAGAGAGGGACTCTCGTTTCGGCTTCGCGAAAGCTTGAAATTAATAGGTAATAAAGACAATTTTCTGGCCCAGCAGACGTCAAGGAAAGTCTCCGCAAAGGAGCGTCAGATGCTCGGAGAGCATAAAAAAGTGGAGTACGCGTTATATGGGAGTGACAGCCACTCAGAAAGCGAGATGAAGTGTGACTGTCCTTAGATGTGAGAATCAATGCTAATTAGGAGAGTTGAGTTAATGAGCCAAAACTTTCCTAAATAACGGTAATGGAAGCAAACTGAGCATTCATCTAGTGAAAGTTACACTAGTGACAGTGAACTCATAATAGTTGATTAGCGTTGTCACAGGCCGATATATATATTTATTTTCTTATTTATATTTGGCAAACTATGAGAAGGTAGCCTACGTTAGAGCCGGCTATCCCAACGTCATGACAGTAATGTACAAGAATAAATAGTGCACGGTTATACAGTCACACGTGGCGGTTTCTATCTTCAAGTAACCTTGGGCAAACGCATTCCAACTATTTTTTCTATTTTTGACAAAGTTTCACCGGACGTTTTTGCATTTGGCTTGATTCGAAGGAATGACGATATATCAGCAATAGGGCGAATGCAAGTACTGCTGCAGTGACAAGCAGTTACAGCGCTCAACTACAATCTAGGAGGTACTTGGTTCGATTCGCAGAATCGCTGAGCACTTTTTTTTTTTTCAAGAGGTTGCCCGGCCTGACAATATGCGTGGTGGCGGGTACTAATTTTTTGAGGAGTAGGCTTTCGCACTTGCTTCTTTCACTCCCCTTTTGACCCAAAAGCGCTGTACTGTGCTCCTTCAAAAATTAAACAATTCAGGGTTCATAATTTTCTCCTCCATCCTCTCTTATCGCAAAAGTGTCCAGTGCTGAAATACCATTATCATACCTGGTATATTACTTTTCACGTGTTTGGATATTCGACCAGCAATCAGTCTTCACGGTGTTTTGAAGAAAATCTACACATGCAGTGAGCTAACTGCTTGCAGCCAAGTTGACTGCCTTTGTAGGGACACGCTTTCGTGCTAATTTGGTGGGCATCATTACATGCAGCAAGACCAAAGAGCACGGACAGTTAGAGCTGACGCAAACAGAGTGATTAGTTTGTGTCTTTTCTCCCGCTATTTGTCATGCTGCACGCTTCAGTGTAATGTCGCTGTCAATGGTTAAAATGAACTATAGCAGTTAATCGAGTTCTGCTGAGAGGATCCCTTATTGTCCAGAATGGAACAGAACAATGGCAATTTGATTTGTGTGATAAAGAGATACCCTGCTTTTGGTTACTAGAATAAATTTCTAAGCTGAAGTTTATTTTTTATTAACAACAGTTCCAGTGCAGATGAAAGGTGCATGGACAAAATTCGTGTATTCAGCTTGACTAGGTTTGTGACCTTAATTGTAATTGCGAACCGGTATCACAGTATGCATAAATATCACACACATATACAACCACGGGTGATAGCTTGCTTATTCTGATTAAAATTGAAAGGTTGAAATCAACATATTCAACCAACGCAATGTGTACGAGATATGCCATGTAGAGTAACTATGCTCTAAACTAATCTTCGCAGGTTCATTCTATTTTACCCAATTTCTTGCCCATGACTGTAGGTTGGTAAATGAAACAACTTCTTCGAACACACATAATCTGTGTAAGGTTACATTTATTTTTATGCAGTACAAAACAAATTGAAATGTATAATGTCTCAAAAGAGAAATAACTAGAAACAAATTCAGCCAAATCATTACCAAACTTACTCACCAATGATAAACGAATTCTCATTTAAAAGATACATACATACATCATCATCATCAGCCTGACTACGTCCACTGCAGGACAAAGGCCTCTCCCATGTTCCGCCAGTTAACTCGGTCCTGTGCTTGCTGCTGCCAATTTATACCCACAAACTTCTTAATCTCGTCTGCCCACCTAACCTTCTGTCTCCCCCTAGCTCGCTTCCCTTCTCTGGGAATCCAGTTAGTTATCCTTAATGACCAGCGGTTATCCTGTCTACGCGCTACATGCCCGGCCCATGTCCATTTCCTCTTCTTTATTTCAACTATGATATCCTTAACCCCCGTTTGTCCCCTAATCCACTCTGCTCTCTTCTTGTCTCTTAAGGTTACACCTACCATTTTTCTTTTCATTGCTCGCTGCGTCGTCCTCAATTTAAGTTGAACCCTCTTTGTAAGTCTCCAGGTTTCTGCTCCGTAGCTAAGTACCGGCAAGATACAGCTGTTATATACTTTCCTCTTGAGGGATAGTGGCAATCTACCTGTCATAATTTGAGAGTGCTTGCCGAATGTGCTCCACCCCATTCTTATTCTTCTAGTTACTTCAATCTCGTGGTTAGGCTCTGCGGTTATTACCTGCGGTTAGGCTCTGAGGTTATGACATTGCATTGCTGAGTAACTCAGGGGACGAATTGCAACTCATGATTACGGAGTTAGACAAGGAGAGCAGAAAGGTGGGTCTTAAAATTAATCTGCAGAAAACGAAAGTAACGTACAACAACCTCGGAAAGGAGCAGCGCTTCGAGATAGGTAATAGTGCACTTGAAGTTGTAAAAGACATACATACATACATTTACGCACACACACATATACATATGTACACCCATACATACATACATACATACATACACTCAGGTGTAAATATTAAAATGAATGGCTATAAAACAACAATTCTAATCCACTCATTTTGAATATACTACAGAAAGTAACTTACGAGAGAAATCCACCGGCACTGTTATGTCTGAACACGGTGTTTCTCGAACCATCTCGCAAAAGCTTGATGCATAGTTTTCCGCTGCTGCCCAGTGACAAGCAGTTTTTATAAAAAACACAAGAATAAAGCCCTTGACAATGTCATGCTAAAGAAAAGGGCTGTGCATCAATATTTTGTACATGTCTGCAATATCACTCTGTTTATTTACATATCTTGGCTCATTCACAACCCACTAACAAAGCATGTTAGGACACTTGGGCTGAAAGTTGGCACAGCGCGAGTAAATTCTAGACAATACATGAATAATACAATTATAAGCTACTAAGCTCCTTGGTGCAAACAGTGTTTATATTGACAGCTATAGGTGCCATTTCGTTTCCCCAAAACACTTCTCAAAAGTAGAATCAACTTTATTTAGCTAAAAGTTTCTATTCTGGAGCGTCGTGGTGGCTCAACGGTGGAAGTGACTCTTTCGGCCAAGAAAACAAAGACCAACTATTTTTCCAGTTCGTGAATTCACCCCATGCTAACATTGAGGCAGCTGGTAGGAGTGCTTTTGGAGAGAAGAAAACACCACATTCCCACCAGTTGTGGCTTTGCGTAGCTACTTCACTTGGACAAAAATGATGAAAAACACTCCTCAAGAAGACTTCAAAGTTTGCACATCAACACAGTTCCCATACAGCTGTCTATTAGTCTGCTTGAAAAATATTGAGTTTACTGGTGGGCAAAGACTGTACACTATGTGAGGTGATGCTCCAGTGCACTGCATGTATGTCTTGCTGCTGGCCTCAACTGCGATGTTGCTCAGCACATATGTGTAAAATAACAACTAATACTATGCCACTGCAAAGTAATTATGTGTCATTTGCATGAAACAGGGACCACAATAAAAGAACATAACAACATTTGCCTTCACAAAGTTAAAAAAATGTAAATAAATTTCCACAGAGCTTTCACAGTTCATCTGAGGATAGTAATATTGGTTGTAAACACATTCTTACTTCCACTAACAAACTATTTTAAGATGCCAGATTCAATATTAGAGTATACCAGCACTTTTGCAGGGCTAAACAATTGTACAGGCACCTAAAAAAACACAAGTGAATGCATGCTATAGCTACATATAAAAATAAATACTTTCATTTCTAGTCTCAGTAGAGCTGCATAGATAATAAGTCACTTGCATTACATTATGAACAAACCTATCCGAGCAAAGTATACATTTAAAAAGTTACACTTACACAGTAGATAACTAGACTGTTGAAGGACGGACAGGCAGTGGGATAATACCCAAGCACTAAAATCTACTGTTAAGATATACTAGGAGTAGTGATGATCCTCTTCCTTCCAAATAAAATAATCCACATAGATTCACTTCCCAGAGCTTATACACTCATGGCATCATTGGTGCTATACAAATGAGTGTACACTGAAGGATTACATCGACTGAGTACATGATTACTGCATCAATGGCTTTACTTGCAAACACAGTTATCATTGGCGACCATGGATGCTGTGAATTCTGGCATGTAAATGTAGAGGCACGCAGGCACTTAACACACATGTTAAAAACATCAGCTCAAAAATATTTGCCCACGAACACTACAGCAGCCTTTAAATTAGTGTCATAGTTTGGTATCTTCCATGCAAAATTTAAATAATTTCGAATGCAAGCAAATGAACTGCTGAATAATGCACTGCTAAGAAGTTAAGCAGCAGCTGCTCCTGACATCACAATGTGCTCTTTCTGCTGTTGTAAACTTTGAGCAGGAGAACAGTCACTGGCAGTCCCTTTATACTTGTTGGTCTTCTGTGCTCTGTTCTTGATACACTGTACATGACCGCGAACCCCTTGTTACTGCTGAAACTTAGAAAAATACAGATCATTGTTACAACCATGCTACATGTAAGAGTGTATAGTCGTCAATTATGTGCTCATACTTAAAGATATTGTATTTTGAGAAGCCAATGACAAGCCTCAACACACACACACACAAACAGTGAAGACTGAAAATATATTTAATATGATACAAGAGCAAAACTACAATGTTATAGATGAAGGCATGAAACTTCTGACAGGCATAAAAAGCCAATAGAGTTTCTTCTATTTCGACTTTACACTAGGTGCGAGAAGTAGACCACAAATAAGTTCACCAAGAAACACAAGTTAGACTGCATTACAACACAACAGCCAATGTTCATAACTTTAAGGCTGTCTAACATAGGCAGCTCACCATACCGCATATATGTGGGCTCGGCAACACGTCAAGGATGGCGGACGCTTACCTGCGACGCCTGTTTTTCGTGCAGATGGTCGCCTGGTTGTGTTTCGCACCAGCCTCCTGCACGGAGCCTCACGGTACCGACGGAGGCCTGGTCCGGCTGCACCCTCGGCCGCTACGCCCAACCGACTTGCCGCTGCCGCCCTTCACGGAAATTCACACGGATGATGCGCAATGTACCGCCAAACCGCCACCTGATCTGCCCCGCTTCGCCCCCTCCCGGATGTCACGTGCCAACCACGTCACCGATTCAACGCCGCCAATTCACCGCCAAGATAAAAGCCCGAACATCACCCATGGTCCCACCAGTGGGCTCGGCAACACGTCAAGGATGGCGGACGCTTACCTGCGACGCCTGTTTTTCGTGCAGATGGTTGCCTGGTTGTGTTTCGCACCAGCCTCCTGCACGGAGCCTCACGGTACCGACGGAGGCCTGGTCCGGCTGCACCCTCGGCCGCTACGCCCAACCGACTTGCCGCTGCCGCCCTTCACGGAAATTCACACGGATGATGCGCAATGTACCGCCAAACCGCCACCTGATCTGCCCCGCTTCGCCCCCTCCCGGATGTCACGTGCCAACCACGTCACCGATTTGACGCCGCCAATTCACCGCCAAGATAAAAGCCCGAATATCACCCATGGTCCCACCAGTGGGCTCGGCAACACGTCAAGGATGGCGGACGCTTACCTGCGACGCCTGTTTTTCGTGCAGATGGTCGCCTGGTTGTGTTTCGCACCAGCCTCCTGCACGGAGCCTCACGGTACCGACGGAGGCCTGGTCCGGCTGCACCCTCGGCCGCTACGCCCAACCGACTTGCCGCTGCCGCCCTTCACGGAAATTCACACGGATGATGCGCAATGTACCGCCAAACCGCCCCCTGATCTGCCCCGCTTCGCCCCCTCCTGGATGTCACGTGCCAACCACGTCACCGATTCGACGCCGCCAATTCACCGCCAAGATAAAAGCCCGAACATCACCCATGGTCCCACCAGTGGGCTCGGCAACACGTCAAGGATGGCGGACGCTTACCTGCGACGCCTGTTTTTCGTGCAGATGGTCGCCTGGTTGTGTTTCCCACCAGCCTCCTGCACGGAGCCTCACGGTACCGACGGAGGCCTGGTCCGGCTGCATCCTCGGCCGCTACGCCCAACCGACTTGCCGCTGCCGCCCTTCACGGAAATTCACACGGATGATGCGCAATGTACCGCCAAATCGCCACCTGATCTGCCCCGCTTCGCCCCCTCCCAGATGTCACGTGCCAACCACGTCACCGATTCGACGCCGCCAATTCACCGCCAAGATAAAAGCCCGAACATCACCCATGGTCCCACCAGTGGGCTCGTCAACACTTCAAGGATGGCGGACGCTTACCTGCGACGCCTGTTTTTCGTGCAGGTAACTAACCGTTACTCTATATTCGTCAAACCAACACGGTACTATGCATTGATAGTGTTGCCGAGCCCACGGTATTGTATTGCTGCCTTGTGTCAATACTGCTACTGTTTTCTAAATTTGCTACTTCTTTCCGGCGATATAGAAGAAAATCCAGGTCCTACTACACGTTCCGCTTCTAGCGAAATTCCTGGTGATATCTTGGCAGCACTCGATGAAATTAGATTAAATCAAGACAACCTTATGAAAGAAATGAAAGCCATGCAAACTACACTGTCCCAGAATGTTAAAACGTTTGACGATATTAATCAACGGCTTGCTAAAATAGAAAAAGAATGTACCGCCGTAGGCACAATCCAGGCAGACTTTGAGGTCATTCGCTCAGTTACTGTCAAAAATTCCGAACAAATATCGCAACTAACCTGCAGTCTTGACGATTCAAACGATCACGCCCGGCGAAACAATCTCATATTTTATGGACACACTGATTCGGATCGCGAAACCTGGGCCCAGTCTGAGGAACTAATCATAAATCTCTGCAAAAATACGCTCAAAGTAATGCTCAACCCACGTGATATTGACCGCGCACATCGACTGGGATCTTTCCATTCTAACAAAAATAGACCGATCATTGTGAAGTTCACGCATTTCAAAGATAAAGACCGTATTCTTTCTAACGCAAATAAGCTGAAAAATACCACGTATAGCATTTCGCAAGATTACTCGCCTAACACCCGCTTGATACACAAGCAGCTGATTGCGTTTGGCAAAGCCCAGTCCCGACCCTATAAACTTGCATACCGAAAATTAACCATCGATAAGGTCCCCTACACTCTTGATCCGACTACGCAAACGGTAGTCCCACGTGCCCCGTAGCTATCTGCTAAAGTCTGTACCGAGTCTAATATAAACCTTATTTCGTTCATCTATACTAATATTAGGAGTCTACTGCCCAAACGCGATGCCTTGCACAGCCTAATTCAAGCAAGTGACTGTAACTTAGTTCTCCTAACCGAAACGTGGCTTAATGCATCTATCTTGGACTCTGAATTGCTTCCTCTGTTCAACAACTTCGATATTTTCCGTTGCGATCGCAAAAACAAGCGGGGTGGTGGAGTGTTAATCGCCGCTCACCAGAGTTTACAATGCTGCGCTGTCGACATTCCTTCGAGTCTTGAAGTAGTCTTTATTCACTGCAAAGCTGCCGTTCCTCCCGTTGTCATTGGCATCTGCTATCGCCCCCCTGATTCCGATCCTTCTTTCGTTGGTGAGCTTCATGATGCTCTACAACTATTAACGTCAGCGTCGGATAACGCCCCTATTCTCCTCCTTGGTGATTTTAACTTCCCGGCGATAACTTGGTCTGATCTAGCATTAGCAATGTCGAAACCGAACACTGAAAGTGACTTCACAGATACTTGCCTTACTTTCAACTTATCTCAAATGATTAGCTTTCCAACGCGAACGACTTCTAATTCATCAAGCTTACTGGATTTATTTCTCACGACCCAAACAGATAAAGTTTCATCTGTTTCTAGTCCGAGCAGCTTCAGTGATCATGCCGTCATTCATGCCACTTTTCAATGCAACTTGCCCAATCCAAAAAAAGTAAAAAAGACGATAACCCTATACAACAAAGCAGATTATCAAGGAATGAATGATGAACTAGCTTCCTTTTCCGATTGGTTCCTCGTGAATTTTTCCAAACGTTCTGTTGACGAGAACAGGGAGCTCTTCAAAAACAAAATGCAGCAATTAATAAACATGTACATCCCCACAGTTACCATCACAGAACGGCCTACTTCGCCATGGTACAATAATACTTTGAAACGACTTAGCAACAAAAAGAAAAGACAATTTCGGTCAGCCAAAAAATCAAAATCCAGTAACGCTTGGGAAAAATGTCGTGAGACTGAAAAACTTTACGCATCCATGATCTCGGACGCTAAGCGGACGTTCTTCTCGTCAACCCTACCAGACATGCTACGCACAAACCCCAAAAAGTTCTGGAACACTATCAACCCAACCCATGCTAAACCCATTTCTTTACTAGATGAAGATAATATTCCCATCCCGGAGTTCAAGGTCGCCGAAACACTAAACTCCACGTTTTGCTCAGTGTTTACTGATGAACCTGACGATGCATTTTCATGTGTTCCCGATGTATCTCCATGTGTGCCGTCCCATGATTGCCCTGCTATGCCCAGTGTCATTTTCGAACCAAATGGCATCATACAAGTCATTGATTCCTTAAAAGTGACGTCATCAGCTGGTATTGATTGTATAAATTCTAAAGTTTTAAAAAATACCAAACATCTCTGTGCTGTCATATTGTCGCACATCTTCCAGCAATCACTGTCATCTGGAGTGGTGCCACGGGACTGGAAGGTTGGCAAAGTCATTCCGATACCCAAAAAAGGTCCGTCATCCTCACCATCAAACTACCGGCCCATATCACTAACATGCGTGTGCTGTAAAATAATGGAACATATAATTTATTCTCAAACAGTCAAATTCCTGATCTCTGTAAACTTTTTCCATCCCAGTCAGCACGGATTTCAGAAAGGCCTCTCCTGTGACACACAACTAGCGCTCTTTATTAACGACATCAGCTCAAGTATAGATCAGAATGTTCCTGTAGATGCCCTTTTCCTAGATTTTGAAAAAGCTTTCGATAAAGTACCCCATAAATGCCTTTTTTAAAAACTTTCCCGCTTAAACATTGACCCAGCAGTTCTAGAATGGATACGAAATTTTTTGTCAAACCGGGAACAGTTCGTTTACTCCAACCAGACATCATCTACCACGCGTCCTGTCCTTTCAGGTGTACCTCAGGGTACGGTGCTCGGTCCCCTTCTATTTTTAATTTATGTTAACGACCTACCTAGCAATATATCGTCCCAAATCCGTCTATTCGCTGACGATTGCGTGATTTATCGTCCTATAAACTGCCCTAATGACTCCCAGATCCTTCAAAATGATCTAATAACTATAGAAACCTGGTGCAAAAAATGGCTCATGACTTTGAACATCAGGAAAACCTCCGTCATCTCTTTTCATCGCAGGAAATCTCACCCGGCTACTTCATACTTTTTTTCTGGTTGCGAAATATCCCTGGTGAATTCCTACAAATATTTAGGTATAAACATTACGCCAGATCTTACTTGGTCCTCCCACATAACAAACATTTCTAACGAAGCAAACAAAGTCCTTGGCTACCTAAGAAGAAATTTACGACTTGCTCTCCCTTCTGTTAAACTTTTAGCATATCAAACACTAGTCCGTCCGAAGCTTGAATACGCTTGCGCCGTCTGGGATCCCCACCAACCTAATCTATCCAAAACATTAGAATCTGTCCAAAATAGAGCATCTAGGTTTATATATTCCGATTACTCGCGCCACACAAGCGTTACTAACTTAAAGATTAAAGCACATCTTCCCAGCCTTGAACTGCGACGCAAAGTCGCTAGATTAGCTCTTTTTCATAAATTTTTTCACTCACTGTCTGACGCATCTGTTATCATGCCCGCGCATCGCATATCTTCCCGCACTAACCACAACAACCCAGTTTACCCTGCGCATGCCCGTACAACTGCTCACCTTCGGTCATTCTTCGTTCAGACAGCGAAGGATTGGAATGACCTTCCGTCCCACGTCGTGCGCCACTCCAGCCCCATTCTTTTCAAAGCGCACATGGAAGAAACCCTCTATTGCCCACCCCTCATGTAACACCCCTCCCTGGGGTTTTTGAGGTATAATAAATAAATAATAATAAATAAATAAATATAGGAGCAAATGGGAAGTCTAGAAGACACAAAGAACTTGTGGAATATGAGTGTGCTTGTTGCTGACATCTATTATTCTAAATGAAGAAAACCTTTCAAAAATGCACTTCATCAGGGGAAATAATCATACGCAACAAACACAACGGGCTCCTACAGGTGCCACCAACACTCACCATTATTGTTGATACCAGTGTCTTGCCGGATGGATATGCTGCGTCCTGCACAGAACACTAAAGGAGCGCTCCATGACTTGGATTGCATGTGTGCTAGCTGCATCGCTCTGCTGCTGAAATAGGCTAGCCACAGACAGAGAAATGAGAAGCCATGGCTTTGAAACACACTGAACGTCACCTTTAGAGATCAACAATGCATACTTAGGTCAGGTACAATTTGTAGAAAAATATATATCACTATGCAATCGTGGTGAACATGTTCGGCTGAAACACAAGCAACAGCACCGAGAGAGAAAAAGCTACATTAGGTAAAAGATGCAGTTACTGGCCCTATGTCATCTGAGGCTTCTTCAATAGGTCTTTCTCCTTGCAAGTTGTGAACAGCCAGGCAATTTTCACCCACTTGCTATTTCCTTCCAGAGCACTTGATCCACAGAGGGAGTCACAAGCTCGAGAGCTCAATAAGGAATCAAAGTATTTGTGCTCGTTTCAAAGCACAAGCTTTTGAGTCTCAGATTATTGGAGTTTCATTCATAAGCTGCAGGCTTTCAGCTTTCAACATTCTCAATTTTCTTGCAATTTAGTTCTATAAATGTTGAATAAGAATTATGTGTAAGAATATTACAGGTATCCACAGAAAGCAACCATGCTTGGGTTTTCAATTTGTGCACAGTAAGTGGTGTTCACGTAATCGTATGCATTAAAGAAAAACTAACCTTGCAGCCAGCCGTTAGGCAGTTTTGTGCCCTCGAAGCTCCCAAGCAGATCGCAGTCCTTCCAGATGAGGCTGCCATGCATGCTTTCACGCCACATCCGCTGAATGATAACAGTCCCAGCAGTGACATAGGCTTGCACAGTTAGGGAGAACGTGTCCTTTCTATTTTTGTACAGGTGCTCCAAGTAATGATGAGGATTGATGTGCCATAATGTGCAACCGATGCATCACAGGACATTAACAAACCAATCTCTGCGATCTGTGAAGAGCCAAAAACGAGATATTTAAAAACAATCATTAAAAGCACTCACTTCTAATACTTATTTGAGGAAGCTATCACTTCGTTAAAGTGACCAAAATCTGCTATAATCACTTTGAAATAAACTGAAGCCTCATGTAAAATTTACGTACCGCAATATATATGTCCTACTGAAGTATAGTACTACCACAGTGATAATCGTCTATAGAACTAATTTTCCAAAATAACATAAATTTTTTAAGTGCAACCTGGCTCCTGAAAAATAAATTCCCATTAACTTTCCAACTATCAAACGTGTCAATCGACAGGCCCAACCTCATAATCAAACAAGAGCTCACTTGTATCAAATCACAAAAAACTTTTTATGTATTTGCTCCATAATATATGTATGTATATAACAGTAGTAGTAAATTTTTCATGCTTCAACTTACCATAGAGAAACATTACATCTGATGGGCTTAAAAACTTGCACACGTTATAGAACTGCGTGAATTATAGTACCGGTGAAATTTAGTTCTGCAAGGTGAACTCACCGATGGCAGCATTTAGTAGCCGTCGGTGTCATGAGGAACCAAGTACGGCCAGCAGGCAAAGGGCATCTGCAGACTGGAAGCTGCCAATGACAGCAATGAAGGGCTGGCCAGGTGTGCACGTCCATTGATAAAGTGTAAGAACTGGCCATGACCGGCTGTTGTCAAGGCTCTAGTGCCGTGCAAAACGATGGCCAGACGAACTCAGAAACCTGTAGTTAGGCGATATTGGCCTACAACTTCATCCAAAGCAAGGCACCGGTGAAATCTTTGCTTTTTCTGGGGGTCGGAGGGAAGCTTGACGTTTACGGGCTCTCGCTGCCACATAGAACTCTCAAGTTGTTACCGAACAACAGTCTGGGCGCACTTCCAAAGTAACACGATCCACAACAGAATGTAGCATCTCGCAGCTTTGGTTGATCACATCACAGCGCTAGCTCTGGGGGCCTGAGGGAAGCTTGACGTTCACGGGCTCTTGCTGCCACATAGAACTCTCAAGTTGTTACCGAAGAACAGTCTAGGCGCGCTTCCAAAGTAACACGATCCACAACAGAATGTAGCATCTCGCAGTTTTGGTTGACCACATCACAGCGCTAGGACTATGGTTATCACAAAAAGGAGAAGTGACGACTTAACAAACAAAAGCGCCAAGCTGCCCCACCACAACTTCGCAGGGCAAAACAGTTATCAACGCTGTCTTTCAATTTTCGGTCACACGAGCACAGCTTGTTCACAAGTCTTGGAACGTCAACACAGCACCACTGTTCACAACGAACATCGTTTCACTCGCGGACACTAGATTGCTCTCAAGAAAATAGAAGCGTACGGGCTAACCAGTGGCGAAGCAAGAACCGAACACAGCGCGTAGTTCATACGTTTGCGTACGTACTTGGGGTCACTCAAGTAACGTGCGAAAACGCTGTCAATCCGAAATGTCGCACAGCACCCAACTGAGAGACTGGAAAGTCGGCAAGGTTTCATTTGGCGTTGCATAAGTCTGTTGCCAGACTTTGGGGTGGTTGTTGCCAAATTGCTGCTAAATTTGGCAGAAAATTTTTCTCCTGTAGTTGTGGCTTCTTCGTAAGAGTTGGGTGCTATCCGCGGTGCACTTCGTGGCTGAAAACTTTTCTCCTGTAGTTGTGGCTTCTCCGTAAGAGTTTGGTGCTATTCGCGGTGAATTTCGCGAGTGCATGAGCGACGCTGGCCGTTTTAATTAACGGAATGGACCGAGCCTAGCAGAAGTCGAGCGCGGCGCTGCTGCGCAATTAAGAGGCCGTTTTGATTCCGTTTTAATTAACGGAATGAACCGCGCATTACAGAATTCGTTTTCTTTACGGAATATACTGCGCCTAGCAGAAGTCGAGCGCGGTGCTGCCGTGCAATTAAGAGGCCATTTCAATTCCGTTTTAATTAACGGAAGGAACCGAGCCTAGCAAAAGTCGAGCACAGGATATCGGCGAGCGATCACCTCCATTAATCGAAGGAAAAGGTCTTTCACGTTGAGACGTGCAACGACCAAGTACGTCTCGAGAGGAAAAAAAAAAGGAGCCTTGCCCCTGTCTACCCAGCATTGTGAGCGTCCCGCGGAGCTGGGACAGCTAGCTGTTTCCTGCAACCACTGTACCTGAAGTGTGGGTCTGCTCTTTTTTTTTTTTTTTTTTGCCGGGGCGATTGTACGTGACGACTTACTGCATCCTGGGTCACCATAATTAAGCCGAGGTCCTTGCGAATCCCCATCACTCGGATGTCGGCGGCCGCTTCTGTGCTGTTCCCAACTGTCTGTCTGACGGAGAAGCCACAACTACTGGAGAAAAATTTTCAGCCAAGAAGTGCACCGCGGATAGCACCAAACTCTTGCGGAAAAGCCACAACTACAAAAAAAATTTTCTGCCAAATTTAGCGGCAGTCTGGCAACAACCATTCTTCCAGTCTGGCAACCACTTATGCAACGCCAAATGGAACCTTGCCGTCAGAAGAAGCAACACCGCATAACTGGCACTAACCTGCAAGGCATTCATTGAACGAATTCTTGAGCACAGTCGTCATCTTCTGTGATCGCTTTTCAGCATAATTTTGACGGACGCTGCAAATTCGGAGTACGTATACGCACTCTCGTTCCGTGGTTTCTAGTTCAGACATCTGGTTACAACCACCACCGGAAGAAAATCGCGTAGCTAACAATGCGGCACAAAGAATGGATGCTGTCGAACACCTGCAGTACGCCACGGTTAGGTGCGAGGCACATGAAAACGCGCGCACCGCCGCTGGACCGCCTGAACGGTACCGCACCGCACTACGTCAATAATAACAAAACGCTGCCATTGTGCCAAGTGAATATGGCCGCGCGTGACGTAATTTCTGCCACATTTTTTACGCCCTGCGCCCGCTGGGCATGCCCTCTCCTTACCTTTCCTTCCTCCGTGCTGGGCCACGACCTTCTGTACTCCTGACGGTGACCTGCCCAGCTGGCGGTGGTCTACGGAGCTGCCTGTGCCGGCTCGGCTTCCGGACTTCGCCGCATAGGGGCGCTCGAGTTGCCCCAGCTGAGCGCCGGTGGATGCATAGAAATGCATGGGTTGCCGCCGGTTTGAGAAGAGTTTCATCATGGTTTGAGTAAATGTGACAGGTATCTGGAATCATTTTATTTTATGTGACTTTGAGAATCTTCTTTTGCATTTTACATGACATTTCAGAGCAATATTTTTCAAATGGAACCACAAATAAGATACAAAAACATGTCTCATCGTGCAAAACAAGAAAGAACGATGACAGAGACAGGTTGTAAAAAGTTCTGGCCCTCCAATTGTTTACTTAACTCATGATACCGGCTATAAGTGTATACAATGGTAGACTTGTTGTCGCACACTCAGCTGGATTGAATTTACTGTCTGGACAAGAAAGTGCAAGGACTATGACATTTGACAGTGGCCGCGGCATCCAGCACGCAAAGAAAACAACCCAATACAGACAATTTTGCGCATAAATACCTTCGTCTCAAATGGCAAATGTAGATCGCAGGTACATGAATAATCAATAAAAAACACTCTGCAACTGTTTTGAAACGAAACAGCAAATAACAACAGCAAACAACTTTACCTGCAAGACTGCAGCGTTTGCTCTTTTGGAGAGCAGATTAACCTCTGCAACTTCACGGTTCAGCTTGGCTATTTGCGCTTTTAATTCAGCATTATTCCTTGCCATGGTTTGGCATTTCCGGTGCGATGATTTTGCGGAAGTCATCACACGGCGCATCTTCTGGCTGGTTATAGTTGTTTGCGTGGTCAATGAGCGTCGGTCGATCTTTTTTTTTTTTTACTTTGTCGCCAGGTGCAGTTTCAGGTGGTTCTGTGCGTTCAAATTCGGTGAGAGGGTGCATAAAGTCTGAGGATGGTCCCGAAGTTGTGTTTGCGGATTGTACTGATGACATATGTCACTCGATGTGAAGCTCTGCTGCGCGCCGGGGTTGAACCTGTTTTCTTCCTGCATTAAAAAAAAAATTATGTTCTGTTATACGCCTTTCCTTGAAATTCGTTTTCATTGGTCCAATTCGTATGCAAAAGCCGTGGGGAGACGTCAAGCATTAAACATTGTTAGTCACTTTTTTTTCTTTGGGCAGGGTCCATGTTCCTGAACATTTGAACGTTTCAAGGTGCGGCGGACTTTTGCCACGGGCGGCACCATGTACTTTGGATAGTGTGGAAACACTGACGGCACAGCATTCGCTTTCAGTCTTTTTATCTTTAGTCCCTGCTTATAGTCGGTTGGAGCAAAGTGCACACTGCACACCTTCGACCAGTCATTTGGCAGCCAAACTTCATTGCCAGCACCTTGAAAGGAAGAAGATGAACATAGTGAACTAATGTGAATAAAATAAAAAAATTTCTTGTTCTTTTCTAAGGAATATCTCATGCAATTAGAAGTTTATACTATGGTGGCGAAGTGAATAAAACACAGTTATGAAAGGAGCGTATGACATCACCTCGTTAACCATGTGACACACGTAACTGGCTGAGATACATTAGCACTAAATAAAATGGATGACCACAAGAAAGAAGACAAAAACACACGCTACTCACAACTTTTCATTAGGAGAAAAGTTTTCACGTATGTGTCCTTTTGTCATGCATGCGCGTAGACGTGTAAACATACACGTTTATATCAGACGCGATAGCACATAAATTCAAGTTCGAAGTCGAAATAATTAAGCGACAGAGGATAAATATTGACTTATGCAACGATCTCTGCTCTTTTTGGTAATGTAATTACACTACCAAAGTAATCTCCAAGAAGCTGGGGCCGGATTCACAAAACTCACTTACGAAAACATTTTTGCGCAAGAGAAATTTTGTTTCGTAAGTCGATTCACGAAACGAAAAAACCTCGTAAGAGGCCATCGTTGTCACATCGGCCGCTGCAAATAAAGTGCGCTGTGACTGCCCGGGAACATGTCGGCGATGGTGATGCAGTTGCTATATTTGCTTACGTCACCGAAAAGTGCTCGTAAGTGGATTCACGAAGTGAAATTGTGCGTAAAAACAGCATGGCTGAGAGAAAATCCTAAGAGTGGTCCGGACCACACGTAGGAACATTGTGGCTACTTAGAACCCTGCTGCCGCGGTGGTATACTTTGATGCCCTGGCTGGTTTTGAGTTAATTCACACCCATTAAGGGCTGCCTGATGACTGCTGGTGCGTTTTTATTTCTTTTGGCGCTTTGAGCTTCGCGTGTTGTTTCCCTTGTACGCAGTGGATGGTGTTGACAACCACCGTCGTCCAATAAGTTCGAAGTCGCAGTAATTGAAGAATTCTATTGGGCGTCAATGGCATAAAACTACGCATGCAAAGATTTGTGGTTGGATGAAAACCAATGTGATACGTGAATGGTCGGTGCATTCGAACGCGGCATGGCATAGGATCAACCTTATTTGTTATGTTGTTGTGTTGCGCCCCATCTCATCCAATTAAAAGTGCGACTCGAGATCCTTGCCTCATTGGTGGAAATTACCACCAAAGAGGTTAATGGGAGCACATTCTTTGCACGCTATTGGAAATAAAAATGAGAGGAAGTTTTCAATGAGTGGTTCATAAAGTTTGTGCTCTAGTGTACTTTCAATGGCTCTAACTGTCCA
This sequence comes from Rhipicephalus microplus, assembly GCF_043290135.1. Classification (NCBI taxonomy): domain Eukaryota; kingdom Metazoa; phylum Arthropoda; class Arachnida; order Ixodida; family Ixodidae; genus Rhipicephalus; species Rhipicephalus microplus. The sequence goes on along the minus strand of NC_134700.1, from coordinate 56,991,319 downwards.
ATGGTTGCGATCTCTGAAATACAGCTGTCGATACACTTTGGGACGATCTGGAACAAAGCGTACTTTGTAAACCAAAGCGTATTAGGGGTGCGCGTGATTACGCATGGAACTACAAACAAATCATGCATCTTCACCTTCACTGTTCAGACACCGATATGAACCGTGCTAATATGGCAAGCAATCGGAATGAAATGACCCTAGTAACTTTGTATGACACCGAAAATATGCAAACCCTCACGATTCTGGAGCAAACCTTGGCTGAATTCATCCCTACGTCAATTACCAGCCATTTAACATGGCGCACGAACATCATTCAAAGGTAGAGTGAGCCACTGACATGTATTTTGTGCGACGCAGCGACCACTTGACCTGAGAATAATAGCGTTGCGAAGGCGAATCCCCTGTCGCATGCTCTGATCGAAGCAGACGACAAACGCGAGCAGCCGACGGCTTGGCCGACAGGCACAGCTTGTGATTGGTTGTGAAGCAATACCCTCCACATCAGCTCACTCCGTGACGTTGCCAAATTTAGCGGCAGTTTGGCAACAACCACCCCAAAGTCTGGCAACAGACTTATGCAACGCCAAATGGAACCTTGGCCTTCTGACAACGGACGATGCATTTGCGGTCCACAGGCCCTTATTAAGACTGTAATCTAATCTTGCTTTTCATGTTCCTGTACAGTTACCACATGCTTCTGCGCATTAAAGTTCCTGTTCTGCTTCGCTTAAGATGCTCCCTCTTCGCAATATTGTCTCGCTCTCCGCAATATGGTCTGTATTGTAGCATAACTCGTTCAAATGTCCACACGCACCTGCACAAGGTAACTAGGTGCACCTCACTAGATGCGCGTGCTTGTGCATTCAGAAGCTGACAAAGCCGTTCGAATGATGTTGACCAAGTGATGTTGACCTTTTCTCACGCAGTCCGGCTAACTTTCCCACCTTTCGCCCTAACACTATCCTGGTCTCCGTAGCTACTAGTGCGCGTGAATCACACTGGAGACGTGTTCCCACGCACTTTCGGGTGGTCTTCGCTGCTTTCGTCCTAATGAAATCATGGCCTTTGGGATATTCGTAGGAACCAGTGCGCGTCAGACAAAAAAGGGGCGAAAACAAAGAGGCCGGCGCAAACTCAACGGGCTGCCACGCACACAAGCTCCACCGACGCAGACTTTACTGGCATAATTACAGACCTCCGGGTTTATTGCAGGGAAGACATTTTTTGTTTTTTTTTATCGTTGTGTCTATCCCACAGCCTGACCGAAAATTTCATAAAGCCTAAAGAGAAGCGCCAAAGGGGGAAAAAGTGATCTGAAAGAAGCTGTACAAATTTCGGTGCCTGGTTCGTCGCACGGCAATGTCCGAAATATCATCTTTATTTTCACAAAGAACACATCAAATAAAAAAAGTTTGAAGTGCAACTTGCCGTGTTTATCGTAAACGCTGGCAGTGCAAGAGTACAACAGTCATACGCAGAGATTTCGTCAACCGTATCGCGGCAAGACAGCGTGTTGAAATCCGTTCCGTTGGTTTCGGATAGCACCGGTGCATAGGCACGTGCTTTTTGAGACAGAGAGGAAGTCGCGCCTTCTGCTTCGCATTCATATGTAAACAAGAGAGGAGAATTTGCCTAGTCAATATGGCCGACTTCCGGCTTCATCGCGGCTTCAAAACGAGTGATTCGCTCGCAGGATTTCAAGCTGGACGGTGATGCCCTCGCGATCTCCGACGCCAGCGTAGCTCCCGCCGACTGGTTCGCCCTCCGCGGTCTCCTGACGCCGTGCAGCTCTCGCATTGTGGCGCCCCGCCCTTGGACTGCTTCGACCGGATCCCCACTTTCCTATCTACTTTTTTCCGCTGCTTGCCTGTCTACTTATTCATCTATTTTCCTTCTATTCTTTTTATCCCTCCTTCCCCCCACCCCTATAAGGCACTGCGCCGTGTCGCCTGAAGGCAGACAGAAATTAGGTGCCTTTTTTCTCTTCCTTCTAACCACTACCACCAAAACGAGTGACGTCAGGGCCTCTTCTTACCTTTTTCTTCCTCCGTGTGGCCCAGTGATAATGGCCACCATGATGTCATTTCCTCCACGCTTTTCACGTAGCGCGCCGGCTGGGCATGCTTTCTCATATTTTTCCTTCCTCTGTGGGTACAGCCATAGGAATTCATTCATTCATCCATCAATTCATCCCGATCTCGGGGATATATCCGGTTTCTGCTCGTTCCGAGTCGTTCGCCTGTCATTGGTGTAGTGTGCATGGAGGAAGGAAAAGTTATATCTACTCCATGGTGGTGTATGATGGTGTATGTATGAGCTGTGAGTGTGCGCGAGCGCCTGTGGTGAATATTTTGCATGCTTGCAACGATGAAGCTTTGCCGGCTGCACTCTGCAGCTTCCAAAGAGTCGAACACTGTGCAGTGCGAAATGCGGCCCAAGCGTTTTCATCACGCGTTAGTTGCGGTCCACGACGTTGTGTCTTGTGTGCGGCCGTGGACGGGCACGTTGGGATGGGCAGCGAGCCTGCACCTATGCACTGGCTGCTTCAAGTGCGGAGAATTGATGCGATTCAAATGTGGATAAACTTTGCAATGAGAGTTGGCTAAGTATGTGCGCGTCGCAAACCAAATGTGCGTGCGTGTGTGAACACGTCTTGCGACCTGCCTCGTGTTCGTACCGCGTTGAAACGGAAAAGTTATAGAAAAAGGAAGTCGTATTCGGAAATCAAACAGTCGGTAGCGTAGTGTAAAGCACTACCCTCTTTTTAAGCAGTCGCGAGGTACGAGTTGATTGCAAAGACGTCATGTACCCGGAGAAAGTTCGTGCAAGTTCAAAAACCTCAACTAAATGCTTCGTGGCTGCCAAACAAAGAGGTGAAAAACACCCATGTTCTCAAGGGTGATAATCCGCTTCGGCATTAATGTAGCGCGACGAAACATGGTTTTTTGGGGCGTGTCACTGACTGGTAGAAACGCTTTGTTTCTGCCAACTACGATATTGACGTCCTCTTGACACCGCTAAGGAGAGAGCTTGAACAACGTCCTCGTAGTCGCTGTACGTAGAGAGCTCGCGTTAAATAGCGGCCTGCAAAAAAGTGTGCCTGCTACATTTGATGATTTTGACTGCAAAGCGTATTTAGAAAAAGAAAGTAATAGAAAGGCTGGAGTGGTCAAGATATATTGCGATGGTTTGTTGTGAAATGCGCACGTCAGCCCTATAATCTCAGCTGCGAATTGTCTTGCTAATTGTCTGCTGTAATTATTGAACCAATCGGAAGCAGATACAGCAGCAGTTCTTATCAGGACTGTGTCAGTTCACCTGCCTAGCTGATTCCACCGTGACATTTACACCAGCTCAACGCCTGTACATACAGTGCGGCACTGCTCACGAGAATGCGAGGGATGCTTTCAACCTGACCTACACAAAGCTTTGGAAAATGCACCAAGCTGCACATCAAAGTACTAAAGAGCAGTGATTCATTTTTAGCTGAAAAAGAAAGTGCAGGCTAACTGGAAAGACCTGTCATTTTGTCTTTTTCTTTCTTTTTTTATACTCATCAACAAGGAACTCGCTCGTCAGCTGTGTATTGCAACCAGCATTTGCCACTGCCTTCATTTTAACACCTGTCAGATTTGCCTGCAGCATTGTCAGACCCACACTGTCTCGCCTTTTGCAGACATGGCTTCGTTTGTAGTCGAGATGACGGGACCTCCTCAAGAACCTATGGACTCCTGAGGATCCCCCCTGAAAGACTATGAGGTGATGAAATTGACAAATTTTATTTAATCTAAGCTATGCAGTTGCAAAGGTAGTCCTGTCAACTCATTCAAAGTAGTTGCCTTGAATGAGAGCATTTTTGTGCATTGTCTGTGCCTGATGACCTGCTATGCATTCGAAAATGGAAGGGTGCCATAAAAAGCGATTGCCTTGAATGAGAGCATTTTTGTGCATTGTCTGTGCCTGATGACCTGCTATGCATTTGAAAATGGAATGGTGCTATAAAAGTTTGTAGTAGATAGCTACTTTGCATGATGGCCACTATAGGGCTTTGCCACAATAATTCCATGAACAAATTCAAGGATGCACTTTATAAACGGGTCAAATAATTCACATTACTTTGCTGTCTAGCAGTGGTACTTTGACACAATAACTTCCAAAGCGATGCTTTGTGCGGTATTTCACAAGGCTAGTGCTGGACGCTTTTCATTGTTTCACTTGCGTTGAGATGGCCGACCAAAAACATCATCGGCTGTAGTGGGCTGTGTGCACGGGGCCTATTTATTGTGTGACATTTCACGAAAAAGATTGCCTAAGAACACAGCCCCAGGAGGCATGTGACCCATAGGAGGGAAACTTCCCCATGGGACCCCGTTCGTCTTATGATGCACATTAGAGGTTGGCACAGGAGTCGTGTAGAGTGAAAGCTGAAGGCCTGGCCCGGGCTCGGCTAGGCTAACCTCTTCTCCTCTCGAACTAAATTGGGCTACATTGTTTTTTGTTGGGCAGGCGCTGCCAGGTGCAAAGCCCTAATCAAGCCCAAAGTATAAACGTTGTGCCGCAACTGTTTTCCACCACGTAGCGCCGCGACTGCTCCATTCTCGGTTCTCCTTTTCCTTGACCACCTTAAACGCAAGAGGTTAAGTCATAAGATGAACTTTGTGATTTATCCATACATGGGGTAATCCCTTCTTCTGAATCCAAGGTAGCAAACTTCTGAGAGAACAAACAGTCTAAATATTCCAGTTTGCCTTGCTAAAAATATTGGCTATTCCGGCTTCCAGTCAGGGTGTCTACCAACCTGGAAAAGTCAGACAATTCAGACCGTTTTGGAAAAGTCGGGAAACTTCTGAAAAATCCGGCCTGTTCATTGAAACTGACTGTAGCCTGTGCGACTGTCATAAAAATAAGCATTGCAATAGATCAAAGTTTAAAAAGCCACTCTTTCGGCTTCAACTACAGTGAGCAGCAAAAAGTTGTGTGAAAAAAAAAAAGCAATGTGCAACTGTTGCTTCTTAGTGAAAAGGTGAAAGGGTACAATCACCAAAAGAAGGCAAAGTTTACTGACATTATGGCACCCGCTATGGGAGCGTTGTAAAAAAACTTGGGCTAGTTGGTACCACATCTAAAAAAATTAGAGCGCAAACGTATGACACAATCACACACACTCACAAACCCAGGCATCAAACATGCACAGCACTCGCTTCCAACTGATTTATTCATAGCTCGAAGGCTTGAATATATACATGGGGCACATGCGTGCGTTAACACCAAAGAAGGCCAACAGCATACATTATCAGGACATACAGGAGCCTTGTTTACAAAAATAGCCATAAGAAAGGCACAGTGTCACACTACAGCTTTTTAATTTTGGACCATCGCCTGTATATTTGTTGTTCTTATAAGTTTTATTTTTAAAAACAATAAAGTGAAAATGAAATGAAGTACGCCTAAGTACGTAACGTAAGCACCGAAAGTACATTGTCGGAAGCCACCCATCACCTTCGTTCAGCATATGTGCAGTTGTCTACGTGTGCTGGTATTTCAGGTGCAGGCATAATGCGAGCTTTCCTTTGGCCAGAACACGCACACTTGACTAGTCAGTTTGGCGGCCTGTAGAATCCACATGTTTAGCGAGGGCATATGAGGTCACGTAGGATCCTGACACCACGTACTTTTTTTTTTTTCGTAGCGAGAAACATAAACCTTTTGTAGATGGTTGATTCTGGGTGATAATGAATGAGGAGGGGTTTTCAACTCTTTGCTTGAAATCAGTGGTCTCACCGATGTACTGGTTGTTGCAATTGTGGCAGCCTGAAGCAAAAAAGACATTGGAAATTTTTTGCTTGGAAACTTGTCCTTCACATTGTCTAAAGCATTCTCTAGCTTTCATATTCGTACATACACTATGTTGATCTCTGTTGCTTTTACATATCACGAAGCATATCTGGCTTTCGAACCACAACATAATTCACGTTAAATTTGTGCATGTTTGTCTTGACCATGATTTGGCTTGGCTTGAAGGCCTTTTGGTTCGGATAGGACTGCCATTAGCAGAGGCTTGCTGGGCTATGTCATGCCTTTTATTATTATGATCATTACTATCATCATTATTATTGGTGATGCAATGGCAAACGTCCTCAGCTATACGCAACTTAATCTAAATTTCTCATTTCAGCTTCTTGAGGTGGTATTGCAGTCAAACCCCTTTATAAGAGACACTGATATAAGAGCCAAATGGATGTAAAAGACACCAGTGTGCCTACAGTAAAGTATGAGTTGATATGAAAAATGCAGACATGGTGCCATGCTAATAAAAGACATATCATATAAAAGACAAGAATTGCTGCCCAGAGCATGCCTCATATAAAGAGGTTCAACTGTGTTAAATCTGTGATTACTTTTTAGCCTTATATTCATAGAAGAGTACACAAGCGAAGGTAACCCACCGGCATATGTGATAAATCTATGAAATCGAGAGAGTTGTTGCCCCCTGACAGATTCCTTCTTGCCAGCACATGTTCAAACGTCATCGCTTTAAACGCTACCCCTAGCTTTCATTGCAGCCATCTTAGGGCTTTGTCGAACTCCAAGGGTCAGAGCCCAGAGAAAGAAAACATCAACATGCATGTGCTCATTGTGGAAAAGAAAAGAATGAATGAAAGAAAAAAAAAATTATGCAGTAACGCTCCATTCTTGCAAAATTGTTAGTCATTCTTCAATGCAAGGTGCACAGAATACGTAAGTAGTAGTGTTTTTTTTTTCCTGAAAGGTATGTACAGAAGGTGTGCAATTTATATGGGGATGCAAATCCATAGTAAATACAGCGATCCATGTTGCATCAGATCCAATCCAATCTACATTCTAAATAGTTAAGTCAGTAAATACAGGTCAATCTAGTACAATCCACATCTTAAACGTCCTGGGCTGTAACCATTGTAATGAACTAGAATATACTCCAGTCGCGGAACTGACCGGGCTCCGGCATCCTCCTTTTACACAGATGTTATGGGATGGTGCCACTTCTACGTTTTCTAGCAGCTTCAGCTGCATTGTAGGACTGTCGTGGGTGCCTTTAAACTTATAGCTGCAATAATTTTAACTCGCATGTTTGCTTTCTAGTTCTTCCGAACATTCAATAGCCAACTTGCTTACTCTTTCACTCCGAGGTTTCATTTTGGCCAGATGTACACATATTTTAATGTTTACCGCACGAGCTCAGAACATTTCGAGTACTTGTGGTACATTTATTTACTTATCTTACAGGAGTGCCTGAGTTTTTTTTATCATTTGAGGCTCTGTTACCACTGCACAGAGCTTTCCAAGCAGCAGACGTAAGGTTCATGGAATTTGCTTGAAATCATCATGGAAAACCTGGAAAAGTGAGGGAATCTAAAAAAAAAAAAACAAATTGGTAGAAGCGCTGCCACTGCAAGCAACGAACCAACCTTCAGTCGGGCAGGATATGAGATGCGGGAGCACCGCACTTCACATAAGCTTGAATCACTTGACAGCTTTTTTTACCCTATATATGTAATCATTGCATATAGTGAGTGTCATGTGCTGTTTGCTCATGTTTCATGTTGATATGTTGAATAAAATTCCAAAATATCGCAAAATGACGTCTTGGCTCAACAGCAAACCTTCATAATGTCAGACTGGACCAGGCCCAAGCTTTTGTTTGTGCGCATCGGACTGGATAGGCTTCCAGCCCTCTGGGGTCAGGCTCGGGCAGGCCTTCGACGCAGTCAGTGGCCCCGGACCGGGCTCTAAAGTTAGCCCTGTGTACAAATCTGGTACACACTTCCCACATTATTTAATATTGAGAATAACTCTGCACTGTTTCGTTAAAGTATTCAACCTAGATGCCGCTGTAATGCACCAATGTTGTTGAAGCATGCCCTTGCGGTTAGCTTCTTCAACACTTGACAAAAATTTAGCACATACTGTCTCCTTGTCGACAATGTGAAGTACCTGTGAAGTCGGTTTAGAATAATACAACTTAATATGAAAATCCCAAAGCACGACCAGCATTCCAACCTGTCGCATAACACCTCCGTCTGTGCTTATACAAAGAAAATATTAATGAGATCTAACAGACAATCATGCTCAGGAAAGTATAGGAGATGTTATTAGAAGTAATTGTAATGTAAATATGAAGAAAGATTGATTGATAGGTGGGGTTTAATGTCCCAAAACCACTATATGAGAGACGCCTTACTACAAGCCTATGGAAACTTAGACAATCTGGAGTTCTTTAATGTGCACCCAAATCTGAGCACACGGGCCTACAGCATTTTCGCCTCGTTTGAAAATTTAGCCGCCGCAGTTGGGATTCGATCCTGCGACCTGCAGGTCAGCAGCCAGGTGAAAAAAGAAAAGTGGACGAAAAGATAACTTGCTGGTGGGCAGAGACCGAACCTGCGACCTTCGAATATTGCGTGCAATGCTCTACCAACAGAGCTACCATGGAGTGGTAGCTCAGTTGATCTTTTTGTCCGCTTTTCTTTCTTTACATTTACTTAACAAGTACTTCTAATAACATTCCCTATACTTTTCTCGGCAGGATTGTATGTAAGATATTACTGATAATGTGTTTAACAAAGAAAAATAAGCCCTTAAACGTAAACTTCTTTTCTTCATTCATAGCAAGGGTCTTGTTCAACAAGACTTTGGGCCTTCAGGTAAAGGGATTATTGGTCAGCTGCCAGCTTGTAATATGATCACATGCTACGCGACACCGAACAGGGAGTAAAAGAGTGTTTCACACTTGTCATCATGGCCACTGGCGGCGCTGACTGACACTTCCACGTTTAATGCTCTTTATATAGTACTCCATAAAGTGGACGGAGAGATGTTCGTAGTGGGAGCTTAGTTGGTAGGTCGTCTGATGCATTATTCGAAGGTTGCAGGTTCATTCCCTGGCCATGGCAAGTTATCTTTTCGTCCACTTTTCTTTCTTCACATTTCCTTATCAATTACTTTTAATAACATTCCCTATACTTTGCACAGCATGATTGTCTGTTAGATCTTATTAATAATGTGCCTATAAAAAAAATGAGCCCTTAAATTTACACTTCTTTCATTTTAATGTAAAGAAAAGTGTGTTTTGTGAAAAACAACCCTAAAAGACAGTCTTTTTTTGGCATACCTGTATAAGCTCTTTTTGTTCACTTTCTTTTTTTTTTTTAGAACTCACTCCCCTCAGTTAGGCCATTGGCTCTGAGGGTACAGTAAGTAAATAAATAAAAAAGTAAATAAACAAAGGTGTATTTCCTTGTATATAAACATTTTGCTCAAACAAGAATGAGACAGAAAAAAAAAGATTGATTGTAGGAACTTGCTTGAAAAGTCATCTCCCAAGTGAGGACAAAATTGTGCTTAAGTGTGTGCTTGCCTCGATCAACATGCAGTGAATCTTAGCTTTGCTGGGACAGGTCTTCCAATGAAGATCTCTACTCTTAACTTCCACTCTTGGTTGCTGTATTGTTCACAATAATGTGATAGCGTCGCTTGCTTATTTTCAAGAATTTCATACTGGATACTAGAATTCATGCAGAAAATATCTTATTTTCTTGGCAGCCCGCAAACTAAGCGAAGTGCGTGAAATCTTACTTTGTAATTAGGCGGCAGTACTTCAGCTTCTCCAAATGTCTTATGAGGTTGCTTGCTACAATCACTGGGGGTAACAATATTTAAAAACCTGTATCTAAGGTTGTGTTCTTGCATATCCAATAGGGTTTTTGCAAAATGAATGAATGAATCAACAAACTTTATTTGCATTCTGGCAGTTTCCATAAAACGCTATCTAGTGAGGCTAGTCTAGCTGTCCTTTTCAAGGAATTAGAGGGTGTTCAATGGGATATAATAGGGCTCTACGTAGTTGGGAGGACACATGAGGCTTATACAGTGCTAAAGAACGGACACGTCCTATGCTACTGTGAATTATTTGACAGAAAGGAACTAGGGGTGAGGTTTTTTATATACAAGAATATCGCTCACAACATAGAGAAATACTATAGCATCAATGAGAGGGTGGCAAGTATCATAATTAAGTGTAACAAAAAGTACAAGATAAAGATAGCGCATGCCTAAGCGCCTACATCGAGCCCTGATGACCATTTGGTTGAACGCTTCTATAAAGGCGTAGAGTCAGCCATTAAGAAGTCACAGTATACTATTCTGATGGGCGACATTAATGCCAAAGTTGGCAAGAAACAGGCCGGAGACCATGCTGTGGAGGAATATCACAGCGGCTGTAGAAATGCCAGAGGGGAATTATTCGTAGAGTTCAAAGAACATAATAATTTACGGATTTTGAATACTTTCTTCGGAAAACAGACTCACCATAAGTGGATGTGGCGAAGTCCTAATGGGGAAACTAAATATGAAATAGGCTTCATTCTGTGTGCACACCCAGGCATTATACAAGATGTAGAAGTAGTTGACAAGATTTGATGCAGTGACCATAGAATGGTAAGAGCTCGCATTCCTTTAGCTTTATAAAAGCAAAAAAAAAAAAAAAACTGATGCGCTAGAAGCCAGCTAATAAACTAGCGGTGAAAGCGAAAGTACAATACTTAAGAGTTTTGCTTCAGAATGGATTCGAGGCACTAAACGAGGCAACTGAGGTTAGTGTTGACACAACGAACGATAATCTGACTGGTATTATGAAAGAGTGTGCAATGGAAGTTGGAGGGACGGTCACTAGACAGAACCCTGGCAAACTATCTCAGGAGACGAGAGATCTTATTAAGGAACCATGAATGCCTTTAATGCAACCAACGAAATAGAAGTAGTGGAGCTTTCAAACTTAATATGCGTAAGGTAGCCGACGTCAGAACGTTCAATATGAAGAGAATTGAGCAGGCTGTAAAAAGCGGCAGAAGCCTGAAAGCTGTGAAGGCAAGCTTGTGCATATGCAAAAATCGGATTTATGCATTAAAGGGGAACTCCGTTGTTTTTTCGATATTCACTGATTTCAATAAAACCTTGAGCTCCTGTGTTTTTTTGATATTCACTGATTTCAATAAAACCTTGGGCATGTGTTCTTGTCGGTATCGTGATGATATGTGCCAAATTTTACAACCATAAGTCATTTAGTTAAAAAAAAAAACAAATTTAAAAATTGGTAGCAGATTACGGATTCACACTTGTTAACGCGGGCCACCCTTTGTATGTTATGTAAAGGCCTACTCTTTTTCAAAAACCTCGCTTTCCTAGCAGAGCGCTTCCTTTTACGAGGTGACAACGCGAGCGCATTTCAGTTTTGTCAATTGCATACAGCGTGTTAGTCGTTGTTGCTGTCGGATCTTACAATATTGAGCAACGAGCAAATCGATTTGGGGCATGTCAGATGCGTCACGTGCTAGCGAGTCGAAATAAAAAGGCGATGCTTCCGCGCTCAGATAGTAGCTGCAATCGTCGCTGAACTTGTCACTGGTAAGTTGAGGCGAGCTGGCACAGCTTGATTCTGTGTCGGATGACATCGCCAACTTGCTTTTCACGCATCGGAAGAGGCACGTGAGCTATGTTCACGCCCTGGCCAGCCGTGGCGGGCTGTAGCAGATCTCATGACGTCATCGGTGACAGATTCTCGTGACATCATCTCATACCCATCATGGAGGACGGAGCAGCTCCCTGTTTTGGTTTTAACTCGTCGTTTATTGCTTAATTAAAGTTATTGAATAGTGCCCGGGCAAATTCAACCACCCTAGCTTTTGCAGGATTGTCAATACTATGTGAAAACAGCCCTGCTGCAGTGGTCTAGTGGCTAAGGTGCTCAGCTAATGACCCACAGGTCGCGGGATCGAATTCCCGCTGTGGCGGCTGCATTTTCGATGGAGGCGAGAAATAAGGAAAGCCCCTAGGAGGAATGCAAAGAGTCAAAGCCACTGGTGAGGATAACAACAGACCTCCTAAAAGATGGTGGACAAATTGTGTTAGAAAAACTGGCCACCTTATATACGAAGTGTCTCTTGATGGGAAGGGTACCAGAATCTTGGAAGAACGCCAAAATCATCTTAATCCGTAAGAAAAAAGGCGTCAAGGACTTGAAAAATTACAGGCCGATCAGCTTACTGTTCATTCTCTATAAACTATTTAGAAAAATAATAGGTAATTGAATTGAAGCGACATAAGAGTTCAATCAACCAAAGGACCAAGCAGGATTTTGTACAGGCTACTCCACAACACATCATATTTATACTATCAATCAGGTAATAGAGAAATGTGCGGAATACAACCAATTACTGTACACATAGCCTTCATAGATTACAAGAAGGCATATGGCTCAGTTGAGACATAAGCAAAGATGCAGGCACTGTGAAATCAGGGCATCGCAGTACCTTACATAAACATACTAAAGTTCTTGGTAGTTCTTCGTCGATCACGTAGATCTTCGGCGCTGACCGGCAGCAATGATGAACTCAAATGCAGACAGCAGTGGGGGTTGAATGGACTACTTCGTTTATGAGGACAGAAAATAATATATACAACAGAGCTTAAAATATACAAAGATAAACACAGGAAGAACGTACAGTCTCACTCTTCTACCTATACATAAAGTTAGAGCCCAGACTATTCTGAATCATATTGGTCTCTAGCCTCACTGGTCTACCAGCGTCCTGATTGCAGCCCAGGCTAGATCTACGTACATGGTACGGAGCCTCACTGATCTGTAAGCACCGTTGATTTCAGCCCAGACTGCCCAGATGCAATCGTGCACGTCAATATCAGGTGCCAAAAACAATAAAAATTGGACGTGGCCGTATTTTAGCCTGCCATTCACCGCGGCAGCCAATTAGAGCCAAAATATTCGTAGGCCACAACCCACTGGGCAGGGCCAAGATGGAAAGCCAAACTAACAAGGAAAACAATGACTTTCCTTCTTCCTCATCTACCAGTGGTCGCAAAGAGTGCCATAGAGGATGTCACATGTGCGCGATTTATTGCTCGCACATTATTCCGCTCTTCAACGATATAGTTAGCCAGCAAATGGGACGAGACAACGCGAAAGGGGGTGATGCCTCTGCAGCGTGCACCGTCGCTGGCAGATGCCCTCCAACAGCTCCCCCTGTGCTTCGGACCCAGGGTGGTCTGTCTCTTGACAGGACGCGGTGTCTTTGCGGAGCTTAAAAACAAGACCGCCGTGGCTGTGGACCTGAGGCTGGCTGTGGCCTAGACCCCACGCCAGAGGGGGTGGGTGGCACGCGACTGCCCGCGTGGTGCCATCGCATGCAGCGGATACAACTTCCCGTGTTACACAGAAACGCAGCGGGAGGTCCACGACAACGGCTTCTTCCTCGAAATCTGACCCCTCTTGGCATTCCGCGACCTCGCGGTTCCTATCTTGGCGCGAAACCGCTCCCGCCTTGAGCACACGACGCAGAAAAAAAGCCGAGCAGCTGCCGTCTGAAAGCGAAATGACACTGCCCTCTTTCCCAAAAAAGGGAATACGCTGGCCCCTTTAGGGTGAAAAGCCATATGCGGCCTTACAAACATACTGGAAAAAGTCTACAGTGGATACACAGCCACCATTGTTCTCTCTAAAGAAAGCGACCGAATCCCAATAAAGAAGGGTGTAAGGCAGGGAGACACAATCTCACCAATGCTATTCAACGCGTGTTGTACACGAGGTTTTCAGGACTCAATTTGGGAAGAGTTAGGAATAAGAGTGAATGGAGAGTATCTGAGTAACCTGCGATTCGCTGATGATATTGCCTTTATTAGTAACTCACGAGATGAATTGCAGCTCATCATTATTGAACTGGACACGAAAAGGAAGCTCAAACACCATTGTTGCTTGTTTTTTCCAATGTAATGTTGACCTTGTTGCCACAGTAACATATTTGGTGCCGCACACCTGGCTTGCCAGAATATGAGCGGGAGCTACTGTGTTGAAGCGAGCCATTTTCTTCTGTTTTTTACAACAGTTCGTGTCACTTCCTCCTCTAATTCTGAAAAAAGAATTTTTGCGAAGATGAGGGCAGTGAAGTATTTTTGAACCTTTGCGAGTTGTTTGGTGAGCCGCCTGATGAACTACATGGGTGCATTGCACCCCCTCAACAACATAAAGAGCGTACCGCACGTACGCTCTTTAAGGAGGCAGCTCTCAAACTCTGAAAAAGCAAGAAGAGGGAAGGGAGACAGAAGCCTTTTGTACGGACATTTGATCCAGGCAAGCCAAATATCCAGAGGTGAAATAGTAGCCAGCGTCTCTGCCGTACTTTGTAATCACAGTGATCTTTTTTGTGGCTGCCACATCTGTTTGGGGTTCAATGGAAAAGCACAGAAGAGATTAATAAAACACATCAGCAACCTCAATTTTGTTCCCATGCCACAATTGCTCCTAACACTACATTTCTGCAATCACAGGCTCTAGCCCCCTGTCGTCATTTCCGGCAGTAATAGTTTTGGCGAGCGCTACTACGTAGTGATTTGGTCAATAGTGGGGCAGTGATTTCACGTGATTAAAACGGCTAAATCATTTGATATGGGCGTTTACGCCAGTGGTAAAATTATCCCCAGCCATCGCTCTTACCTAAACACACAAAAAAGGTAGGTGGTTCATGTTGGACCTCTGAGCCTTTCTGCTGCGGCACGGCTCACATCAAGCAAAAAAACACGTCTTGCCAGATGAAAGGCATTAATGGAACTCAAGAAAAAAGAAAAAGACAGGGGTGAGCCGGCGCTGCCACAAGGCCAAGCTTCAGCTCGTGAGGAGGCTCAATAATGATGATGACTGCTCTTCTGCTGCGAGGGATGAATAAAGGAAGTCACAACAGTCTCCCGCCCCGACAGATGACGCTAGGTGGCTTCCAATGGGTACAGAAGCTGCACAGGACGCTTCACCAAAAGTGCTGCCGGGCAAGCGTAGAAAGCAAGTTCTTATGATGCCGTCATGTCCACCGATCAGTTGTTCTATGTGAACCAAGCTCCAAAGTTTCCTTGGACGATGTTTTTCTCCAAGTAGAACTACATTGTCTTTCTTCAATATGTGATTTCTTTTTGCTTGGTTGAATGTGTAATTCTTGAGTTCATTGAGGTACTCCTTTAACCAACGAGACCAGAAATTTTGTAAATCCTCTTCTCTCTTGCTCCAAGGTTTCTTCAGTTGATCGTTGGTCGACTCGGTTTTGATTTTGAGGCCGTAAGGTGGTAGCGTTGTCAGTCTTCTTCCAACGAGAAAATCTGCTGCAGATAGGGGGTACGGCTCATCCACATCATTGTACCCATATGTTAAAGGCCGAGAATTTATTATTGCTTCCACTCCCGTTAGTAAAGTCGACCAAGCGTCTTCTTCAAGCAAGTCTTCACAGAGTGTACGAGTCTCTCGTAAAATTTGCCCCACCAAGGAGCACTCGGGAAAGTGCTCCTTGGTGGGGCACTTTCCCGAGTGCCCTGAATCCACTGAATCTACGAGGAAGAGAAAAATGCAAGTAAATCGGGATGCTGAACTGTTCGCCAGAGCTTCTGTAGATCTTTGGACGTTTTGACAAAGGTTTGGGCATTGTCGCTGTACATGATGTGACAGAGGCCTTGACGTGATATGAATCTCTGAAGTGCACAAAGGAAATTCACCGTTGTCAAATCTTCGACAAGTTCTAAGTGAACAGCTGTTGCTACAGCACAAGTAAAAAGAGCAATGTAAGAGCGCTGGTAACGATGCCCTTTGATGTAAAGTGGACCCCCCAAAATCTACTCCACTTACAAAAAACAGAGGGGTTTGATCACAACGATCCTGGGGCATACAAGGTGAAACTTGCTCAGCTGGTTTAGACTGTAGGCCTTGGCAGATGACAAACCGTCGTATTGTTTTTTTCACCAGCTGTCGTAATTGTGGAATCCAGTATATTTCCCTGATTTAAGTCAGTGTGTCTCGTACTCCTCCGTGGAAGACTTTTTCGTGAGCATGATGGATGATTAAAGTAACGAGGTGAGAGTCTTTCGGTAGGAGGATTGGATGGCGAGAATTGTACGTGTCGTCCGTCATCTGAACTTTTCCCTGTACCCGAAGCAGCCCGTTGTTGTCGAGGGACAATCTTATTGTCCAACTGGACTTTGGGAAGGAATCGGATTCTCGTTTGCGACGCAGTTGCTTTCGTTACCAAAGTGAGCTCTGTTCTACAAGAATCAAGTCGCACTCCGCCTGTTGAATTTCTTCAGCAGACAGCTCCTCGAACCTATCGCTTTCCTTCTTCAACTTTTCAACATAACGGAAAACCCATGCTTTTACTCTTACAAGTTATTGAGGCCGCTGAATTGTTCGTTATCAATTAGCATTGGCATCGATGTGGATATTGATTTCTGGCCCCGTCTCAGCTGCCTCGAGTTTTCTGTTTTTGAGGTCAAATTTTCCGCCAAATTCAGGCCAGAATGTATGAGACATGGCAAGCCATCGGGGTCCATACCACCACAACTGTAATCTATTCAGTTTGTGTACAGTCAAGCCTCGAGTGAGCAAATCTGCAGGGTTTTCTTTTCTGGGACAAAATCGCCATCGAGAATATTCTTGCCCCGCCGCGGTGGTCTAGCGGCTAAAGTACTCGGCTGCTGACCCGCAGGTTGCAGATTTGAATCCTGGCTGCGGCGGCTGCATTTTTGATAGAGGCGGAAATGTTGTAGGCCCATGAGCTCAAATTTGGGTTCACGTTAAAGAACCCCAGGTGGTCGAAATTTCCAGAGCCCTCCACTACGGTGTCTCTCATAATCATATGATGGTTTTGGGATGTTAAACCCCACAAATCAATCAATCAATCCAAAATATTCTGTCGAATTTCTGATCTCCTGTGTCCTGTTCCGTACAAATATGTTCCAAGAAACGGGGTCCTTGTAAATCCAGCAAAGGTTAATCTGGGAATCGGACCAAAATGTTACTTCACCAATGCCCACCTCGCAGTTCTGATGATGTAGGCATATAAGAGGGCTGCAAGCAAAGCTGACATCATTTCCAGCCTCGCCAAGGTGACCGTCTTTAACGGCACAACTCTTGTCTTTGCCATTAATAGTATAGTGTGGACGGTACCACTTGAGTCGACGGTACGAAGGTAGGCTACAGCACCGTATGCTGACTCACTTGCGTCTGAAAAGATGTGCAATTCTGCCTTTTGATAAGTGCCTTTGCTGCCCGCTGCGAGGAACCTAAAAATACTGATCTCATGTAGCATGGCTACCTCCTTGCTCCTGTGAAGAGGCTTATTAGTCGTTAACGACAACAGCAAGACAGCGTGAAGAACTGTCCAGCAGAGACCGGCACAGCAGCGAACCGAAGCACGAGCCGAGAGAGCCGGGCGTTGGCGATGCTGCTCGCTGCAGGCACATCTTCTTCACAATTGTCCCCGCTGAAAAAGGAGCCATCCTGGCGACTTAAGAAGTTTCAGGCAGAGGCTCATTGTACGGTTTCAGTCAGGAATTATGGAGGATGTCACGTGCATGCCGGCGCATGTCGTCCGATCGGGAAACTGGTTCAATTAGGAAATTAACCGGAGAGGTTTTCTCCAAAACGGTGTAAGGCCCCTCGTACCGGGGGACAAGTTTCGAGGAGAGTCCCGGAGTTTGGTATGGGATGGCAAGCCACACAAGAGTTACGCAAGCCACACATAGCTGGGATCCGGAAGAAAAGTGCTCCGGTTTTCTTTCTGGCGTTGTTGCTCTTCCGAGGTGAACGCACGAGCGAGCTGGCGGTGCTCTTCGGCTTGTCGAGCAGCATCGGAGATAGGTGGACACTCTGAAGCATCAGGGCGGTAGGGAAGTAGGGTATCAATTGTATGGGAAGGCTTGCGTCCGTAAAAAAGAAAGGTGAGAATCCCGTGGTAATTTCTATTGCAGTGTTATATGCGAACCTGACGTATGGGAGAACACGGTCCCAGTTGCTATGATCAGATGCCACGTACATTGAGAGCATATCGCCCAATGTGCGGTTGAACCGTTCCTTTAGCCTGTTAGTCTGCGGGTGGTATGCTGTTGTTTTCCGATGAAGGACGTGGCATTCCGAAAGCAGAGTTTCGACGACCCCGGAGAGAAAAGCACGGCCTCTGTCACAAAGGAGCTCTCGAGGTGCATCATGTCGAAGGATAAAGCGTTGTAAAATGAAAGAGGTGACATCCTGAGCTGTAGCGCTTGGCGAAGCGGCTGTTTTGGCTTAGCGTGTCAGGTGGTCAACCGCTACTATAATCAACCGATTACCATCTGGTGTCAATGGAAGGGGGCCGTAGAGGTCAACGCGGACGCGATAAAATGGCTTGGAAGGGCATGGAAGTGGCTGCAATGCGCCAGTCGCACGTGGCGGTGTTGATTTGCTTCGCTGGCAGTCAGGACAGCACTGCACGAATTTGCGTACAAGTATGTACATGCCACGCTAGTAATAGCGATGGCGAAGGCGTTCATATATTTTGAACACCCCAGCGGGGCCGCTTTGCGGATCGTCGTAGAGAGAGGCACATACTTGCGATGGTAAAGTGCGTGGAATGACCAGTAGCCACCGGCGGCCATCGGGAGCTAGTTGCGTCGATGAAGAAGTTGATCGCGGATGGCGAAATGGAAAGTTTGACGTTGGAGGGATCGAGATACTGGAAGGTTGGGCGTGCTAGATAAATATTCGATAAGAGAGGCAATCCACGGGTCACGACGTTGTTCCGCGGCAATCGAGTCGAGATTCAGGGATGACAAGGTCTGGAGGCAAGTGTTTCCGCACGTCGGATCTGGTGGTAAAGGTGAGCGGGACAGGGCATCAGCGTCAGAGTGTTTGCGTCCGCAGCGGTATAGGACGCGAATGTCGTACTCCTGGATGCGGAGTGCCCATCGCGCAAGGGGGCCAGAAGGGTCTTTCAACGTGGAGAGCCAGCAAAGTGCGTGGTGATCAGTTACTAGATCAAACGGGCGGCCGTATAAGTACGGCCGGAACTTTCCAAGCGCCCACACTAGAGCCAAACACTCTTTTTCTGTCACGCTGTAATTAGTTTCGGCTTTCGTCAGAGCGCGGCTAGCGTAGGCTACAACATATTCTGAATAGCCGGGCTTTCGTTGAGCGAGGACAGCGCCTAGCCCGACGCTGCTGGCGTCAATGTGCACTTCTGTAGTAGCCGTCGGGTCGAAGTGGCGAAGAATAGGTGGGAGGTGAGCAGACGGCTCAGAGTAGTGAACACAGCGTCACATGCAGGGGACCAGGAGGAGAGGTTCACGTCACCGCGAAGAAGCTGGGTTAACGGTGACATGATAGATGCAAAGTTGCGAACAAAGCGCCGGAAATAGGAGCATAGGCCTACAAAACTGCGAAGTTCTTTCATGGTCGTCGGCTTGGGAAATTCCGCGACTGCTCCAAGTTTTGCTGGGTCAGGTAATAGGCCGTGCTTAGACATGATGTGGCCTAGGATGACGAGCTCGCGTGCAGCGAAGCGGCATTTTTTCAGGTTAAGCTGCAGGCTAGCGTTGGTCAGACAAGTCAAAACGTGCCTGAGGCGAAGGAGGTGCGTAGGAAAGTCATGGGAGAAAACCACGACATCGTCGAAGTAACAGAGGCACATTTTCCATTTGAGGCCACGTAGCGTATTATCCATAAGACGTTCAAACGTGGCAGTCATGTTACAAAGCCCAAAGGGCATGACATTAAATTCGTATAGTCCGTCTGGTGTAATAAATGCCGTTTTTTGGCGATCGGCTTCAGCCATTGGGACCTGCCAGTAGCCAGACTGCAAATCTAGCGACGAGACAAATTCCGCTCCATGAAGGGTGTCAGTGGCGTCATCAATGCACGGCAAAGGATAGACGTCCTTGCGGTTTATCTTATTCAAACGACGATAGTCCACACAAAGTCAGATAGATCCGTATTTCTTACGCACCAGGACGACGGGAGACGCCCAGGAACTGTGAGATGGTCGAATGACGTCTCTACGAAGCATATCTTTGACTTGATCGTTGATGACGCGGCGCTCTTCAACGGAGACACGGTATGGTCTTTGACGCAGTGGCTGGTGTAGGCCGGTGTCAACATGATGTTTGACTTGTGACGTGCGGCCCAGTTGAGGTTGCGACACATCGAAAGAACTCCTGAACTCATGCAGAAGATCTAGCAGGTCGCCATGTTCTGTGGGAGTGAGAGTATCGGCGATGGCGCTGGAAAACGTATCATTGGACGACTCCCCTACTGCCGACAGTGCTTTTGGGTGGTTGCAGTAGTCATCCGGGACATCAACCAAAGACGAAGGGTCGAGATCCTGCACGCGACCGAGACATTCCCCTGCAAGCAAAGTGACAGGTGTGGAAAGCGGATTGCTTACGAACATGTTGCTTTTTCCGGCTGCAAGGTCAATTCTTGCGAAAGGCAGCGGCAAAGCTCGACGACATTTAAAAATATCGGAAGGCATAAAAAGGACTGTGGCGTCACTGTAGGCATTGCATGAAACGGAAACAAGTGCGAAATTTCGAGGCGGAATGTCGGTATCTTCATGAACGAGCAACTTCGGCGGCTGATGAAGAGCGTCCAGTAATGGTACATCACACAAGGGTGAAAACTCAACTTCGGCGCGTGCGCAGTCTATGACGGCCTTATGGCGGGATAGGAAACCCCATTCGAGGATGACGTCATACGAACAGACAGCGAGAACAATAAACTCCACGATGTAAAGAATGCCTTCGATGGACACTCTTGCAGTGCAGGCTGCGAGAGGCGTTACTTGCTGCACACTTGGAGTGTGAAGCGAGAGTCCCGAAAGTGGCGTCGTGACTTTGCGCAATAAACCGCAGAGATTGGCGGCAATAACAGAAACAGCGGCGCCGGTGTCCACAAGGGCGAAAGTACAATAACCTTCAACAGTTACTGCAACCACGTTAGCATGAGAGGAGCGAGGGCTTAGACAGTTCGAAAACGGCGCAGTTCTTGCCTCTTGAACTGCGGTGCTTAGTTTTCCTGATCGGAGGGTCCGGGCCGGCGACGCATGGGGGAGGGCGATCGCCGACGAGGAGAGGGTGCGCGTTGCGGCTGGAAGTCAAAGTGGTCAGTTGGGGCATAGCGAGGTGACGAGACCGGCCCGTATTGGGCGAAGGGTTGGCTGCCGGGTTGCGACGACCGGCATAGTTGCCGAACCTCTGAGGTTGACGGTGGCACTAGCAGGCAACGTGTCCGAGAGTGAAGCAGGCGTAGCAAATCGGTCGGTTATCGGGCGTCCTCCAAGGATTGGCGACTGGTGCTGCTGCCTAAGGTGCAGTATAAGCAGCCGGGTGTGCGGACTCTGAGCGCGTGGTGTAGGGCGGTTGCGGAAGCCTACGCACAGCGTCTGCTTATGTTAGCGGCGCAGCTACGGGTTGCATCTCTTGCGAAAAGGTGACAGGAGGAGCCACAGGCTGCGCTGCATAGGTTAGGGGCGTGGCCACAGGCTGAACGGCTGGCAGATAGGCGACAGGAGCCCCTACCGGCTGTGCGACACCCGGGCAGTTAACACGGCTAGATAGAGGTGGCTTGTAGTGCGCAAGAAGAACAGCTTGTGCAACCTCTTCCGATATAGCAGTGCGAAGCGGGGCACGTGGACGGTCGGTGGTCTCGTGAGTAAAGGGCACTAGGGAAAGTTGGCGGGCGACTTCCTCACGGACGAATGCTCGGACTTGCTGAAGCAATGGTGAATTGTCAGGCATGGAGTCGAAACTGGACAGCGACTCACCACCAGGCTGAGGCTGCCGAGTCAGAGTGCGTTGCTTCTTCAACTCGTCATAGCTCTGACACAAGCTGACGACTTCAGAAACTGTGCTCGGATTTCTAGCCAAGAGCATTTAAAACGTGCCATCGTCGATGCCCTTCAGGATATATTTGACCTTGTCCGACTCGGGCATGGTGTCATTCGCGCGTCGACAAAGGTCAACGACATCCTCAATATAGCTGGTAAAATTTTCTCCAGTCTGCTGAGAGCGGACACGCAAGCGCTGTTCTGCCCGCTGCTTGCGGACAGCCGGCCGACTGAACACTTCGGCACATGACGTCTTGAAGACGCTCCATGTGGGAATGTTGTGTTTGTGATTGTTAAACCACAATTCTGCGACGCCAGTGAGATAAAATATGACTTAGCCCAGCTTGTGGGCTTCATCCCACTTGTTATTGGCGCTCATCAGCTCGTAGTGCTCGAGCCAGTCTTCCACGTCGGTCCCATCCGCACCGCTGAAGACCTTTGTGTCCCGTAGCCTAGGATGGCCGGGACAGTTGAACTGGGGCGACGCCGCCGATGGGTTGGCGTTGTCAGTCATGACGGGGAGTAGCGTGCGGCTTCGCAGCTCCAGGGTGTAGCAAGCGGGATAAACAGCACCCTCCACCAAATGTGAAGAGGTTTATTAGTCGTTAACGATAACGGCAAGACAGCGTAATGAACCGTTCAGCAGAGACCGGCACAGCAGCGAACCGAAGCACGAGCCGAGAGAGCCGGGCGCTGGCGATGCTGCTCGCTGCAAGCACATCTTCTTCTCACACTCCATTTTTTCCCAACAGCTGACAGCTTCATTGGCATGGTGTCAACCCAGCCGAGGTTTTCCCTCCAGAGATCTTCTAGGAAGACCTTCGCCCTTACTAGAAAGGGTGACAAAAACCCCCAAAGGGTCGTAGATCCTTGCATTGGCCTGGAGCACAAAGCGTTTGGTAATTCGATGCTCCTTCATAAACTGTATAATATCCTGGAGCCTAAATGGAAAGGTATCCGTCTGCTTGTTCCAATAAAGTCCCAGGACTTTCAGAGGTCCAGAAGGTGAGCAAAGTGATTTTTTGGAAAAAGTGATTCCTTGTACGAAGACGGCAGATACAACAGGGTCGTTGCTGGCCCATTTACGAATGTTCATCGAAGCATCTTTGAAGATTTCAATTATCGCTTTATGCATTTGAATAGCTTGTTCAATGGTGTCAGCACCAATAAGATCATCCATAAATATGGAGTCTTGCGATAGCCGGGCTGTTGAAGGAAAGCCATTTTCTTCGGACCTGAAGTGGTGCTTTAAGGTAGCTCACTGTTTTTGTTAAGCTTCTTCATCGAGTGCAAGTGCGTACGTTCGAGTGCAAGTGCGTAGTTTTCACCCAGAGCAACCCTTTCCTTCCACGGTAGTGCCACTTTATATCGATTGCTTTTCTTATTGATGCTGTTCTCAAAATTTGCCAGCACGGATTGGGCAACCGTCGTTCCTTCTTTTTCGGCCTGGATTCCGGTGCTTTCTATATCCCAAAAACGAGTCAAAAGTTTCGAGATATCTTGCTCAGTCACTCTAGATCGTAGGACTGTAATAGTGGCACCCTGTGTAACATCGGCTGCAGTAGACAATGGTCCTTGCACAGTCCATCCCAGTTTCGTTTTGACAGCTTTCAACTTTTTGAACACAGGCTTCACGGTACCAGTTACTATATTCCGATAGTAGTCCGATCCAATAAGGACCGCAATCTGTTTGTCTTCTACTCCTTGTAAGAGAGAGCTCGCGTATCCAAGTGCGTCTTGTTTATTTCTCTTATAACGTTTTCTTCTGGTACCGGAATGCATTCAGTGCATATCGTGTCCACCACTAGCGCCTCTATTGAAATCGGAAACTTCTGGTTCGCAGGGAGAATCGATACACGTCCCTTCTTCATGGTTTTCCGTATGTTATCGCCCCCGAATGCACCGATGGCTAACGTTTTCTTTTCTATTAGTTCGCATCCAAGTCTTCCATAAGCTTTGATTGTAATGAAGCTCCACTGGCTTTCGCCGTCAAAAAGGAATCAGTAGCGGCCGGATGATTTTGCACCCAACACGGTGGCTGTCAGACTCTGCAGCATTATGACTGACCTTGCCTGCTTGGACACCAGATTGACCGATGCAGATATCACCTTCTTGTCGTTTTTGATGTCGTCGGATGTGCAAAAAGATGTTGCGTGCCTTCTTGCGCCCTTGCCACATTTTAACCGGCCTCTCAAATCTTTTGCCATGTGGCCATGCTTTAGGCAACCAAAGCATCGTCCCGCTTTGATGAGCATCTCCCTTTCATTTGAGAAGTCAATATTCTTTGTATGACAGACTTCGGCAGCATTCTTTTCAGACCCGTAGAACAGACATTGTTGTGGACTTTTTGTTGAGCTTTGTAGAGCAGCTGTCGCAGAAATGTCACGTGGATGACTGTGTTTTAGTTCTCCCTTATCTGGGGCGGGACGAATTTCCATTACGTCTTGTTCAGCAACACCTTCCCGACAAGTGAGTTGAAGTTCGAAGAATTCCAGATCATTCGAAGATCGTTATCTTCTGGAACCGTTACACTTTGAATTGTCTTGCGTATTCGAAGAGGATGCAGCCGACGAGGATGCCTTGTGCATCTCGTGGAAACGCAGCACCATGTCCGTCGGTAGAACTCTTAGCAGGATTTCTCGAAGCATGGAGCAATTAGTTGTCGAGTTTGTGCCAAGCGCCTTGAGGCTTGGAATATGAACCTGTACCTTGTCATAAAGTTGCCTCAGTTTACGAACGTTTGCTGACGACGACACCGGGGCTGGAGGAGTGGGGCTGGAGGAGGCATTTATTCATTCAGCATGACTCGTCGATTCGCTGTGAGAGTAACTACCTTGTCGCGGTATTCTCCAGCGTCTAACGTCTCGCTGTCGAACAGGTCGTCTGGCGTCTCTTGAAAAATTGCCTCATCCACTTTCTCTATCTGACCATAAAATGAGCTTATTCGGTCGAGGAATACACTTAGTGCTGCTGTCGTGACAGCTTGACTTCCTCGCAAGTGGTCTTCCGTCTCGGACAACAGGACATCTAGTTGGGACCGCAGGTGGTGGCGTCGTCTAAGATATCGTTCCATTCTGCCGCCCGCAGTCGATGTATCTCGTCAAGATCGCAGGCACTGTCTTCCGAGGTTTTGGGGCTCCTAACGTCGATGATGCTGGCGTCGTCAAAGATCCCAGGTTTTCGGCACCATGTGCTGAACCTCTGAGCCTTTCTGCTGTGACGCGGCTCACATAAAGCAAAAAACATGCCTTGCCAGATGAAAAGCTTTAATGGAACTCAAGCAGAAAGAAAAGACAAGGGTGAGCCGGCGCTGCCACGAGGCCAAGCGTCAGCTCATGAGGAGGCTCAATAATTATGACTGCTCTTCTGCTGCGAGGGATGAATAAAGGAAGTCACAACAGTTCAAAAATGTTGGAGTGCCCCTTTAAGTAAAAACATTGAATGGATGTGTATTCACATTAAAACATTTCATTAAAAACACTGGGGAGCATCTTTCATTGAGGCTCTTCCACCAGCATCTCAAATTTTGATTTGCAACTGAGCATTAGATTTTCACCGAAATGGTGGGAGGGGGCTCTTGCCTAGGATTCTAGCATATGCAGTTTACAGGTCCTGGCTAGTTTGTTCCAACAGTGTAACGGTGTGGCATTAGGCTTCGGTCACATGATGTGAACGCTAGACATAACATCTTTTGAGAGAAACCCCCTTGACAAAGTCGCCATCGGAACTGCTGAAGCACCTGGCTGGTATGTGACTCAGAGGCTGCCATTTTGTGTGTTTGAGTAGACTGTGAGCATGAATTTTATGTGTTTGAGTGGACTGTGAGCCTATATCACCGTCTGGTTTCACTTTGACAGTGCTTTTGCAATTGTTTTGCTGGGTGTGCTCCACCTGCAGATTGTGGTGCTGCCTGGTGGTGATTGTTGCCATTAGTGGCGTGTCAGTGCTGGTGCTGCTGCCACTAGTCGAGTCACCCAGTCACCATCCACGGCTGCGGCCACGCCAAGGAGGTGCCTCCAGATTGCACTTTCGGGCTGACACGCGGAGTACGGCAAGGGTGAGGCTTAGCACTAAGTTCATTCGTATCTTGAAGGGGTTGACGCTCCGGATATCGAGGCTGTAAGAAGCCCACTGTAGGCTTCCTCTGTACACAAAAACACTCCTCACAAAGTATTGGTTGCAGCAGGTGTTTATTATATATTTGAGTTCACTTCCGAAGTGTGCCTATATTCTTGCTGTTCTAACAGAGCCCCATGGTTGACACTGATGTCGCTGAATAGGAAAAATCAAAGTGTTGAAGGGAGCGGCAGCACTACTGCATCACTGGCAACGCTAGAGTATGTCGGCTGTGAACCCATGCTTGCTTTGCTTTGAGCATTGCCAAACTTGCCCAGCTTGCAGGCGTTTTGTAAAATGCTTTGCATCGTCAAGTGAATCTGCAAAGCTGATACAAAATAATTTTGGTTTGTCCTCACACTTCTTTACATTGGCACAATACCAGGTGACGGTAGCTGTAAGAGGCCAGATAGGTGAGGCCACCTGGCAGCACTAAGATGCACTGAATTGTCATTTCAGAAGCTTACTTCACTGCCGGTATAATTAGAAGTTGCCTAATATCAAAGGCAAACCATTTGGGTTGCCTTTCTTAACATTACTTCTATTTAGCACATTCGTTGATAACAAAAAAATGTTTCCATGGTTGAAGTCGTCTGAAGCCTCACAAGGTGTTGGCACTGTCGTATGGTAAGCCAGCATTCTGTACACGCCTCTGCATGTACCAGGTCACCGTAAATGCCAAAATTTTTCATCAGAGGATTAAGCAGGTCTTGAGAGCAGAAGATGCAGCACTGTGTGTCATGCACAGTGCTGCATCTTCACAACAATTTCAGATCTGGCCATTCTGGTAACATTAAACGTATGCGCTATGTATACAAATATACCGATAACTGAAAAAATTCATGCGGTGTCAAAGTCACTCATAAAAAGAAAGGAGACACATAATGCTGAAGTTTACTTCTTGTTATTTGAATTAATCCTGTCGCTTAATAATTTAGAATTTGATTCATCCTACTACCTACAAAGTTTCGGCACTAGTATGGGAACCCCTTTTTCACCAACATAGGCCAACATTTTTATGGGACACTTAGAATCAGAACTGTTTAAATCATCCCCAGCAAAGCCTTCTACTTATCTCAGCTTCTTAGATGACATGTTTATTATATGGGAACAGGACATAAATGCATTCGTTGATCACTGTAACACGTTTCACTCTAGTATATTAAATTTACCATGCACCAGTCTCCCGAAGAAATTGACTTCCTAGACATGACAGTATCTATTGAAGCAAGAAAATTAAAGACAAACTTTACAGAAAACCGAGAGAGAGCCAACAATACCTAGATTACACTTGTCACCACCTGTGACACTGCGAACGAGGTATTTTTGTCGGACAAGCAAAGGTTATAAGAAGGATTTGCAGCAACAACAGTGAATACCTTCACCACTTGAGCAATCTAAAGGAAAAATAGTTCAAAGAAATTACCCGTAAGACACGCTAAACAAGGTCTACATTGAAGCGTGTAAACAAGATAGAAAAACGACACTAGCTAAAAGGACTCCCGTAGCACAACACAATCAGCTGCCAGCATTAATAACCAACAACTCTAATGTGCTCCTAAACATAAATAATATCTTTTGTAAGTATTATCCAATGCTGGAAAGCAACGAGTGCCTTAGAAAAGTGTTTCCCCAAGTACGAGAGGTTGTGTATTGCCATCATAAGAATTTTAATGACATGTTAGTGCATGCAAAAGTAAGCTCGCATTCTACTGCCCAAATAACACATAGCTCCCATTCAAGATGCAAGACTTGCAAAGTCCTTGAAGATGACATGATAGCTAAAAGTACTGTAATTGATTATGTTCATCATATGAAATTAGTTTTATCTACTTGTGCAAATTTTATCTACATGATTGAATGTTCATACTGTAATAAACAGTACATCGGCAAAACAGGACAGCTTATTAGTGTCAGATTAAACACTCATCGTGCAGACACGGCAAAGACATTACCGAAAGCAGTGGCACAGCATTTTAGTGTACGTAGCAGGACACAACTTTGACGATTTGAAACTCTACGTACTTCAGTGAAATGTCTGGTTCGCAAGAGGCAGAAAATATAGTTTATTGTCAAGTTCAACACACTCCAGCTCGTAGGTGTAAAAGTTTCTAAATCCGCTCTTGAACCCATTCGGTATGACACATACACAAAGTAAACCAATGAGAGTTGAGGCCTCTGTGTAGGAATTTAAAACCTACCATAAATAACTGAGAAACAACAACAATTGTGATTCACCGAAACGTGCACGCCCACTGTCACAAACGGGCGCTCAGAAAAATGCTTGCCTCCGAAGTTTAGTGACAGCGACATTCATCATCATCATCATCATCAGCCTGACTACGTCCACTGCAGGACAAAGGCCTCTCCCATGTTCCGCCAGTTAACCCGGTCCTGTGCTTGCTGCTTCCAATTTATACCCGCAAACTTCTTAATCTCATCTGCCCACCTAACCTTCTGTCTCCCCCTAACCCGCTTCCCTTCTCTGGGAATCCAGTCAGTTACCCTTAATGACCAGCGGGTATCCTGTCTACGCGCTACATGCCCTGCCCATGTCCATTTCTTCTTCTTGATTTCAGCTATGATATCCTTAACCCCCGTTTGTTCCCTAATCCACTCTGCTCTCTTCTTGTCTCTTAAGGTTACACCTACCATTTTTCTTTCCATTGCTCGCTGCGTCGTCCTCAATTTAAGCTGAACCCTCTTTGTAAGTCTCCAGGTTTCTGCTCCGTAGCTAAGTACCGGCAAGATACAGCTGTTATATACCTTCCTCTTGAGGGATAGTGGCAATCTACCTGTCATAATTTGAGAGTGCTTGCCGAATGTGCTCCACCCCATTCTTATTCTTCTAGTTACTTCAATCTCGTGGTTCGGCTCTGCGGTTATTACCTGCCCTAAGTAGACATAGTCTTTTACAACTTCAAGTGCACTATTACCTATCTCGAAGCGCTGCTCTTTGCCGAGGTTGTTGTACATTACTTTCGTTTTCTGCAGATTAATTTTAAGACCCACTTTTCTGCTCTCCTTGTCTAACTCCGTAATCATGAGTTGCAATTCGCGACAGCGACATTACTGGGCGCCTTTTCGGCACGGCAGAAGCCAGCGTAAAAAAAAAAAAGAAAACAAGCATCAAAAGACTTCTTGGGCGCACCGCCTCTCTCCCTCAAAAGCGCCGTAGCCACGCCGACGAACCTCCTCCCATCTGCGGCAGAGCGATCTGCGGAAAAATCTCAAAGGAATGGGAGTGGTGATGGAGAGTTGCATCAGGCTACGAGAGAGGTTTCGTCCTTTCCACAGCCTTGACTATGCGCTCCGCTGACGAAACGACTAGAAATTTTTATAATCCAGGGCAAGTGCATATAAGCCAGCAGCAGAGGGAGCCGCAGCAGGAGATGAAGAGAGTTCTGCGCCAGCATGCGGTGAAGAACATGAATTTTTTACTATGATATCCCGAATTCAGAGCAATTTAAAAAAAAAAGGCTTAATTCTGAAAAGCAAAAATATCTACAAACCATTCAGAATCCCCAAAATCGTGCCTAGTGCTCGAGAGCACCGCTGTTTCTTAAAATCAGTATTTTCAACCACCTCACAGTTCAAGCAATGATTAAGGTCTCATTTGCAATGCCTGTCAAATCTTTTGACAGACTCTGCAAGTTCAAATGTGGATCTGCCAAGCTGGCAAACTTGAAATTCAGTGGATTCGTAAAGCAGTAGCGAGTGAGGGGACAAAAAAGAAAACTGGCATATGGTTTTGTTTACTATTGCTTGTGTGCCAGTTTTTTTTGTCACCACCCCTACTTTGCGGTATTATGAATCTTCCGAATTTTAAGGCCGCTTGCTTGGCAGAGCCACATTCAAATTCTCAGAGTCTGTTGAAGGATTTGACAGGTGTGGCAAATGCTAATATAGACTTCATACTAGTTTGCTCAGTGGGGTAATACTGAATACTACGTTTATTGAAATAGCATTGCTCATGTTAAATCTGCAATAAAGGTGGGTTGATTGTCTTGTACATATACTTTTTTTTCTAAATGTAAGCCTTCCTTTTTTTTTAAAAGCTCTATATTTAATCCTGGATAATCAAAAGGTCTGTGTTTTTCCCCGTATCATGTTCCAAATTTAGTGCTTAGTGTTCCAAAAGTATCATTTTGCTGCTCCAAATTTTGTTTTGGCTGTTGCACATCTGGAAGCGTCTTAGTCTGCTACAGAGCACGCGGCACCCATTCGATAGAGTCGAGATGGGTGGCAACTGCTTCCGGCAGTGCAGCCATGTTTTTCGGACCCAATGCTGGTTTCTTCACGGTGCTGTGGAAGCTGTGGCTGTGCTGACTATATGTAAAATTTTAG
Organism: Rhipicephalus microplus; assembly: GCF_043290135.1. Lineage (NCBI taxonomy): Eukaryota > Metazoa > Arthropoda > Arachnida > Ixodida > Ixodidae > Rhipicephalus > Rhipicephalus microplus. The sequence goes on along the minus strand of NC_134700.1, from coordinate 56,961,143 downwards.
GCAATATCATACCAATAGCTTGTACTTTAGACATGAAAGCTTAATGCGTACAAAGCTCAAGTGTTTTATTTGATCCACCATATTTCCATGTTATAACATGAACAAGCCAGAACTCGTAGTGAATTATGAGGGGCAATGCTAGAACAAATACAGAGGCGAGAAAAGAGAAGACATGAACTGTATATATGCGCATGTCCTGTGTTTTCTCATTCGTGTATGTCTTCTAGTGCTGCTTCATATAATTCCCGACGAACCCTAACCAACTAGCTCACCTTTTTGTTATTCTACAAGCCAGGACTTTTTCTTTTGTGTCATAGAGGCACACAAAATGTTTTAGTAAATGAAAAATGGTGCAAAGTCACTAGGCAGATCACAGTTCCAAAATGCAGAGAAGCCTTCACGTGGATGTCTTCTACGAGACCACTTGAAGATGTCATGAGAACACGCAACGTGGTAAGCAAATGGGCATTACATCTCGCTTCGCAAGAATTTATGGTCGAACAGCGCCAGCCCACGCAGCGCTACCACAGTACTTTTTATTTTCTTTTTCATCCCTCCGCCTCTTGTTCATTCACTCCACGTCCATTCCGTAATGACCTGGTCACTCGGTCCCCAGCGCACTTCTTTTGAGAAGCGCACTCGTTATCGCGTTTGTCATAGATTTTTCGACGGTAAACACGCGAGTCAATTATTATAGCAGATCACGTTGTCTGAAATTCACAATAAATTATCAAAGTCAGGTAAAAGTTGTTTTCTCTTGTCTCGACAAATCACGTTATATTCCCAAAAATCACACGTCAACGACCCATCTATCAGCAATTGGCTGATTTGAACATGCCGTGCTCGCTCGTTACAGAGATTGCTGCAAAAGGCCACTACTTGTCAACGCATGCGTGCGCGATCACACTTAAAAAGCAGCGCATTCGAAGAAAAAAAAAAGAAAAAAAGTGCTCAAGGTCGCAAAGCGTGCGTGAGGTTTATCTGTGGCTCTGCCATCCCTCCCTGGTTAGCTTCCAGTGCTTTTGCCAGGACGAGAGAAGAGAGAATGCAATTCCAGTAGGCGACAAACCTTTATAACTCCACTCGCACTGGACGAATTCTTAAAATTTTTGTGGTGTTGAATTCCAGAGGCAATAAGCTCTTCCTCTGAATTCATTCCATGGTTACTTGAAAAAGTTTTTCAGGGTCCCCTTAAGTGGTATGCATATGAATGGGATTCTATGGGAGTTAAAACAGTAGCCGAAAATGACTTCGTTGTAACCGGTCTTGCACTACAAGTGGTTACGTTATAAATAGTCTGCACTCTATTGTGTATTATGTGTATGACACACATATTCATGATTTCTTTTCATTTCCATTGCATTTAGGTCACAAATTAAATTTGGAATGTCGTAGGGTGTGCCTACATATGGTAAAAGATGCATTCAATGCAGTTTGTAAACTTGTTGGTTTCATAGACTGTATTAACATTATTACTTAGTTGCAGCATGACCGTGATTGTAATGCGAGAGGTGTCTTTTTATTCCATTCAGAAGCGAAATAAACAAAAAAAGAGAATTTTTTGTGTCATTGCATCTTTTAGACTGCTTGAATTTCGGTATTTGACTGTAATGTGGGAGTTGGACTTCAGGTAGCAAATATCTGGAAAAGAATTTCATTACATTTGAGTAAATATCATAGTATCCTATAACTTTGATTATGTCAGGATGCAGTGCTCTCAAATGCACGATCTGGCAGTGTTCAAGATACAGTAATCTTTCTCACACATTGGTATTAGACACATCTATATCCTGCAACAAAGGAGTTATGGTTCAGCACAGCGTATTAGTAATTTAACAATCAGCCAAGTGACGTTTATGATGCATTTGTCTTTGTGGATACTGTACTTTGACCCACTTTCATGTACATCGGGCTGAGCCACCACACAATGCTCTGAAGGCACAGCCAACTTCCTGTCAGGATAGCTCGCTGCATTCAATTTGCTTCTCGCCCAGCACATCATACGAACTACTCGTCCAGCAGTATACTAGTTTACTCTATGAAAGCAGTTGATCGAGTTGCTCTTGGCTGCAGCAAATTACAAGTTCAACAGCAATGTTGATGACAGTGTTTTACAATTGTGCATGCCACTTTAGTGCTTTTCTTTTTGCCCCCGTGATTTCAATGCATACAAGTAAATCAGCGATGAGTATGTTAGAACAGCGAAGAAACTCGGTTAAATGCGTAAAACAAACACTCACTACAATTGCGGGCCAGAATGAATTTGCGGAATACATACGTTCCACTTTTTCTTGTGCAGAAAAACTTTTATCTTACATCAGCTAAGTTGCCGCTATCTCTCCTAAGTCTATGTAAGCCCTAAAAAAGAAAGGATTTCGCAGTAGCTTCGGAAGGTGCATTTACGGAGCTTCTGAATTTTTGTCCTGCTGAGATAAAAAAGACCTGGTATTCAAAGTGCCAGACACTCTTTCATTTCCCGGTTTTCTAGAGAAACAATTTCTGCTGGCAGTCATTGTGTTTTTAAATAAGTTCACCCTGTAACTTCACAGAAAAATGTATCAAAGCATGCGTGAAATTGCCATGCTTTTCTCTGAGCCTAATTGTGGATAACAGTACATGGGAATAATTTTCTCGATAGCCTATAACTCTCGCGAAGTGGGTACATTCAGGAAAAACAAAAGTACTCGACCATTTATACAACAGGGACAGGAAAATTGACAATGGAAGTTGGTGTGGTGAAGAAAGCTTTACAGGAACAGACCGCAGCTTTGTGAATAAGGCTTGTAGGGTGACTGTGCTGTTTCGCAGCAGCAAATAAGGGGTCCACAATGTTCCTCTGCAAAACATCACAAGAGCTTCTCTGCACCACTTGTTATGGCCGTTTCATCCTAATGATTACTTCGTGCTGTGATCACATGAAGATATCTTTAGGAGTTGGAGTGATATGTCTGTGCCACTTTTTTCCAGCCAGGTACTGGCTTGATCTTGATTAAGTTTGTTTGGGCTATTTTTCTCGGATTTATATGTATATGCCACAGCCAGTTTTTATTACATCATGTCAAAATATAGGCGAACTTTCAAAGTGTCAATTGCTGCTGTACACCCATTAGCTGCACCTACAGCACAGGAAGAAAGACAAGCTTTGAACTATTAACCTTCATCTATGTGTTGCTGACAGAGGATGGTGCCATTTACCTCTCGAAACCTCAGAGCAAGAGGCCTGTGCCATGGGATGTGAGCAATTAATAAACAGGACGGCAGCCATGACATATACAGAATCATGGTGTTTATGCAAGTGGGCTGAGACAGTATATTGGGAAAATTACATAAGCATAAAATGCATTTCAACACATCTTGAACCTAATTGGCACTGCTATAGAAAACAATGTTCCACCAAATTTAATCAAGTGATAAAGCAGTTTAATGGTATTTTGTTATAAGAGATACAATATGTGTTGAATTTTGATGGCATTTTCTGGGAATTCGAAAATATTTTATTGTTGCTACAATTTTGTTACCTTGGTGTTTTGTTATTACATGGTTGAATTTTACTGTTACTTCAAGGGTATCGATGAGTTATGGCTCTTAAATTGAGTGTGCTCGCTGTGTGCACATGCCCTTTTTTTTATTTATCTAAAGCAAGCTTTTGTGAGGCCAGATGCATTGTGAAAGTGCATAATCATATTTGGAAAAAAGCAAAAAAAAAAGATCATGAACATTTGCTTATCTGTCCTAGTTCTTCTGCTGCTGCAAGAGCTTGTCAGTGTAGCATGTGACATTTGATTAGAAGTATGTACTATAAGTGACCTTGGATGCACCTGTGACATTCATTAGGATAACTTTAACTGATGGCTGTAGTGCCAGCACTTTGATGGTCATGTGCATTGGAGAGTCCTTTCCAACATTGGATCTTCCGGTGCAATTGGCGCGAAGTGAAATGCCAGCAACAGCAAGCATTAGCAATGGTGTAGTATGCACCACTCAGTCAGTGCATGACAGGTGCACAGCACTCATTTCACCACTCTGTGCATGTCCGTGATGATGACTTAATGGCATGCACTGTACTGTTGCTACACTGGCTTGTGCGGATATCGGAGCACTTGGGATATTTAAACAAATATTACAGTATTTTAATTTGCTTTGATTCAAACTTGCACTTTTGGAAATTACAAATTCGAAATGAACGAATAAGAGTATGTTTGTCCGCATGCAAGTTTTTTTGTAAAGGTGGTTTCACTGCACTGGAGGGGTGCTTTGTCGTGAAGACACTTGTCCAGAGAAAAATGCGCCTTGCTGCGTAGCCTCACTTCAAGGTTAACTGAACATCGTACCTTCATATTGATTCATCACTTTTTCAGTTTAAATGGTTATTATACGTGCTTAGAAGCTTTAAGTATGGTAAGTTTTGAAACATAATGCATTTTACTGGTTATCAATTGCATCCTACAAAAACTGCAATCTCTGCTATCATTCAAAGTTGCTTCCACTACCTTTAGAACAAAAAGAATGACATTTGCACATGCCTTGTTTAATTAAAAAAGATATTGTGCAGGTTAGTTGGGCCATGAGAAATATGCTAATATTTTTTGTATATACTATTTGAATTCGATTCTAAATTATTTCACGAAACTAGCTATTAGCTTTAAAGCTAAAATTTACTATTTGCACAAGCCTACTGCTAATGCTTGCCGCTGTTCATGTTTCATTTGATGCCTATAGCACTTACACCAGCTTGTGCATCACTTGCCACACACTTTGCTCTAAAAGCAACTTTTATAGTCAGCTGGATAATGGTCGGTATGTGGTCACTTATCGTGAAACATTATGGCACTAAAGCTGCCATTCACATTTTGTTATACGTGAAGCTTTCAACATGAGATTCAACAGCACAAACATGATTCAAACACTTCTTGCCATCTGAGATGTGATGGGAACTTTTGTACAGGTGGACGCTTTTGGAGCTGCTGCAGTTCCTGATGCATCAAGGCTCGGGGCAATCTTCAACGCAGAGGATCAGCGAGTGAAGGTGACTGCATAATTATGCTGTGTTTGTATGTGTGTCACAAACATCCACCACATGTTGAAACGAGGGGCAGCATTTTTCAAAGGAGCATTGAAGCAAATCGGTTTAGATTGATGAATTGTACTCCGAAAACTCTAATGTCGTTACCTGCATCATCATGTGTTTATTAAAACTGGAGAAAGTCAAGGTGAAAGTTTCATTTTCAAAGCTCATGCAGAGATCTCTGCACGTAGCATCATAGATTTCAAAGTGATTTTCCATAGTTTGCTAACATTGGCTCAATGAAATTTCCTAAAACTTAATGTGTCAAGTTTGTGGCTCCTTCTGAGGACAGTGTAGTTCATTTTTATTGATCAAAAACTAAATGTGACCTAGTAGACACACTCAATATCTAAAACATCACGGTATTACAGTGTCAACATCACAGTCAAGCTGCACGCAAGTGAAGTCATGCCCGAACTATGCATAGCTGTGCTGGCCTATGTGATAGTGAATAGAGATAAAAATATAGTGGCAGTGGTATTACTATATAGTAATGCATGATAGGACTCAACTGCTGGCTGATTGAGCACATCAACCCTGCATAAGATGAATGCAATACGAAAAGATTGGGTTACATTTATTTCTGAGATATTTAGTACATTATAATCATTACTTAGATGATAGTACATTGTTAAAATGAGGTTTTAAATGCATGAGATTCTACGAGGAGTATACCAAGAAAAATTTGAAGTATTGTGATTGGTTGTTGTGCCATTTGACTCTTGTGCTGTTGTTTTGTGTGAAGCAGCTTAACCCTTTGTAGGATAGTGGTATGAATGTGTATCACTTTTCCACTTCGTTTCAAACATCCATAATAAATAAAAACTTTTTTTGTACTAGTGGCACCATTTACCCAGGTATACCAAAAGGCTAATTCAAGTTTTCACTTGGCTGCAACATCTGGCATACACAACAAATTAGATTTTCATGAGCCTTGATTACTGCTTGCTATCTGCTGTAGTGCTCCAGTGGCCTAAATTGGCGTCCTGAGAAGGTCGTTTCAACATGTCTGTGAAGTGTCCCATTTTTTCATAGTGACGAGTGCACGCGTGAAATTGCTGAACCCTATGTAATCATAAAAGCAGGATACAGGTGCATGAGCCAACCTTCAATTGCTCTCACAGAGGCTTAGATTTGGTATTTACAGCATACTTGATTACGTGATTGGTGGGGGGTGGCAAGGTTTTATTATGCCTTCATGTTTGCATATATATGACTTGTTTTTTTTATTAAACTTTCAGTTGTTACACAGTGCTTGTGTCATGCACTTTCTTGTGTTTTTTGTCCTTCTTGTGCGCTGATCGTGATGTGTACATTCCAACTAGCCCAATTTGCTACTTTACTTCATGTACCATGTTACCTGTTCTCAAAATAGAACCTAAATTTACTTTGTGGGCTCTCAAAATAAGATACCATACTCTTGGAGCGAACAAACTCAGTCGACAATGTCATATGAAACGAAACAAAAACCTTTATTGAGCTACCTTTACACAGACAATATCATCAGCCGAATGAAATACATCACTAGTGAACAACACGCTAAAACATAAAACAAACACAAGTTAACGCGAAGGCGGTGTCACCAATGCTCTACTCACCACAAGGGGCCCACGGCAGACATTTCATGGCACCGTCCTCATAGACCCACCGCGGAAGACAACCGTTCGCGCCATCCACCACACACACCAAAGAGAGCCTCTCATGTCTCATGTGCCACCACCCGGCCTCGCCGCCAGGCGTCATTCTTGGCACTACTGCGCTTAACATGATAATGATGATGATCATATCCCCACGAGCACCGCGCCACCTACCGCTTGATGGTTGTAAACTCTATATGCGGCCTGTTCGTGAGACATGCCACGAGGTGCAAATGACTTTACTGGAGGTGATAGCACCCCCCACAACTTGCAACACAAATCAATTTTTTTCAAAGAACCATTTTTGGGCTTCATCTTGGCTGATGGTGCTAGCCTTAATACTGCAGCTATTGCACTGGTACAATTGCACATACACAGATTTTCATTTTTATTGTAGCAGAGCTTTTATTTGAACAAGCTGTGTTAATCGCAGAAGAGAAAGGAAAGCAATTTTCAGCTCACTTTGATAATTCATTGTCAATTCTAGGCCACGTGCTGTGCTATAATATTTGGCTTGTGTGTTCTCGAGAGCCTCTACTACCGATCGGCAGTGTTTTCTGACCATGCAGTAAAGTGTTGCACGGCCCCTTTAAAACAATTCGTGGAGTGAACAGCCCCAATAAATTTATAAATAACCTTTCTTTTCAGAATTTTGCTTGCTTCGGTAACACCTGAGGACAGCAATGCCACTTTTTATGCCACGCTGTTAAAAAGGCAGTGGTACATATATATATAACACTTTTTTCTTGAAATATATTTAGTTGAAATTTTTGAAAATTGTGTGAAGCATTTTTGAAAGGATTCTAAATGTTGTTCTGCAGATTATAAAAAAAAATTTTATCTTGAAGGTAGTGCCTCAGAAAGGGTTAATTAAATCAATTAAATGAATGGTGTTTATGTGACTTTATGTACAGTCAAGCCCGCTTATAACGAACATGAGCCTGACGCGCATCCGTTCGCTGTATCCCGAAATTCATAGTAAATGAAACACAGTTTTTAAAGAAGTTGTGAGAGAAAACACAAAATTTTTTGCCCCCAAAAGCACACATGTTTCGAAGAGCAGGACCAATAAGGAAGGTCTGGAGTTTATTTCAAATGGCAGTGTGCTTTTCGGCAAGACCCGTGGCATAAGCTGGATGAGGCACACGCAACACACATGCCACAACGCGTGGAACAGCTCTGGGCCTGTTTATAGTCAGAAAACGAAACTTCTGAATTTGAGCCAGCGTGGCTGGCATCGCAGAGCGGTGGAGATTGGCGAAGGAGTTGCGATCAAAAGAGGACAGCAGATTTGCGAGAGAAAGGCAAGCAGTTTCGATAAATTGAAGAGAGGAGAGGAGGTGACGGGAATGTGGCCTTGAAAACGAAAACACGCGGCAGGAGGCAGGTCGGGTAGCTTGTTTGAAAGATCTGCAAAACGTGCAACTCTCACGTAGAAAAACTTGAAGGAGTGCCTGCGTGCGCAGAAGTCAAAGCATGGCTGCCTGGATTGGTGCGCGGGGCGGTGTTCAAAGAATTGACGGCTTGTTCCCCTGGCGGGATTGCGTGGCCTCACTGACTTCAATATTTCGCGATTCGTTACGTGCAAATTAACAGCCGTTTTTATGCTTCTGCACGCATGCGGAAGGCACGCTGAGCCGAGTGGGAAGTGAGCGAGAATGGGTTCTAAACACGAAAGGAATCGCGAATTATCAGAGTTAACGGGGTAGCGTGCGCTAGGACAAAACGATAAGACAAGACGCAGACAATGGAATACAGTTGGTAGCTGAGGATGTTGGCAAATGATCTGGTCACTCCAGGTCGGCGACGCCAACTACAGTACCAGTGATGAAAAACGGAAGATGGCCGACCGGTCTTCAAAACATCGGTGGCAGTGTGAAAACAGGGGCTTTGTTTGGGGATGCGGGGTGCTCAGAGTAGCGGGGGGACAAAGGATGGAGGGGTGCGTAACAAAAAGCGTTCTGGGAGAGCAGCAACTAGAGGGGTGCATAAGTTGGGCCGGCGTTTAACAATAAGAATCTATGGGCACCTTGCAGATGCCTGATCAGTGGTCGAAAGAGGTCTTCTAGGAAGTCGGCAGTGCGCCGACTCCGTTCCTTGTACCTGATCAGTGGCACTTGGAGACATTTGTTGTAAGTGCGATTTTGGGCCATTGAAACAATGTATATTTTCATGGTCACGCGGATATTGTTCATTTTAAGCGAAAATTCGTTTTAAGTGGGGCTGTTACATGTGGGCTCGACTGTATATGGTGTCATTGCCTGCTTCATTTTTATTGAACTAGAAAGCATTTATTTGTATTTACTCTGTTTGACAGTTTGAGGCAGTGGTCAATGCTCAAGCCTTGTTTACTTATTTATTTATTTATGTATTTATTCATTCACATTATCTTACAGGTTCCCGTAGGGACATTGAGTAAGGGGGGGCGAGAAAAGAAAACACAAAATATAACAGAAGCAACAGAGTACAAAACATTACAATGTGGTAATGTAACACAACTTACAGAGGAAGGGCATGCAAAAACAATGTAGTTACAATGGTGGTGTCTAATACAAAGTTGAATAAATGGCAGGTACTTAAAATAAATGGTGCCAAAATGTGAGCACAAGAAACAAAGTAAGAACACATTTGCAGATATGCACAGGTATACAGAGCTACATTTTCATGGAAAGTAATGCCGGTATACTTCATTGCGGAATAGTGTATGGTCAGTGATTAAACAATTTTGTTAGGAAGATCATTTCATAGTGTTACGGCTGTGGGCAGTGCTGATAAGTTAAATGCTTGGGTGCGACCATAAGTGCGTTTGAAACTTCGCTGATTGTTTAGTCGATTTGACATGCGCACGGGAGTTTCTAGGGGAAAGGGGAATAGATAAAGGCAGTTTACATATTTGCGAAGTAAGCAAACGATTGCAACAGCGCGACGTGTTTCCAAGGGTACGAGAAAGTTATCAAATTTTATTTGAGTTGCACTAAAATGACGGCTATATTTCTGAGAGATGAAACGTGCAGCACGGTTTTGAATTGATTCGATCATAAAAATGAAGTATTTTTGATAAGGGGACCAAACAGATGAAGCCAACTCAAGTTGAGGACGGACGTACGTTAAATAGAGTAGTTTACGGACATTCGTAGGGCAATGTTTCAAATTACGACGTAAGTATCCCACGGTTCTGGAGGCTTTTGCACAAACAGTAGTTATATGGATGGACCAAGTAAGATCTTGAGTTAGATGCACGCCCAGATACTTGCACGAGGAAGCTTGGTAGACAGGTAAGTTGTTTAGGATATATTTAAAAGAGGAAGTGTTACACTTGCGACTGAATGATACAAACTTGCATTTGGACAGGTTAAGGGACATAAGCCATTAAGACATAAGACCAATCTTTCAGACTATCAGACAGATTGTTGAACAAATTAAAAAAATTTTTTGATGCTTTTGTCATGTTGTCGTATGACATTCAATTGCCACGTATCTTTCATAAATAGGCAGTGTGGGCTTTTGAGTACTAGTAATGAAACCAGCGTGTATGTGCGAGCGTTGTGCACCTAATTAGGCTTGGGCTGTTGTTGTGAAGGTGGAGGGCTATCACCAGCATGCATTCAACGTGCTCATCAGCAACCGGCTGGGAAAAGTTCGCTCTGTGCCAGACACACGCAACCCCCTGTGAGTATCAATGCTCTTTCTGTGTGCTGTTGCGGTAGATTAGGCTTTACTTATGGTTGCACGCTGAAAATTAGAAAAAAGTGATCACTCTTGCATTCAAAACACAAAAGTAAAATGGGCCTCTGTGGAAGTGCCTTTGAACAACTCAATGTTAAAAAAAAGTGAAAGGGAAGCGAGAATATTGCTATCACGATAATTTCATTCTCATGTGATGCAATGGAAGTCGGAAAAGGATCAGCAAAATGAATCTTTAATCCCAAAATTTAATTATGTTGCTGGGTTGAGCACTCTCATGCAGTAAACACATTGATATTTGTTGGCATACAGCCAGTTGTCGGTTATGATGTCATTATCATGCATTCTTAAAGACCTTTAAATTGTATCAAAGGTGCCTCACTCATGTCCGTGTCGGCCATCTTCTGCCAGTGGCTTGTGCCCTGTGCTACTTGGCTTGCACGAATAGTGATGTTGATCGAATAATTGGTCGTGATGTTGGTCGAATATCACATGTTATATAAAAGAAAATGGGCATATTTGTCATGACGATATATCTTAAATTGAAACGAGGCCTTTCAAAATGCCCCCCCCCCCCTTTTTTTTTTTGGTTCAAAGAAAGCGGAAGCAACCTTAAATAAGAATAAGGATTTGACTTTGCTACAATGCAAATGATAACTTGTAAATTATATTATGTTTTATTATTTACTATTTTTAAAGAAGCCTTTAAACGTCGGACATGATGAATCGATGTGAGGTTGATGTGTTCCTTTAACCACGAAGTGGTGCTTCACGGCAGCACCCCTTAACTGCAGCGAAACCACCTTTAGAGGAAGGTACTTGCCGACTATAATAGTATACATTTGAACAAGGTGCTTTAACGACTTGGCACCCCTCTACCGCACTGAAACTACCTTTACAAGGTTACATGAGGAATAATATACACCTGGTTCATTACGAATACTTTAAAGTTTTCAATAATATAAATTCAAATCGAAGCAAATTATAACACTGTACTATTTGTTTGAATATTTGAAGCATTCAAATACTGGCCCAAGCCTATGGTACCTGTGTGCCCTTTTATTGATTTCAGCTTTGTGACAGAAATGACACGCATTGTTTCGTGCAGGCTTCAGTGTAAAACACTTCTGTGCTTAAAAACACACACTCAAGGGACATGTGACACAAAGTGCAACTTTTTTTCTTACTATGAAAAAAAAAAAACCACGAAAACACTTGTGTGTTATGCTAATTACTTTGCTTAAATACCTTATTTACTGGTGTACATGTTTCAATAAATGCATCTGTATTGCTCCTCATAAGGTTAAGTTTAATTCATTGAAAACTCGCACCATTAAGGGGCCGTTACCAGAGTTGCACATCTTAAAGAGGTAGTGAACCACCCTCGCAGTTTGCATGAAAAACATCTTGGAAGGAGTCGGATGGCTCCTAGGAAGGTATAGTCGAAAGAATTTTCTGAAAGGCCAAAGTAGGACCAGAGAGGCAGTGATCGCTATATTTGCCTGATGCACTTGCCCTCCTCTTGCTTCATTCTGAAGAAAACAGCAGTGCCGTTCACGATGCCCTGCCCAGTGCATTACGACACCTCGCTTCAATGTTGTGTGTTTTCGTTTCTGTGCAACTTGGCGGTGTTGACGGCTGACAACTCATAGTTTCAGTCAGCTGCTTCTCGCTGCATTTTAGCTGTTGTAGCAGCTTGGTGCTGCGTGTCTACTGAACTCCACTAGGAGGAGCTGAATGGTGCTTTGAGCCTAGTGGCACACATGACACTGCCCTGTTACAAAAGAAACGCTCGTAGCATCTATCTATTCAGCTTGCGTGGGTGAAGTGAAGGCAAGCAGCCATTTTTGTTCCAGAAACAAGCGTGCGACTACATTTCTTTCTCGAATGAATAATAGCACGAAAAAAAAAAAAAAACGAGGAGAGGAAAGACAGACTACAATGCCCGTCCTCGTTTTCATCACCATATTATTTGTTCAAGATGGAAGCACACTAACTCGCCCAATTGATACAGCCTTTCTTTTCTTTAATTTGAAACATTGCCTGGTAGTAGGACTCTAATCTGCTCAAGCTGACCAGGAAGTTCTTCAAGAAAGACATTTCACCAGAAGGTACCCCAAAATTGTATCAAGTTTTGCTCATCTTACTTAAAAATAAGAATTGAGGTATGATTCATTGGTATTGACAATCACCTGTATTTTTGTGAGCTTCCCTAAAAAATTAACTTGGAGGACAAGCTGAACGTAATTCCTTGCTGTCACCATATGTCGATGGTCTAGCTATATACATTGCAGGCTTTCTGTGTTTCATTCTGCAGTTGGCAGATCTCTTGTGCTAAGTGCCACTGGTGTAGCATCGACAGCATCGACGTCGCATAAATTGGTGGATACATTCTCGTTTGCTCAATGTTATGAAGGCTTTGGTGCTGTGATTGTTTTCATTGAGGCAAGAAATCAGAAGCCATTTTTTTCACACAAAAAGAAATATAACTTTGTGACACACGGAGAAAGGAGAAAAGGAATAAGCATTCGAAGCGAACCGTCAAGTTAGAAATTCTATAAAGATAGATGCCGCGACTGGTGATGCTTTAACTAAACAAGTTGATGTTGGCAACAAGCTCACTGGTGGCCCTTTGGCTGTGAGGGCAGTCGTGGAGTCGACGAGATGGCAAGTTGGCGCTGAGGTCACAGAAGAAGGTGCCTTCAGACACAGCAGGCTGGCGACCTCCCTGTCCACGTACACAGTGTGGAGGCTGAAGGTAGATGGTTCGGCATGTCTCGTGGCTGGCAACTCGAAGCAAAAGTCTGCTCAGCACCCAGAAGGCAAAGTCTGCTGCTTATGGAAGTTCAGCTGCCGGGATCAGCTGCTAGGACAATTGGTACACCTCGTCCCCAGGATTGCCCGTTTCTGAGGATGTCTCGAGACACACGCTGTAGGGCCCTTTGCGCTCCAGTCCGAAACTTGACGGCACGGACCCCGATACAGTCGAGCCTGCTTGTAACGAACCTGAGCCTGACGCGCCATCCGTTCACTGAATCCCGAAGTTGGTAGTAAATGAAACAGCTTTTAAAGAAGTTGCGAGTGAAAACACAAAATTTTCTGCCCGAAAAATTCTATGATGCACGTGTTTGGAAGAGCAGGAGAGATAAGGGCGGTCTCGAGTTTATTTCAAACGGCAGAGTGCTCTTCGCTGAGGCCCATGGCGTAAGCTGCATGAGGCAATGGCTCCTAAGTTTCGTTGTTCTCGCAATCTGATTCCTCGAAATCACTCTTGCCGCATTCTTAATTCATAATGCCATAATCCGTGCACGGTTCCACGGTGTCGGCATCATCATCGGCCGTAATTAAACCATCGCAACTGATGTCCCACCCGCTCTGCCAGGTCGGAGTTGATGATGCGCTGCCACAAATCGTTGCCAGAGTGGTCCTGTTCGGAGTCTTCAGGCTCGGCATCAAGCCCGACGTCGACGAAGTCAGCCTCGCGCAAACAATTTCGCGCGCATGTAGCCGACACCACCGCCCTCGAAATATTCATTATCTCCACAGCTGAATACAGGGACGCCCGAAGTGGCAAGTTGGTTGCCAGGTGGTCAACAGCTATGAGCAAGCGCTCCGCAACGCGGCACCTAATGCGTGGATTACGCCCAAGCCAAGCGGTCACGCTTTCGTCGTTTTGTTAGGGGGCAGGAAAAAGCGTGCAAGGCCTCTTGTACACAATCTTGACAACACATGCACACCGAAAGCGAGCAAGACGCGCACACGCAACACACATGCCAGAACGCGTGGTACAGCTCCGGGCCGGTTTCTAGTCCGAAAACAAAACATCTGAATTGGAGTCAGCATGGCTGGCGTCGTGGACTCCAATTCGCGAACCTGCCTCCTTCCCGCGTGGAGGCGGAAGGAGGCAGACCTGCCTCCGCAGACGCGGACCTGCCTTCTTCCCGCGTGTTTTGGTCGCGTCGCCACCAAAACACGCGGAAAGGAGGCAGGTCGGGCAGCTTGCTTGAAAGGTCAGCAAAACGCGCAACTCGCGCGCAGAGGTCTAAGCACGACTGCCTGGATCGGCGCGCGACGGTGTTCAAAGAATCAGCGGCCGTGGTCAAAGAATCGTGTTGTTGCGCCGGCTGGTTTGCATGGCCTCACCGACTTCGATATTTCGCGATTCGTTCTGCGCAAATTAACAGCCGTTTTTACGCTTCCGCACGTGTGCGGAGGGCATGCTGAGCCAAGTACGAAGTGAGCGAGAACAGGTCCTAAACACGAAAAGAATTGCGAATTATCAGAGTAGGTGGGGTAGTGTACGCGTGCGCACTAAAACAATGCGATAAGACAAGACGCAGACGATCGGATACAGACAACATTGGCAAATGGTCTGGTCACTCCAGGCCGGCAATGTCAACGACAGTACCAGTGATCTAAAACACGGGATATGGCCGACCCGTCTTCGAAAGATGGGTGGCAGTGTGAAAACACGGGCCGCGTCTGGCAGTGCAGGGTGCTCAGAGTAGCAGGGGGAGGGGGGGGGGGGGACAAAGGACAGGGTACGTAACAAAAAACGGTCAGGGAAAGTGGCAACTAGAGGGGCGTGGAGGCAGGGTGCATCTTCGATGCACGTAGCATTCTGAAGAAGCTGATGTGGTATCGCTACTTCAAAACAGCGAATGTTGTTTTTGTCTTATGGTTACGTCCAGTGGCCTGTCTTTTAATCTGCCTGTTTAGAAATGCAAATGTCATTCTCTGTGCTTGAATCAGCCTAACAGAAGATAGTTCGTTTATGTGTTGCTCAGGATCAGAACATCCACCTGGCATGTTCCGCCGCCAAAGATATTAGCATAAGCACAGATTTGAGGGGCATTCAACTTCCGAGAAAACTTTCATGCATGTGCGGTTGTTGGAACAAAGTCTATGCTGGCAAGTTCTCGCATTTCACAAATTCATTCAACCAGTGAAGAATAGGCATTTATCTGAAGAGCATGCGAAAACTCAACAGTGGGCCATACGAAACTCAGAAAGTCACTGCAGTGTTAGCATTACACCTTCACCAGAGAACTCTAGGTTAATGAATAACTTTCTTAAACTTGGCGTGTTCTTGCGGCTGCTAATGGCTGTGGAAAACAGAAATAGTGTGTGGTACCTTTCATAGAAATTAGGCGAGATGCAGTGCGTATGATAAAAGCCCAAGAGCTGCAGCACCAAGGAAAGTTTGTTGACATGGAAGGTCGCACACATGCATGTGGCTGTGCTCGTGGTATGCGAACTTTTTTTGTTCTTTGAAGAGTCCAGTAGACTCCCTTTAAGATGAACACCAAGGGACCACTATCTTTTGCTTGTCTTATCAGGAGTTTATCTTATCAGAAGTGCCCCCAAAACCGAATGGTAACATGCCAAGTACGCCCAAGTAAGTCGCTTGAAAACGCTGAATGAAGTATACTTAGAGTGGAGAGGAAAGGAACCAGAAAATGCATTTATTTGGTTTAGCTTGATAAAAACTGTGCATCTAATGAAAGTAGAGTATTTGGACTAATCTAATTGGTAGTCAATTTTGTGAGTTCATAAATATGCTCGTGTATAAATTGCTACTACATTTCAACAATGAAGTTTTAACATGACTATTTTGGTGATTAGAAAAAAAATAAAAAGGGAGAGACAAGCAAAATTTTTCGTCAAAGAATGAAAAATTTATACTTGTGGCTGTTCACCTTCTAAGAGGCTGCTTTACTGGCTTCACTGTCACTTTTGGATATGCCTTCATTGCATACCGCTACCTTGACAAAGCCGATGTATACAAAAAGTTGCTTATGAAAGTCTGCAAGCTTTTCTTTGAGGTTCGGATGTTTTCTTATTTTCAGCCTGCAGCAAGTTTTCCTGAACGCCATGCAGCTGAAGATCTACGTTGATGCTACTCACAATCATATGTCTCGGGCACACAAAAAACACACGATGCAGCTGTATTTAGTATATTTAGTTTTTTTCTTGTTTGCTTAAACTCCCCCATCAAGACTATAATGTTTGTTGCGCAGAATCTTCGTCATTGTCAGTCGTTCAACAGTTCGTCTTAACAGACGAGGCCTGTTACTCAGTTCGTCCTCAGCAGTTTTTTTCATTGAGTCTATGGAAAACCAAACAAACACTCCCATTTTGTTCATCTTAAAGGCGCCCTGCAACACTTTTTGAGCATGGTCAGAAAACGCTGCCGATCGGTAGTACAGGCTGCCGACAACACGGGAGCCAAATATTATAGTGAAGCACGCGTCCTGCAATTCACAATAAATTATCAAAGTCAGCTAAAAATAGCTTACTCTTCTCTCCACAAATCACGGAAAATAAGCCCAGTAGCCCATCTATCAGCCATTGGCTTATTTGAACATGGCGCTTTCGATTGTTACAGAGGTCGCCACAAGAAACCGTCACTTGTCTGTGCGTGCACGCGCGATTACACTGAAAAAGTTGCGTATTCAAAGGGGGAAAAAAAGATAAAAATGCTCAAGGTCACGAGGCGCGAGTGAGGTGTTTTGTTTGCCCCTCCCATCCCTCCCGGCTCAGCTTCCAGCACTTTCGTTGGGACGAGAGAAGAGAAAATGTGATTGCAGTGTGTGATCAATCTGTAACTTTGCTCGTACTGGACGGATCCTTAAAAATTTTTGCGGCGTTCAATTTGTGAGGTAATGCGCTTTTCCAGTGAACTAATTTCATGGTTACTCAAAAAAGTGTTTTAGGGCCCCTTTAAACAAGAATTCATCTTAACTGAGTTTGTCTTAATGGGAGGTTGTTGTATTCTCTCCCAGTGATTTGGCAGTGCAAGTCCGAAGGTATTATTTCGACCTTACCACTGAATCTGCAATTATATAAGTGCATCTTCAAGATATCTGACGTGAAGTGTATTATTTAAAGGATAAACGATCATGTGCATTCTCTGTCGAAAGATTAATGATCGTGTGCATTAAATGAGGTGAAATGATTGTGTGCATTCTCTGTTGAAAGAATAAGAATGGGAACAGGAGCATCTGATCCAAACACCGCTCTTGATTTATGTTGCCTATTGGCCAATGAGGTCTTTTGCGACGAAGAGCCGTAAATTTGTGTGACAGGTGCCCGCCCACTGATGAGACGGAGAACAGGCCTCTGTTTTGAAAAAGGCTGCCCAAAGAAACAGCAACTTGGCCCTCTAGTTGTAACCTTTACGTAGTGTACACGACTGCAATATTTCATAGCCGTGTCTCGTTTCCGTAGGATGTGTTTCTTCACCAAGCCCAATGGGTACTTCATCACCCCCTTTAAGTGGAACAAGTGTAGCATGTAAATGGTGTGGTGGCAATCATCTTCAAAGTGCAAAATGGTTTTGTGGTTCAATAAATTGTTCATAATTTCAAACCTAACCTAATCTATCCCTACCCATCCCTACCCAACCTAACCTAACGTGAGCCATTCTTGAGAAAGGGGTGCTTTGCACCAGTGTGGAGTTCATATGCATTCATTGACTCCGACATGGGTCTTTGGCTCATCATTATCACGTTAATTTATCTCGGGAGCGCTTGCGAAAGATGAAATTGAGAGAGAGACGGGGGAGAGGCGTGCGAGACAAACACACCTTATACACTGAATGGACAAAGCCTATTCATAAACTTCGCGTTTAGTCACTCACTAACACAATAAAAATCAATAGCTCAATAATACTCAATAACAATCCTCGTACATGAGCAAACCCGAATTGACTGTAGCTCAGTCGCAATCCATTACTAGCCCTAGCCGCTAGCCCTAAGTCAATTTGGCGCCATCAGAGGAATGTTTTTACGGTTCGTTGCGTTGCGATTCATTGCCCTTTGCTGTGTCGACGTTTAGTCGAGTCCGCCGTTGTTGGCAGGCTGCTCTACTTTTTACGGTCGCTGTCTGTTCATTCCGCTGCCCGAACCACTCGTCCTCACCGCTCGTGTTCCGGTCTTCGTCAGTCTTTGCTACGTTAGGCTTAGCTCTCCATGAACTCTGCTGCTGACTGGTGGGAGCTGCTACAGTCCTGGCACGAAGTGGGGAAGCTTCAAGTCCACCAGGAACTGCTTGGCAAGGGTGCGGCAAGTCCGGGCAGTCTCACTTGAAACCCCCGAGGCTGACGGCCACTTCCCGGACCTCTTACGCCGACATCCTTCAGACCCGGGTGGCTATGCTGCTCCCGTCACTGTAGCAATGCTGCTTTCCCACATCTTTGCAGCTTGAAGCCCCACAGCGCCCTGCCGCGGTGGTCAAGTGGCTAAGGTACTCGGCTGCTGACCCGCAGGTCGCGGGATCAAATCTCGGCTGCGGCGGCTGCATTTCCGATGGAAGCGGAAATGTTGTAGGCCTGTGTGCTCAGATTTGGGTGCACGTTAAAGAACCCCAGGTGGTCAAAATTTCTGGAGGCCTCCACTGCGGCGTTTCTCATAATCATATGGTGGTTTTGGGACGTTAAACCCCACATATCAATCAATCAATTATGGAAGTCCCACAGCACTGTGCCAGCTCATTCGCTGGGATTTTTCATCAAGGCTGGGGTCGCGTGCCACCAGCCTTTTTTCGACCAATCTCCGGCGTCGACATGGGTGGTGCTCCTCGTGAACCGTTGCCGCCCTTCCACGTTTGGCACGCGCCTCGTGCGTTATTGCAGTCTTACAATACATGAGGTGAAGTGACACCACTACAAGTGTGCCATGAAGTGAAGAAAGGAAGAAAAGGAGGTAGGACTCATCACAGGAGCACTTCATGGTCTCTCGACACACTTGTAGATGCAGGAAAGGCTTGCAAATGCTTGACAAGGCAGTGTGGGATAATGTCCTTATTGAATTACGTAATGGGAAAAAATTGATTTGGGAAAACATTCTTGAGACAATGCTTGCAATTACCAGGCACGACCAAGAATCGAAACAGGGCCGAGTGATGTGCATCTGCATCAAAAGAATGAGTTAGCTGTCATACCTTTCTTGATTGAGTTTAACGTGAAAGCTGTAGCTCGAGCTTAACAGCAGCCAAACGCTTCGTATGTTATGGCAACCGAAGCTAGCAAAATTGTAACCGTTCCATCAGTTAGGCAAAGTTGGGCTGAGCATGTTTTTACAGTGAAAGCCGTTATGAGATCAGAACACGGGTGACGTGTGGCGCCGCAGTTTTCAACCGCTGTCTGCAACCAATATGGCAAGAGTTAAGAAAAAAAACTCACTAACGAAAATCGATTAAGGGCACAATGAGATTCGAACCCAGGTACGCTGTGTACCAGCCCAGTATTCTACCACTAAACCACGCCGGCGCTTCTCGTTTCAGAACTTGCCTTAGGCAGGCTTGACGTGGCGAATGGAATTGCGCTAATAGGAGTAATAAAACATTTTAGAGCATCAAAAGAGCCATGAGGCGTCACACAATGCGACGTGCGTAAGGAGTGGGTCGTTGAATGATCCAACTCATTACAAGAGCTTGTCCTTGTTCATCTAATAACTGTGGCGCATGCCCACTTCAGGCATAATTCTTGGTCGTCAGCCACTGCATAAAAAATATAGCAGAATATTCCTAACAAGTGTGTAGCGGATACCATGCTTCTCAAAAGAATGATGAAGGATAGCATAGTGAATGCCAGTACTACACAAAAATTATGATTATTTATGGTGTAGTGGGTACCTAGCAAGTGTGCTTGTAGCAGTTACTCAAAGAGCATTAAGCAAAGGCTCTGAAAGGCCGCTCTTCTAGCTTTTGCTGTGACTGTGCTGCACGTTTCGCGCAGGCCTGGCGTTTTTTTAGCACTATACTGCTTTGAAATGGTCTAGTCAAAAACAAGTTGAAATTGAGGCCATTTTTGCACCACACTGCCACTTCATACTTTGCAGACACTGTTATAGCCAAAGAATGTAACAGCACCTGCATTTTAGCAGTTGTCAGACCCGATTCATTCAGCTGCAAGTTCAGTTTACTTAGTTTAGTATAAATACATGTGCTTTTACCAAACCATACACAAGGAGATTCCAGAGCACTTGGCCTAAAAGGGACCTCTGGCTAAAAAATATCTGCATTATACGTGTATTAATACATCACAATGATGATGAAACGTGGTAGTAGGATTACAAAGAAAATGTAGTAACAGCTGCAAGTAGGCGAAATTAAACCACTGCAGGTACAACAGGAACACTCCTTAGAACATTTTGCTACTGTGGGGTCTCGACGAGGCGAGCGCGTGCCACGCCACGCTCTTGGAGTGAAAGGACACAGTAGACACGGTCGGTACAAACCAAACAACATACATTTATTTACCTAATTTATGAAGGACGATATTATCCGCCGAATCAATACATCAGTAATGAACACGCTAGGACATCATTACACAATAACACGACAAACACACAATAACACGACAAACACACTAACACACCCAAGGCGGCGTCGCGAACACTTCACTCACCACGTGGGCCTACCGCAGGCGGCCCGCGGTGCCGTCCACGGCAGACCCACTGTGAGAGACAACCGTTCGCGGCAGCCGCCACGCCCAGAAGAGGCTCGCTCAACTCTCACCCGCCACCAAGGCCTGCTTTCCGCCAGGGGTCACCGCGGCGCTACTACTCGACCAACAGTGGTACTCAACGCGAACACAACGCCACCTATTGCTCGGCGGTCGTCACCCGAAATGCGGCCTTTGGGCGAGACACATGCGCCACACGGCGCAAACAACTTTACAGGGGGTGTCAGCACCCCCACATTCCACCAACCTTAAATCCAACCATATCCCGAAAACAAGGATCAGCTACACAAGCCTTAACAAAAAAAAAAAAAAAAGACATCGCATGTCCATAATGTCCTTGCACCACGACACCGCCGCTGGTCGACACTGCTGCACTGTCCGGCTCGACTTCACCTCAGTACCGGCCCCGCAACAGCAACGTTGCCGTCGGCGCGACGAACCGTCGCTAGCGCCGACACGTCTTCCAGTTGCGACCAGCACTTACGAGGGCACCGGACTGCAGGCAGTTGCGCAGGTCCCAGGCATGTCCATTGCCCGACCTCACGACCGCATTCCTGGCCAGCGACGCTGACAATGTGCAGAAGACAGCCGGCTGTGGATGACATCTCTCCCGATGAATACATCAACAAAAAAACAAAAACTCGAAAGAAACAATGGAGCAGGGCCTAGGGAAGGGAGCTTCGGGCTTTTCGGCCACGTGGTACAATGGTCAGTACTGCTAGCTATTACATCAGTGGCAGCCGAGACGCCCATCAAAATAAAACATAAGTAACTTTTCCTAACTCGTGCATCGCAAGATAAAAAAAAAAAAGTGAGGGAAGCAGAGCGCAACACCTCAACGCCACGATCCACCTAGTTGTGCCACGTGCGACAGGTGGCTACGCAGAGCCTAAGGCCTAAAGAGTCGCTCGACAACAACCGGCATCCACCCAGCACCCAGCCTAGGTGCAGAAGAGGCAGGCGCGAGGAGACATCCACTCTGTGAGGTGGCCCTATCGCTCGCCGCACACAGCAGCTTACCGAGCGATCGGCGTCCATTGCCCCGGGCGGTGTCACGACGCCCCGGCGTCGAGCCGCAATACATGTCAGCAACGACGCCCGGCTCCCTGAGCCCAAAGAGATAGAAGAAGCTATTTACAGAACATCGGACCACCCACGAGGCTTCCGTACTCACTCTCTTCAGGCCTGACCTCGTGCTCTAGGCCTTGCTCACCCCAGGATGCGGCCCGCATGGCTCTTGTCCTAATTCAACAACGTTTTGAAAACTAACAACAAAAAAAAGAACAACACTTGCGAGCAAAAAAATAATATAAGAACTCAACCTTCTGACAAATTCAAACACGTCACAAAATCAATCTCCTCGCTTCTCAACAAAACACACTGCTGACGCTAGCAATAAGAAGTCCCCCCCTAGGCCTACTCTTCGCCCGCTCTAACAAACGTTTGTACTGAACCGCAAAAACTGTCATCCGATACTCCAAGAGCCCCACGTTGGGCGCCAGTGTGGGGTCTCGACGAGGGGAGCATGCGCCATGCCACGCTCTTGAAGTGAAAGGACACAGTAGACACGGTCGGTACAAACCAAACAACATACATTTGTTTACCTAATTTATGAAGGAAGATAACATCCGCCAAATCGATACATCGGTAATGAACATGCTAGGACATCATTACACAATAACACGACAAACACACGTGACAAACGCACTAACACACCCAAGGCGGCGGCGCCAACAATTGACTCACCACGTGGGCCTACCGCAGGCAGCCCGCGGTGCCGTCCACGGCAGACCCACCATGAGAGACAACCGTTCGCGGCAGCCGCCACGCGCAGAAGAGACTCGCTCAACTCTCACCCGCCACCAAGGCCTGCCTTCCGCCAGGGGTCACCGCGGCGCTACTACTCGACCAACAGTGGTACTCAACGCGAACACAACGCCACCTATTGCCCGGCGGTCGTCACCCGAAATGCGGCCTTGGGGCGAGACACATGCGCCACACGACGCAAACAACTTTACAGGGGATGTCAGCACCCTCAAACTACACAGCAAACGAAATAATCTTGAATAAATGAAGAATGAATGTTGAGCATTTATTGTGTAGGAAGGGGAAGGATGAGAAGGTGAATTCTATTCTGATATTGTTTTACAGACTTCATAAGTAGTACAGTGTAAAGCTAATGGTAAAACCCCATTAGCTTGACACTGTAGAAAACTAGAAAAACTTTCAGTGCAAGCAAAAAAGAAAGAATGAAAGAACAGGCAGCTTCGCACTGGTGGTGCCAAGCCGGAAAGAGCCGGGCAGCTTTCCTTCTCTTTCCTCGACTTTCTTTTTGGTTCTGCTCTTCAGTTTCTCCTGTGTTTTTTTTGTCTTTATTGCTGTTTACTTATATGTTTCAGCCTATTTTCTTCCGCTCTTTCTCTTTGTCGCTTGCTTCCTTTTTTTTCTTTCTATTTCTATACATGGCTTTGCCTGCATTACATTAAGCGACAACAGCATACAGCAGCATAATCTGTTCCGCACTTGAAGGGGTACTGACACAAATATTGTCCTCGAGTTTTTTTTTGCTCCAGTGTGATGCAGGGGGACTGTTAATTGTAACGCGGCACATCATTCGCTACAGCGTGTGACAGATAATTAATAATAGGCTCGTCATTATACCGGCCAGTCTCGTATTTCGTTTGAGAGAGCTCCATGAATGATAATTAGCTAGGCGCAACTATCACCACCTAGTCAAGCCAACGCTCGACGTCATCACACCGAACTGTGATGCACTTCCTCCGCGCGATTCACATCAAAAAGTCCTTTTAAACAAAAAATGGAACGCCAGTGTTGTGAAATATAAAACCTCCCAGGCATGCGCTGTGGACACGGACTTGTGAGCAGCCACTGAGAAGTAGTCTGCTGGAGCGAATGCAGCAAAAGAAAAGTGCTGCCTATGATGTCATTATAACGTGTATTCAGTGCAGCACAGTGATGTGAAGGAAGTAGGGGGGGTCATAATTGAGTCACTTCTAAAGGCTTCTATATGCGAGGTACATCAAAATTGGTTTAAAATATCTTCCCAGTTATATTGGCTGTTGATATTTTGCTGATGATACTTTGCATGATCATGGAGATAGACCACACAGAATATATCAGAAGTGAAATTTTGTGTTAGTACCTCTTTATTAATGTGCTCGAAGAACAAGAGAAAGAGGGCTTCTTCTTAATGCCAGCACGCACTCGATATGCTACATCTGGCTGGGCTATCTGTGCCTGCATTACGCCAAGCGACAACGTGTGGGAATCGAGAGCGCCCTTCTACCTGGCGCCTCGTTTCCAGCTGCCGCGCGCGCCCCAACGGCGTAGCCCGGGTGTGCATA
The DNA here is from genome assembly GCF_043290135.1 of Rhipicephalus microplus. Lineage (NCBI taxonomy): Eukaryota > Metazoa > Arthropoda > Arachnida > Ixodida > Ixodidae > Rhipicephalus > Rhipicephalus microplus. The sequence goes on along the minus strand of NC_134700.1, from coordinate 56,936,924 downwards.
AGCACTGGCATCCGCCAAGATAGCTGCCAGGGCGCGTCTTGGTCTGGGCCAGTTAACCGTCGGCTTCTTCCCGCGCTGGCATGTCCGGGCACACTACGCTAGTGCGCTGCGCGGGCCTACGTCACAACGCAGCGCCATTTCCCATTGGGGGCGCGTGACATCCTCCTCTCCTACGAGCTGTGTTGCGCCCAACGATTCGCTCGTCGCGGCAGATGCTCTCAGGCCTTCACGAGGGGTTGACGCGCTGCTAAGCAGGCGGCTTCTCGTTCGTGCGTTCGATCGGCCCTTGTGCGGGAGTCGTCGCACCCTAGGCAAGCGTACTTGCTCGGTCTTGCAGAGTTCCCTATGCGGCCTGCAAGCCCGTGAGTGTCGCACTGTGCTGCATCTTGGGTTAATAAACCCATTGTTGTTGTTCTCCTGTATCGTGCGTGGTTTCTGCGCCGTGCCGGAGAAAACAACGAACCCGGCCGCAACGTCTTCGCACGCAGCGGCAGTGGAAGACGTCGCATCCCTACACAGTTGCGCATAGTAGGTAAGCCTAGTGCAAACCTATTTCCGCATAACTGGCGCCCAACTTGGTTTCGGCATGGCTTCAGAGCAGACTCCTTCGAGGCGCTCGTTCCTGTTCGGTCCTGTGGCGACGGACTTGATCTCGTTCGAGGCGGACGGCTGCAACAGCACGGGGTACGGCCCTCACGGCGACCATCTGCTTTCGTTCACCGGGAGAGATCCCTTTTTCGGGGCTCCCTACGATGATGCGAGTCGCTTGAACGATGACCACAGTCCTAGCCAAGCCAGTAACGGGCTGTATCAGCAGTTTGAGACTCTCGCGCTTACGGGCCCGTCTCCGACGCAGTCTCCGCTCGCTGGCCTTTCCCCGTCAGCAGCACGGTTGACAGCTCAAATCGCCGCACCCAGTCCTTCCTACTGGGGGCACTCAGGTGTTGGCGGGAACGTGCTTACTGACCCGTCGTGGTCGCGAGCGCAAAGGGTTGACGATGTCGTTTGCGAGCCTGCTCGCTTAACTGACACCGTCGCCGCGTTCACCGACGCTCGCTGGCCTGAGACTCGCGTAGGCGAAGCTTTCGACAAACGTGGGCCACCGTGCTCCGCTGTCGACCCGTTTGCCAGTCACGTGAGGCTTCAAGCACCAGTTGGAGCGCAAACCCTGCCCTCCTCCATGCCGTGTACTGGCCCTTATCGGTCGGACGCGCATATTGGGGAACAGGCGCGCGCACTTGTTACGGCCGTGCCCGCGGCGAAGCAGTCACCGCTGCACGCAACTGCGGCGCAGCTCCTAAACGTTCTGTTGGATGCGGTGCGCTCGCAGCCTTGTGCTTTAAAGGGAGACCCCGAGTCCCCTCAGCCAAGCGTTCCAAGTAGCTTAAGGGTACCACTGCCTGAGTACAGTGGTTATTCGGACCGCATCAGTGCCACAGAGTACCTCGATGCGCTGCACCGCTATCAGCAGGCTACGCAGCTGAGCGACAGCGTTATGCTAGGGTCTGTTTTGCCCGCGTCGCTGACAGCCCAAGCGGCGAGCGAGGTGGTACCGGCTCGTCTTCCACCAAGCTCGCTCCATGGAGGAAGGAGTTTAGGGCGCTCTTTCGTAGCGAATTCCTTCCTCCTGAATACGAGCGCCGCATGCGTCGCGAGTTAGAGCTTCGCACACAGCATCCCGACGAATCTCTTCTCGAGTACGTTCGGGCTTTGCAGGAGCTCTACCTCCTTGCCGATCCTACGGCATCAGACGCCAAGAAGGTGGAGCGAGCTATACGCCAGGCTCATCCAACCTTCGCCGCTTACCTTCGGAGCGCCCGTTATCATGACCTAAACGAGCTGGCATCCGATGCGAGGCGTATTCAGGGCGACATTCTGGCGGCGCGAGCCTATCGCCCACCGCCACCGCCGTCCGCGTCTCTCGAGCCTCGTTGTGCGTCGGCTGGTCGTGACTCGTCACACTGGGGTTCCCCGAACCATGAGGCGGCCTCTGCCGCGAGAGACCGAGACGCGCTCGACGTGTCGCACCGCGCTCTGTACCCGTACTCGTACGGCCGGGCGGCCACTGTTGCCCGGAAGCGTGAACAAGAACGGAAACCCTGTGCTCCAGTGCACGAGGGGATATTCGATCGTGGAGCCCCCACTGCGGTTAACGAACGGACACCTCGTAGCTTGAAAGGATCGCCAAAATCCCCCCCCTGTCGGAGGGAAAGGCGTTGTCTGCTTTCGTTGCCATGAGCGTGGTCACGCCGCGCGTGAGTGCAACGCGCCTCAACCTTCACAAGGGCCTCCTCGCCCGTCGGGAAACGGGGTGAGCCGTCAGTGAGCTCCCCCTTGCCGGCGGCTGCAGCAGTAAGAGATCACGGGAGTGTGACACAACCTCTGGCACCGATGGCGAGTCGCGCTGGACATGACATTCCAGCCACGCCAGCACCGTTCATCGCCCTTACGATCGCTGGTCAAGAGTTGGCGGCGTTGCTGGATAGCGGGGCTTTCATCTCGCTGTTCGGCGAAGAGGTTAGGGCTCATTTGCGCGACCGCTCTCTCCGCATTCAAGCTTGCGACACTGCCTTCCACCTCGCCAGCGGTACCGCCACCTCGTGCGGCGCTGCGCTGTTGGTTGTGCGTTGGGAGAATCGCGCACGCGGACAGCGCTTTGTGCATCTCCCTGGTCTTTCCGTGCTTGTGATTCTCGGTCGCGACTTTCTCGCGCGCACAGGTATCGTGATTGACGTCGCAAGTGGAGGCTACAGGGACGGCCCTTCCGGCGCCCTACGGCCTTTCGCTGCACCTCCTGTGGTCTCGGCTGCCATAAGTCGCCGGACGCCACGAGGAGGAAGGAGGAAGGAGAAAAGGAGACAAAGCGTTGCCCCTGCGGCTTGCGTCTCCCCCTCCGACGCCAAGACTGGTCCTTTGGCCGGCGCGGCGGAATACGGTCCGTGCGTACAGCTTTCCCTTGAGCATAATGCTGCCGCAGTTAACGAGGTCTCGGCTATGCCGGTGACCCCCCGCTAAGCAGCAACTCGGATGGCTCGCTGCCGCCTTGGCCGGACAGCCTGTCGAAACACGAGAAAGCACGCCTGTCGTCGCTGTTGACACGCTTCAGCGACACGTTCACAGAACACCTGGGTTGCACCTCTCTGGTGAGGCACTGCATAGACACAGGTGACGCACAACCGTGGAAATGCAATCCTCATTCCGTTAGTGCGGCAAAGAGGAAAGCAATTGACCAGGCACTGGATGAATTGATTGAGACCGGAGTTGTCCAATGCTCAAACAGTCCTTGGGGTTCACCGGTGGTAATGGTCCCCAAAAGAGACGGCTCCATTGGCTCTGTGTGGACTATCGCCGGCTGAACGAGGTCACGAGGAAGGATGCTTATCCTATGCCTAACGTTGACTCGATCGGGGCTGCTCTAGGCGGTGCTTGCTACTTCAGCACCTTGGATGCTAGCTGCGGTTACCTACTGGTTCAGATGGAGCCGGCTGACGCGGAGAAAACTGCGTTCACCTCTCACAGAGGTTTGTACGAGTTTACCCGCATGCCGTTTGGCTGTTCTAGAGCTGCTGCTACGTTCCAGAGATTGATGGATCGCGTTGTAGGGGACGCTAAATGGCAACACGTCATGGCGTGCCTCGATGACATTATCATCTTCTCTCGAATGTTCGAGGAACACCTTCACCACTTGGAGGATGTCCTCGGGAGGTTGCGTGCTGCCGGGTCGACTTTGAACCGAAGAAAGCTCAAATAGTTGAGACTCGCATCTCACTATTAGGCTTTACCATTCAGAGCGGTCGTGTTCTGCCGTGTGAGGAGAAGGTACGTGCCATGGTGGAGTACCCGACGCCGGCAAACATTCAGGGCCTGAGGCGCTTTTTGGGCATGGTGAACTACTATCGACAGTTCATCCCAAACTGTGTGGCCCTCCAAGCGCCCTTGACTGCACTCTTGAAAAAGTCGGCACGATGGAGCTGGGGGCCAAAACAAGAGCGAGCCTTCAAGGCGCTTTCCGAAGCTCTAGTGGCCACAGCCGAGTTAAAGTTGCCCGACCTGAACAGGGAGTTCGTTGTCCAAGCGGACGCGAGTGACCTGGGTCTCGGCGCAGTACTCCTTCAGGAGCACGACGGCGTCCTCCGGCCAGTCGCCTTTGCGAGCCGGTCACTTAACGCCGCCGAGCGTAACTATAGCGTCACAGAAAGGGAATGTCTCGCTATAGTTTTTGCTCTCCAGAAGTTCGACTGCTATGTCGACGGCGTGGCATTCGTGGTGAAAACGGACCACATGGCACTCACCTGGCTTAAGCGCTTGCGCGAGCCCTCGGGCTGCCTCGTGCGCTGGGCGTTGACCTTGCAGCGGTACAACTTTGTTGTGTGCTATTAAAAAGGGAGTTTGAACGTCGTGACTGACGCCTTGTCGCGTGCCCCCGTTTCGGCGTCCGACACTGTGTCCGCCACTCCCGAGAGCAATCGCATCAAGTAGACCCCGGGCCCTCTGGCTCCAAAGGGTCGAAAGGCGTGAACCCCGATGCCGAAGTGACTTTCGAGTCTACAGCCTCGGGGGAGGACGCATACCTGGTAGACCCTGTCACATCCAACGGTATCGTCTTTAGCAGAGGGGAGCTGCTCAAGGCACAGCAGGACGATCCGTTTTGTCAACACATCGTTGACGAGCTCTAAGAGCTGATCTCTCAAGCGGAGCGAGGCGGTCAAGCCACTGGGCACGAACAGATAGCTGGTATTGTCGGCGCCGAGTGCCGTACGCAGGCTGGTATTACTGCGGGCACGTTGGACTCGTACCTGCTTGAGGCTGACGGCGTTCTCCTGCGCTATGTCCCATCTGAAGAAGCTCCCCAGGAGTCTTTCAAGGTGGTGATACCCCGCAGTCTAAGGAAACAGAATAGAAAGTTGGGCGAGTTGGTGTGTATTCATATTCAAAGAAAAGCGGCGCACAAAAAAGACGGAGACAAAGAAGAGAACCACACACAGCGCTGCTATATTGTAACAGAATAGAAAGTTGGGCGAGTTGGTGTGTATTCATATTCAAAGAAAAGCGGCGCACAAAAAAGACGGAGACAAAGAAGAGAACCACACACAGCGCTGTGTGTGGTTCTCTTCTTTGTCTCCGTCTTTTTTGTGCGCCGCTTTTCTTTGAGTCTAAGGAAAGCCACCTTAGGTTATTTCCACGACTCGTGGTTGGCCGGACATGCGAGTGGCCTTAAGACTTTTCAAAAGTTGTGCCGCTGCGCTACCTGGCCTGGCATGAAGCGCGACGCCCTTCACTACGCCCGCTCATGCCGCGTGTGCCAATGCGAAAAGCCTCGCGAGGACAAGGCTCCCGGGCTCATGCAGCCGATCGACAGCCAACAACCTTGGCAGGTCGCGGCCTGTGACATTATGGGACCTTTCCCAAGAAGCCGGAGAGGCCATGTTTTTCTCCTGGCTGTCACAGATCACTTCACGAAGTGGGTCGAACTGTTTCCCCTTCGGAAGTTAATGGCATGTGTAATCTGGGACAAGTTGACCGAGGTCTTTACCCGCTTTGGCGTTCCGGCGGAGTTGATCACGGACAATGCGTCTTATTTCACGGCCAAGGTGTTTGTGGATGCATGTGCTGCTTTTGGCATTAAGCACCATAAAAGATCCACGTATCAACCACAGGCCAACCTGACCGAGCTAATCAACCGGAACCTCAAGCTCTTGCTGACAGCTTTTGCGCAGCAACACAGGGATTGGGATACTTGTCTTAACGAGATCGGCTTCTAGTTGCGGCCTACGGTTAATCACTCGACAGGGTACACGCCCGCTTTCCTCAACTTTGGGAAAGAGCTGCCTAACCCCATGGACCACGTCCTACGGGGCGGAGGCGGGGCAAGCGCCGCGAAGGTCAGCCCATTTGGCTACGCGGCGGAACTGCGCTCACGGATGGACGCGGCCCTCGACCTGGCGCGTTCTAACCTGGCAAAAGCACGAGCTGGTCAGAAGGCTCAATACGACCGATCGTATCGGGATGTCCGTTACGATGTCGGTGATCTCGTCCTCAAGCGCAATCACGTCTTGAGTGACGCCGCCAAAGGCATCTCGGCCTCCCTTTCGGCCAAATGGTTGGGCCCATACCAAGTGCACACCAAAGTGTTGCCCCTGGTATACAAGCTGGCTGACTCCCAAGGGAGACCAGTCGGCGGTCCAGTTAACGTTTCCGACCTCAAACCTTTCGTTGCTTGCAGCAACGACTTCGGGGACGGGGAGGCGGTCGCCGAACCGTAGGGAAACCGGGATAAGGCTGGTTCCAAACCACGCCACCGGTACAACCTGCGAAAACGCACCTAGGCTGATTTTCGCCCCCGGCATGTAGCGGAACGTTACCCCTCCACGTAAGGGAGCGGAGATTATAGCTGCTGTGCGAGAGCCCATCCAGCAGCAATAGTAACGGCTACCTGGCGAGCTCTCTCCCTGCTAACACCATTACACGCGCTGCGCGCGGAATATCCACCCGGTTCTCAGCGCTCCCGGCTGCTCGAGAGAGAAAAGCCCTTTCCCCGGTGGCTCACTCTCTCACTGGGTATTTTCCGCGTAGTCGGCGGGAGAAGGGAAGCGTGCGCCCTATTGGCTGACGCAACCTTCAATCCGACGGAGTTGGCCAGCCTGTCGTGCCTCCGGGGCCGCACTTTCAGTTGCGTTTCGACTTTTCACCGACACCCCAGTTTTCGTTATGTCCTCCATGGTGACCCGTTCTTTCAAGAAAAAGCCCGGGAGACCAGCCGCGCGCTCGGTCGTACCGCAGGCACCGGCCGCGTCCATGCCGGCTCTGTCAAATGCTCCCCCGGCCCCGGCTAACAAGACACCGTCTCGTCGTGAAGTCGCTACGTGGACATTCCAACATGGCACTGAGGCCCTGGTCGCCTTTGTGTCGACTCGTCGCTGGTCCAAGCAACGCAAAGTCTGGGTGGGGTTAGACCCCGAGTCCGTCCCACGTCTTTTTCGCAGACGCGCCCTTTCGGACCTGCTCGACGCTTCCGGAGGTGCTTCGATGCCGCCTGTTCCCGAGGCCTCCTACTGCGACGCTTGCGGTGTCCTGCTGGTACACGAGGCTACCCACCTCCGTTCGCGGGTTCACCGAACGAAGTCCGGCGATGCCGCCTGGCCCGGGCCTTTAACCTGCCCTGTCGACCGACTCCGTTCAGGCGGTCGCGGCGGCGCTCGTCATGGACTCATCATTCAAGTCGGCCATCGCTGCTGCGGTGTCTGCCGCCCTCCCACGGCCCCTGGTTCCTGCTGAGACGCCGCCGAACGAAGACACCGGGGCCCCCGTCGATCTCATGGACGGCACTGAGCTGGACCTCAGTTGTTTCGTCAAACTCTCGTTAATTCTGTCGTATGTGACTGCAGCCAGGTTCTTCAGCACCGCCAGTGTGAGACACAAAAGAAGAACAATATTCACGGACAACTGAGACGGTCACAACCTTTCTGAAAAATGTTACACCATCCACAATGGCATCGTTGGTGCATAAGAAGTGCACCGGTTCAAAGCCCGTTTTGGCTTAAGACTCTGGAGCCACGGTCACATTGTGAAGTTGCAACTGATGCAGCTTGCTCTGCTTTTTGCGAAATAGGTGCTGCATTACCCATGGAAAAGGAAGTGAATTAATGTAATAGCCACTTCGTAGTTTTCTTGATTCTTTTGATTATTTCACATTTGGGCAGTTGTTTCAGTATTATGTAATGCAAATTAACAAGCTTTTATTGTCTGCATCTGTCTGCTTCCTTGTGCACTATTTTTCGCCATGCCAACATTTTTTGCATTGCTTGGCTCTGAAGGAGGGATGGCTTCTCCCGTCAGGATTAAAACTTCTCCATCATGTCCACTTTTTACCGCGAAAGCTGTTATGAGATCGCAACAAGGGTTGCTTGCGCTGTAGTTGTCTGCCTCCGCTGCTGCCCCCGGTGTCCATAACCACAAAACTAAAAAAGTAAAAAACACTGAGGACACTGGCATTTGAACCTGGGTCCCATCCATGTATGCCGGCCCAGTATTCTACCAATGAGCTACTCAGACGCTTGAAACTCCGTTGCAAACTGACCCTAGGCAGGCTTCATGTCGGGAAACGAATCATATTAATGTGTGTAATAAAGCATTATAGAATAGCAAACAAACAGCCAGGTGTCACGCAATACGAATTGCATAACGAGTGGGTTATCGAATGCTCCAACTAATTACAATAACATTAGGCATAATTCTTCATCTTCGTCAGCCACAGCATAAAAAAATTGCACAATATTTCTTGCAAGTGTGTAGCGCGTACCATGCTTCTTCTAAGAATCTTGAAAAATGGCTTAGTAAATGTCTGCCTACTACACAAAAATATTACCATATTTACAAACATTATGAACCCACCTTTTTTTCACAAAGGTTTATGCTAATGAAGGAGGAGGGTTCATTACACGGTAGAAAAAAAAAAGTCATGTTAGCTGTAATAACAGCAAACATTTCATATGACAGTATTAAGAAACTTGCCATGCGACTCCTGCTGGCCTTCAGTTTGGTGGCAATACTACAGAGCTCTATATCTGAACCTATTCAAGAGCTTCGCTCCACACAAGGGGAAACTGTCCTTGCTTCAACCCACAAAATGCGTGACCAACCTTTTTTGTAGCCTGACGCTCTTCTTGTTTTCTCCAGTAGCGAATGCATATGGATTAACGATGAAGTGTCGTACAGCTACACTATTTCCATGCTCTGGCGCATGCCCGACCAAGTTTAAAACCAGCCGTGTAGCTGCAAATGCAGCAAAAAGGTTTCTTCTACGTTCGACAGATGGCGGCACGCCGCAAAGGCGCAACGTTTAAATTTTGATCAACATCGTGCGCGCTCGCACCTGTTCAGCATGGTTGTTATACTATATTTTGACTTTTATCGCATCGTTATTTTGTGATATAATGGCGTGATTTAACATTGTTTTGATCGTCAATGGCACCGGCTATCACACCTTATTAAAATGAACAAATATGTATAAAAAATGAATTTTCTATTTCAAGGGCGCATTATGCAAATGGGTTCATTAAACGAGTAAATACGGGATTTATGGCGTAGTGGGTAGGTACCATGCAAGTGTGCTTGCAGCAGTTGCTCAAAGAATGTATAAAAAGGCTCTAGAAAGGCCGCTCTTCCAGCTTTCGCGATGATGGTGCTGTGCGTTCCACGCAGGCCTGGCTGTTTTTTCTTTTCCTCCTCCTCTGTGCACCCTGGTGATGTCGATAGTGTGCTGCGGTGGATCAGTGGTTATGGTGCTCGGTGGTTAGATCCGACCTCAGATTACAGTAAAGGCAAAATGCTGGAGATCCATATACAGTCCAATGTCAGTGCACGCTAAAGAGCTCTGGATTCTCGAGATTTTCGAAGCCTTCGTAATCATATTGTGGTAGTGGCATGTAAAATCTCAGATACTATTATTTGGCGACATGGACAGACTATTTACAAAAAGAGTTGTCTGTGCTCAATGCGGCTGCTGTTAGTGGGACCACGCCTCCCTTTTTCACTCTGAGATGAGCTAGTATGTCTACAGTAATGTGGATTAAAATGCGTGCACTTCACCAGAAAAAGTAAGCAGTTGTAGTGCTTTTCTACGTGGCACTTGCTGCCCTGCCGCGGTGGTCTAGTAACTAAGGTACTCGGCTGCTGATCCGCAGGTCGCGGGATTGAATCCCGGCTGTGGCGGCTGCATTTGCAATGGAGGCGGAAATGTTGTAGGCCCGTGTGCTCAGATTTGGGTGCACGTTAAAGAACCCCAGGTGGCCGAAATTTCCTGAGCCCTTCACTACGCCGTCTCTCATAATCATATGGTGGTTTTGGGATGTTATACCCCACATATCAATCAATTACGTGGCGCTTACCAGCTTGTTCTCTCCCGCTTTTCCCTGTGTTCTTGTGTATCCATGTGTGCGAGTCAAATAAATGAATATGCTTGGGCTCAAGAAAGTTTCCGTTAGAGTGACAATTCGAGCAAGGCGATTTCTTACTGTATATGCAATAAATACTCAAATGTAAGAGTAGAAACAATACAAAATATGCGGGCTAGCTCCATGCTTTGTAAGGATGACAACTAGTTTGCCTAGCCATCGGACTACACAGCATGTACCATAGCATGCTATGTTTGCCCAAAATTTGCACATAAGAAAGGTGGTATTTTTGCTTGAACGATTCTGCGTACATGTTTGGTTCTCTTGTTTACCTTGATCAACGTAAGACATTATAAGCAACCTCACTCTGTTGCTTGCCAGCTGCCGGCAGGAGGTGTTTGAGGAACAGTCTCTGCCTGCCGCTAGTGTGGTGGTGTGCTTCTACAACGAAGCCTGGTCTGCACTTGTGCGCACTGTGCACAGCGTTCTCGAGCGCACACCAGCCACTCTGCTCCACGAGCTGATCCTTGTTGATGACAACAGCACCTTGCGTGAGTACCTGTTCAGTGCAGTCAGAATTCAGCCAGATTCAACAATAACCTATTCAAAGTGATTTGGCCGCTGGGAGAGAGATTGCTGATGACGTGGGTTTCTAGCAGCGTTTGTGCAAATGCAACGTGTGTACATTATGTGCACAGCATGGGCGCACATTGCAAGATATTAAAGGTGTTGCTGCTCTGTGAATGAGTGTCAGAAGAGCATGGAGTTCTTTCATGCAGTTGCATGCAGTCTTTTCTAAGCATTGCCTCACAGCCACAGAAGTTTCTGCCGAAAATAAAAACACTGGTCATCCAGTTTAAAGGTCTGTGACCTTCTTTGAGTTCGATGTATCATATTTTATTTGTATACAGTAAAAGTTTTGCAGAACCCCTGTATTAAGTACAGTATAGTAGCAGAAGTTTCTAACAAAAGTAAATTTTTTGGTTGGCCCTCTATTCTTTCAATGCATTTAAAAGCCTTTTAATTCAAACTCTGTCACTTGATTAATTCATACTTTTTGCAGTTCTATACCAAAGTTTGTCGGCAGCTTTCCTACTACTATTTATAATTTTGTGTGCCTGTATAATCCTAACAATATAAAAATTAGAAATAAATGCCTCAGGTCTTCAAGGAAAGACGCTTTGCTAGTAAACAAATGTTATAAAAAAAGCACATGCATGATAAACCGTGATGCTTCTCAATCGGTATAGAGAGTTTTGTGCTGATAGCATAAATTTTTCATTCCCATCTAGTGCAGCCACCAAAAAGGGTTTTGTTGATTCCGTACCAAACTGCAACTTAAATTGCGCGCAACTGCTACTGAAACGTAACCAACACCGATTAAGCCTAGCCTGCTGTTTGATATGTTGTCGCGGGAAGTTCCTACAAGACATGAAGATTCAGGGTCGAAAAGACTGCACTTAAGCACATAACAGCACTGAACTAAGAACAGCGTGCATGATGGGAAGTTCACATTCGCAGCCGGCAGATCAACAAGGACGAAAACCTGCCAAGTTTATGTAAGTCAGCGCACTGGCAGTAAAGGTGAAAGCTCGCGTCACGAAGCCGTCAAAGGTTTCAAATTTACGGACGAAGTAGCAAATGCCATATCTGTAGCAAGCACGATATTAACGATGCTTTTCCCGACAGGAAATTATGAAGCACAGTTGATAAAGAAGGAATCGCACGTGCCATATTGAGCCGCGCGCAACCGAAGCCACGATAGCGACGCTAACCTGCGCCGGTGCAAAGGCTTATCCGTCATTTAATCCATCGGCGAGGCAACAGTCCTTGCTGGCCCACACAAAGTGCTGCGTTTTCTTTTTCTTTTCTTTTTTTTCTCTCTGGTCTTCTTTCATTCACTCCGTGTCCCCTCCTCCTCCGAAATGACTTCGTCGTTCACTCCCCAGCGGTGCACCCAGTGCGCCTCTTTTCAGTCGCGCACTCGCTACCACGATTGTCACAAAGATTTCCGGCAATCGCATTATGACCAGACTTTCAACTTGGGGAACTGCACTATAAGCGGTACGCGCAAATGTGGTGTTCTATGGGAAGGTGAACGGGAGTCGAAAAAGGCCGCATTGTAACCGGTTCTGCACTATAAGCAGTTACATTAGAAGTGGCCTACACTGTACTAAATGCTTTTGTTCTGTGGGTGCTATGTGTTCAAGGCTGTGCAATCGCAAGTTTCAGAGGCTCAACATATCTGGTTGGCTGGCCTTGTTTGTGTTACCTGATAGCTAGAACAGCATAGGTAGTCATCAAACATTTAAGATTCTTTTGGGCTCAAGCAAATTCACTTTTTTGTGGCTTTGCCAGAGTATCGCTGATACGAATATTTTGTAATCCTTCATAAAATTTGCATCACCGACACTGTTTTATACAGTGGTATTCATTTCTAACACAAAAAAAAAAAACATTCCCACCTTTCCAAAGGAAATAGCGAGGAAATGCAAATGCAATTCTTGTGCAGGAAAGTACACGGCGTACCAATAAGGACGAGACGAGAATTCGTATCGCAGCCATTTATTTACACACTCATCATGATGTGTTTGTGTTGTCATTGTACCTGACGGCCATAATAATTGTATCTTATCAACAGAAACGCTACGCAAACTCTGGCAGCACAAACACTACAAACACATTTCAAACGCACTGCATTGAGGCGGGGGCAAGTCACGTTCAAGTCAAGGAGGTAGGGGCTCCAGTTGCTAGGGGCGAGGATAAGCGTGCACCCACAGCTGTTGCTGACAGATGCCGATGCAGAAGCGTGACATAATGGGGTTCCGGTTGCTAGGGACGTGCGTTCCCGCAGCTGTTGCTATGGGAGAGGGCGGTAGACGGATCTCGTCGGACGCCTGACATAGTTCGACTATGTCAGGCGTTTTAAATGCATTCGCATTTAAAAAGCAGTATTGTATGTGTAATAATGATTTGGCAGAAACTGGTTGTCAGATGTGTACGATTTGGGTAAAAATCTCTGTGCTGTTTCTCTTGTAGCTGAGCTGGGCCTGCAGCTGTCTCGCTATGTTGCTTCCGAGCTGCCATCCAATGTGCGCCTCATCCGCACACCAGCGCGAGAGGGACTCATCCGTGCCCGCATGTATGGCGCACGCAATGCTTCTGGACAGGTGAGAATAGCTGTGCTCATATTGGAACGCTGGTGATGGTTTTTTATGACACTTGGTGACACACCAGCAAAGGAGCAACTTCATGAAAGTGTGGCTAAAATCACTTTTGTTCATTACAATAAGCTGTAATAGCATCCTAAAATGTTATCTAGGTCCCAGTATGTTCCTCCTGCTTGCCCACAGGTCTATGTAGAAAGATAGGTGGAAGGTTCTAAATGCAGTAGAGCCACTGCTGTGCATTGTTTTACAGCGATGAAAAAAAAGATTGCTGGCTCTCCTGTAATCTAGTGTACACACGAGCCTGAAATGGCTACCAGCAAAGCAGATTGGTTGAGGTGACGCTAGCCACAGTCTCAAAATGGGTATAGCGCATGTTCTCGAGGGCACACCCCTTCACACAACTGAACGCGTACCGTGAACTTGTCACGGATCTCTCTCGGGGATGAGTGCTAATGGAAAGAGATCGAGTGAGGACGTTGGTCGGCACAGCAAACTTGGTTTAATGGTGACCAACGAAAAAAAGAATCTAGAAGAAAAACGGAACACTCGATGAACAAACAACTAACAGCGAAAACTTTATAAGGGACACTGAATAAGTATATGAAAATAAACTACACTCGTACCTCAATGTAACGAACACAATATAATGAAACATCGGTTATTAGCCCCGAGAACCAACACAGGCGGTGCGGCAGTCGGTGTGAAGTAACGTCATGACAAGGACTCGCCTGCTGCACAGCTAAGTAGGGTATCTCCTTTTTTTGCACCCGCCTTGTGCCCGCTCTTATGTGATACGGTGGTGATAACTGTTCATTGCTGCGATGCAGATCTGCCAAGGTAGAAGGTGGCTGTTTACACTGCCTGTGAAAGTTGAGTGAGCCACAGTAGTTGCAATGATCTTATGGTCAAACTCCCGTCTGAACGGGAGATTCACTGAGAACATTGTGGTGCATTACAGCAAGCATACCTGCCAAGTCTCCCGGATTGGCGAGGAGATTCCCGGATTTTGACCGTTTTTTCCGTTTATACGGTTGTCGTGAAAATCTCCCGGAAATTGAAATTTCTGTGCGTAGTCTGGCCACATTGACAAAAACGCAGCTCAATCCCCTCCAGGCTTTTAGAACCTACCCTATTTTATTATAAATGAGTTTAAGAGGTGTTCATCTAAACGTACAGTATAATCTCAGTGATACGAAACGGTGGCAGATACGAATTGTTGAAATCCCCAGCCAAATTCCACTATGCTCATTGATCCTCAATTCGAATGTTCCGAACACATTTCCTAATCACGGCAGGTGATATGAAGTTTAGTATGGAAACCGTCGAAAGAAGGCAGAGAACGAAGGCGAAACTTCAAAAGTACGCGTGCGACCGACGCACGCACTGTCTTCTACAGTGCTTGTGATTGTCGCTGAGGCAACCGCTGTGGACGAAACCGCGGTTGCTCTTGACACGATCATGTATAGCGACGACGTAACTGACAGAACCCCGAAAGTGTGCGCTCAACCAGTCAAAGCAACGCTGCTTTCCGCTAACTCTGCAAACAAAACTGCGACAGATGCTATCGTAGATGGCATAAAACGACCTAGTTTTGAAAACGTATGCGCATGCAGCTAAGCACACGGAGATTGTAAAATTAACTACCGTTTGCCGCAACCGCCGCGCACAAAACCTCGATTGCGGCAACGCGATAGCAATCTACGAGCTCCGAGGGCATGCAGCAGTAGGTTAAAGGCAGTGAATAAGTAAAAAATTTTAAAAAGTTACAGTTTTGCCGCAAGGGCGAAGCAATAAATGCGACAGCAACAACTTCGGATGTAACGCTGAGAACAGCAAGCAGATCGAAACCTGCAGCGCGCTGTTCACACAGAAGTGACGCACGAAAACGATACTCGCAGGATGAGAGCGAACTAACATTTATCGCTCAACGCTTAGCGCGCTGTTCAAAGAAAAACGATGCACGATACGTAATCACAGGTACAGATGAGTACAAACTAACAAGTGTCCCAGTTGTTATACTTCGCAGTGTATGAAAAGCGTGCTGTTTTCGCAAAAGGAGCCTGTGCAGAGACCAAAGTGGCATTTGCGGGCCCGGTAACTAACGCTTTGGTTTCAGCGAAAGCCGAAGGCACACGATTCCCCCACCAAAGGATAAGCGCGCGCACAGGCATATACCCCCCCCCCCCTCCCCCCAACCATGGGGCAAAGTACACGTGAGAGATAAGCACGCGTCGGTGCATTGCGACGAGCTCGGCGCCAAGCGTGTGCGGCTTTCTTTTTTAGTATTCATATATATATATATATATATATATATATATATATATATATTTGTATACATATACGGTGAAGGACGGTAGCGGTGGCGACGACAAAAAACAGCCTGGGCAGTCCATATAATTGCTATCGCAATAAAAAGGAGAAGACGCGTTTTGGCGTTTATGTAAAAGAAATCTTGTAGTGAGTAAAGCTTTGATCCACTCTTTTGCCGCAGCCAGCCGCGCCATCCTGTCGTTCAAGTGTGTCCCAAGAAGGTACACGCGAGTCGTTTTGACCAAAATAGATTCTGCTAGTTGTGTTGATCCTTTGAGACTCTCACCTTAGTGAAAAACTCTACCCTCGTTTGTTTGCCCCCTCCTAGCCACTATAAGGCCGCAACGCTGACCTTGGCCCTTGCGATTGAGACCCCTCTCGCACCCCCATTTGTTTTTCCCAATGTTTTTTTTGTTTATTTGTCCTTGTTTTTTTGGGGGGGCTGGTACCTTCCCCCCTTCTTTCGTTGCGGAAATCTCCCGGATTCAGAATTCTTGAACTTGGCAGGTATGCATCACATCAAGGGATTCATTGTTTTCACTGCTTACGCCAAGGAATCCGTGGTAAAAAGCTTTACGCTCATGTCCTAACTTTCTTTACAACTTGGCATAAACTCCAGAGTTGGAACATGTGTCCCAAAGAATTACAAATAAAATTATGGTGTTTTCAATTCACTAATTACATCACATTTTTTATGCAGATTATTCAGGGAATTTCACAAAGTAGTGCTTTCTGCTAAAAGAGACGTTAAATGAATTTGTAAAAAAAATTCTTTCAATATATCGAAAATGTTGAACAAAAGAATACGGTCCCATAAAAAATTCTCAGGGCGATGCTGACATGTTGTCTGTACTTAAGTTACGTAAATATTTTTTCTAAACAGCTACCCACCTGCAATTATTTGGCCGCATATTTCGATTTGCAGGAACTGCTGGTTTGATCAAACGCCGGGTCACAAGCACTAATGTTTAATTCGCGTGTGAGCACTATTGATAGCAATTGTTTGCAAAGCAAATGCCTGAAAGTTGCAGTGAGTGTTGTGAACGGTTTCGATGGCGCTCTCAGCCACGTAGCCCGTGTGATAACTGAACGTTCTTCGCTTCAATGAGTCAGTGTCTGGTCTTCTCTAGAAGTTAATGAAGCTTGGGTGTAATCGAATGCAAGGAAACCTAATTTATGAAAAAGCTATCTAAGTCTTGTGCGAATAGAGAATTTTAGGCGCGAAGCAAATTCCAAGCAAATAGTGATTTTGGTCGAATAATTCCGAATCGAATTCGAAAAGTATTTAAAACGGGCATATTTATTATGACCTAACTAACCTGCACAATAGTTTTAAAAAATTGAAATAGGGCCTCTGTGCAAAGGCATTTCTTTTTTCGTTCAAAGGAAGTCAAAACAACTTTGAGTAGTAGAAGGATATGACTTTCAGTAGGATGCAAGTCATAACCTTCAAAATATGTAACATTTCAAAGTTTTTTATACTTAAAGCATACAAGCTGTCACAACAAGCTTTTAAGTTTAATAAAATGAATTGATTTGAGGATAATATTTTTGTTTAAAGGGGCCATTCGACTTTCAAGTAGCCATGGAATAGATTTACGAAAGAAGCTTATTGCCTCATGAATTCGCTGACGGAAAATTTTTTAGACTCCGTCAAGTACGGGCGGAGCTGCAGAACTTCTCACACGTTGCAAGTGCATTCTCTCTTCTCATCCCGATGAAAGCTCTGGCAGCTAAGCAGGGAGGGATGGCACGGGAAAAGAAAACGCGCCACGCGAACTTTCTGAGCTTGTGAAGTCATTTACCGAGAGAAAAGAGCTATATTTAGCTGGTTTTGAAAATTTATTTTGAATCACAAACGGCGTGCTGCGCTATAAATATTTGGCTTGCGTGTCCTCGGTAGCATCGAGTACCGATCGGTTGCATTTTCTGACAATGCTCAAAAAGTGTTGCACGGCCCCTTTAAATTTGTAGGGGGGCTTTGCCGCAGAAGGTATTTCTCCTGAATTTTTTTTTTTTCAAGTTTAGCACGGCTACACTGCAGTGAAACAACCTTTACAAGTGGTACATTCGGATTAATATGCACCTATTTGTTCCTTGCGAATACTTCGAAATTTTCAATAATTTAAATTCAAATCCAAGTGAATTCAAATACCGTACTATTCATTCGAATATTTGAAGCATTTGAATACTTGCACAAGCCTAGGCTATCTAAACCGGTGCTTACGAGTGCAACAGTGCCACTGCTTTGATGCTGCACTCGTAAGTATTGCTTTCTACAATTAAACTTTACTCGTTTTATTTTGTGAAATAAAGCACGGAAATTACTTTGAGGAAAGACTGAAACTACATGATGAATGAGCAAATACACAAGAAAGAAAAATTACAACAGCTGCGGAGGTATTCACAGTCAAGCTCTTTGGAGATACTTTGTGAGCCTCGATACAGGATGGACTTTTACAGCCTTGCGTAGAACTCAGTTCATTGTAAACAGCGCAAAAGTAAGCCAGTGGTTAACAAATGCAAGACTTTGAGCAGAAGCCCTGAAAAAAATAGCACGTGAAATACTTGAATCATTTCACACTGCAAAGAATGGCGAGGCATGTTGCAGTGATAGCTCTGTGGTGTTGCATAGCAAGGAAAAAAGATTTCTTGCGACCTTTTCTATAATCTTGTGAAAAATAACAATGTGAAGATTGCATACAATGATTGCACGTTTATTTTATTTTACATTTTTTAGTAAAGAGATTGTAACATGACCGTGTGAGCCTTGGTTTCATGAATAAACAGTTGGTACTCTAGCCACTTTCCCGTCTCCTCCGTTTTTTTTTTTGTACATCCATTTTTGGCTGGATATGTTTTCTGGATGGGATTATATATTTCTCGGAAATTTTACGTTCCGCGAGAGCTCTCGGGTGGGAGGTTGAAAGTGTGGCTCTTCTGTATACATTTTCAAGACGCAATGAGTGTGGCTAGCATGTGCCAATTTCTCATAGTATTCAAGCACTGAGGGCTAGCTTGACAGAATTCTCTGCACACAGGTATTGGTGTTCCTGGACAGCCATTGTGAAGTGAACGTGGGTTGGCTAGAACCCATGCTGACACGCATTGGCGCCAACCGCACCACAGTGACATGCCCCGTCATTGACATCATCAATGCAGACACTTTTGAGTACAGTGCGTCACCCATTGTGCGTGGTGGCTTCAACTGGGGCCTTCACTTCAAGTGGGAGTCCCCGCCCAGGCTGCGAAGACCACGGCAAGCCATCGACCCTATACCGTGAGTGCAGGCGGGTCAAGTTAGGTTCAGTGCCTCATTTTTTTAAATACTATGCTAGTTGACGGCCTTACCTGATTTATTTTCGAAGATAAGAAGAAATACCACGTTTATTACAGTCAAGGCTAATAGTCGTTTTATTCAAATACCAGGGTAGCCTTAGGTATGAGCATTTTACGATTGCACCAGTCTATGAATGAAACTGACAACATATGGTGAAACATATGCTGCCAAAACTGTATTGAAAAGATTGTACCGCAGCAGCTACTGATCACCCCAGTAGCCAACAAGGAGCACCTCTCTTGCTACTAGCATGGTGAGTCTGCCTTATTTCTTACGCCGTTGTGGCTCATTGTATGCCTGCTGCTTCCGAGAACAACATGCAACTCGAGCTGTAGTGGACACCATGCTTTATAGCAAAATATATTTCCTATTTTCGATGGGATAAATGCCAGGAAAGGTTTACAACTTCGACACAAGTGTGGCTATTGCTGGAAATGCAATAGTAGCAGGCTTGTGTGAATATTCGAATGCTTTGAATACTCGAATGAATATTACAGTATTTAAATTTGCTTGCTTCGAATTTAAATTGTTAAAGATTTTGAAGTATTCGAAATGAACAAATTAGCCTGCATGTAAGAGTGGTTTCACTGCAGTGGAGGGGTACTAAACCGGAAAGACACCCATCAAAGAGATCTGCACTGCCGTGAAGTGACACTTTTTTTATTTATTTATTTATTTATTTGTACCCTCAAGGCCTACAGGCATTTCAGAGGGGAGTGGGTTACAAGGTTATACAAAAAACTAAAAAGCAGCAACAAAAGTAGTAAGCAGATAAGTACAAACATACATGGGCCCTAATCATACAATGTTAGCTAGTGCTGCACGAAATTGATGGTTGTCTTCGATTGCGGCGGTCAGTCCGGGAAGGTGGTTCCAATCTTGTGACGTCCGAGGAATAAATGACAGAAAGAAGGCATTGGTGTTGCATGGTACTGTTCCTACTTTGTGTCGGTGATCCATACGAGAAGAAATATATGAAGGAGGAGTAATTAACTCACTGAATAGGGGCGAATTATGGTAGTAAATTTTGTGAAAGAGACAGAGGCGAGAGTGTTTGCGGCGCGAAGTTAGAGTGGGTAATTGAAGCAAGTTTTTCATGGACGTGACACTTGCCGCACGGGTGAAATTACCGAGAATGAAACGTGCTGCGTTGTTCTGCACAAGCTCAAGTGATGTCACCAGATAGTCATGGCTCGGGTCCCAAATGGATGATGCATATTCGAGTTTAGAACGAACCAATGATTTATACAAAAGTGTTTTTAAAGAGGTAGGTGCAGAAAAGAAGTTGCGGCGAAGGTAGCCAAGCAGGCGATTAGCATTATTAATAACGGTATTAATATGAAGCGACCAGGTAAGATCAGTTGTTATGTGAATTCCCAGGTATCGGTACGACGTCACAGGTTCAAGAAGTGTGTTGTTAAGGTAATAGGAACCCGTCGAAAGGGCTGTTCTTGAAATGCGTAAGACTTTGCATTTAGTTGTATTAAGTTCCATTAACCATTGCTCACACCAGTTAGAAATTGCATTAATGTCCGATTGCAGTGCCGTAGCATCGTTATCGTTGTTAATTTCTCGAAAAATAACACAGTCATCTGCAAACAAGTGAATATTAGAGAGAACACAGCTAGGTAGGTCATTAACGTATATCAAAAACAAAAGTGGTCCCAAGACAGAGCCCTGGGGAACGCCGGAATGAACAGAACTGGGTGGAGAGTCATAGTTATTGGCTGTGACGAACTGGAAACGATTAGAAAGGAAATACTCAATCCATGCAAACAACTTAGGATCTTGCCCCGCCGCGGTGGTCTAGTGGCTAAGGTACTCGGCTGCTGACCCGCAGGTCGCGGGTTCGAATCCCGGCTGCGGCGGCTGCATTTCCGATGGAGGCGGAAATGTTGTAGGCCCGTGTGCTCAGATTTGGGTGCACGTTAAAGAACCCCAGGTGGTCGAAATTTCCGGAGCCCTCCACTACGGCGTCTCTCATAATCATATGGTGGTTTTGGGACGTTAAACCCCACATATCAATCAATCAATCAACTTAGGATCTAGATTTAACTTGCTTAGTTTGTAAAGGAGTAGTTTGTGAGACACTTTGTCAAAAGCCTTGGAGAAGTCGAGGAAGATACAATCAGCGGATGAACGGCGATCTAAAATTAAGTGTAGCTTGTGGGTTAATGAAAGCAATTGGGTCTCGTACGAGAACTTCTTTCGAAAACCATGTTGCGTGGGTGAGAAGAAAGAGTTAAATTCAAGAAATTCAAACACTTGAACACTACCTTCAAACACTTGAACGCTACCTTCACATCAATTAATCTTTTTTTTTTAATTTAAAAGTTTGTTGTACCTCCTTATATACTCTGAGTATAGTAAATTCTAAACCATAGTATATTTTGTAGGTTATCACTTGCATTCTACCGAAAGTAAAATCCTGCAACACAGTGGTGTAAATCACGGGGGAGGGGGGGGGGGGGAGTAGGGTGAAGGTGTCCTTACACTCTTGTGCTCAGGCTGGGGGGACCTTGCAAGCTGAATTCCTCTTTTAAAGATCATATATGTGAATGACTTGACAGGTAAGCATAGTGAGCTCAACTTATTTAATGCCTGCTTTTTTTCCCCCACATTGTAACGGTGTCCAGTATCCCTCAGCTGGGTGAGACTATTGAACTCGCAACTTCCGCTCTACCGCTTTCCAGGAAACTGAGTTGAAAAATACAATTTTATGAGCTGGGAACCTATATTCATTGTCAATGTAAATCATTGTCAATGTAAATCATTTGTCAATGTAAATTCATGGCGTTATCTTAACTTTTTGTGAGTAGAAATAAAACCTACTACGTTAATGAAAACAAGATGTCTACCATGGCAAGATATATTAGTGATATATCTGGGGATCTTTCTAGATTTATAGCATCGCTGCTACTAATTGAAGTTGTTTCTACTTTTTTTTACAGAAAAAAAAAAAGGCATTTGCACTGGCCTTGTCTAAATTTCTTAAAAAATATTGTGTAGGTTAGTTGGATCATACCCATTTGTCTGTATAATATGAAATATGTACTATTAGAATTCGATTAAAAATTATCTGATGAAAATCAGTGTTCGCTTCGAACCTAATATTCACTATACCCACAAGCTTAGATAGTAGCCACGGATGGTGGTACGAGTGTGACTCATCGCCGATAATCCTGTTGCATTAGCCAGTTTCGCTGGCACTTGGCAATCTCTATGCCTTCACCGGAAACATGCCCTTGGAAACTTTTTTTTTTATTAAATGTATGTAAGGAGACCTTGGAAACTTCGTGCTTCGCTTGTTCTTGCATGGTTTTAGCCTTTGTTGCTGGCCACGCTTGCTTGTGTTTCAATGTTTTATTTAGGTGGAATTATTCCTATAAAGTGCTCGCAACTCAGCCACAGTTGGCACGGCTGTGTCATGCCAGGATGCAGTCTGCAAGCCTGAACTAATTTTATAGGCTAGTCGGAACATTCTGTTTTCGAATTGAAGATAGAAAGAGCACCTGCATTGCAGCAATCATGCGAGAAAACGGGATTTCCACAAAGAGTGCCTAGGTTTGTTCTGCCCGATTCATTAAAGGCATTGTAAAGCCCACCAAAGACCAATGGCCCAGAGATGATGTTCAGACGTTACATTATTTGAAAGCCCCCAGTTGCTGGGAACACATCAGATTCCATCATCTTCCACCCGTGGCAGATAAGTGCTCTGGTGTCTGAAGTGGGTAGCAAGACCTGAAAGCTAACACTGAAAATCCTTCACGAAGGCATTTCTTGTATAGTTTCGTCGACATCAATAATATTCTTACAAGAAGAATTCATTAAGTTGAACCCAGTCGGGTTAACACTGCACACTGAGCATAGGAATGCAGGACAACAGGAGAATGCAGACTCAGTCCCACAACAACTTCGTTGTCTTCATCCCTTCTATGTCATTTCAGCACACGTGCCTGAGGTACCTTTCTATACCCGTGACACTACCCTAGTCCGCAAAGCACCGTCCCGGTGCCTGCTATGATTAGAAGGACAAGTCACTGTTATTTGGCTTCAGGTGAGAAACATGCACAGTGTCATTTCTGGATGTAACAGTCGAGTTCGTAGTCGGGAAAATCTCATAAGTGACAGGCATAACTTGGCGCAGTACTTGGTAGGGCCCGACGTATCACGATAAATGTTTCTCACAGAGGCCGACACGATGAGATGAAAGCTACAGTAGCACGAAAGCACCTGGAGAAAAATTGGCAGCCCTATGTCGTATGTCATGAAGCGACTATTGTGCATTCTAAAACGGTGAGAACAGAGCGGGGGCAACTGTACATGCGATGAGAGCACAGGAGATGGCCTCTTGAGCATATGAGGTGGTAGATGAAAGGGTCAGCAGGAAGCAGTGTATTGAGAGGTAGTAAGGGATCGGGGCCAAAGAGAAGATAAAATGGCGAGTAGCCGGCAGTTTCATGACACAACGAGTTGTAGGCGAAGATTACAAACTGGAGGGCGATGTCCCCATCAGTGTGGTCATCAGAAACGTACATGGAAAGCATGTCATCAATGTGTAGTTGAGGTAAGTTCGTTAGTTTGAGAATGGTACGAAGTCGTAAACTTATGTCGTGTAGCACTAAATCGAAGCAGGTCAAGCACACGAGACGAGAAGTAGCGGCCACGGTCGGTGAGTGAGACCGAGCACCATGTTGAAGGATGATGTCGTTTAGAAGGAAATCTGCAAATCCGTCACGCATCTGGTTGGTAGCGCTCCAATAATTGCATACCGAGTAGCATAATCCATCACTACTGCAATTCATTTGTTTCTCGTTGCTGAAGTTGGGAAGGGTTCGAGCAAGTCCAACCCCACTCGATGAAATGGCTCGGCTGGGACCAATAGGTTGAAGGTGACTGGCAGCGAGAGACGTAGGTTTCTTTCGCCGCTGACACAGGTCACACACTGCAACGTACAGGCAAATGGAAGGACAAAGGCCCTTACAGAATACCTGTCACCGAACGCGGTCATAGTTTCTTGAGACACCTAAATGTTGAGAAGTTAGGGCGTTGTGAAGTTCTTGCAGAATGTTCTTGTGCAGATGACGTGGGACGACCTGCAAAAGCCGGGCCATCGGGATGTAAATTGCAGTGGTTCAAAAGGTCATGAAGTAAGAATAGGCTCAGCGAAGGGTATTTATGACCAGATTAAAGACGGTCAATGATGTGAGAAGCAATGGATCGTTGCGTTTTTTTGTCTGCCACATGGGTAAAGACAGTGATGGTTAATATGTTGACATCGGCTTCCATTTCAGTGGAGTTAGGTGGTCAACAGCATGTTGAGGTAAGCAGTTAACATTGCTGTGCAACTTAAGAGACTTGTACATTACTGAGGATGTGTACTCCTGCAATCTTAATCCCCATTGCTCGAGTCTTCCTGTAGGATTCCTAAGTGTTGACAGCCAGCAAAGTTCTTGGTTTTCTGTGATAAATACGAATGAGCGTCTGCGAATGGTTTGTGCCGTTTTGTATCCGAGCGAGTATTGCCCCAATGCCATGGCCGCTTGCGTCAGTGCGAAGCTCGGTTCGAGTGGCTTGGTCAAAATGAGCTAACACAGGTGGTGATGTGAGCGCGGAAATGAGTGACGCAAAGAAATGTTCTTGGTCCTCATCCCAGGAGAAAACCATGTTCTTTCTGAGGAGATTCGTGAGGGGCTGTGCTATTTCCGTGAAGTTGATAACAAAACAGCAGAAAATGAGCAGAGCCCCAGAAAGCTGCAGACGTCTTGTGTGTAGCGCGGGACCGGGAATTTGCATACAGTGCGGACTTGGTCAGGGTCGGGTTGAGAACCAGTAGCGTCAACAAGGTGGCCAAGTAGTTTGATTTGACGGTGCCCAAAGGTGCACTTTAATGCATTAAGCTGGAGGCTAGCACAGCGAAAAACGTCAAGAATGGCCGATAGACGTGGTAGATAGCTTTCAATGGTTGGCGAGAAAAAAATGAAATCGTCTAGATAGCACGGCACGTCGACCATTTAAGACTGCAGAGGAGAGAGTCCATCATGCGTTCAAAAGTGGCAGGCGCGTTGTACAACCTAAAGGTATGACCTCAAATTGATAAAGGTGATCGGGTGTGATGAAGGCTTGTCTTCTCGCGGTTGCGGTCGTTGACAGGAATTTGCCAATACCCATTACAGAGGTCCGGCGAAAAGACTACCATGGAGGCAGCGCATCATCAATTCGACATAGAGGATAAACGTCCTTTTTGGTGATTTGATTGAAAGGCAATAGCCAACGCAAAACCTCCAGCTGTTGTCTTTTTTTCTAACAAGCACAATGGGTGATGCTCAAAGACTTGAGAAAGCCTCTATGACATCTTTGTTCAGCATTTTCTCTACCTTCTTCTGTATAATTTGGTGCTCTGAGTGAGACACACAGTAAGGACGCTTATGAAGGGAACTGGCGTCGCTAGTGTCAATACGGTGGGCTACAATGCCCGTGCGGCCCAGGAGACGGTCATCGATATAAAAAATGTCAGGATAAGAGGATAGAATACCGTGGAGCGCTTCAACTTTGGACCGCGACAGGTCATTTGATATCATTTTTTTTTGTTTTAGATTCTGCGTGGCTGCAACAGGTTAGGCTACGGTGTTGATGTTAGCAATGAAAAATGAAATTGTATGTTGCTCCAGAGCTGAGAGTTCTGCTAAAGCGATGCCTCGAGGAAGCACCTGGGTTGACGTAGAGAAGCTGAAGACAGGGAGAAGTGTCCTGTTTTGGCAATTTTCACTAGAGTATGAGGAAGTGTGGTGATCTAAAAAAGGGTCAGGGCAATGAGGGGAGCTGCCAGATAGTCATCATCAGAAACGGGCGGGAATGGCGACAAAGGCCTGAGGCGGTAATCATAGACACTCTATGGCCGTAGGAGTGTGTGAGTTGCAGGAGTGACATCAGAGCACAAAGGCAACTCTAGCCGCAAAGTGCCGATCGAACAATCGATAAGGGCCGAATGTGCAGCCAAGAAGTTAATGCCAAGGATCATGTCGTGTAGGCAAGCGTCTAGGACTGCGAAGAAAACTGAAGTGTGATGGCCGGCGGCAGTGACGTGGGCAGTGCGCATATCAGTGCACATATCAAAAACTGATGTTAAGCTGCCATCGGCTAATCTCACTGTTGAAGACAGAGCAGGGGAAACAACTTTCTTTTGGGGGGATCAAAGACGAGGACTCATAGCGAAAATGTGGGCGCCAGTATCTATTAGAGATTTAACGGTTGCCATTCATGAGAACACCAAGTCTAAATTCTATAATTTGTGGTTGGTAGAGGTTTTTCATCTGAGTTGTCAATGCTTCGCCCCCTCCAGGAGCAGGATCTGTAAGTTTCCTGAAAGATATTCAGAATATGCCAGTGACTGCGAGTGAAAGCCTTGAGGGGAGCCTGGCAGCAACCCTAAAGCAACAGCGAGCAGCTAGACCGAGTTCTTTGGGCAGCGGCATCAGCATATGATGATTCAGAGCGTAGTGTAGAATGGCTAGATGGGAGGTCTTAAAGGAGGTCATCGGCAAAAGGGGATTGCGAATACTGGCCACAATCCTGCCAGTGGTCGTTGAGGAAATGTTGCCAGGAAGACCATCTGTTGCGGCAGTGGCGGGAAATGTGGCCAACGCGAGAGCAGCACAATCATATCAGGCGATCATCGTGTGTCTGCCACTCGGATAGATTTTGGTAGCCTGATGGGAACCATAGAACCGATGTGGCAGCAGTAAAAAGTGGGACAGCATGGCAGTCAGCGTTATCGGTTGGAGTACACATGGGCTGGGGTGTGTGGCTGGCGGCCTGGGATACTAAGACGCCCATGTTGGCAAACTCTCTTGACACACAGTGGCTTGAGTTAGCGAGATAGTAGCTTAGTTTTCCTGTGCAGGGTGCTCATAAGTGGTGGAAGCCATGGATTCCAGCTCTTGGTGAACAATCCTTCTGTTGTTGGCAGAATTCACGAATGGACGCGGCGCTGCAGGACTTGCACGAAGAAGTCGTAGCAGTGTTCGGGAGGTGGATGAAGCGTTCAGTGATTCTCCTGCTTTTGGCTTGTTCAAACCGTGGACATTCAATAATAATGGAGTTGTAGCGGGAAGCAGAGAGATCTCGCCACTTTATTCTTCAGGATCAAAGCTGAGCAGGGATGGCTGCCTGCATTCTAGCCGCGAGGCACGAGGACTCGTTCTCTTCTAGCACACGCCTCGAGCTCTGAGCACGAGCAGTGTGAGAGGTGCAGCGCTGTGACTAAGTAATGATGATGATATGATGATTGATGAAAATGAAGGCAGTTCAGGGCTCCCCCCTAGTACTTTGCGCAAATTGAAAAAGTATATACAAAAGAAAAATTAAGTGAGACCGAGTCTGTATACATGAACGGCAGGTCCAAATGTTCGTAAAGAAGTTAGAGTCGTGCTCTCCAGGGGCGTAGGGTCTTTGTCATAGTTCCGGTGGGTGGCACTGGGAGCAGCGGAGTGGGCGATAATGGTGGGAGACGGATACTGCTGGTAGAAACACTGGTGGTCAGCCGTATAGGCGGGCAACGAAAGTCCTGTGCCCCTGACGTTGGCATGAGAAACTGTGTTGACCTGTAACTGATTGGTATATTGTGCGGCGTTTGTGGAGCTGCCATTAGCACACAGGTTAACGGGTGCTGGAATGTGCCGTGATGTCTGCATGACACGTACCGTCTTAGGTGGAATTCCCTTGGAAGGTCGGTGACGAGCAGCTCGCATTCCGGGCAGCATGCTCATTGACAGCTTGCATGCCTGATATAGCATGCGCGGGTGGTTCCAATCGTGGCTGGCCCGGCGCGTTGTGTGCGGCCGTCGCTGTCCTATTGGGAGGCACGATAGGTGCACCTTTACTTGGGAAAGCACCTTCGGTAGTCGAAGCACGAGGCCTCGTATGCAGCTTATTATGACAAATGGCTGCCTCTATGGCAGGCGTGGCATGTGTAGTCTGCTGTGCCATAGGCAGACCAGGCACATTGTTCTCAGGAGCGTCGGTCATAGTTGCAGCGTCTCATATGTATGGGCGTTCATGGCTGGGGGCATTAACTTCGGCTGCGGGGGACTGGGAGGGCGAGCCTGGTCGCTGCAGGCAGGATGCGCAGAACATTGGGGTCGGTTGAGAGTCACCTTCCGACATCGTTGATAGTTAAGCCTGCGCGACCGGGGTGGGGGGGGTGGGGGCAAATAGCAGGAGTGATGATGTCCGCCGTAGGTGTGGCAGACTCCGGGGCGTGCGGCGCCATCGGTCGAGGACTTCGAAAAAGTACACTTCATGGCTGACAGGTCGAATGTGGCACAAATGTCCTAAACCTCGTGCAGCGGTTGGTCGGGTGTGGAACTTGTTGTGCTGGTGTCCCCAGACGGGAGGTTGGATGTGACGTAGTCCAGACAGTAAAGTGATGGTCAAGGCTGGGCTGCGGGTTGGTTGGTGCCGCTTGTTGTGATGTCGGGGAAACCTGGAGGTCATGGGTGCCCAAAAGTGGGCAGTAGGCACGACAGTAGCAGGCCACCACAGCAGAGAAGAGGTAATCGTAGGGCCATGGACTGGAGCTTGGATGTGGCAGCGAGATGACGAAACCTGACCGCCAGCGGGTCGAGCACGATGGCGTGCATAAGCGGCTGGTCGGTGATGCCATTCGCTGGGAGAAGGGCGTTGAGCCGCGTGAACCATTCTTTGGGGTAGGCTGGGTGGAACGGCCGCACTGGCAGACAGAGTCACGGAAACATAGCAGCTGGTGGCTCGTCGAAGGGCGCATTCTCTGAGTTACCACTTGTAGCGACAGGCAGAGAGACGTGTGGGATCTCGCTCCTTTATTCTTCAGGATCAAAGCGGAGCGGCGACAGCTGCCTGTGTCCTAGCCGCCAGGTGCGAGGACTCATTATCTTCTAGCATGTGTCTCGAGCTTCGAGCACGAGCAGTGCGAGAGGCACAGCTCTGCGACTAAGAAATGGTGATAATGATGATTGATGAAAATGAAGCCGCTGCGGAGTCAACCATGGTGCAGTTCTTGCAGATTAGAATGTTAAAAGGGTTGTTAGCTATGCTTTTCAAAACATTGCTGACCTTGTCCACCTTGATTATGTCTTTGTCGGTCTTACGGTACAAGGCTAGCACGCCTTGGAGGCAGGTGGCATATGATTCGGTGGAAAATTGAACTCGCAATGCAAGTTCCTGCCTGGCTGTCATCTGTTGTTAAATATTAATTCGGAAGAGCGGCGAAGAAGAAGAAGAGGACTAGAGTGTGCCCGGATAGCGCTCACGCATTCCATTTTGTTTTTAGTTTTGGAACCCAGCGTCTAATAAACAAGACGTTCACTACTACGGCTTTGCTTCCTGGTTTTCTACATCATGGTGCCGTGGCCAGGAGTTGAACAAGCAGTTGATAACCACTAACGATGAGGCGAGCTCCCTGAAGAGGACGGCTGATCGATGCTGGGCGATGAGCGAACGATTCACGTCATCAGGAGACTTCAATTCCCGACATGAAAACATGGAAAGGCTCTGACGGAAACCCACGACGGTACGAGTGGCGATCACCAGGATCATCAACGGTATGACGATAAAATGCAAACGAAACCAACGCCGACCGGTGAGCTAAGCGATATTCTTAACCTATTGAAGATAAAGGAGACTCTGTTAACGAAGCTTGACAGCAAGAGAGAAGAGTATGTGGCTGAGGATAACCT
The DNA here is from genome assembly GCF_043290135.1 of Rhipicephalus microplus. Taxonomy (NCBI): domain Eukaryota; kingdom Metazoa; phylum Arthropoda; class Arachnida; order Ixodida; family Ixodidae; genus Rhipicephalus; species Rhipicephalus microplus. The sequence continues at coordinate 56,907,496 of NC_134700.1, read as the reverse complement.
TGAGGATGAAATTCAAAGCGTTGGGCAATACCAAGATTCTATCGTCCTAGTGAAGTCCCGCGCTGAACGTATTTTATCTGCACCTCAAGTCGTAGCTAGGCACGCATCTCATCATGACTCTCCTCCAGCTCGTGCACAGATTAAGCTTCCTAAGCTTGATATACCGAAGTTTCTTGGTGACCCCATTAAATTGCCTGAATTTTGGGATCAATTTGAATCAACTATTCACCAAAACGGGAACGTCGCTGACATAGACAAACTGAAATATCCCCGGAGCTACCTGTCGGGTAAAGGGGAAGGTGTCATTAGCGGCTTGGCTATAACCAATGAAAGTTATAGCTCAGCTATAGATCTTCTACAAGAAAGATTTTGCCATAAATCACTGATTGTGAATGACCACATGCGCCGAATTCTCAACCTTCGTAAAGTACAGTCATGCGAAAATTTTGAAGGGCTGCAAACGCTGTATGAAAAGGTGCAAACTCGCGTGAGATCCCTTCGTAACCTTGGTGTCGAAGAGAGAGAGAGTACGGAGTGTTGCTCAAAGCGGCAATAATACAGAATCTCTCGCAAGAATCGGTACTTACTTATACTCAGCGCACCTTGTCTTCTGAAAATACAAGTGGTACTACAAGCCCACCAGATGAATTGTCTATTCTTCTAGATTTCTTGAGCCTGGAAGTGAGAAGCCAGGAGCAGGCGTTGCTGATGACGGTTGATCACCGAGAATGAGCCCTAACCAGCAAACTGAAATTTAAAGAAGATAACCGAGGTTCAACGTCTATGTTAACTGTCAAACTCTCTCCGGAGAGTTGTATGTTCTGCGATGGTAAAGGTCACACGGTGGATGACTGCCCAGCTGAGCTAACGCTAGACGAGAAAAAAGAAAAACTGCGCAAATTGGGATGTTGCTTTCGATGTGCCCGACCCTTTCACAGAGCGAAGGAATGCAGAAGCTGGAAGAAGTTGAGTTGCACAAAATGTGAGGGAAGGCACGTCACTTCTATGTGCGACCCAAAATAAAAACAGAAAAATCACGAAATGCAGACCACTGTTTCCAGCTCTTCTTTGGACCCTTCAAAGAGCACAGTACTTCTACAGACCGCACAAGTCTGGGCTCAAGTCACTGGAAGGAAACGCTTTGTAAGAATGTTATTTGATCACGGTAGTCAACGCAGCTTCCCCACAGAAGAGTTGTCTAGAAAGCTGAAAGTCACCGTGTTAGCCCAAGAACAGCTGTCTATCTCTGGATTCGGAAATATTTTCGCACCACTTCAGAAATCTTATCGGAGAGTACGAGTGATGCTGCATAGCCAGTACGACTCGGATAGAAATCGAAGCTATAGAATTCCCACAAGTGTGTAGTGACCTGTCAGCACTAACAGAGACAAATGTGCTTGAAAGAATAAAGCACCAGAACTTAAGTTTGGCTGATGTCACTGTATTCCAGGTCTCACCTGAGCCTGGAATATGCGTCCTTATAGGAGCTGATTATTACTGGGAACTCGTCAGCAGCAAAATTTATACTGGACGACTCTTTAACCATCGTTGAAATCATCGTGGGATGGACACTACATGGCGATACCAGAAGTTTGCCGAAGCTTGAAACACCAGACACTGTAAGGACCTTCAGCGTATGTCTAATGGAAGCCAACGTCTCCGAGCAACTGAGAGCATTCTGGGAATGGAGCATCTGGGACTGACCCACGAAAAGATACATTTGAAAAATGATGAATACATTTTGAAGAACTTCGTGGAATCAACTTTTAAAACGAATGGACGCTACGAGGTCGAACTCCCTTGGCGCAACAATTATTCCGAGCTTAAAGACAACTAAGATGTCGCTTTGAAGAGGTTTGAGTCTCTACAGATAAAGCTACGTCGGGAGCCATAGGTTCACAAGGAATATGACGCTACAATAAGGAGCTACTACAACAATCGCTTCCCTGAGAAGGTTCCAATGAGCAGTACGAGCGGGCATGTCACCTACTACATGCCACACAGAGCGGTAGTAAGACGTGCGACGCCTCGTCTCACGCTCCAGGCTCTTTTCCTCTCAACAACGTCTTATGTACTGGGCCGAATTTGAACCTCAACATTCTTGACCTGCTGCTGAAGTTTCGCAACTTCAATATTGGTATTTCCGCTGACATCGAAAAAGCATTTCTTCAAGTGTCACTGGCCGAACAAGACCGAGGCGCATTTCGTTACTTTTGGTTTGAGAAAGGGTCTTCTAACCTTGAAGAACTACGCATGATAAGGGTTCCTTTCGGTGCCTGCAGCAGCCCTTTCCTTCTTGCGGCAACTCTGCGACACCACTTTCGACTAGTGGAAGGCAAATACCCTACGACTGCCGAACTACTGAAAGACCATTTTTACGTTGATGATTTGGTCATCGGAGCACAGAGCAGACGAAGCACAAACAATTGTTAGTGACTGCTCCAATATTCTGAAAGAGGCGGGGATGAATTTGACAAAGTGGACGACAAACGATGGACAGTTACGGAACTATTACAATTACCAAGACTTGAAGATACAGCTCGATGTAGGAAACGAGAAGAAGATACTGGGACTTGTTTGGGATACCGACAAAGATATTTTAAAGCCCTCGCTAAGCAAGATGCTTGAGTTATTAAGAGAGCCAAAGATTACGAAGCGACAGATTTTAAGTTTTGCCTCACTTATGTACGATCCTTTCGGATTCCTCACGCCATTCGTTCTGGTGGTAAAGTTAATAATACAAAGGTTGTGGCTACAGAAATACACCTGGGATATGCCCCTACCAGATTCTATTCTAAAAGAGTGGACAGCATGAACGAAAGGCCTCCCAATAGTGAGTCAGTTGGAAGTTCAGAGACATTTTGGCCAATTGCTTCCGGACAACAAGTTTTGTGTTGCCATACATGCCTTTAGCGATGCAAGCCCAGCTGCGTACGGCGCCGTGCTCTACCTTCAGATAAGAGACTTCAATGGAGCCGTGGAAGTTCTATTTCTTATAGCCAAATCGAGAGTAGCACGGCTACAAAAGATAACTGTTCCACGACTAGAGCTCATGGGAGCACTTGTGACAGCTCGACTTATTGCAGCAGTGAGACGTACCCTAAACTTATCAGACTTTGAAACTATTGTGTGGACAGACTCTATGATCGTGATTAATTGGCTACGATGTTCAAGAAAGCACTGGAAACAGTTCATAGCAAACCGAATGTCTGAGATACTCTCCTTAACAGAAGTGAATATGTGGAGACATTGCCCAGGTTATCAAAATACTGCTGATTTGTTGTCTAGAAGAGCCACCGCTGAGCAATTCCTACAAAGCTCTCTTTGGTGGAAAGGACCAAACTTTCTCCACACTTAGACAACATTCACCGAACCCTGCTACAGCCAGGACACAATCGGCATAGAAGAAGAAACTATGTGTTTGAGAACAACTGTACGACTATAGAACCTACGACTGTAAACATCGATGACTACAGCTCTTATAACCGACTGATGCGTACGACTGCGTGGATACAGCATTTTTCTAGGAATTGCTGACACCCAGACACCAGAAACAAAGGACTTCTAGCCTCAACTGAATTAGAAGATGCAGAAATATATTGGGTACATCGAACGCAAGACAAAGTATTTGGACCGGATGTGCGGCGAATGAACATTGCACTTCAGCGGTTCAGTCCCTATGATGACGAATTAGGGCTTCTTTGCTTAGGAGGTTGGCTTCAGTTCAGTCGCCTACGTGAAAGTTCCAAGCACCCTATTCTGCTTCCTGCTTCAGACACATTTACAAAGTTGCTGGTGAAGAAAGAACATCAACAGCTTTTACACGCTGGACTCAGTTTACTCATGACGGAACTGACAGAAAGGTCCTGGATACTGAGAGCCAGGCAGGTGATAAACAAAGTCATTCACGAATGTACCGTCTGCCAGAGATTTTCCTGTAAGCCATACTCGGAACCCTTCGCACCTCTAACAGAAGACCGTGCCACTCCCTCTCCACCTTTCGAAGTATGGGGGGTAGATTTCATCGGACCCCTTCTCCAAAAAGATAACGTTTCGTGCCTCGTTTTTGTTTAAACAGCACATTAAGTGTCGAGCGGTAAATGTTGTTAGTTCGCTCTCGTCCTGTATATCTTGTTTTCGTGCGTAATTTGTGCGTGAGTAGTGCGCTGCCCGTTTAAGTCTGCTTGCCGTTCTCGGCGTAATTTCTAAGTTGTTTCCATTGCGTTGCTTCGCCGTTGCGGCGAAACTGTGACTTTTGTTAATTTCGGATAATTGTGTCGTCAACCCTGAGAGGATGCCAGATTAGGTGTTGATGGAAACTTTCCGAGACCACGACGGATATTCGGAGGCCGACTCGTCACGCGCTTCCGTCTTGTGCCGCGAGTTCACAGGCTGTTAGCTTTCGCAATTAGCCTATTTGTTCTGGCAACTACACGACGGCGCGTTGAATGGAATGCAATGAATGTGATAGCAAAAAATTGTAATGTTATAAGAAGTAAGGCTGGCAGGCAACTCTTTTGGATCCGATATCGCAGAACTCCTACAAAACGCTGGTGTGGGCAAATACGGCCGCTTCAGGCAGAAGTGCTCTTTTCACACAGTCCCTTCGCGTTGAAACTGCACTGATACTTGCCAAGATAGCAAGCGCGCCAGCGATCGGGACCGCCCTTAAAACCCAAGTTCATGATTACTACTTGAGCGATTCCCCTCCCCGCATCGTTTCATGCTCGTTCAAGATGAGTGGTTTTCTTTCTGTTTGAACATTCGACGGCAGTTCTAACAAGCGGGAGATGTTATCTTATGCACTTTCCAGGCGATAGGGATGGACCGACTCATTTGATCTCTGCTTCAGCAGCGCTCGCGCGCTTTTACCCGCTTGCGAAAGTTACGATGCGCGGGGGCGTGTTATCAATTTGGACTTATGCAACATGGCGGCGATGACGAAAACCTGCCGAGAGCATCCATATAATTGCTATCATAATAATAACGAAATTTTTTACTGTAAAGCGAGTGTTTTGGGTTAGCTCTGCCTTCAGTCCTCTTTTTGTTTAACTTGCGTGTTTATTTTTCAAATTTTTGTACCAAAGCTGCATATAACGAAATTTTCTTTATAACAAATTTTTTCGGAAATTCGTCAATTTTGGTATATCCAGGTTTAACTTCATATGAAAGAGAAGGAAAAATCTCCCCGAATGGAACCGTGATGGGTTGTGAAGCAGCAGTAGTGCGCACGACATTGACACGGTTGAAACGGGCATTGACGTGGGTGCTGAAAGAACGGTTTGAAGCGAAACCCGGTGCAGCGTTCACTCAATTAAATGACACCGCCATTCACGAACGCGCTTGACTTTGCTAACCCACGCAACGCCAGCGACTGCCGGGTTAGGCGTAATGGCATCTCCAGAAGTTTCATCGGGTGAAAAAGCGCCGTCTTCCGGCTTTCTCTCCATCGCAGGCAAACGAGTCGAAAGAGCGTTACCACTCGATGTGTGCTCGAGCGTTGCGAGCGGTGGAGAGGGGGAAGTAAGAGAAAGGTGACACGTACAGACACGTTTCAACGCATACATTAGACGCGCAAAACTGACGAGTCGGCGGTGTAGCCATTGGTGGTCCCGATAGTGGAGTGAGCACGTGACAGGCGAGGAAGAGAGTGATGTCACTCTCATGGAGGGACAGTGTTACAGAGGCTAATCAAAGAACTGTTTCGCATCTAAAAAACTGCCAGACCTGCGCGGAACAGGCAGTACAACCCCAGCGAAAGCTGAAAGAGAGGCCTTTCAAAGCCTTTTTTAAACACTCTTTGTGCAACTGCTATAATCACACTTGCAGGATACCCACTACACCATAAATCATCATAATTATTGTGTAGTAGGGAGGCATTCTGCTGTGCCATCCTTCATCATTTTTCCGAGAAGTGTGGTACCAGCTGCATACTTGCGAAAAATTTTGTGTAATTGTTTTGATGCTGTGGCTGACGACGATGTCGATTTATGCTTGATGACTATGCGTGGCAGTGACTCCTATACGGCCGTAAATAAGCCCTCAATATGCACTCATTATGCAATTCTATGGACCTGGTTTTTTCTTTGCTGTTCCAAAAGGCTTTATTACTCAAATGCGATTTTTTCCCCGACATCAAGCCTGCCTAAGGCCAGTTTGCAATGAAGTTTCGAGCACCGGCATGGCTTTGTAGTAGAATACTGGGCTGGAACGCAGGGGACCCTGGTTCGAATCCCATTGTGTCTTTGGTGTTCTTTATTTGCTGAATTTTTTTTTTCTATTTTGCGCGATAGTACTTGCAGACACTGGTGGTGGCAGTGGCGGCGAACAATTAGGACACACGCAGCCCCTGTTGTGATCTCTTAACAGCTTTGACTTTAAAAACAACGTCAGCGTTTGTACTGCCCCCTCCCCCTTGCTATTTTTTACACCCGAGGGCACGAGGGTTGACCACTGATCCAATAAGTGCCGTATGACTGAATACTGCAGGGAAATAAATGAGAGTACGTGCATTTGACCAGCGAATACTCACATGCAGCTTTTGTCTGTCTGGCTGTTATCTGAAGCCCCATCACTTCACATAACAGCCTTATTACTGCTGAAAATGGCTACTTTTTATGTCTCGGAAACAAAGCTTTTGCCAGTTTTAAAAGTACTCCAGCCTTCATTGCAGCATACCAAATAATGCATAGTGAAGTGTTTTTTAAAAAATGTAGTAGAAGTTGTAAAGCAACAAAATAATTGTTGAATGTACAATTCCATGAAAAGTGAAAAGTTTAGGTTGCCACTTGGTAAACAGAGCCAGGGGGTCAAAATGAAACGTTTTTGTTTTGATTTTAGTTTCGTTTCACCTCAAAAAGTCAAGTTTCGTTTCTGTTATTTATTTGTATTTCTGCATACAATTTACTACCATGATAAATTGAACATAGGGTCCACTCCCTGAGGTGTACACAAGCACGTTGCATCTTTCAGTACATGTACAATAAAGACTGCCACGCTTTCAATCATTGCGAGCAGCATATAGGTCGCAAAAACAATGATTTTCTTATTTTGTGTTCTGTTTAGTTGGCTAGTGTGCATTTTATTCAACCATTCTTTCAACAGATGCATGGCTAATGTTTAAAAACAGACACCACCATTATCAGCAGTGTGTCGTCTTGTTTTCAGTGAAGAAATCTGTGAACAGGGGTTTTGAACTGTTTCGACAAGTCTTCTTGAAGGCTTAACCTGATTCGCTTACCTTCGTGCACTTTCCTACAATCTAATTGAAGGAGGATAGGGCAACTGCAAAGACAGTGAGGGGGGAAAAGGATTGTCTTCATTTTCATTGTGTAGAGGTTTCACTGGTTGAAACTGTTACATGCGTTATCGCTAGACACAGGCAGTGTGTACTATATGTCTTGGATAAATGCTGATGAATTTCACCTGCAGAGCAGAGTATCAATGAATATTGTAGCTCCTGTGATTGTACTGTGAGTGTCACCTGCTTTACTGGGCACGGGTGTGCCATATAGAGAGTTTCAAGATTCATTTGGCACCTTGACCGCTCAATTCTGGATTCTCGCAAGAGCTTGGTCTATATGGGCATGTCAACATTTCAGTGTACTGCCCCGGTGCGACCATTGTGACCTGTTGCGTGCCACCAAAGCGGCGTCCCGGGCACAGTTCACCTTGCTCCTGCTCTGGTGCCAGAACACATCCCAGGAAAAACGCTTTCGCATGTATTGCTATGTGTGACAGTGACTCCTATACGGCCGTAAATAAGCCCTTTTGTAGTTGTAAATCACAGATTCGATTCTGAATTATCATTAGAAGTACTTATTACACCTCATATGTATAAAGTTTGTGCTAGGAGGGCCAATCTTCTGTAAAGTGGGCCTCAATACTTTCCATGAATGCTGCCTATTTGACTCACCTGAAATGAAAAGGATCACTGTTCATGGGGAGGTCATCGCCGAGCTGATTCCAAGAGCAGACGTATCGGCCCACCAAAACGCACCGCGAAAGTACGCACAATTTAAATGTAGGTCCTTCTAGTGCACAAGCAGCGTCGGTTGTGGTCCAAAGACCGGGTTAAAACCAAGATTTTGCAACACAAACAAAACATATTCTTAGTAACGGCAGTACGAGCATCACACAAACTTGCACACTTGGCAGGTATCAATTACAACTCACTAAATCACTTAGAGGGTATTTAAAACAATGGGAATGAACTTACTGTGCTACAAATGCGATCTCACATATTAAAAACTGTGCAAAAACACTTACAGGCCTTCAATATTCACCACATATGTGCACTTCTCAATTATTCGAATGGTTCTCCGAATATTCCTCTTTAAGGAAACACTGAAGCAAACTGAGCTTCATCTCGGTGACACTCTTCAAAACAGTATTTCCATAATGGCATCAGTTGATTCTTCAAAATCGACTGACCGCACTACACAGCTCACTCAGACCGCTTTAACATCACTTCTTTTTGACCTAGTTTACCACCCATCCTACCCTCCGTCACCACTAGTTTGCATCCTTCCCCGTTTTGGAACATTCTAAATAATTGAACGGCGTGTAGCATGTACCACGGAGACAACCAGGAGAAAGGATTTTGTATCGCCGGTTCGTCTGCGAAAACAGTTGCCCCAATAGAGGCCCCGCTTTAATGTCGCAATTTCTCCCAATCTGTGTGGCTATCGCGTGTGTAGAGGGCAAGGGCGTGCCCTGGACGCCTTTTGATACTTGTTTTCTTGTTACGTTGCGTGCGCCTGTGAAGTTGGCACGGTGATTTGATGCTGTTGTCTGGAGGTGGCGGCGCACGTCTGATTCAGCACTCATTTGTGACAAAAGTAAGTGCTCTGTTATGAATCATGCACATCCCCATACGCGTTTCCACACTGTAGAGTGCAGGGGAATACGTTGTATTTCACAGTGGCATCTTTTTTCATGTTCGAGCTGCTCAGCAGCACACAACAGCTTCGAGACGTCACACCACTAAAAAAAACGTCTGCCACATGCGCACACTGAAAAATCGTACTCGAGCACAGGAAACATGGGGCAAACTGCCCGCCACACACGATTGCACACAAAAAAAAGCACGAGAAAGCACATGAAAAAGCACACGATCACGCACAAGTCCTCATGCAACTACATTGTAACACAAAGTGTTGTCGCTCGCCCATTGATGGCGAATTGTTGCAACAGACCGCCCCTTCTTTTTTATCCAGCGACTGTGATACTGCGTATTGAAGAAGTTAGTGGGCAATTGATATGTTGCAGCTGGCAGTGACAACTCAGTGCACAGCATGTCATCCTGCTGCTGTTATTATGGTTTATGTTTATAATCATGTTATTTCTTGTGAGAAGAACTTTGCTTGTCTGTCACTCTGCATTCACCATAGTTTAAAACAATTTCCATTCAAGTAGACATGCTGCATGTACGGTGTAGCTGGAATGGGTGAATAGCAAAATGGTGCGTTGTCTGCCATGGTACTTACGGTTCGAGCCTTATCCCTTTGCTGCTTCAAGGTGCATACTCCACAGTGTGATCGGGGAGGAAACGTGAAATTCTGTGATGCGTTTGTTGCCGCTTATTCAGTGATTATGTTCTTTTTTTTATTTGCAAATGGATAGACATTATTTTGCGCATTTCAGAGAATGAAGCGAGAAGCGGAGATGGGCAAATGCCAACAACAGTAAGAGGCGCGTTTCAAACACATAATGCTAATATGCTTTGATGCATGCCGTAATCTTTTGCAGAACCACCTCGATTCATTATTTTCGAGCACAAACGGTGACCACTTCAAAGTAACTCACACTTATGGGCACATGCTGCTAAATGTCAACTTATGTTCGACGGCAACATAAGTATGAGAACTCTGTAAAATTTATGGAAACCGCTCAATGCATTAAAGCCCCACAGGACAAAACGAACGCTCTAATAATGGTATCGTGGAACGTGAAACGATCGAAGTAGATTTTAATACAAAAAGTAGCATGGTATGGTGTCTTTATTGTGTCAGACTTGCAAGCATAAAGTGTGGATAGGCTTTGTTATGTATGTTGTGCAGAGAGAATTTCGCATATATTCAAACACAATGTTTGAGTGCATGAGGGAAAGAGATCTCTCGTTAGCAAGATGGAAAGGTGTAAAAAAGCAAGCAAACTATGGGCAAATTTTATTTTTTAATGTAAGAAACAGTTTACTATTGCCATTTACTATATTGAACCGGGGATGTTGTCTTTGTAACACAATAGAAAATAAATAATTTGGTGGGTAATCAGCATAAAAACAAATGGACAAATGTTTCGTGAAAATGATTGTATACGGCAAAAGAGACACGATAACACCTTGTACAGCAAAACAAAAAGCATGTGTCTGGAGGTGCTTGCCGGTTAAATGAAGAAATGAATGCTCGCAAAGTTATAACTGTCTCATAGTGAGTGCATTTATTATTAAACTAAATGGCATTGCTCTCCAAAGCATTATGCAGCAATTTGTGAAAAAGGGGCAGCGTGAGTTCTGGGTGGAACTCGCAGAAAGCGTCAGCACTGGCAAGAATGCACATACGGCGGCACGGCATCTCGAACCGGAAGTCGATGCAAACGGGCGCCGTTGCCCACAATCCTTTGCGTGAGCTATGATTTTGCTATCCACCTATCAAAGCACCAAGGCTTATTGCAGACTTGGTCATTGCAGATCTTACATGAGTGCAGCCAGTGGCCAAGTTTTTTGTCTTCTTGTACGGAATGTGAAGCTGGCTCATACGCCTTCGTGCAGTTCACCAACCATGGCTGGCGGCCTGTTTGCCATGGATCGACGGTACTTCCACGAGCTGGGCGAGTACGATGATGGCATGGACATCTGGGGTGGCGAGAACCTGGAGATCTCTTTCCGGGTGAGCAGCACGTAACAAAGATGTGTCGAGTGATGCAGCATGTCATGCACGTAGGAATCGATCATTTATGGGCTGCTCCAGCAACATTAAGGCTCAGCAGGATTCCTTACCCAGATGTCAATTTCCGTCACAGCATGCCAACATGCCAAACAATGAACTTTTATATGTCAGTGAGACTGGAGCTGAGTCAGTATATGTGAAGGCATTTCTGCCATCTGTTACAAAAACAGTTTTTCTTTTTTTTAAACTCCTGATTGCCTCATCGGCAATCTGCCTTTTGTCTCTTGATGTTGTGGGGTGGTAGTGTATAGGCATTCTGTGGTGGGGCCTCGACGTAGCGAGCGAGCACCACGCCACGCTCTTGGAGTGAATAGACACAGAAGACGCGGTCGGTACAAACCAAACAACATACATTTATTCAACTACTTTTGAACGACGATATCGTCCGCCGAATCGGTACATCAATCGTTAACAACACGCTAAGTCATCATTACACCAAAGTACCAAACACTCAAACAATATAACACAAGAGCACACAACATGACAAACAAACTAACACACCCAACGCGGCGTCGCCAACGCTTGACTCACCACGTGGGCCTACCGCAGGCGGCCCGCGGTGCCGTCCACGGCAGACCCACCGCAAGAGACAACCGTTTGCGGCAGCCGCCGCGCGCAGAAGAGGCTCCCTCAACTCTCGCCCGCCACCAAGGCTCGCCTCTGCCAGGGGTCACCGCTGGCGCTACCACTCTACCAACAGTGGTACTCAACGCGAACACAACGCCATCTATCACCCGGCGGTCGTCACCCGAAATGCGGCCTTGGGGCGAGACACGTGCGCCACACGGCACAGACAACTTTACAGGGGGGGTGTCAGCACCCTCACAATGTTCACATCTAACTAGAAGCCTGGAGTGCTAACCTTAAATAATGTGGCATGTGGTGCGAAAACCCAGGCGATCTTAGTAAGTTTAATAGAAATCTGATGAAAATTAAAGTTCAAGCCAGAATTGACTCCAAGTATTCTGTGCAGTGGTCCATTGTTCTACCACAGCACTACACCAGTGCTTGAAAAGCTTTGAAAAAAAAAAAAAAAAACTTACGCAGTTGCCATGGTAGGTAAGGGGTCATGGTACAGGTATAATATATTGCTACGTAGCTATCGCATGAAGGGTGAACCATTCTGTGGACAGAGGATGACGAAGAGGACTGGGTTGCCCGCTCTGTGCTGCGCTCCGATTTCATCGGTGTCAATACTCTGGCAAATATTCACGTCCCGTCTCATTTTACGTAACATATTTGTGGTGAACGTGCGGGTCCTTCCTTGCAATATTATGTAGCAAAGACATAAAATCTTGCTCTTGATGCTTTTTTGTTAAACTGAGGAAATTTTTTGTTGCCTACACTCTCTACACAAGTGTAGCCAAGTGCCACCACCTTTTTTTATTCTTTGTAAAGAAAGTGTTTTATTCCACCCACCTGTGCGAAATCACTTTTCATAGCAGATTGGTCCACCACAAGGCAGCTTGTTAATGCAGTGAATAACACTGATGGAAATAGTTAATTACCCTGCAGTAAAGCATACCACTGACCTAAAATGCCCAGCAAGTGCCCCCTTCCATTTTCGAGAGATCTGAAATAAGCGTCAAAGACTGAAAAAGTTCCCCTCTTCTCTCATGTGGGCACTTTTTTTTTTTTTGGGACCAGCATCGTTTGTGTAAAAAGAACCACAAGAACAGGTGTATGCATATATAATGTTGTTTATGAAATTCTCTTGTCTTGTAAATAAATAAAGCATCTGATTAGAAACATAGATTGGCATTTTTAAATTTTTTGCTGCTCTCCCGCAGTCAGCTTTAATTTCAGTCCAGCACTGACCAAGTGCCCCCTGCAAACATAGTTGGTTTACTCTTCACTCAGCATTTACAGTATACCTTCTGACATTCGTTGATGAAAATACAATACCACACTGCTTCTAGAATGAAAAATCTCGTCAGTCCGGGACACGGAAGATTTTTAGCATCCAGTATTTCAAATGTTCTTGTATGTTGACGTCTACAAGGCATATTCTGAACTTCTAATTCATAGGGAGCACAACCACACTGTTTGTAGAATGCAAAATTTCCACTGTTCATGCATTCGAAAAGCAAGTTTGTGTGAGGAATAAAGATTTACTGTGATGCCTTTGACACAGCTTTAAAAGAAGAAATAGTAAAATAATCACCTTTTATAATTTCGAGAGACATTGCAGAGGTAATAGTACCTCCAGAAGGGCTTATTCTGTGTTAGCACTTATCTATATGTTGAATTATATTGCAGTTCTGTTTTATTTGAGGTGTTAGGGTTTAATTGGAGGTGTGAAAATATTCAAAATTTTGATTATTTTTAATACTCTTTGATAATTATTTTGCAATGGAATTTTTACTATTCAAAGTTCCCAAAGACAAATGCACCTCAACACGCGACTGAAAGTGACGTCTTCAGGTCTTTATTATGCTTCACGTTACAACAGTGTTGTATTGTGGCAAAGCTGGCTTTCAGTCTCCGCTACGGTCAAACTTTTCAAAAACAATGTCAACGTCTAATCCACCTTTTCCGCAATTACACAGCGCATGCGCCCTTCCCTATCTGAGAAGTCATAAAACAACTCCTGGTCTCGGAGGCATTCGTTCTAGCTATGCCAGTTCTCCAGGCCCCTGCCAACGCCTATCAATATGCCAGAGGGCAGCACAGGAAGATGGAAAAAGCAAATTGAAAGTCGCCTCTCCTGATTTTAAATGCTTTGCATCGTCACACTCTCGTATTGCAGTAAAGCTTTCTTTCAGGCTTCATTATGGTCGCTTATGCATTGACTCAAGAAAATGCTAGTTCCAACATTGAGATTATATATGTGGCAGAGGTATGGGCTCAGTTAATGCTCCGTTAGAGCTGAAATTCAGGCAGGAAGTCTGAAAAATTGGACGCCAATGATTTTTTTTGTATCCCAAATTTCAAATGTTTTTGTATGTTGATGTCTACAAGGCAGATTTGGAACTCCTAACTTGAAGGGAGCACAACGTCATCTGCCACTTGGGTTAGGCATCCAGAGAAGTTGAAAGAGGAGAAGGAAATAGCATCTTGCTATTTGAATTTTGCTTCTAACTATATTTGAAAAATATTTGATAAATATTTTAAAGATATGCAATCCACATAGCCATGACACTTGAATATTCAAATTCGCTTTGCAGCCGCAAGTTTGCTATTGGCACAGCTAAGGCAGGGGTCTCACACACATGGCCCGCCAACCTTTCGCTTGTGGCCCGTGATGTGCACATGAAATTCTTCGTCTCGGATTTTTAATGCCTTTGGGACTGTTTGTGACATTACTATACGGTGCCTGCGTGATTTTCTCGCCTATCGTGATTCATGGCACTTGTTCGCATAAGCTACACAGAAGTGACTGGTCTTATACCGGGTTTGAGCCCCACTGTGTGTGTCATTGAGGCTAGGTTTTTTTTTCGAATTTCGCATAATGCAGTTACGGACACCGGCGGCGGCGGCAAGCAATTGTGCGTGACCGGAGTTTTGATCTAATGCCAGCTTTCACTAAAAAAAAAAAACTTACCTCAAATGTAGGCTGAACGAAGCAATGAAGACAGCATTCACAAAGAGAAAAAAATTTATTGGACATAAAGGTGAAACAAAGCACTTGGTTCATGATGCAAGTAACTTGAAAACATACAGCCGCGAGACCTTCATCTTGGTTTTAATAGCGCGCTAAGGGACGAGGACTATGAAAAGAAGGTGCACAACATGGGCGCCTGTGTTGTGGCTGTGTTGTGCACCTTCTTTTCTTTGGCCTCATCCCTTAGTGCACTGTTAAGGGGGGACGCGGGTCTTAGAAAAGTAAAAAATGGCCAAAAAATTGATTTTGAGAAAAACACATTTTTCGAATCTTTGAACCTATAAGCACCTCTCCTCAAATTATTAACGCTAAATTCGATAAAAAAATAGGTTAAAATCTATTTTCAAACCATCACGGGAGTCGCAAAACAACCCGCAAAACAGAAAATTTGTTCGAACTTCCCGCGCGCCGCCAGTGAAGCAGCCGGCGGATCGGCGCCATCTTGGGCTTGTTTTGAAGCTCGTTCCTTTGTGCGCTTTTTGCGGGCTCTCAAAATGGCGTAGCTCCAACACAACGACTGCCCTCCCCGGTTTTGCGAAGCCGTCTGCCGGACCGCTGATTGGCTAGAGCGTGGCGCGCCGGCGAGCCCCCCCGTCTCGCGCTTACCATTGGCTGGCGCGGCGGCGCGGCCACGGTTGCTCGCTCTTTTTTTTTTTTTTTTTTTGGTTTTGCTCCGTCGGCGCCTGCTCTCGTGCGTGTTATCTCGTCTGCTACCCGCTCGTGTACCGACGTCGCCAACGTACACGTCTTTCTGCATTTCGCCGGCATGGCTTGGGAAGCTCGCCTGAAGAAGAACACTCGTCAAGCTTTCGGCAGGAAACAAAAGCGAGCGTGGAATGCGCGGCAGAAGGGAGCGGCCTGCGCGCCGCCGAGAACGCCGGAGATGGCCGAGGCAGCGCATTCTGACGACAACGGGCTGTCGGAAATGCCTGTTATTGCGGAGGCAGCACATTCAGACGACGACTCGCTGGCGCAAGTGCCTGTTATTGCCGAGGCAGCACATTCAGACGACGATTCGCTGGCGCGAATGCCTGCCGAAGCGGTGCACTCTATTTGGCCCAGCTGCAGCACTTCGTCGGATCATCACGTCAGCGGATCGTCATCCGGCACTACTGGAACCATTAAAGGTCGTGTCGACACGACGTTGGATCACAAATCGCGGAGGGAGCACCTGCCGAGCAGTTCAACAAAGGCAACACTTGCAAAGCGACATAAGCCTGCAAGAGACACTGCATACAGCCCTGGCTTGCTGTAGAATTGTAAGGATGTCTGGGACAAAAATGTGTGTTTTACTTGAAATAGTGTTTTATGTATAAAAGGGCGATGTTTTTATATATAACATGTGTCTTCCTTTGGTTTTCAGTGCACTAGAACAGCCACAAAGTTGTAGACTGGGTTCCTTATACTGATTCAACGGCCAGTACACAGTTTTTAAATGAGCTGTGGCAAATATTTTGGGAAGGTGCATTGACACATTTAGTACAGCCATACTCACATAATGTAGAGCTATACAACGGTGCCATTTTTATTGCTCTAGCTTCACTTTAGCAAAAGTTACAGTTATTAGAAACTTTAAATGCGTTTTTCTCAGTTCGATGTTTTTGTGCACCACACTAAACCTTAGGGGTTTTTCTTATATGTTACTGTTGATTGAGAATGACAAACTTGGTATCATTTTATTTGTAATAACATTACCTATGGGGTGATGCTATTTTGATTACTCTAGAAGCATACTGTTAATTACAATTATGGACAGTAATGAGCGAAAATTGAACAGAATATCTATTGTAAGTGCTGGTCTGTTTTCTTATCTATATAATGCCTAAAAATTAATAAAAATGGCATCACCCCATACAGAAAGCCCTCAGCATTGGGGCTATGCATTTATTTTTTGGATCTGGCTTGATTAAGTTGCCGAAAAGCCCCCAATGAAGTGCATAATTAATTAATTTTTTGATGTTAATATCTTTTTATCTACTGAAGCTATTTCAGAAACAATTACATATTTGAAATCAGCATGAAAAACTGTCCAAGATGGTGAGGTTTGGTCAAGATTGAGCCAAAAACAGAAAAAAAATTTTAAAGACCCATGTCCCCCCTTAAAGTCAAGATGGATATGTACCAACGTGCTCAAGTTTCAATTCTCAAGCCACTAGTCTTGTTGTGTGTTTCTTTGTCGTTATTTTTTCTCCGCTGATTCTAGTAATTTGCACCATAAAGATGCCGCACTTACCGATACTGCGCTCATTCCCAGTCGCTGTTGCTGCTTCCCTCGTCGCTGACTTCTTTGTGACTGTCTTCAAACAGTGCGTAATCCTTGGTACCATCAAGCACACTGGATATGCCGCACTTCTTAAAAAAGTGCACAATCGAAATTCCCCGGTTGTCGTCCCACGCTGTAGCCTCTTCAGCGATGCACATCTTTTTTTGTCCACTCCAAAGTCCTGCCTGGCTTGAACCTTGGACGAGGACTGCGCAACTAGGACAACTTTTTTTACAACCAAACCCCGCTACAACGAACGCCACTTCAACGAAATTCCCACTACAACAACAACAAAAAAAATTCAGCAGTCCGTAGGAGTCAATGCACAGATATTGTCGTCACAACAACCAATACTTTTTCTTCTGCTGTCCCGCTTGAACGAAATTTCACCATGCGATTTCAGGCTAAGATATTTACTGCTATACAGTAAACACAATCTTTAACATTTTGATGCATTTTCAGAACCTGAGAATAAGTTGACGAAGTCTAAAACACGCGTTGGCACCACGAGAAAGCACCGCTGTTCAGTAAGCATGGGCACTGCCATTGCTCGATAGTGCCACGTCCTTCCTCAAGTTTTCATATCACCCCGTTACGCTGTATGCGATTCTCAGCACAAACCACGCTTACATTGTTCGAGAAGCTTCAGGGCTGTCGTAGATCATTTTGTTGAGATTACGCCCACGTCGGGGGCATTTCAGATTATTCTGGAATCTACGTCGCCGCTAGCGATAACGCTAGAATGTTCGATGGCGAGTGTATATATGCCGTCACGCTTCGCTGCTCGTCAGTTGATCGATGGTCGACACTTTGCTCGCCGATATCAGTGCCAGTGCCTTGGTATAAGTTGACTTTCTTTTTACATGGCCAGATGTTCGGCCTGAATAAACAGTTTAATATTTCACCTGCAGTCTGCTCCCTTGGTCCACGTCATGACCCCGTGACATCTGGTGGAGGTGTTTTCTGTCCATGTACCGAACGCCCCCCTGCAGTCGAGAGCCAAGCCCCAACCGTGAAGCACACATCCCCGCCAAATTCGACCTGCGAACAAGCCGGCGACAACAGGGGCTACTTCCGGAGTACGGGGCTCTACTCGATAATACTCGGAAGCCGAAGGCTACTGCTACTACTGCGACCACTATGACAGCCCCTGTACCGACGCCCGCCATGCTCGTAATGCAGCAGCCAAGGTAGCCACCAATCTTCTACGGATCCTCATTTGAAGAACCATAAACCTGGCTGGAAACCTATGACCGAGTGGCCGCCTTGAACCAGTGAGACTCCGAAGAAAGGTTTCGCCACATCTCTTTCTATATGGAAGACGCGGCGAGGATTTGGTATGAGAATCGGGATTATGCACTGGGATCTTTTAATCTCTTTCGCGGCGCATTCCAGGAAACTTTCACGAGTGTCGCTCGCAATGAATGAGCCGCTGCTTTGCTTGACACCCGGGTGCAGCTACCCAACGAAAATATCACCATCTTCACAGAAGCCCCGCCGTGGTGGTCTAGTGGCTAAGGTACTCGGCTGCTGACCCGCAGGTCGCGGGATCGAATCCCGGCCGCGGCGGCTGCATTTCCGATGGAGGCGGAAATGTAGGCCCCTATGCTCAGATTTGAGAGCACGGTAAAGAACAGCAGGTGGTCAAAATTTCCGGAGCCCTCCATTGCGGCGTCTCTCATAATCATATGATGGTTTTGGAACGTTAAACTCCACATATCAATCAATCAATCAATCAATCAAACCATCTTCACAGAAGAGATGACAAAACACTTTCGGCTCGCCGATCCTTGCATGGCTGAAGACAAAAAGCTCTGCATCCTCATGCGGTGCGTGAAGCAAAAGTTGTTTGCGGGACTTGTTTGCAACCCGCCCAAGACGGTTGAAGAATTCCTCACCGAGGCCTCTACAATCAAGAAGGCTCTTGAGATGCGCACAAAGCAGTATGACCGTCGCTCTTCAACCGCCAACTACACTGAAGCCCATGCCCTCAGCACGAACGACCTGCGTGAGACCATCCGACAGATCGTGCGGGAGGAGCTACGGAAACTGTTGTCTTCGTCTCAGCCTGAAGTGTATTTGATTGCCGACACCGTCCGTGAAGAAGTTCGGCAATCGCTTGGAATGTCCGAAGCTCTGCAGCCGCAAGCGATAAGCTATGCTGCTGCAACCCAATGCTACGCTCCCCATCCACCCCCACGTCAAGAGGCCGCAGCGTCGCAGTTACGCTGCCAGCCACTGCCGCTGCCGATGCCATACTGGCCATCCGCAGGTCAGCGCAACTCTCAGAGAAAAACCGACGTGTGGCGTGCCCTCGACCTCCGACCGCTCTGCTGCCATTGCGGAGAAGCTGGCCATACCTACCGGCGCTGCCAGTACCGTCAGATGGGACTGCGTGGTTTTGCTGTAGACGCGCAACGTCTGCAGCGGGGAGAAAAACCTTGCGACATCGCCGACTATCTTGCAGCAGCGCAGTGGACACCCCGAGAATCTTCTCGTTCATCATCGCCTGGCCGCTACATGTTGCCTCACCAGCGGCCGTACACTGGCCCAACCTGGAGTCGGTCTTCTAGCTCTTATCCGGGAAACTAAGGGCAGCAACCGCTGGAGGTGCAGTTGCTGTACGACGAACTGCCGAAGATCCTCCGCCGCTGCCGCGACGAAACCTCAAGAACCCGCCGCAACATCAATGTTGCCCTGACATCAAAACTTTTGGGCCATAAGACCACTTCATGACGCAACGTTGAAGCAGCGGTACATACCTTCGTAGCCGAGATTCGACACCGCGATCTAACTGCACCACGAGGAGACGAACTAGCGACCTCGACATCCTCGTCGACGGCCACAGCGTCACAGCTCTCCTTGACACTGGAGCCGACTATTCCGTCATTAGTGGGACATTCGCCGCGATGTTAAAGAAAGTTAAGGCAACTTGGGAAGGCCCCGAAATTCGTACAGCTGGAGGCCACCTAGTTACGCCAGCAGGAACCTGCACAGCCAGAGTCACTCTTAACCGTAATATTTATCCTGCAAGCTTCGTTGTACTGCAGCATTGCTTGAGAGATGTCATCCTTGGTATGTACTTCTTAAGCCTCCATGGTGCCGTCATCGACCTGAGAACAAAGTCGATTACACTATCCACAGAAAAAGCACCGTCGCCACACATGTCGTCAGGAAGGCACACCCTGAATGTGCTGGAAGACCAAGTCACCATTCCTCCTTGTTCCAGTGTCAGCATTTTCGTCGGCACTCAAGAATCGACAGACGTGCAAGGCGTCGTTGAAGGTGACCAACACCTCTTGATCAACTGCGAAATTTGCGTCGCCAGAGGAATAGCTGAGCTGTGAGGAGGAAACACAAGAGTGATGCTCACAAACTTCAGCAGAGAATACAAGCATTTGAGCAAATTTACGATTGTTGCCTAGATCAAAGAAATACTGGAAGCCAGCAATGCTTTTATCGTCACCAATTCTATTGAATATACTCCGATGACTCAAGTCCTTTAACCGGTTTTCGACGTTAGTCCAAGCTTTCCGAGGCATAAACAAGAGCAGCTCGAAAACCTGCTCCTGAATTAGAAGAACTGTTTTTCGTAGTCATGGAGAATTCGACAGACCCCTGTCGCGAAACATCGAATCGTAATAGAAGAAAATGCCAGGCCACTCCATCAAAGTCCGCACAAAGTTTCGACGCAAGAAGGTGAGGCCATAGAGAAACAAGTCGACGAAATGCTCCGCGACGACATTATCCAGCCTTCAAAGAGTCCATGGGCGTCACCGGTAGTGTTGGTGAAGAAAAAGGATGGAACACTACGCTCTTGCATTGACTATCGTCGACTCAGCAAGATAACGAAGAAGGATGTGTACCCTCTCCTTCGAATAGACGACGCCCTTGATCGGCTTCATAGCGCCAAATACTTTTCATCGATGGACCTCAACACAGGCTATTGGCAGATGTAGCGGAGAGAGACTGAAAAAAGACTGCATTTTTAACACCAGACGGCTTTTTGGAATTCAAGGTCATGCTTTTCAATCTTTGCTCGGAACCTGCGACTTTTCAACGCATTATGGACACAGTGCTGGCGGGATTGAAGTGGCAGACTTGTCTCATTTACTTGGACGACGTTGTCGTGTTTTTCTCAAGCTTCGACGAGCAGCTTTGGCGCCATGAAGCTGTACTTCAAGCCTTTGGGGCTTTCGGACTCGCCCTGAAGCCAGAAAAGAGCCGCTTCGCATACGGGAAACTTTTGTTCTTGGGTCACGTGATAAGCAAGTTCAGAGTAAGACCTGATCCGCAGAAGACAGCCGCCATCGCTGACTTTCCACTGCCCGAAGACAAGAAGGCGGTGCATCGATTTCTCGGCCTGTGCACCTATTACAGGCGCTTCGTCAAAAACTTTGCCCGCATCGCCTAGCCACTCACTAACCTTACGAGAGCTGACGTCGAATTCAAGTGGGAAACCTCACAAGAGAAAGCATTTTGGGAACTAAAACGACACCTGCAATCGCCTTTGATACTCGTGCATTTCGACGAAAACGCCGAAACAGAAGTGCACACTGACGCAAGCAGCGTAGGGCTCGGCGCCGTCCTTGTGCAGAGCACTGATGGACTGGAAAGGGTTATTAGTTACGCTAGCCGGTTGCTATTCAAGGCAGAAAGGAATTATTTCACAACAAAAAAGGAGTGCCTTGCCAATATCTGGGCGACGTTAAAGTTTCTTCTTTACCTCTACGGCAGGCCTTTCAAAGTTGTGAGCGACCATCACGCCTTGTGTTGGCTAGCTAAATTGAAGGAGCCTTCAGGTCGCCCTGCCCGTTGGAGCCTGAGACTTCAAGAATATGACATTACCGTCATTTACAAGTCCAGCAGAAAACACTCCGACCCCGACTGCCAGTCGGGAGCCCCCGTCGACCCACCACAGCTCGAAGACCTGAACGACTGCTTCTTGGGAACAATAACTGCCGACAACTTCGATGAATGCCAGCGAGCTGACCTGGAACTTAGGAGCCTAATCGAATCCCTCGAGGGCAGGACCTCCGTTGTTCCTAACGTATTCAAACAGCTACTTACGTCGTTTTCACTGCGAAACGGCCTTCTCCAAAAGAAGAACTTTTCGCCCCTTCGAGCCTAGTACCTTCTTGTGGTACCTTCACCTCTGCGAGTAAAACTCCTCCAGGGCCTGCACGATGATCCAACGGCAGGACACCTTGGTGTTTCCCGCAGGATCGCAAGGATACAAGAAAAATACTACTGCCCGCGTCTTACCTCGTTGTCGCTCAATACGTGATAACATGCTGAGAGTGTCAGCGACACAAGATACCAATGACAAGGCCAGCAGGCTTTTTTCAGCCGTTCTAACCACCTCCCTGACTGTTCCAAGAAATAAGGATGGATGTACTGGGGCCGTTCCCGACATTAAATTCGGGAAAGAAATCGATCATCACAGCTACTGACTACCTCACCTGCTACGCCGAAACAAAGGCACTACCAAAAGGTGGCGCCGAAGAGGTAGCGAAGTTCTTCGTTGAGAATATCATCCTTCGTCATGGCGCCCCAGAGGTTCTCATCGCCGATAGAGGTACAGCTTTTACTGCTGATTTGACTCAAGCGATTTTGAGGCGTAGCCAGACAAGCCACTGCCTACCACCCACACACAAATGGTCTCACAGAGCGCCTAAACAAGACAATTGCTAACATGCTGGCTTTGTACGCCGACATTGAACACGAGACGTAGGACGCTATCCTTTTGTACGTGACCTTCGCATACAACACAGCCGTGCAGGAGACGACGCAGATGCAACCGTACAAGTTGGTCTATGGAAGAAACCCCGGCAAGGACGCTCGACGCAATGCTGCCTAACGTCGCTGACGAAAAAAACCTCGACCTCACCCTCTATCTTCAGCGCCCTGAAGAAGCCCGTCAACTCGATCTCCTACGCACCATGAATCAGCAGATGACCGACCGCCGCCGTTACAATCTTCGACGACGCTTTGTGGAATACCAGCGCAGTGAATGTGTTTGGGTATGGACGCCGATACGCCCACATGGACACAGTGAAAAACTTCTGCGACGATACTTCTGACCATACAGGGCAGTATGACGTCTCAGCCCAATCGACAACCAAGTTGTCCCCGACGGCATCACGAACTCTCAACGGCGCCGATTGCGACCTGAAGTCGTTCATGTCGCGCGTTTAAAGCCGTTTCATGAACGGTAATGAACTGAAAGACTTGCAAAGGGATTTATTGGCGTGTGTTGCGACGGTGGCCCTACGTTGAAAACACGATCGGGACAGAGCAACGGTCAAGCAGATGCCAGCGACGATCATGAGGCGAGCGAGAGAAGCCCAAAACTCAGTACCCAAGCGATGGCGATGTTGCTTGCCAACGATGCGTTTTCTTCTTCACAATTTTCCCCTGCCGAAAAAGAGCCATTCTGGCTACCTAAGAGTCTGGAGGCAGAGGGCTATGATATGGCTTAAGGCGGGCGACGTGGACGATGTCACGTCCACGCCGGCGCATGTCATCAGATGGAGAAAGTGGTTCAATGAGAAAATTCACTGGCGAGGTTTGCTTCAAAATGCGGTAAGGGCCCTCGTACTTCGGGACGAGTTTTGAGGAAAGGCCTGGTGTTTGGTAAGGAACAGCCAGCCATACAAGCGATCCCGGGGAATAACTGTGGCTTCGTGAAGAGTCGACGTTGTTTTCTTTCTGGCGCTGCTGTTCTTGTGACGTAAAGGTGCGTGCGAGTTCATGGCACTCTTTCGCTTTTTGGGCAGCTTTGGACACAGATGGGCATTCGGATGCGTCAGGACGGTATGGAAGAAGAGTGTCGATGGTGTGGGATGGTTCGCGTCCATAAAGAAGAAAGAAAGGTAAAAATCCAGTGGTAGACTGTGCCGCGGTGTTGTGTCCAAACGTGATGAATGGAAGAATGCGATCCCAGTTAGTATGATCAGATGTCACATACATCGCGAGCATATCACCGAGGGTGCAGTTAAATCTCTCCATGAGCCCGTTAGTCTGCGAGTGGTATGCCGTGGTCTTGCGATGAACAACATGGCATTCAGAAAGCAGAGCCGTAACGACTTCTGATAGGAAGGCTCGACCTCGGTCATTTAGTAGTTCTCGAGGTGCACCATGTCGTAGTATGAAGCGATGGAGGATGAAGGACGCTACGTTCTGCGCAGTGGCACTTGGAAGGGCGGCGTTCTCAGCGTAGCGTGTTAAATGGTCCACAGCGACTATGATCCACCAATTTTCATCTGATGTTGTCGGTAGAGGGCCATAGAGATTCATTCCAATCCGATCGAAAGGTTTGGCAGGGCACTGAAGCGATTGAAGCGCACTGGACGAGTGGAAAGGCGGTGATTTGCGGCAATGATGGTCAGGGCAGCCCATAACGAATTTTCGAACAAATTTATACATTCCGCGCCAGTAGAAGCGATTGCAAATGCGTTCGTAAGTTTTGAAAACTCCGGCATGGCCACATTGGGGATTGTTGTGAAAGGAGGAACATATTTGTGATCGCAAGCTGCGGGGAACAACCAAGAGCCACTTACGACCTTCAGGGGCGTAGTTGCGTCAGTGTAGCAGCCAATCGCGAATGGCGAAATGAGCAGCTTGACGTCGGAGAGATCATGATACCGCAGTGGTTGACGATCCAGAGAGACAGTCAAGAAGGGAAGCGATCCACGGGTCCTTGTGTTGTTCACTGGCAAAGGAGTTGAGGTCGAGAGATGCGACGAATTTGGTACCAGTGGTTCCGCAGGCCGAGTCGGGAGGTAAAGGCGAACGAGACAGGCCGTCAGCATCAGATTGCTTGTGACCGCTGCGATAGATGACGCGAATGTCATACTCCTGGATTTGCAGTGCCCACCGAGCTAGGCAGCCAGAAGGATCTTTCAATGTGGCGAGCCGACAAAGTGCATGGTCGTCCGCTACCAGGTCGAATGGGCGACCGTACAAATAAGGGCGGAACTTGCAAAGCGCCTACACTAGCGCTAAGCACTCCTTTTCAGTGACGCTGTAATTGGCCTCAGCTTTAGTGAGCGTGCGACTCGCATAAGCGACGACGTATTCGGAGTAGCCCGGTTTGCGTTGGGCGAGGCCAGCGCCGAGACCAACCCCGCTAGCATCTGTGTGAACTTCCGTTGCAGCTGTTGGGTCGAAATGCCGAAGAATGGGAGGAGATGTTAGCAGACTACGGAGCGTGGCAGACGCGACCTCGCAGTAAGGAGACCAGGATGAAAGGTCTGCATCACCGCCTAGGAGGTTGGTCAGTGGTGACATGATCGACGCAAAATTTCGAACGAAGCGCCGGAAGTACGAGCATAGCCTGACGAAACTATGTAATTCTTTGAGTGTAGTAGGTTTCGGGAACTCAGCGACTGCTCGCAGTTTTGCAAGGTCGGGTAGAACACCATGCTTGTACACAATGTGCCCTAAAATGGACAGCTGTCGCGCGGCGAAGCGGCACTTTTTAAGGTTCAGTTGGAGCCCAGCGTTGGTTAAACACGTCGGAACCAGTTGGAGCTGAAGAAGATGTGTAGGAAAATCGGGAGAGAAAACGACAATGTCGTCGAAGTAGCATAGACACACAGACCACTTCAGTCCACGCAGCGTGTTGTCCACGAGTCGTTCGAACGGGGCAGGAGCATTACAAAGCCCAAAAGGCATTACGTTTAATTCGTAGAGGCCATCTGGTGTAATGAACGCAGTTTTCTGGCAATCAGCTTCTGCCATAGGAACCTGCCAGTATTCAGATCGTAAGTCTAAGGAGGAGAAGAATTCGGTTCTTTGGAGGCTGTCAAGGGTGTCGTCGATGCTCAGTAATGGATAGACGTCTTTCTGCGTCACCTTGTTTAATCGCTGGTAGTCGACGCAAAATCTTATCGATCCGTCCTTAGTTCGAACTAGAATGACAGGAGATGCCCAAGGACTGTGCGATAGTTGAATAACGCGACGGCGTAGCATCTCTTCGACCTGGTCGTTGATGACGTGACGTTCTGCAGCAGAGACACGTTACGGTCTTTGACGCAATGGCTGGTGCGAACCGGTGTGAATGTTAGTGGTGCACTGCGGAAGTGCGACCCAATTGCGGCTGAGAAACGTCGAATGAATTCGCGAAGTGCTGGAGGAGATTAAGGAGCTCGGCGCGTTCTTGAGCACTTAGTGTCGGCGAAGGAACTCGAGATGTCCCTCGACGAGCATTCCAGTGGGGAAAAGGCATGAAGTTTGGTCGGGGCGCTGCTGCGCGATTCGTATAGCGAAAATTCTTTGTTATAGCGGAAATATTGTTGAAGCGGCACTCATTGTAGCGGGGTTTAACTGTACTTTCTTACATTAACGTGTTGCCGGATACCGGTTTGCGTTTACCGTCTTACCGGAAAGCATGTTTTTCAACGTTTTAGCTCCCCATACATAAATGTTCACGTACGTACACAAGGATATGCCTTTATGTTTTCGCACACCATAAATGGTGATGCTAACTTCATTTAAACTATCTTTTACTCAGGTAGGATTTCACCTCTCCGGCGATACCTCGAGACATTTTTTATCGTGCACAGTATCCTCATAGGCACAAAAAGGTGAAAAAATACAAGGTTACTGCCACGATGGTGTCGACACCTTGTGACGCTTCATGCAACCACAGTCATGAACTCGTTGGCTTACACGTAACGTTATTGAGCTGAAGCCTGAAAATGAATAAAATGGTAATTCATTCCTAATAATGCCGCTGCACGGTTTTTATGCCAGGCGTACAATGCATAACGTTTCTGCGATAACAATTTTGTGATTTCCTGGCTTATTTTGGCCTCGCTAGATGGTACCACCTATCCAGCCGTCAGGGGCTCACACAGTCACGATTCTGATGTTCTAGGCCAATCTAGCTTTGGTAATTCGGCTGAAACAATGTCATCGCTATTGACTCTCACATCTCAGCTTATTTTGACTCGATGGCTGGGATTTCCCAATGTGGATATTATGAGTTCCTAAGAATGAAAGTGGATTTGCAAGATAGGGCTGCAAATCTAAAGCCCACCCGGTGAGTAGCATACGTTATGCAAATGTTTATGTTCCGTAAAGACTGGCTTGGGCCCAAATTTTATTCAGTATCTAGTAGCATGGTAATGTAAAGAAGTATCAGTACTAGCTAAAAGCTCCTAGTGACCGGACGATGTGAGCGGACGATTCATAAGCTGCCATTTTTTGTTTTGGTGCTTTACGTCATCACAACTTGACAGACTGCTGCGTGAAGTCACCTGGCTTAGTGCTGTAGCCTGACGTCAATCGAGAAATTTGACTTTAATCTCAAAATAAAATATAAGCATTTGCTGAGCGTCACGCTTGCTCAGAGCCATCTTTGTATATAGATTCGTATGGCAGAAGAAACTCGCCTCTCAAAAAAGGTGTCAGTTCCCCTTTAAAGCAGGTGTTGGCTTGGCTACTAATGGCTGTAATATCGTCTAGGTGGCGCTAGTTGTACACCATTTTTCTCAATGAAAAATGGGGCATTTTTCATAATCCTTGAATTTAAGCCGGCCCTCAAGTTTGATTCAATGAAATTTGAAAGAAAAACTTATCAGCCTAGATTAGAATAAATACGGTACTTTCTTTTTTTTAACCGTAGTATTCATGAACCGACCTTAACTTATCATGGTAAGGCTACTTACGGAAGGATGAGAAAATTATAGGTATAAGAAAATTACAAGGTGAGTTTCAGAAACCTCCCTTATCCTGTCATAAGGGCACCTTATGAAAGGCGTCCTTAACTCACCAAGGCTGTGGGTTCAAAGGTAGGTAAATATTTGTTTTAAAATCATTACCTCGAGCAGCAATAAATTATGTTTACTGCAAGAAACCAACATCAGTATACACAGTAACCAAATGCAAACAGCAGAAATGTTTGTTAAAGCGGCGGAAGTTCTCTGTGAAATACACGTTTTTCGTCTGGCCACTTTTCTGCAACTCTAGTCGACGCAGTGAGGTGGTCAGGTCACTTTTGTTATTTCGGCGTCATCTATGTTTGTGTCGTGTTTATTGCCTGTGTCGTGTTTATTGCTGTTATGCTCTCTTCAACGTTTGCTGTTTTCTTTCACTTTTTTTTTTAATTTCACTGGATTTATTTTGATAGCTTGAGCGGTACAATGGCACTTTTTAAGAAGTTTCATTTGTAGTAGAACAATGAACTGAAGTGAACTTCACCGACGAAGTGAATACGTCCTGACGGATTTCGTCAACAAGTACCTGTTAACAAAATGGACGTCGTGCGCCTTCAGAGAAAACGAAAAACGTGGACGCAGCTCGGGATGGAATTCAACAGTTCAACAGTTGACCCAATGTCAACTAGAAAAGTGTTTGTGCCATTTCGCGAAGTTTCACTGGCATGGAAAAAGTGTTTTTGCAACCATAGCTGATATCCACTGGAGTGCGTACTCTTGACACGGTTGGCTACGAGACATGAACAAGGCTCCCATGTTGAAATGTGCCAACTCCATAAAAGCGCAATGCGATGAGCAGTTGTATGAAACGGGGCACAACAAATGAACGACCATAGATATTTTTCTACAGAAACAGCACAGCGAGCATATTCCTTGCAGCACTTTTTGTGTAGCGGGGATGGCGCGAAAATTCCTGCTAGTCGTAGGTCTCAACCAGGTTCCATCGAGCATGAACTCTTTCGCTACCACAGGAAAAGGGGTAATTTTAAGAGGTGTAAAAAACAATCTTTTATGGCTAGATAGTATTGCCTTAGTTACATTATTTCGTACCAAACTCCAGCTAAAGGAATGGTCCGTCCAATAACATAAATGTACCATAAATATTTATTGTATACATTAGGTAAAAATGTCTCAAATGAAACATTTTTGCCGTGATTATAGTTAACACGTTAAAAAGGAGAAGAACTTGAAAAATAACGAGGTTAAAGATATACAATTTGTAGCTTCTTATATTGCAAAAAGATTGTAAAAGGTTCAAAAACTATTGCCATAAACTGTTCTTTCTACAGAAAAGGGGGTTAGTGGGTATGCTGCCGTAGATGGGTTACCCTGTGCAGCTTGCCATCGCAGATGGGGTTGGCCTGCGCTGAGTCCAGGACCCTTAAAAGGCAAGGAACGAATGAAAATGGCTTCTGAGTATAATATTCAAAGAAATCAGGCCTGAAAATAACTCTGAGATAATCCAGTGGAGATGAAGGTGAGGTAACTCAACGATTTCCATGTAAATGAGGATTCTAATGCACTTTCTCACTTCATCGGGAGTGAAGTTTCTCCACGAACCAACCCTTCTCGCATATGTCTGCCTCTCTAAAACATGTATTCACGCATATCTGTGGGTCTAGTCCCAGATCATGCTGGTCAGCTGTGTAGTGAAAAAGAGCTGGATGAAATCGACGGCCCGGAAGAAACGCCGTGAGTTACTATTAAGTGCGCCTCTGACTTCGACTGCCAGGTTTCGTCTCGAAAGACACTACACACGCTTGACAGATGCCGGCCGGGAATCATGTCCGTAGAACATTGAGACCCTCGAAAGGAGTAAAATTTCTATGAGTACACACTCCGGCACCCGTAACTACTAGTTAGACAATAAAATGGGCACATACACTTACAGCCAGCACGCAGTCACTAAATTTTGCGGCTTGACTTGACGCATCCTCGTCATCTTGGCAGAAATTCGATGCGCCAGCATCATCTCCAGACTCACTGCTGCTGATTCCATTTAAAATCTGCTGTTGATGCGCTCAATTCACGAGAAACGCGTCGTCTTCTAGAACCATCCGCATGAAAAAACGACGTCGGGATTGGCGCGCACACGCAGGTACCTGAAGCTTATTGAGGCGAGAGAAAAACTTCTCTAAAGCAAAAAACAACAAAAACATGACGGATCTCGTTGTACACTGCCCACTTTCTTACATAGATGGCATTAGGTGCCTGCAAACTCCGTGAGCGTGCAAGAATTAAAACTTGAAAATGCATCATTAAAATTGAACGATTTGAATAGGCGTGGTAGCAAAAGAGTTAAGGACTCGCCGTGGCGGTGACATTTGTGTGCACATTGTGCCGTTCAGTATTTTTTCTTTGCGGGCCACATAATAACAGAATACGTAAAGTGTTCCCCCACCATGTTGTTAAGGAAGCCTTAAGGTAGGTCATTGGCTACCTTAACCGTGCCTTACTTAAGTACGAGGAAAGTTCCGCAATACCTACTAGGTAGATTCGTGAAACGGGTCAAGGGCAGACTTATGGCTAAGGTTCACTTAAGTCATAAGGATGAGCTTAAGTTAGGTTTATGAGAACAGGAATAAGGCATCTGATGCAGTCACCTTGTCTTGTAACGTATAACTGCAAAACAAGAACTCTATATTTCAGGATTGGTGTCCAGATTATGAAGATCGATATCGATATATTTCTGTAGTCCTGACCCATATATGAGAACTCACTCAATATATGATGTACGGGAAAGCCTAGTCTATGAAATTGGGATGTTAGCTAACATTTTGTTCGTCCCCCTTCCCCTCCCCGGCTCTTGCGGGACTTAATTTCGTGACTGTGGCCCAGTAGCTGATGTGAATTTGACACACCTGATCTGAGGCCGCTTATTGCATTACCGTCCCTGTCACCAACATTGTCTTGCTCTGATGTGCAGATCTGGATGTGTGGAGGGCGGTTGGAGATCCTGCCCTGCTCACGGGTAGGGCATGTGTTTCGCCGCAGACGCCCCTACGGATCCCCTAGTGGCGAGGACACACTGACAAAGAACTCGCTTCGCGTGGCGCACGTCTGGATGGACGAGTACAAGGTATGCCTCACATGTAATCTACTGCTTGCTTCTCACCCGTCACTCAGTTGCAGTACATTAGAATGTTGGTAAACTGGGCATTGTTTATTCAACAGTATGACCACTCATCCGATTATTCCAAGTCTTCTCCTGCTAGTCACCTGAAGCTCGTAAAACAAAGTTGGGTAGGTTATTGTCATGATGTTAGCAAGTCACGGTCTCATGAAGGTTTGCATAGAAAGCGATGATGTAACCATCATCGACAAAGAAGAGACCATTTGTGCACACAAACACTCCGTATAGCACAGGGGACTCTCAATAAACGCAACCTCACAAAGGGACCAGCTCTCTATAACAGGGGTTCTGATTACTGACCAGGCATGCAGAATGCAAGAAAAACAACCTATCTTGTCAGAAGCAGTTGTTCCGTTTACTGACCAATCTTGTCAGAAGCGGTTGTTCTGTTAAAGTAGCAGTTCCGTTCATCAGACTTCAGGCTTACAGAAATTCTGCTGTGCAGTGAAACCCTCGGGATACAATTCTCGTGGGGTAACGAAAAATATTTGTATCATCCAAAATTCGTATCTCCAGAGAACATGGCAAATGCCTCTAGACACTCGCACATTCATGCACACTTTCATTCAAGAAATGCCCAGCATACGAAGTCATTCTTGAGGGGAAGCATGTGGGAATGTGTGAGTGTTTTGAAGAATTACGAAGTTACACTGAGATACAATATTGTCATGGCGTCATGCCGGCAAAGGGAGCAGACTGGATGTTCAAATGAAACTGTTCATCAGGCCGAACTTGTGGCTGGTAAACAGAAAGTCAGATTACAGCAACACACTGGCACTGATAACAGCGAACAGAACGTTGGCCGTCGATCAACTGACAAGCAATGACGTGCGTCGGCATTTATACATGTGCCATCGAATATTTGAGCGCTATTGCTAACAGCAAGGTAAGTTCCAAAAGAATCTGTAATGTTCCCGTTGTGGGCGTAATCGCATGTGAAATTACTACGGTATCTCGATGGTTCTTTAGACAATGGGTGTGGTTGTGCAAGGCAGCACATACACGTGTAATGTGGCGATAAGGAAACTTGAGAAAGAAGCGTGGCGTTGCCCCCCTCTGAAAAAAGCATCGTCTCGATGCTTTAACAGAAGATACAAATGCAATAATAATGCGAGAAAGTATGAGCGAGAAACTACAATACAGCAGCAACAACACCAACAAAATACACTCTATACATGAAACGGCTTGAGACGCATGGCACGGACGACTTTAGGTCACGATTGGCACCATTGAGAGTTCTTGATGCTGTCGGGAACAACCTCGTAGTTGAGTGGGCTGAGATGTCAAACTACCTGTATGGTTCGAAGTACCGTCGCAGAAGCTTTTCACTCACTCCACATCGGCACATCGGCGTCCATACCCAAGCACGTTTACCGGGCTGGTATTCCACGAAACTTCGTCGTAGATTGTAATGGCGGTTGTTGATCGTTTATTAGTTCCTGATGCAGAAGCGGGCAAGCTGTCGGGCTTCTTCGGTGCGCTGAAAGTACTCACTCACATCGAGGTTTTCTTCGTCAATGACGTTGGGTAACATGGCGTAGAGTGTCGTTGCTGCAGTCCTTCTGTAGACCAACCTGTACGACGTCATCTGTGTCGTTTCTTATACGGAGGCGTTGTATGCAAGTGTTACGTAAGGAAGAGTTGGGCTTCAGGTCTTGCGTACGACGTCAATGTGCATGGCCAGCTTATCGGCGATGGTCTTATTAAAAGGGGATGCGCCCTTTGAAAACCGAACAATCGTGAAAAAGTCAATTTTTCGAAAACCACATATTTGAGTTGTATGTCTTATAAACTATCTGTTCTGTAAATATCAATAATTAGTTCGTTGCAAAAATACGTCAAATAAATTATATAACATGCCACGGCAGCCGGCACGTGGCCAGCGAACGTTGAAAATACCCCAACTTCGCACATTTGCAATTTCCCAACCACGCGGCCCAGCGCTGCCATCTTGGTCTTGTTTTGCTCATGAATTCTCGCTCTTTTTTTTTTTTTTTTGCCACCCACGACAACAGCGGCGGCGTGGCCGAGCCAGGAATCACTCATGATTGGGGGGCTCTTGAAGTTTTAAAGTCTCCCGCGGCTCGGATG
The DNA here is from genome assembly GCF_043290135.1 of Rhipicephalus microplus. Classification (NCBI taxonomy): domain Eukaryota; kingdom Metazoa; phylum Arthropoda; class Arachnida; order Ixodida; family Ixodidae; genus Rhipicephalus; species Rhipicephalus microplus. The sequence goes on along the minus strand of NC_134700.1, from coordinate 56,874,732 downwards.
TGAAACCGCAATTTGAGGAAGCACACACCTTTCGAGGAGGGAGTGGGCAATCATTCAGCTCCTATTGGCTGCTGCGTGCGATTATGCATCTGTTCCCCAGACTCACCATCTGCTCCAGCGCTGGCCTTTCAAGCGCCGGTGTTCTCTCGCCATGATTTTTCTGTCCTGTTTGCCAGTATTCCGATCGGTTCTCGCATGTACTCTTCAATTTTTCACCGTCTCTATAAGATGATCTTTCGCCATGTTCATGGGACGCTGATTGTTGTTCTGTCACTAGCGATGGGCAGGGCAAAGTTTGGGACTTGGCGCGTGTTCTATTCAAGAAAGCGTCCGATGAACCTTGTACGCATGGTGAGGCTCATTCAGGCGCCAACGCATGGGCGTCAGTCGCATCGATACTGAGCAGCTTCTCCTTCGTCTCTTCAAGACGACTGCATTGATGCTTCTCGCGACATCAAGAATCGGCGCGACGCTCCGTCGTTACAAGTGAGGCTAATGTTGGTGTTTCGTGCTCAAGTGCGCCTTGTGCGTTGCGCTCGGTAACTGAGTGATTACGGCCTTGAACAGTGCGACTGCGTCTTCGGCTGTGCATTTGCCAACCTTTGCAGAACCTTTCCGTGTAAAAAAGGCTCAATAACAGCTGCAACACAAGCAGGAAAAGCAGAAAGGATAAAAGCCCTAAAAAAAGATTTCTAGCTACTTTGAAGGGTCATTTTAAACCAAAATATGTGTTTGAAACTTTCCGTTTTCTCAATATGACTTTTTTTGGCTAGTGAGGCTGCTTAGTCTGGTGATATCTCTGCAACTGATCCTCTGAATTCTCTCAGATTTGTTTTATGATTTACCTTAATAAATAGTCCACCCACTAACAGAGCTGCTTTTTGAATTTGTTGTGTCTGTAATTTGTGATAATTAAAGTTTCATAGATAGCAGCTCGATGGCAAACACTAAATCCAGTGCTCTGCTAACAAATTTCAGCAAGGAATTTGAAAAAAAAAAAGGCTGTGTCCTAGTGTAAAGGACCCATCCAGGAATCATCCAATGAATTTCATGGTGCTAGCACAATTATTAAATCAGGGTTCGTACAGGTCTTGAAATCCTTGAAAACTCTTGAATTTGAAAAATGCATTATCAAGGCCCTTGAAAGTCCTGGAATTTTCGGCATCTTTGAATTTTTTGAGCAATGCACTCTCATATCGGCATCGCGACCTCCTAAATGTGGAACATCGGTGTGTCAGCCTGTCAAACTCCCCATTTCTGAAGCAGTAATGCAACGTGGGTGCACATGATCCCATTTTGCAAAAGTGCATGTGAAAAAAGTATGTGGCGAGGATGAAGCAGTGAATGTGACAGCAAGAAATTAGTATGTCACTTGAAGAAGGGCAAGCAATCCCATACAAGCAACGTGCTTTTCAAGCACAAAGGACGCATGAAAAGAAAGCGCATAGGACGAGTGCTGATGAACGACTGTCACAGCTCGACACTGGAAGCGTGCTGCTTGAACAAACCAAGAAGGGTGCTAGAAAAGATGATGATGATGAGTGGTTTTTAATGGCGCAAGGGCCAATTGATGGCCGAAGAGCGCCATTTTGATTGACTGGAAGGGTGCTAGAAAAGAACACACATGTATCCACAGGGTGAGTGTAAGTTAACCACTGTCACAGTTGTTACTTCTTGGTTGTTCAGCAATGTGCTGCGAGTGTCAAATGTGCACAAGCTGACACTCTTGATGGGGGGTGCCATCGAATTTGAATGCTATAGCAACCACCGTGTGGGTTTAAGAATATATTTTAAGTCACTTCTAAAGTGTACCTAAATGCTCATTCTCCTAATCAAAGGCCATTGCGAGCACGTCCAACACTGACGTAGCTCTATAGGAAGGGCAACGAAAGTTCTATTGATGTCACACCAGATCTGTAGTCAGGTGAGTGACTTCCGAACTTCTGTCCCGTACATTCTGGCAAAGCATCGCGGCTGCTGCAGATGGTGGCGAGTTTGTTTTGTAGATGCTTGTGTAGCGCATGCGTGCGAAAGCTGACAATACTCAGTATAACGGGTGCAAAGCTTTGTGATTGTGTGACTAAGTCAGCTACACTGCTACGTACCTGCCCAACTTGGTTCCCACAAACAGGAACTGAGAATTGTTCGTATCAAAAAGGCGACAAATTATATAGCTAGACTAAATGAATCTTGGTGCTTGTACCGTACTTATTGGAGCTATAATTCAAGCTTGCAGCAAAGAGCACGCAAGCCACAAATATTGTGCCATGACCCCTTTAAGACCTGACTACACATGCGCGTTGAAGCCCATCAGCGCGTAACTTTTCGACATGGCATTGTGCCCTCTCCCTATGAAGAGTGTGGGAGAGGGTGTGAGAAGTTATTAAGACTATGCTCTTTTTTTTAAGATAGCGATATTCATGCATTTATTGTAAGTGCAATAATAATGGTCATTTTATAAAATTTTAGAGTGAAAAATTTCAACTTAGCATGCCGCTTTGAATCCTTGAAAAACTTGCAACAGGTCCTGGAAAGTCCTTGAATATCCTTGAATTTTCGCTTTGGAAACCTGTACGAACCCTGTTGAATTCACCAGAGTGTGACTAAGAAATGTATGTGGACTATCCTGGTAAATGGCTGTAACTTTGAAACCGATGGACCTAAATGCAGGAAGTTTTGTGGTCATTCAAATGCCTTTATTATTAGCCTACCCTGAAAATTTAATAAGGATATCTCAATAAACAAAAATGTTGCCCTTCTATGATAGCCTCCCACCTTAATTAATGGTGTCCATTTACATAAGTACAATAAAACTAGCCATATTTGAAGATTTTAGTGAAAAAAAATTCTAAGTTTGCATGCTGCTTTGACACTTTGAAAAATCTGCGACAGGTCCTGGAAAAACTTTGAATATCCTTGAATTTTTGCTTTGGAAATCTGTACGAACCCTGGTACGGGTTCTGGCATAGCAGTCTGGCACTTCCCTCTTTTATGATGCGATGTTTTTTGACGGGGGTCTGCCGAATTTTCGACGACGACGAAAAACAGTCCTTGTATTGCAGGAGCTGGGCTTTGAGCTTGTAGGGACATGTATCTCGAAGGAGTACGGCCACTAGTGTGGGTTCGGTCTTAGCGAGCTACAGGGCACGCGTTAACCATCGCCATGGCGAGAACACAGTACTGCTCAATGTCCCAACACTTTATTGTCTGTGGCAACACCAAAACGCAGTACAGCCCGTTGCAAAGGCACGGCGGGAAAGCAAATGGGCTTATCCACGCCAGGAGCATGTCTCCGTAGTAAAAGTGTTTCACGGAGACACCGGGACCAAGGCCCGGTTGCTCAAGCGAGGGCGAAGGCACTCGCGTTGGCTTCGGAGAGATACGGGTCGGTGTTGCCTGGCCATGCACTAGGAACCCGCACCACTCTTCGGCCAAGCGTTCGGAAGAGGGGGGGGGGTCGACATAAGGTAAGCGTTCGCCGCGGGCGCGAGGCGCTGTTATGGAAGTCCGAACGAGCCCCAAAGGGAGCTGACAGACGGAAAAGAAGAGCGTGCTTACCCCCATGTCATCCCAGGAGAGGTTCCTACCGCTCCCGACGATGGGCGCGCGCGAAACCTCCCGGGAGACTGCTTGCGGTGCCACAGTCGACATCCGCTATCGAGTGAGAGGAGTTAAATGTCACTCCTTGCTCTCCCAGGCGGCTGACCATGGAGGAGGGGAGCCATGTCGATACATGAGAATGGAGAAAAGGCGGCAAAGCCCGCGCAAAGGCAGCGGGCTAGCCTCAATTCCCACATATCCCTCTCCTAAATTTGCCCTTTACCGGTCTGCAAAGGCAGCCAGACGTCACCCATGCAATTAAAATGACATTCAACAGCTAACCTCAGTCCAGCCCTTTAACTGCTGCTAAAAAATGATGAAAGGACAAAAGATAATAATGAAATAAGCACATGACACTATAAAAATAATTGCAAAAGGGAGCACAGGAATGTAGGAGTAGTGTTCATGGTGCTGAAGCGGGATAGCGTCCATCGTACGGAGGGGCGAAAGAGCATGACAATGTCTGCTGGGTGCGATGCCCGAGTGCGTGGTCAAAGGCACGGAAGGGGCTCTCTGATGGCTTGTTGCTGCTCTTGATTAGCCGCGAGTCTGACGAACGCCGCCTCGGTAGTGGTTCGGAGGCCCCGCATTTCTGGCTAGATGACAGAGCTGGAACACTGCGGGAAGCCGGGCTTCGCCGGGGATTTGGGAGGCCGACTCACAATTGGCTGCGAGGCGCCCTGGCGTTGGCCGGCAGCATATAGCTGCTGTCAGCTGGCCTCGCGCTGGAGCCACCGTGGGAAAGGCAGCAGGGCGTTTCCGCGACGACTGAGAGCAAAGCACGACCGGACTGACTGATGGCACTGGGTCAGGGCCTCAAGCACCTCTAGTGTTCACGTTAATGGAGTGAAACTACGACGTGCACTCTTCACGGGCACGCACTGAAGCGTCACGCATGTAACACACGCACAGAAGCACGCGGGCACACACACACCGCCGACGGGTACGCGAGAAAAAGCGCAAAGCGTCCTTCGTCCTTCTCTTCACGTATACGCACGATACTCAAGGTCAACACTCCCTTCGCGGTGGACAAAATAAACACGAAAAAAAGTAAAACAGAGCAAAGTGACACTCAATCTCGGGCCAAAAGAAAATAAAAACATAAACTACAAATAACACCTAATATTACACAAAAGACATAAGAACATAAAATACACATGAACACTTAAAAATAAACACTGGTAGCAAGCTGGGCGGGGTCAACTTCTTTACGAGAAAAGGCTGTAAAGAAGCTAACCTATACTGAGGCTAGACAGTAAACTGAGGGCCTTAGATTGCGGAGAAGTCCACCGTCCAGCGCGAAATCACAAAGGTGACCGCTTCCTCAGATTATACCGGTGCGGGGTCCAAATGCGTTCTGCCGCCCGGGTGTGCCCGTTGCTTGCGCGAAGTGCCGCAGGGCGCTGGTGCGAGCTCGTCAGACCGTGGCAAAGGGCTTCAGGTCTGCGATGTGGGCACGGCTGAGTTTTCCCAAAAGGGGATCTTTCAGCTAGTATGCGCCATGGATGCTCACTGACAATTGGTTCATAAGACCGGGTGGCTTGCCAAACCATGGTTCAATCGTTTGTCAGACGTGGCAGGCACGGAATAGCGATAAAAGTCACGCTTCGGGCCGGGCCAGGTCACAACATTGCTCAGTTTGCAAAAATGTTCGAGCCACTCAGGGGACCACCACGAGTACGTCGTGAGAGGATCGCAACAGTGCGGCTCTCAGACTTTTTTGGGCATAGCCACTTTAAATGAATCGATGGACTCGTCGTCAGTGGCTATATAGTTCACCAGGAGCCAGTCATGGTCCAGCAAAATTAATCCGCTGGGGCCTCAGCGACACACACTGTTTCAGCCCCCTATTCGCGCCCGCTGCAGAACAAGCAGCGTAACGGCGCATCGGCGCCCGCAGCAGAGCAAGCAGCGTATACAGCGCTCCGTCCCTCTGAGACTTGAAACGGATCACTTTGCTGAGCCTTCAGTAACTCTTCGCTGTCGAAAGCGATTCCCATTCTCCTAAAGGGAAGAGTCTGGTATCGCGCCCACTCAGGACTGCAGCAACCGCCGCGTGCACGGCGTCACGGGTTCGCTCTCGGCACAGTGGCCTTCGGAAGTTTCCCCCGCTCGGCCGCTACGCAGTGCACCGCTTACCTGGATAGCAGTCAAGGTCGTCCTCATGGGGATTCCCCCTTTTCGCCGCTGTTTCGCCCCCGACACATGCATCTGCTAAGGCACCGCGAGCGGCTGTCGCACCGAAATCCAGGTTCTCTGCAGACAATAGGGGGCACGAGATAGCGGGTCAGCTACCACGTTGGTTGTGTATTCACTACAAAAGGGGGTAACGACGCGGGCGGGTGCCGAAGGGTGCCCGTCGATAGAGGTGATGGCCTCTTTGTGTAACGCGGCATGCCACGAAGCAGACATGTTGCGACGAGCCCGAATCGCGCAGGCGAACTGACTCGCTAAGAGCAATCAAAAGCTTAAAGCTTTTGATACTGCATTGGGCGCCAGTGTAGTGACACGTATCCCGAAGGAGTACGGCCACTAGTGTGGGTTCGGTCTTAACGAGCCGCAGGGCATGCGTTAACCGTCGCCATGGCGAGAACACAGTACTGCTCAAGGTCGCAACACATTATTGTCTGTGGCAACACCAAAACGCAGTACAGCCCATTGCAAAGGCGTGGCGGGAAAGCGATTAGGCTTATCCACGCCACGGGCGAAAGTACTACACAGGGTGCCACGAGCACATTTCTGTGGTAAAGGTAATTCACAAAGACACCGGGACCAAGGCCCGGTCGCTCGAGTGGGGCAAAGGCACTCGTGTTGGCTTCGGAGAGATACGGGTCGGCGTAGCCTGGCCACGCACTAGGAACCCACACCACTCTTCGGCCTAGCGTTCGGAAGGGGGAGGGGGGATGACATAAGGTAAGCGTTCGCCGCGAGTGCAAGGTGCTGTTGGCGAAGTCCGAACGAGCCACAAAGGGAGCTGACGGACGGAAAAAAAAAGCGTGCTTACCCCATGTCATCTCCAGAGAGGTCTCTCTCGCTCCCGACGATGCGCGCGAAACCTCCCCGGAGATTCTGCGTGCGGCGCCACAGTGGACATTCACTACCGAGTGAGAGGAGTTGAATGTCACTCCCCGCTCTCCCAGCGCGGCTGACCATGGAAGAGGGGAGTCATGTCGGAACACGAGAATGGAAAAAAGGCGGCAAAGCCCGCGCAAAGGCAACCGGCTAGCCTCAATTTCCACAAGCTGTGCTTGCTTATGCTTCAGAAGACTCGGATTGATGCTGAAAGCTGGATGAGGAGCTTGGTTCCTCAAAGTAGCTTCTGCAAAATCTGTGACTTTCATAATTTCATTGATATATGTGACCGTCGTATCTTTGTTGAGGTGCCTGTATTCTTGGCTGAAGTTTGTCACCGTTACCTTCGCTTTCCCATTTATCAGCTCGACGATGCCTCTTGCAACGCAAGTCTGGAGGCTAAGGGACACGTGCTTGTTTCCTTTGATGACTACTTCAAAGTCTGTGGGTTTTTCAATGGCGACGGAAACAATGACGGTCGAGCAAGGTGGAATGGTGAATCGTCTTCCAGCACATTCAGTGCGTGATTTTTTGGCATTGTTGGGGTTAGCAGCGTGTTTCCTGAGGTTAGTGTTATTGACTCAGACCTCAGGTGGATGACAGCGCCGTGTTGACTTAGCACGTCCGTGCCAAGTGTCACATTCTTGGAGCAATGTTGTAAGATTACAAAGCTTGCAGGATGATCTGTTTATTGATCGTGACTCCTGCTGTGCAGATTCCGGTGAGCGTTATTAATGACCTCCAGTGGTCTGAATTTCGGGGCCTTGCCATGAAGTCTTCACTTTCTTCTACTTTGTCGCAAAAGGCCCACTTACGACTGAATAGTCGGCTCCGGTGTTGACAGCAGCAGTGCTGTGGTGGCCATTTAATATTACGCCGAGGTCTCTGATTCGTCATCATGCGTGTGGTTGGGTAGTGGCGTCGGATCATGGCTACATCGGTTCATTCCGCTTCTTGCTCATTGTGTTGTGAGTTCTTTTGTGGGTTGTAGAGATTGGACGTCAAGGCCTGTTTTGTCTCGGGGCAGGGGCTTTGGATTTTGCTGCGGCGGCGGCAGCAAATCTCTGGTAGTTTGTCATACAGCAACTGCACCTCCATTGATTGCTGCCCTTAGTTTTCTGAGTAAGGGCTTGGAGATCAGCTCCGAGCAGGGCTGGCATACTGCCTGCGATGCGGTGATGTGTAGCGGCCTGGCGACAGCAAGTGGTAAGGTCGTTGGTGTGTCGATTATGCTCCTGCAAGGTAGTCAGCAATGTCGTGTGGGCATTCACCTCGCTGTCGGCATGGTGCGTTGACGTCAAAACTCTGTTGACTCATCTGTCAGTACAGGCAGCGGCGATGGGTGTGGCCCGCTTCTCCGCAGTGGTAGCAGAGAGGTCAGTGATCAGAAGCACACCACACGTCTGTTTTTCTCGGAGCGTTGCACTTGCTGGTCGATGGACGGTGTGCCGTTGGTGGTGGTGGTGTCTGGCTGCTGAACTGGGATGGTGCGGCCTCTTGGCCTGGGCATGGAGGGGGAGCATAGCGTCTGGCTGCATTAGCATAGCTCATGACTTGCAGCTGTGTCTGTGTTGGTTCTTTGGAAAGTCCTAGTGATTGCCAAACTTTCTCATGGGCAATGTCGGCAATTGAATCCACTTGAGGCTGCGGCGAAGGTAACAGCTTGCGCAGCTCCTTTCGTGTGGTCGCTTTAATGGGCTCACGCAGGTCGTCTATGCTGAGGGCATGAGCTTCAACGTAAGTGGCTGTTGAAGAGCGATGGCCATACTGCCTTGTGTGCATCTCAAGGGCTTTCTTGATTGTCGGGGCCTCGGTGAGGAATTCGTCAACAGTCTTGGGCAGGTTGTGAACAAGTCCCGCAAACAACTCTTGCTTCACACCTTTCACTTTCACTTTACAGTCGACTCTCGTTAATACAAAGTTCACGAGGACCGCGAAAAACCTCGAATTAAGCGGAATTCCAATTAACCACGATTCACGAAAAATACATTTATTTCAAAGCAGTTTATGAGAAAAAAAATCTGTGATTGCCGTTTGCTTCTGTTTGCTAAATCTTGCAGCAGAAAGCAAGTCCTGCAGGCTGTATATGTGCCCAAGTGCTTCCTCGGCGTTGCTCTCAGCAGTGAAAAACCGCTGCGTCAGGGCAAGGCCTGCGGCTACATTAGCAGCCCGCAGTAGTGGCTCACTTGGGGCGGTGTCGTCGTCAACCTCAGTTTCGTGACTAGGCTCGCTGGGCCGAACCATCTCCACGATCTCAGCGTCCGACAGTGCACTGCACGTTTCTACCGAACTGTCAGTGGCAATGTACCCCTCGTAAGGGACGTCGCCGAGAGCTGGCAGGAGACCATCAACGTCAAGCTCACTTGTGTCTTCTTTCCCCACTGTACAAGACGCGTCATCATCTGCACCACTTAGAATGAAGCCGCACGCCCTAAAGCAGTTCGCAATGGTTTCATCCTTTACGCGACCTCACGCTTGCGCCAGCATATGGATAGCACTGAGAAGGCTCATCTAGAATAAGGCTCACACAACCGTAACGAGATCAACAATGAGGCCCAAAACCAGAACCGCCGAAGCTGCCGCTTCGTGATCTGGGGCACTGCATGCAACTGCGATGCCATCAGCTGACGCTTTGAGCTGCGGCGCTGTGGTCAACTGTGATGCCCTTGGGTGCTGGTTGGACACGCATTGTTTTTTAGCACTTCGAAAATAGGAAATTTAACAAACATTACGATTTCCTCCCGGGAACTCGATTGAAAATAAGTTCGAATTAACCGAAATTTCAGACCTCTAGCTTCTAATTACCGAGAATTTCTTCCTGTTGAACTGCATGCAAAACTGGCGGGACCCTCACTCCACTTCCAATTAACCAATAATTCCAATTAAGCAACTTTGAATTATCGGGAGTCTACTTTATTTCCTTGAAGGCCCCATGTAGGGGGCATTACATAAAGGGTGGGAGTACAATGCATGAGACTTGACCGTTCAGGATGAAAAATGAACTCTTGCAGCTTCAATGAAAGCCTCTGGGTTGGTGAGGGCAACGATAACGTAGGGAAGGTCGTTTCTGTCTACAATGGTGCGGGGGAAAAAATAAGACGAGAAGGTGACAGTGCGGGTTTGGGGGCGAGCTACACTTAAGATATGGCTCGTACGAAGAGATACACGAGCTGGTGGTGAAAGGTAAGGAGTCTGATTTAGTGAGCTGTCGTACATTTTGTGTAGTAGAGATAGGCTGGCAATGCGACGGCGATGGGAAAGGGGGGGAGGCAGGCCGGATTCCGCCTTTAATGGGGATATGCTTACGTTGTATGAACATGATGAGTGAATGAGCCTGATGACGCAGTTCTGTACCATCTCTAGTGCATCTGTGAGGTAACAATGATGAGGGTTTCAGATTGTGGAAGGGAATTGAAGTTTTGGACGAAATAAAGTTTTGTAGGCAATGAGTCTAACATGGGGAGGAACATTTGGTAGATGACGCCTAAGAAAGCCTAAAGTTTTGTTAGAGGATGAGATGATGTTGGACACATGCGGAAACCACTTAAGATCGTTAAAGATAGTGACGCCGAGATATTTATAAGTACTAACATTTTCAACCTGAGTGCTAGCTATTTCATACGGATAGAGGAGGGGGCTACGTGAACGAGTGCAGGACATTGCTTTACATTTACTGGGGTTAAGAATCGAGAGCCAGCGATCGCAACATTTTAGGATAGCAGATACACTACTCTGTAGCAGAATCTGGTCGGAGGTATTAGCTACTGATCTGTAAATGACGCAATCATCTGCGAACATGCGAATAGAGCAAGAAACTGCCAATGGCTGATCATTGATGTATATGAGGAACAATAGGAGACCCAGTACGGAGCCCTGGGGGATGCCGGAGGATACGGGAACAGGGCTAGAGGTCGTGTTATTGATGCACACACGCTGAGACCGGTTAGTAAGGAATTCATTGATCCATTGTATGACATCTCAATGCTAACCTAAATGAGACAGCGTTAATAGTAGGCATCGATGAGGTACTTTGTCAAACGCTTTCGCATAGTCGAGGAATGATGCATCTACCTGTGTGTTAGTATCTAAGTTTGAGTGCAGGTCATGAAGAAAAAGAGCGAGCTGAGTCTCACAAGAGAGCCTCTATGCTGTGATGAATGGAAAAAACTGTTGGAATCGATGAAGTCTATGATGTTGGTGTAAATGATATGTTCCATGATTTTGCATGGTATACTGGTTAGGAAGATGAGCCGGTAGTTTAATGGTGAAACTCTGTTACCAGACTAGTAAACCAGAACGACCTTGCGCACTTTCTATTCATTTGGTAGGGTGCCTGTAGATAAAGACTGTGTGAACAGCAATGTTAAGAGTGCAGCAGAAATATCTTTAGTGTTTTTCAACAGTTTAGTGGTGATATCATCCACACCTGCAGACGAAGAGACCTTCAGTCTATCAATAATTGATGCAACGCTTTCGGCCAAAAAGTTTATAGTCGGCATTGTTGACGTAGTAGGGGTAGAACACTCAGGCATGGGGGCGTCTGATTCAATTGTGAAAACAGATGAAAAGGCTGCGTTGAATGCATCAGCATACTTAAAATCAGAAAGGATATCACCCTGATCATCGCATATTTATTTACAGATACTGCTGTCTCACGTTTGAGACATTGCAGGAGTGGTTACAATTAATGAACAAAAACACTAGAAATAAAAAACATAAAATTACGTACTCAGACACCTATTCAACAAACAATAAATGAAAACAAAAGGAACAACAGCAAAATTAAAAACATCAAATTACATAATTGGACATTTGTTTAACAAACAGCACATGTGATAGTCATTTCTAAGTAGTGTCCAGATTATTCCAAGTGTCAACTGTGCACGAAAAAAAAGAGTATTTGTAACAATCAATAAAACATCTGAATGGAACAGTGTTCAACGAATTGTATCGGCGAGTCACATGGGTAGGATGATTGGTGAAAGAAATGGGTGTGGCTATGCGGACGGAATCGTGCATGATGTTATGTAGCATGGTAAGCCGATCACACGTACGTCTGTGTTCTAAACGGTTTAGCAATAAAGCATGGTAGTGCTCTGAAGGGGAGAAATCACGGTCATAATGGTTAAAAATAATCTAATCCCTTTTCGCTGGATGGCCTCAAGTTTATTTATGTCAATTGCAAGATGTGGTCACCACACAACAGACGCATATTCAAGAAGAGGCCTGACCAGTGATTTGAAGGCTATGAGCTTGCATTCTTTGTAGCACCTTTTAGCGTTCTTCTTAAGTAACCTAATTTCTTAAGCGATTTTGCAGAAATAAGGTCGATGTGTTTGTGCCACTTCAAGTTTGGAGAGAATATAACACCAAGATACTTAAATTCCTGAACTTTTTCTAGTGTGTGATTGGAGTCGCCATATCTAAATTGCAATGGCTCCTTTTTAATTATAAAAGTTATTGTCACGGTTCTTTGAAAATTAAGCTCCATTTGCCAAGTTCTACTCCATTCGCAAAAGGAAGAGAACACATCATTCAACAAAACTTGGTCAGTGATGCTACATACATTGGAATACAATACACAGTCATCGGCGTATAGGCGGAGCTTAACCGGAGTGTTAATCACAACCTGAGTGACATCGTTAATGTAAATTATGAATAAAAGGGGTCCCAAGACAGAGCCTTGTGGAACACCTGAGGAAATATGAGCTTGTGACGACTGTTCGCGGTTGTAGCGAACAAACTGACTCCTTAGGTGCAAATAATCCATAATCCAATCAAGTAATTTGTCAGCATATGGGCCTGTAAGAAGGCTACGAAGTTTGAGCAGTAGTTTTTTATGACATACCTTGTCGAAAGCTTTGCAGTAATCAATAAAAATGGCATTGACTTGTTTGTGGTATTTAAGCAATGAGGCGATGTCATGTGTAAATTCGATCAATTGTGTGACAGTGGAAAAACCACTCCGGAAACCATGCTGATGCTGTGAAAGGATATTGTTGTCAGTTAGGTATTGAATAATGTGCTTCTGAATGATGTGCTTGCAACTTGTTTGAGCTGATCACCGACCTGGTGAGTTCTCGCAGGGCGTCCATGTCACTTCGCTGGCCTCGGCTGCTGTTGGCGTGAAGTGAGTGGGCTCTGGTGCGTGAACAAGTACTCTTCGATCTCCGTTGGCTATTCACCGTTTCGAGGGCATGGTGCGTACAACGGAAAGCCCCTTAATCCTGCCTGTCGGTAAGGGCAGAACCTATACAGGTGACTTGCTTCCCCGCAATGAAAATACGAAGGCCTGCGCTCATGGTCACGCCAGATGTCACTTTTCCGGGGCCTTTGATCCACGTAGCGAGCTACACCACGGGCTCTTGGCAGGCAGGTAGCCGTCGGTTCCAGTGGACGAGGTGCGCTGCGTACCGTCTGTGGGCAAGGAGAGGCCATCGCAACTGCTGAGCCCACTCACTTCACGTCAACATCAGCCAAGATCGCCGTCCCCCAGGCGTTACCGATCACCCAGCCCACGTGCTTCTTCCGCACGGTCTGGGCACCGTTCTACAAGCCTACACCCGGAAAACTGAAGCAAGTGACCTGTGGAGGTGAGGCCGCTGATAACTACAGTTGCGAAGATCCTCCATTACGGTTTCAAGGTGACGATGCTATGTTTACAGAGGATAAGCGCAGCAGTGCGAAGATTACTTCAGATTTGCGGTTGAAAATAGAAGGATACGAGCTAAATGCTTTAGTTGACACTGGCACTGATTATTCGATAATGAGTCACAAATTGGCAATGAAACTGAAAAAGGTTGTGACGAAATGGAGTGGGGCACAGATACGCACGGCAGGTGGCCTCACTATTACACCGCTTGGCAGATGCACCTGAAGGCTCGAAATAAGAGGCTTTACTTACGTTACTGACTTCATCGTACTGCCGGACTGTTCAAGGGAGCTTATAGTAGGAATGGATTTTCTGCAAGCCAATGGAGCCATAATTAATCTGCGCAGATCCAGTGTAACGTTTTCGACCGAACAAGCTATGTCGGTGGAGGAATCGGAAAAGCAACGTCTTACTGCTCTGCGCATTGTTGATGATGACGTCACAGTGCCATCACGCTATAGTATAATGGTGCTTGTTGAAAATAAGGCATTTTGTGACCACGAAGGAATACCAGATGGAAACGTAGAGCACTTTTTAAACAAAGGAATTTGCGTGGCAAGGGGTGTTGTTCACTTAAGGAATGGCCGCTCGGTTGTCCTCCTTACGAATTTTGAGAATGAATTTCAGCACATCGCGCAAGGTATGGCTATCGCCTATTTCCACGAGTTTTGCATGGCGACTGAACTATGCAGTTTAGCGACAACGCCAACCACTCCACAAGAGACCTGCAACGTCGACGCATCAGTTAACGTCAACCATAGGCTCCCAGAATATCAAAAGAAACGATTGTTCGCCCTTATAAAAGAATTTTCGGACTGCTTTTCAACGTCCTCTAAGGTGCGATGCATGGCTATCGCAAAACACAGGATTATAACAGAAGGAGCCACGAGACCGATTTATCAACACCCACATCGAGTATCGCAAAAGGCAAGAGACATCATCAAGAAACAAGTGGAGGAGACGCTTTCAGATGACGTGATCCAGCCTTCCAGCAGTCCATGGGCGTCTCCCGTAGTGCTTGTTAAAAAGAAAGATAACAGCCTTCGATTCTGCGTCGACTATCGGAAACTGAACAGCGTAACGAAACGGGATGTATACCCTCTGCCGCGTATCGATGATACACTCGATCGACTATGGAGTGCGAAATACTTCTCCTCCCTTGATCTCAAGAGCGGATATTGGCAAATTGAGGTGGATGAGCGCGACCGTGAAAAGACGGCATTCATAACCCCAGACGGCCTCTACGAATATAAAGCGCTTCCATTCGGCCTGTGCACAGCGCCAGCGACGTTTCAGAGAATGATGGACGCTGTCCTCGTGGGACTGAAATGGCAGTCCTGCTTGGTGTACTTGGATGACGTTGTCGTATTTTCGGCTACATTCGACCAACATCTAGAGCGACTCCGCACAGTATTAGAAGCCATTAGTTCAGCAGACTTGACCATCAAGCCAGAAAAATGCCACTTCGCTTTTGAAGAGCTTCGATTCCTCGGGCACGTCGTCAGCTTCGACGGCGTAGGCCAGATCCCGAAAAGACAGCTGCCATCGCAAAGTTCCCGACACCCAAAGACAAGAAGTCAGTACGTCGCTTCCTGTGTTTATGGCGTACCATCGGCGATTTGTGAAAAATTTTTCGAACATTGCTGAGCCACTTACTAATCTAACAAAAGATGAGGTGCCCTTTATGTGAGAAAGTGAACAACAGGAAGCATTTGATGAGTTAAGAACACGCCTGCAAGCCTCTCCAATTCTCGCCCACTTCGATGAGACTGCCGAAACAGAAGTTCACACCGATGCGAGTAACGTCGGCCTCGGAGCCATTCTAGTCCAGCGGCAAAACGGCCAAGAAAAAGTGCTAGCGTATGCCAGCTGCAAGCTTTCGAAAGCTGAGACAAATTACTCTGCAACCGAAAAAGAGTGTCTCGCGGTCATGTGGGCCATAAGTAAATTTTGGCCGTACCTCTACGATAGACCATTCCGAGCAGTCAGTGACCACCATTGCCTGTGTTGGCTGGCGAATCTTAAGGATCCCTCTGGCGGACTAGCAAGATGGAGCCTTAGGCTACAAGAGTACGATGTTACTGTGGTATACAAATCTGGGAAAAAGCACAGTGGTGCCGACTGCCTGTCACGCGCACCAGTGGAGACGAGTGAGCCGGAGGAAGGAGACTTCCTGTTTCTAGGCGTCGTCCAGGCATCAGAAATCCCTCAACAACAACAAAATGACCCCGATTTGCTGCCGCTTATACAGCGTCTCCAAGGACTCAACGTTAAAGTCCCGCGCACTTTATCCAGAGGGCTCCCTTTATTCTGTCTTCGAGAAGGGGTCCTTTCAAAGAGGAACTTCAAGCCTCGTGGAGACAAGTTTTTACTCGTTGTACCTGGACCTTTACGAAACGAGATTCTGCACGCATGTCATGATGTACCAACATCTAGACACATGGGTGTCAGCCGTACATTCGCCAGAATTCACCTAAAGTAGTGCTGGCCAAAACTGTTATCATCAGTTCAGCGCTATGTGAAAACTTTCCGTGAGTGTAAAAGACGCAAAACGCCATCCGTGAGACCTGCAGGCCTTCAACATCGTTACAATATAATTATGAGGTATCGTGCACACCATTCAGAATACCTTTTCAGAAAAGTGTTTGGGATACCGTTCGGACTGGCATTTTAGTAATATCTATGTTGAGTAAGAGATTACGAACTCCAGAGCAACTTAACTCAATATCAGAAATAGCTACCGATACAGAGGGTGTGACAAAAGAAGGAACATTGCCGTTATAGCGGTAAAAACAGACCTAAAATAGCTATTGAAGGCCTCCGAGATCATCTGAGCATCTGAACATATTTCGTTTTCAATAATGAATGAGCAAGTTCTTCTGGAGGATGGATTAATTGTCTTCCAAAATTTGGTCGGATTTTCCCTACCGCGCTATCCGCATATGCGAATAGCGGAGTTGCGCTGAGGGTTAATGGTCTGCCAGAATTTGCAGGGTTTATCGGTCATCATGAGGGGAATGTCAGAGTGAAAGAAGGAATGTTTACGTTCACGAACTGCCGTGAGATACATGCGCTCAGCTCAATTGTATTCATCCCACGAGACTGCATTTGGTTTAAGCTTCGCAAAGCGAAACAGTCGTTGTTTCTTATTCTCAAGTGTTTTGACGGTTTTCGTGAACCATGGTTTATGGTGGCTAGAAGGAATAATGATGACGAGAATATGCTTATCGGCTAAAACATTCATCTTGCCCTGAAGTAATGACCAGTTTTGTTGCACAGTGATTTTCAAATGCTGACTCGTAGAACTGGTAAAATTGATGCAGTTCTCTGTTTATGGCTAATTAATTACCTTTATCATAGAGGCGAACTTGTTTTGCGAGTGGATGGCGCAAGGGCGGTTTGAGGAAAAATGTAGCATGAATTACCTTATGGTCGCTTAATTCTTTAAAGGGGCCCTGCAACACTTTTGGCAAAGCCTTAGTTAGCACCGGAAGGCGTATATGATTACTGAGACGAATGCAACAAAAATTATGGAAATTAGGGCATGGAAGATGAAGTTATGAGTCCTCAAAGTTCAGAACTTGAGCAGACGACGAGGAGAAACATTCTCTTTCGCATTTTGCTCGCCTGCTGACGACCGCTTCTTATCGCACCACGTGTTTCATAAAAACATTCTGGAAATGTCACCTCGTTGTGGCCTTCACACAATACCTCGCTACCGCTCTTTTTGACGGCGTCGTTGGCATTGTTACTACGAATCACGTGTGTCAAGTCGCAGACGCTCCCACAGTCAAACTGTGTAAGATACGCACATACGCTTTGGACGGGGTCACTTCTTGGCTTGCATGCAAGACGCATTCTACGGCGGCGCCGGCGCCCACCGTCTGTCTCATTTTCAGCTTGCTAAAAACGCGGCATGCGTTCCCCCTTATAGTTGCTGGCGTATCGTAGCCTTGATCGCAGGCTACAAGTGTTATGTTCGTTGTTCTGAAAATACATCATTTAGAAACAGGAATAATTTCTTTCTGAAGAAGTATAAAAAAAGGTTTTTGCTGTCTTTAGCATTCACTCGTATGGCCTAGCTACCCCAATGTAAATATTGGACGCTATTTCTTGGATCAAGCCAATCAAAACTGAACGGTGTATGTTGTCACGTCACATGACACGACGTCACTTCTCCTAACAAAAATAGCCGATGTGTGCATCCATAGTCTCAAATCAAGGTAGTTTGTCCCGTGGAATAAAATTATAACAGGGTCGATTTTGGAGTTGCCATGTGCACAACAATATCGGCGCGTTCCACAGCACCAGAAGAACCTATGAAAAATACATGCTGAAATAGTGTCGCAGGGCCCCTTTAAAGAAACAAATCGATATGTATTTGGGGTGCGTAGTTAGGATAAGACCAAGAGTGTTAGCACATTCTTGCGTGACACGAGTTGGTTCTTTTACCAGTTGGGTAAGCTTATGGTTAAGGCAGAAGTCCAGGTATTCAGCAGCCTCCGAGTTACCTGTAACTAACTGCATAGTAGCCCAATCAATACTGGTGTAGTTTAAATCACCGAAAAGCAGGATACATTCATTCGGGTGCCTCTTGGTTACTTCACTGACCATATTATTAAACTTGCCGGGAAAATTCGTATAGTGACTAGGTGGTCTATAGCACACGCCCAAGATAAGAAGGTGGGGCTTGGCATGGCAGATAAGCCACTGGATTTCGAGGTCACATGGTATATTGATAGGGCAACAAGATAGTTCATTGTGAATGGCTCTTAATATCCCACCCCCTCTGGCTCCAAGCCTGTCCTGCCGAAATATATCAAAGTTAAGGAATGTGTTCAAAATTTCAGCGTCTGAAATGTCACTGGAAAGCCATGTTTCAATTAGTACTAGCACATTACTATTGTATGATGACATCAGATTCAACACTACTTCACGTTTTGGAAGGAAGCTGCGAATGTTAGTGAAGATAACAGACAGTGAAAAGGTGGCACGGGGCGTGCGGATGGGATGGATGTGCGGTTGACGGGCATGATGAGATAACTATAGTTGCTCTTGCACACTTTGTGAAGCTTCATAATAAAAGAAGCATTGTGAGTTGATGTGTAGGGTTTTATATCGGAAGTAAAAAGGGCACAGACTTGCTTTTTGCAAAGGCGGTAAGGTGTGTATGTGTGCTTTGCACCGGAGGGGAAAAATCCTCATCGATACTATAAGTGGTTCCTTTTAACTTACGGGCGTTAGTGAAGATCACCTCTATCGTCTTGAAAGTGCTAAACCTGACAATGATGGGACGATTATGGCTAGTGTTATAGGGACCCAAGTGATGCGCCCTATTTTTTTGTGTGTGTGTGTTGAGACTGATGCTTAGTTGTTCGGAGCAGAGCGGAATTATTGTTCCCTCAGGATGTGCACGCGGTTCTGAAGTAGAGTCAGGCATATAATAAAATATTAGATTGTAACAACGGGAACGATTCTCTGCTTCATCAAAACAGCTTTCTAAATCAGAAACATGACATTGGGTCTTTTCATTATCAGTTTGCACTGTACTAAGCTTCTGCCGCAAGTGCTCAATGTGCTCACAATGGGCTTTAACAGATGCCACACGTTCAGCGAGATCAGTGATGCTCTTATTGGTGGTAACAAGTTGTGCCCTAATGTTTTTAATTTCCGCAATGACAGTCGACTGGCCTGTGGTTAGCTTATGTAGTTCAGCAAGAATTGCCGCATTATCTAGCCCGGGGTTTGACTCGCTATCACCTGCGACTAGCAGCAAGGAACGCACGGCAGCTCCACACTCACAACAAGTAGCAAACAAGCGCTGCGGGTTCGGCGGCTAAAGTGAGAAGTAGTTACTTGATTTTTTTGCGCATAGGCTGTACGAAGGACCAACCTGCATGATGAAGTGCAGCGGGTTAGTGGTAACTCTCGCAGAACAACTGCCGAGCCCACAAGGCCATGCCGACTGGGGCGGTGGCCTTATAGCTTGAGGAACGATTGATGATGTGGCCGATAGGACTTTCCAAGCTGTGATAAGGACCATGTACTGGAAAAATGGGGCAGTTTGCCATGCTGAAACCTGGGGACTGTCCAGCCGAATCGCACATCTTGAAAACTGAGCAGGTCGACGGAAGGTTGCGCGCGCACGTGTGATGCGCACGGTTATGATCCAGACGGCACGAGAAAGAACAGCAGAGCCATGGCATGGTACATAACCTGCATGATGAAGTGCAGCGGGGTAGTGGTCACACTCGCAGAACAACTGTCGAGCCCACAAGGCGATGCCGACAGAATTGGTGGCTTTATAGCTTGAGGAACGATTGATGATGTGGCCGATGGGACTTTCCAAGCTGTGATGAGGACCATGTACTGGAACGGTGGGGAAGTTTGCCACCCTGAAACCTGGGGACTGTCCAGCCGAGTCACACATCTTGAAAACTGAGCAGGTCGACGGAAAGGTTGCGCGCGCACGTGTGATGCACGCGGTGATGATCCAGACGGCACGGAAAAGAACAGCAATGCCATGGCGTGGCAGATAACCTTCATGACGAAGTGCAGCGGGTTAGTGGTCACTCTCGCAGAACAGCTGCCGAGCACACCTCGTGTGAAGGACAGGAGCTTCTTGTCCTCAGCCATGGCAGGGTCGGCGTGCCAGAATAGTTCTCATTACTCTTTCATGAAAATGGTAACATTTTTATTTGGTAGCTGCACCCGGGTCTCCAGCAAAGCAGCGGTCCTTTCTTAGTGGGCGACGCTCGTGAAAGTTTCCAGGAATGCCCCGCGGAAGAGATGCCAGGATTGAGCGCAGACTCCCGATTCTCAAACTAGGTCTTCGCTGCCTCTTCCAGGTAGAAGTAGACACGTAGTTTTTCGAGTCCCACTGGTTCAAGGTGGCTATTTGATCGTACGTCTCCAGCCAGGTTTCCGGTTCTTCAAATGATGGACAGTGGAAAGTCGGCGGCTCTTTTGGCTGCTGCATTACGACCGTGGCGGGCATTGGTACAGCGGCTGTCATAGTTGTTGCAGTAGTGGTGGTGGCCTTGGGCTTGCAAGTTATATCGGGTAGAGCCCCGCACTCTGGTGGTAGCCCTTGTTACCAGTCGCTTGCTCGCAGGTCGAGGTTGGTGGAGATGTTTTTCCATGGTCGGGGCTCTTGGCTGGAGGAAGGGGTTCGGTAGATTGACGGGAAGCACAGCACCTTCACTAGATGTCACAGGGTCAAGACGCAGAAAAAATGAGCAGAATGGATGTTCGAATGAAACTGTTTATTAGGCCCAACTTTTGGCCCGTAAACAGAAAGTCAGATTACAGCAACAAGAACAGAGCGTCGGCCGTCGATCAACTGACAAGCGATGGTGCTATCAGCATTTCTACATGTGCCATTGAATGTTATAGCACTATTGCTCGTGGCGACGTACGTTTCATAAGAATCTGTGGTGTTTTCGTTGTGCGTGTAATCGCATCGGAAGGTCCTACGGCTACTCGATTGTTCTTTAGACAATGGGTGTGGTTGCCCAAGGCAGCACATACACACATGTAAAGTGGTGATAAGAAAACCTGAGAAAAGTGCAGCATGGCAATATGACGAGTTATTAACTAGCACAACGACAAGTTTTAATGAAAAGCCCCGCCGCGGTGGTCTAGTGGCTAAGGTACTCGCCTGCTGACCCGCAGGTCGCGGGTTCGATTCCTGGCTGCGGCGGCTGCATTTCCGATGGAGGCGGAAATGTTGTAGGTCCGTGTACTCAGATTTGGGTGCACGTTAAAGAACCCCAGGTGGTCAAAATTTCCGGAGGCCTCCACTGCGGCGTTTCTCATAATCATATGGTGGTTTTGGGACGTTAAACCCCACAAATCAATCAATCAAGTTTTAATGAAAAATGAGTATTAGACACATTAAAGCTGGTGTTTGCTTCCATTTACTGCTTCTTGAGGCCACAACAACATCATGAACAATTCTGAATGACTGCCAGCAAAATTTCTAGACATCAATGATTATACTTGTAGTCCTAAATATATGGTGTGTACATAGAACAAGGTGTGCTAACACAATAGTGTTTAAAGGGCTCGTTTCGCAGAAATTCTGGCATTGGCATTGGCATCGTTGGTTGTGAGTGAAAAATCATCTTATGCCTGACCCAAAAATCGAGAACAATGCTAATGAAACATATTGTAAAAAAACCCAGGGTAACAGTAAGGACCGAACCCGAGTTCTTTGCGTGGCAAGCGAATGTTCTATTACACGGCCAGGCCACGTATCGGCTTGTGAATACAGTGAAAGGAACTTCCTCTCCTTGGAAATCCACTAAAAGTAGCTTTCATGCTTTACAAACACACGCGATCTGTATACATGCTTAACAAAGCAACATGAAATATTGCAGTAATAATGCGTGGTTCAAGTGCCCATTGTCAGTGGGTGTCAGAACGTGATTATCATAATGGATTTGTGGTTTAAAGCCAGTCACCCACAACAAGAGGCACACACGCTATTGCATCCTTAGTACCATGTAGTGGGTGCATAGCAAGTTCGAAAAGGTTCCATGCACTGTTTGAAGTACTCACTGAAAACAGGATATTGCTATCGCGTTCAACTCCTAAAGGTGAAGCTTTGGGGTCCCCTAATTTTTACGATGCATGACCGCTTGTAGCCCCTTCTTAATTTTAGTACGCTCTTCAGCCTGATACCCTAGCACTACGGGAAATGTGGCCTATGATGCACTCTGCAAACAAGCGATGAAGGCCAGAAAATTTTAGACCCACTGTCCTTTGTTGTTATTTTCTTATTATGGGAGGATTGCTCAGCATTCTTGTCTGTTCCATGCAAACCGGAGAGTTGGCCAATGTGCGCATTCCCACCAATCGAGCATGTTGACTTCGCGAGGCGTAGCTCTTTTGCCACGACCTTCTCCTTTCGGTCCTTGTCTACCTTTCATAGAATGTCTAATTGCGAGGACAGGACTTGCATTGACGTGGTAGGTACATGCAAAGACTGTGCTACAACACTGCCTCAAGAACAGCAGCATGCATCAGGTTGAGAAAAAAAAAACAGTAACGCCAATGCCATCTGTAATTTAAACACAAAGGCACACGAAGGCTAATCATTAGGGCCTTCAAGATTGGCATGCGCAATGTGTCATGTCTTCCACGGCAGCCCTGGCAGTACCTGTACGAACCTGTAAACACTTTCGACACAGTCGCAGTAAAACTGGTGCATACAATAAAAAAAAAAGTTAAAACAGGCATTCTAAAGCATATGAGAGGTGGGCACTCGCGCATGCCCCGCTAAAGTTTACTTGAGATGGAGATATATGGCATCTTCGGCTGAGGTGAGCTGGCACTGTGGCGGTGGAAGGGAAGTCATGTCAAACAACGCCAGAGTTTCATGCTCCACTCCGGGCCAGACGAACATGTGAACCACAAGACTCGATTCATCGAGAGCAGCACAGTCTGGGAGAGACGCCTATCAGCAGATGACAATTTCCAGCTTTATACTTGTGCTGGGAATAAGATAGCAAGCAACAGAAAACCAAACAATGAGAGACACTTGTGAGACACTACATATCCAGTAGTTGTGCGTCTGTTCTCTAGGTGGTTGTGCTGCATCAGATCTCTACCAACTCACCATCATACGGCAGGTCACGGAAAGGCTTATCTACGAGACTTTCATTGTCTCAGAACATTCATATACGCTCGGGGCGATAAGAAGCATAGCTCCAAGCACATCTAAATCGCATGACAAACGCTTATTAACAGCACTCCGTATGACCGTGAAGCGTGGGACTGCGTGAACTGTGCAGCCGGCACATGATGCACTTGGCGGGGGCGTTCGGTGACGATTCGCGAAATGTGTAGCTATGCCAACGGAAAATCGGCCCGCACTGCACTTGGTATCGCATTTTCGAGTGCCAACATGCGAGATTGCTAACCGCCTGTCCGTTGTTCCGAGGAGGTAGCGAGTGACGCGCTTCATTGCTTGCGAAGAAGCACGTTGCCACGAGTGCGCTAGCGCGTTGTTCTTGCCTGGGAAGTTCATCCTGTCGTCAGCGGTGTTAAGCCTGAAGACGACTACAATGGCACGCCGCACTCGTAGACCGCGCGCCCACTCGTAGTAATCTTATCGAGCATTCACTTACAGCTTTTAACTAAAGCAAAATTATATCCTAAGTGATCGTCGAGCCGTGAACACGTCACAAAGTAGTGATTTTCGACAGCCATGTCCTCGCGACGGACAAGCAGCAGACGACGATGTCCCAGAACGAGCATCGGGCCAATGATGAGGTGACCTAGGGCAACATGGCGGCCACAGCTAATCAGGGGCCTTGAAACGACTTTCAAACATATGCATTTTGTGCACTTGTTCTTAAAGGGAGGAGCCAGCTGAGGCGGGAAATTCGAACTCGGAGAAATTCTCTTTCAGATGAGCTCAAGAAGCGCTCTTTCCGATGAGTTCAAGAAGCCGGCTCCCGGCCGTGCCCTCGCGAAGGCATAATTTTTCGAACATTGCTGTTTTCTTGCTATTTCACGAAGCATTTTGGCTACCTGGGTAGGTGAAACGAATTTTCCGAAGCACTTCTCTGCGGTTTTCAGAGTAGATATTTTGTAATCAAATATAAAAAGGGTCCCAAAAACTGAAAACTTAATTTTCAAAAAATCAATTTTTTGCCTTTTTTCACTATACGAAAGCCGTGTCCCCTCTTATCACGTTCTCGCTCTCTACGGAAGATGCCAAAAACTTTGAGCTTATCAAGGGAAAGTTTCACTCGCACTTTGTCCAAGTTAAGAACATCAATTGTGAGTCATTGTGCTTCAGTCGGCGTGAACAAGAGCCCTCCGATACTGCCAATTAGTATGTCATTGCCCGATATAACATGGCAGACAGGTGTGACTACAGTGACTTGCAAGATCACCTCATCCGTGACTGCTTTGTATTTAGACATTACGACGAGAACATCTCCGAAGCTCTGCTGCTGGATTCTAACCTTACATGCTGTCACGAATTACGGGTGTGCAGCCTCGCTTGATGGACCAGGTTAGACTCGAAAGAGAAACAAACATTTATCACAGAAAACAAACGGCACTCTAAAATGTATACAAATGTACAAAAATAACTACCAAGAAATGGGAATTCAGCCCACACCAAACTAATAACCTACACGTCCTAAATAAGGTCTTAAACATCGCCTTCTGCTGTCTTGGCTCAGCCTGCATAGTGCTGCTGACTTGGGAAACTTGTTGCCCAAGTCCGGTCGGTCGTCGATCCCGACGTTCAGTCCATACCTCGACGCGTCCGTCACCGCCTGTCTGTGCAGGTCGTCGTCGCTGACGCTAGTGGGTCGCTTTCAAACTACTGGTACTATCAACTGCTTCACCCAGCGTGGTGTCCCATCATTGACGTGGGACTGCAGGGATTGCCTTGTGTGGCTCGCTTCCGAAGGGGGCTTGCGCCGAAAACGTTCATCCTCGCTGGGCGCGGCGGCTTTGTCTCCGAGGAGCCTCCTTTCGATCGCCGTCGATTTCGCTGGTCACATCAAGATGCCCGCGTTTCAGGCAACAAACCTGAATGCCCATCGCTCCCGTCGCCGGTGCGTGTCGATGATGCGACCTTCCGCCCCTGAGTTCCCCGAGACAATGCTAGCTCACGACCTCCTCCTCCTCCTTCTCTTCGAATCAGTGCTCGTGCTTGATTTCTTGAATATTCTCAGCACGTGTCTTCGAACGCTGGTCGTCTTCGTCGTCTTTCATTCACGCGGCTGTTGCTCATGACACTTGCGCAACGGAGCTAGCTAAGGCACGCCAAAAAGGAATCCCTGCACAAGCAGCAGCATCTCCTTCTGGCTTCCGAGGGACCGTCCACCTTCAAGCCTGAGTACACCGGTTTTGACACCATCTCCCACAATCTCCCGCGGCAAAACCGAGAGCCTTCTGCAACTGCATAACAATGCCATGAAATTAAGTAATCAATCGTGTAGCTGCAGTAGAGCACCTTATTCTCATTCTCTGTGCTCAGCAAAGACTGAGAAGGGCTCAAAGTGCAACACAAGTGGGCCAACATGTTTGCACAGTGCAAGAAATTGAAGACGTAGGGAGGACGCAACTCAAGGAGACATTTTTCTCGTGTAGGTAGAAAAGTTCCGTCAAAAGACATCTTAGCGCTTGAGCAAGGCACCTCAGCAAGGTATTTTGGGGCTGCAAAGGAAGGAGCTTATGCTCAGCCTAGGCATCTCGAAGTCGACCTCAATGGCAGTTCGCTGATCACAAAGATCGGTACCGGTGCTCAAGTTTTTGTTGTCCTGATTATCTTTGCTGGAATTCCTGAACATCTTCAGCTGGTAAGGAAAACTCTCTTAGGACTAAGTGACAGGGCACTTCGAGTCGTTGAAAAATTCAACACTACAATCACTTAGAGGTCACGAAGATCGAATCATCATCTACGTTGTACAGCAGCTGAAACATTCACTGCTTGGATTACTGGGAATCGAAATTTTGGGACTGGTCAAGTTCCTGTGTGTCCCAGAACGCGTGGAGGAACAATTTTCTGAGCTTGTCAATGCTCAAGGACTGCTGCCAGGTGCACACACATTTCCCCTCAATCCCGCAGTTGTACCCTATTCTGTGACTTTGGCAAGGCGCATCCTTGTGCCTTTTAGAAAGCAGTCGAGCAGGAGATCATTAGCATGCAACAGCAAGGAGTGATCCGGCCTGGAGAAGGCCTTACTGTCATGAGTAAGACGGCATGAGGCACATTCTGGGCACTGTAACGCGGCACACGTGCGCGGGACCCCAAAGGTGTGCAGATTGTTTGTCGTTTTGTTCAATATTAAAATGGGTTTGCCGTGTTACTGCCGACTCGTGTCTCTTTTAATGCAATCCTTCAGAAGCGCTCCCGAAATAAGTTCATGATATTTACTGACCGGTACGCCGGATTCGTTCTGGTAGTGTTCGAATATGTGTGGACTTCACTCGCCCGAACTCTTTTAGCCTGCGCGAAAGATTTCCCCTCCCAGTGTGTGGAACAGACACTCACTTTGGCAGGTGAGGCTACTGTTTTCACAAAACTAGACACAAATCTGCCTTTTTTAATTTCTCTTCCCATGGCATGCCAAGAGCTGACAACATTTAAAACGCCAATTGAACGTTTTTGTTTTTCACAATACTTCCATTTGGCATGACGTCAGCACCAAAATATTTTAAAAACCACGTGTCCGAAATCCTGAGTGAACTAACAGGAGTCATCAATCTCATGGATGACATTTTCGTCTTTGGCTGCTATCAATCTGAGCACGACAGAAACCTGGACATGACTCTAGCAGCGAGCTTCCACTGGAATCACCCTCAGCCGCTCCGAATGCACTCTCAGCCCGAAAGAGGTGACCTTCCTGGGCTGTGTTGTCAGTGCTCAAGGCAGACGTCCCGGCTGTAAGAAAGTCGAGGCCGTCAAGTGTGTCCCACTGCCTATAGGCATCGCCAGATTCTGGCGGATCTTGAAGATGAACCATATTGCAATATGGCGCGAGTGCAGCAACAAAGTTATGAAATAAAGCAAAAGATGGTAATTAGCAGAGATCTGCAAGACCAAACTTCTAGTTTCTGTGACTGTGTGTCGAGTTGGCCGGTCTCTCTGGAAATCCCGCGTAGTTTGTATGTGCGCGTGCGTGAGCATGCCTGAAAGCGCACGTTAGCCGTCGGAGCAACGCCAGCCACGGTGAAAGAGAGCAGTGACGAGTGCAGTGCTTGAAAGTGCGCTGTCTCGCACTCAAAATCGAATTCATTTTTGTTGAATCATTGTTTGACGTAGCGTAAGAGGATAAGGGACGCATTCTCACTGTGTCCCTCGAAGAGCAACCGTCGGCGGAGCTCTCCAAAGGCTTCCGGACACTCCAGGAGGACGTGGAGGACGGTTAGACTCTCACCACATCTACCACAAGTAGGAGATTCATCGCCAGTCAGCAGAAAGCTATGGGTACCATAAGTGTGTCCTATTCTGAGGCGACAGAATAGGACATCAGTTTGCCCTGTTCTTGTAGCGGAGGGCCAGTAACCCAACCGCGGCTTAATCAAGTGAAGCTTATTATTTATTTCTGTGTCCCACAAGCATTGCCAGTGGTTTCGCAGTTTCTTACGTAGGAAGGGTTTTAGATCTGTTGCAGGGATAGTAGCTGTGGGGTTAATAGCGCGCAATATAATTGACGTGGCCATTTGGTCAGCTAACACATTGCCCTCGATGCTTCTATGGCCAGGAACCCAGCAAATAGTAACATGCTGGTTGGACATATATGCTGTACACAAAACGGAATACAGCTAAATTATTACCGGATTTCTGAATCTGAAAAGGGATCTTAATGCATTTACGATGCTTAACGAGTCTGTGAATATAATTGATTTTTGTATGTTTGATTTCCGTATATGCTTCACAGCCGACAATAGTGCATAACCCTCAGCCGTAAATATACTTGTTTCCTGGTGCAGCACACCGGATTCCGAGAAGGATGGTCCGACGGCTGAATAAGCCACCCCTGCATGCGACTTAGAGGCGTCAGTATAAAACTCCACGCATGAGTAGTTGGACTGGAGTTGTCGGAAATGCATTTTAATATGTGCTTCTGGTGCATGTTTAGTGATCTCGGCAAAGGAAGTGTCACAATGTATGAGCTGCCACTGCCACGGCGGTAAATGTTTTGTTGTGGGCTTAGGACAAAGTTCTAGCAGCGGAACACCTATTTCCTCACTTAAGCTTCTCACACGCAAAGAGAACGGCTTTCTCGCTGCGGGTCGATTATGGTAGAGGGTGGCAGCGGTCATATCGTTTATAGCTGAATAAGAAGGATGCTTTATGTTTGCGCGTACCTTTATAAAATAAGTGAAACTGCTATAAGATCGCTGTAAGTGAAGTGACCACTGATTCGACTTTACACAGAGACTCTGGATCGGACTTGTCCTGAAAGCACCGGTTGCCCGTCGGATGCCCAGATGGTGAACGGGGTCTAGGATTTTCAAAGCATTTGGCGTTGCGGAATGATAAATTATAGAGGCATAATCAAGGCGCGACCAAACAAGGCTTTTGTACAAGTTCAAGAGACACTTCCGATCACTACCCCATGTTGTACGTGATAGGAGCTTTAGGAGGTTCATCGCTTTCAGACATTTCATTTTTACATGTTTAATGTGGGGAATAAACGTGAGCTTAGAATCTAAAGTGGTTCCTAGGAATTTGTGCTCGCTGCTCACAGAGAGTTGGTCTCCCTTGATCGCAATATTTGGTAGTGGCATTACCCCTCGTTTATTGGAGAAGAGTACGCAAGTACTTTTCTCGGTGTTTATTTTAAGACCATTCTCATCTGCCCATTTAGAGAATTTATTCATTCCAAGCTGCACTTGTCGTTCGCAGATAGACATGTTGCATGGTTTGAGACTCATTTGCACATCGTCAACATACACAGAATGAAACATCGCGCTTGGAATGACTGACTGCAGGGAGTTCATTTTTACAAGAAAGAGTGTGCAACTAAGCATGCCTCCTTGCGGAACACCACTCTCTTGGGTAAATGGTCTAGAGATAGCGTTTCCCACTTCTACGCGAGAGGTTCGGTTAGACGGATAACTTTTAATTGTGTTTAGCATGTTTCCATGGATGCCCATGGCGGCAAGATTGCATAGAATCCCGAATCGCCATGTGGTATCGTACGCTTTCTCCTGATGGAGGCGGAAATGTTGTAGGCCCGTGTGCTCAGATTTGGGTGCACGTTAAAGAACCCCAGGTGGTCGAAATTGTCTCTATATTGTTCACTCGACACATATCTTGTGCAGTGCTACAATGAAACCAGATGATGGCACTCTTTGCTGCTAAGAACTTGATTAATGGCTACTCTAGGTGCCGGCCTTATATTCTTGTTTGCATCGCAGCAGTATATGTCCGGTATGCACGCAAATAAGAATTTTCACCAAAAACTTCGACGTGTTTTGCACGTAGTGATCGTAAATACCGTTTTGTCTGCTCTGAATCTACTCCAAAACAGACCTTTTTCTGCTCTAAAAATTGCTCCAAATCCTTATCTCGCTGAACCACCACTGAACATGTATTACCAAAGTGATACTGCATAGTTCAAGCGTACATTGCCATCGGGTGTCAGAACATGTGATTATCATAACAACTTTGTGGTTTAAGTGAAAGTGCGATTCAAAAAAATGAAAGTTGCATTAATCTGTTGCCTAAGGCAATGAAATTTTTGCTATGTATACCGTATTTACTCGCATAATAGGCGCACTTTTTTTTCAGAAAATCCGGCTCGAAGTTAGGGGTGCGCCAATTACGCGGGGTAAAATTTTCGAAAATTTTTTCAACTCGGTTCTCGTGCTTTAAATCTGCACACTTGTCAAGTAAAAGGTGACTTTATCGTTTACCAATTAATTCAGCATAAAATAAACATACCTACGTATCTTTTAATGAACAAGCGAGAGCCGTCAACTGCACACACACACGTAAAATTTATTTACACAAAAGTCGTAGCTGTTCCTCCTTTTCCCTATTCGGAGTCCGAGTCGGAGATCACACATTCATCCTCGCCGAGCGGGGATTCGTTTTCGGTGTCCGAATCATCCGCACCCCACAACATGTCATCCTCACTCGCATCCAGTGCGTTCGAGATACCCGTCTTCTTGAAGCTTTTCCTGACGACTTCGTCGGAGATTGCCTGCCACGCTTCCACGATCCAAGCGCACAGCATTTCCACAGGCGGCCTCTTAATCTTACCACCTGTAGTCAGCTGATGTTGTCCTCCAGCCATCCAGGTGGCGTACAGCCTTCGAACATTGTCCTTGAAAGGTTTATTCAAGGACACGTCCAAAGGCTGCAGTATCGATGCGAGGCCGCCCGGAATCACTGCCAGATCTGTGCGCAGCTCCTTTAGCTCATCTCGTACGCGGTCTACTAGGTGCCCACGAAAACTGTCCAGGACAAGCATGGACGGCAACAACAGACCACCCGGCCGCCGACCCCAGACTGTTTTCACCCAATCCATCATGAGTTCCGCGCTCATCCAGCCTTTTTTTTGGACTCTGACGTAGATGCCTTGAGGGAATTTTGCCTTTGGGAGCGTCTTACGTTTAAAAATAACGTAAGGCGGTAGCTCAGGCCCATCCGCTGTCACCCCCAGCATTACGGTGCATCGTTGTTTATCAGCGCCAGACGTTCTGACGATGACGCTCCGTGCACCTTTCTCCTCCACTGTCGTGTTCCACGGCATATCAAAGCAAAGGGGGGTCTGATCAGCGTTGCCGATCTGGGACAAAATGAAGTCTTTCTGCTGTCGGAGCTTTATAACAAAACTGTGGAAGTCCAACACTTTGTCCTCATATGCTGCGGGCAAGCGCTGGCACAAGGTGGTCCGCCTTCGCAGTGCGAGGCCATGGCGCCGCATGAAACGAGTTGTCCATCCGGAGCTGGCTTTGAACTCTTTTGCTTCGATGCCCTGCGCTCGGGCTATTCTGCGCGCCTCAGTCTGCACAATATCCAACGACACAGCACAGCCATCTTGTCGTAGCTCTCGTATATGCTGGACCAGTTGCTCTTCGACGTTCGGATACCTGCCGGTCTTGGCACCGCGGAAAGCCCGTCGTGTCTTCTTCGTCGCCTTAAGTTTTTCTTGCTGGTCCCTCCAGTACCGAATACTGGTTTATCCAACGCCGAAATGCCTGCTTGCAGCCCGGTTGCCGTGCTCCAGCACGTACTGCACTGCCTTCAGTTTAAACCTAGCCGTGTAGCTCGCGTACTTCCCCATGGTGGAACCAAAGTTCAATACACGACCACAACATACGCACACCGCTTGCAAAATGGCGTTTCTTTCTTTTTCTCTGATGGTGGTGATGGCGATCGGGCCCCCGGCGTTGTACACGTGACCTCCAAAAAGCGCGGCGATTTAGGGGGTATCAGTAATTGATGGAACAGCCATTTTTTTTTTCGCTCATGGACGCTTTTTTTTCTTCAAGTTTTATTTCGACAAACACGTTGGTTAGGTCGTTGCACTTCGAATTTTTTTTATGTGCTCGTCGATTTGCCTTTTTTTTTTTTTCTTCAGGGTACGGGGACCGCGTTCCAACTGTATCGCTGGGGTGTAGAATCGTTTCTGATCACGGCCAAGTTCGGGGTGTGCCTATTATGTGCAGAATTAAAAAAAATCGAATTTTCCGCGACCAAACTAGGGGTGCGCCTATTATGCGAGTGCGCCGATTATGCGAGTAAATACGGCATATCGTGATGAAGACGAAGTGTTGCTCGAGCGCGCGCTCGGCTAGCATGGGAAGAGGAAGATGAAGTAGACTAAGAACAGCCAGTCTAGCATACAGGCGTCGTGTCTTGTTTTTTCGCGACAATGGCGCAGTCCGACAACTTCACCGTATGGGTGGCCGAAGCCACCTGTACGTGTTTTTGGGGGTCGTCGGCAGCGCAGGTTTCTCCAACCAAGAACACCGTCTACTCTTCCTCAATTATAGACTCCTCGGCTCTACCACTGCAGCACCTACTCTATGAACTATTCGCAGAGGGCGTCAATGCCTCTTCGACGATTCCAGCTCATCACTTGACAGAAACATTGCTACTACCTGTATCTGAGAAGGTGTTCGGGCTCCATTTGTTCGGGAACATCGTGTATGCTCGCCGTGACGCGGATGTCGGCTGCAAGACTCTTCCAAAGAGTGAGAATTCAGGCTAACAAGGCATATATCGCCGCCGCCAAGACGACACGCAGCGTCTTGTTGCCAGGCAGCGGTGCCCACACTTCCCATGCTGACAATCTCTCACTCCGGACTCCATCGCCACCTGAGCTGCTGAGGGGGGTTGTTCAAACTCCCTCTGACAATGATCCCTCTGCAAAGAGCCGAATTTCAACCTCTTCCTTGGCCAACATTGACACTGGCTCGCTTTCAAGTCATGGGATGGCGTGGCAAACCGGCAGCGTACGATTGCACGACTTCGTATCGCCGCAGTCAACGCTTTCACAGAATCGACCTCTGCGCTCTTTCCTGCACTCTTACCAGGGCTGCACAAGATTGATGCCGCATTGGCCCCAGCCGCCTCGAACGACCATGAACAGACCTCACAAAAGAGCCGCAGAAAGCTCTGGCGTACCCCCACAGAGCTTTCCTACCAACTCGGTTCGCTCGCGCTGACGTGCTCCGAAGTTTCGTCGGCCATACCACCATCGCTGGCTGCCTTTGAACTCCCACACTTTCGCGGCTTTCAAGACAATGCCAACAACTGGGTCGCCACCGTCAACACTTTCGGGAGCTTGCAGCGCATGGACTAAAGAACAGAAATGGGGCATGGCCATAGATCGTCTTCTGAGTGCTGCCGTGGCGTGGCACCGGTATGAAGGCACGAGGCAAAAGTCTTGGGTAGACTGAAGCACCAAGTACATCGCTACGTTTGGACGGATTGACTCCGGCCTCACTGTCACCACCCTTTCCAACTTTGCCACTACCGAAGACAGGGCTCTAGATAAGAACCACGACGAGGCTGTTACCTACACAGTGTAGCTTATCGTGGAAAACCTTTTCAATGTGCAATCCAACAAACACTAGACTCAAACAGTGCTCTGATACCTTGCTGGTGTCCGACGTAGGACCAACAATACAAGAAGCTGAGGCTTCATTTCCTCCACAAAAGTTGGTACCATGTACCCCAAGCTCATCTTCCTCAGCTGAGCTGGATGCACCGGCTCCCCTTGTACTTGACACGCTTTCCCTCCAGACGCCGTATGAAGCCAAGACCATGTTTACCCACGACAATCATCAGAAAGGTGCTGGGACACACTTGTGGGTGATGGAACAAGCAGCCTTTAAGAAATTAAAAGAACCCCAGTACTTGACTGCAGACCATCAACGCCCTACGTATGAACAGATGGACAGGATAGAGTACCATGTCTCCAACACACAGCAGTTCAACAAGAAGGCTTCACTGAACGAGGACGAGCGCAGTAAAGTTGCCCTTTGGCTATTTCCTCTGCCTTGTGACAGGATCACGATCGCGAAGAAACCTATGCTGGACTTTACTACGCCGGCTCCTGAAGAGTCAGCTAAACCGCATCCAGAACTATCGGGTATCGATGAAAACAAGGAGAGCGAGCGCCTCGTTCATAGTATGAAGTTAGCTGCAGAAAAAGATTTTTCAGTTTCCCCAAAACCGCAGAACGCTCCTGATGAATGTCCTGGCCGTCTTTTTGGTGCTTACAATCACTTGGGTGTGACCGAAAAAGACCAAGAGAGCTTGCCGGAGTTAGTGTCTTCTAGAATGCTGTTTCAGCATCCTTCCCAGGACATGCTGCATCTGCTGTTTCCCATGCGACGAAGTCAAAGCCGGCCACCAGAAGCATGTCTTGCAGCTCGTCTGACGTTGCCGCGTGGCCGAGGCCGACGGCCACGATGCAGTCAAAGCCGCCCATTAAAGAGACTAACAACTCGCAGCCACTTCATGGTGCCACTTCAGCGAGCCAAGTCACTGCGCAGCCGTGACTGGCCTCCTCGGGCAACCAAATGCCACCCGCCAGAAGCATTACTTCTACCTGTGCTGGGTGAGAGCTCGGAACCTCTGAATGATGCCACCTTCAAAACAACGGCCAGTGCCAGCGAAGAGCCGATTTCGGCTGGACTGCATGCACGCAGCGTGGCCAAGTGAGTGTAATGAAAGCAAAGTGTAGCTCGGTGGCGCGCTTGGCTAGCGTGGGAAGAGGAAGACGAAGTAGAATAAGAACAGCCGGCCTAGCATATATATGTGTGTGTGTGCGTGTGCGTGTGCGTGTGTGTGTGTGTGTGTGTGACGCATTAAAAAGGTGATTCTAGGGGAAGCCGACAAAGAGGAAGTGCGCGTGCATTAGAATAAACGCATGGCATCTGGACCACGACGTGTCTCCATTTTGTAGCGTCACACAAGTCGACAGGATCGACCTCATCAACGTGCCATGGCTAAGCCAAAGTCTCCGCTCAACATACAGAAGTTCAACGGAACACCAGAAGACGTCCCCATTGACAAGTGGCTTCTTCTTTTCGACATGAAGGCAGCCGAGGCGTCATGGACTCACCGCGATCGGGTCAGTCACTTCAGCGAATACATTGAAGGGGAAGCGTTCAAGTGGTACCTGACAGAAATTTTCGGCAACGGCGAGACAACATGGGACGATATCAAGCACGACATGCAAGCCCGCTTTGCTACAACTGACGGAGATGCCTTCCGTCTCTTCATTCACTACCGACTGAAAGGAGGGCAGACCATCAAGGACTACTACGACAAGAAAAAGCGACTGGGTTTCTTGGCTGACCTGAGAGAGTGCCACATCATTTCTGGACTGACTGATGGTGTTCCTCCTGATGTGGAACTGGCGCTCGCCGGACTGTCTTTCAACTCGTTATTAAAGTGGCTCACCGCTGCTCAACGGGTCGAGACATCTTTAAAACGGGTGAGAGGAGTTTCCTTTACTTGTAACGCTAGTATCACATCAAGAGGTCCACGTCTCTTCAGCAGACCGCAGCAGCCAACAATAACTCCTCAACCGCGTGCCCCGCAAAACGAATGTAGGTACTGCTCAGCTGCTGGTTTCCCATGACAGTTTCACTGGCACAACGAATGTCCGCACCGCGGCAATGTGTCTGTTATTGATACTGAACGGGAAAACGAGGAGGGCGACACAGAGTTTTATTAATACACTTCAGTGCTCTCATCAACGGAAAACTAGTAAATGCGATTCTCGATACAGGAGCAACAATTACTTGTATCAGCGAGGATGTGTACAAACAGCTAAATCTTCAGTTGATGAGAGACTCCAGCATCATGGTCTAGCAAGTTGCATCAAGCATTCGAACTTTGGGTCGCGTAAACATTCAGTTACGAATTGGGAACACCATAAAGAAAGTTTATGCACGTGTGCTGCGAGGCATGAGAACGCAATTAACTGTTGGCTTAGACAGCGCTTCGTACTTCAATCTTTCTGTAAATCTGGAAAGCAAGTCAGTGACACAAGTACGTGAGAATATGAGCCTTCCGCATCACAATGAAAAGAAATCCATTTAAGCCTCGCTGATGCGAACCTTGACTTCAGAAAACTTATCAGAGCATGAGTCTGCGGCGCTCGACTCTCTTTTAAGCAAGTATGGCGAGATATTTTCGAAATCTCAGACAGATATTGGGTGCATCACTACTGAGAAACATAGGATCGCACTTACCAATGCTTTCCC
The DNA here is from genome assembly GCF_043290135.1 of Rhipicephalus microplus. Classification (NCBI taxonomy): domain Eukaryota; kingdom Metazoa; phylum Arthropoda; class Arachnida; order Ixodida; family Ixodidae; genus Rhipicephalus; species Rhipicephalus microplus. The sequence goes on along the minus strand of NC_134700.1, from coordinate 56,839,190 downwards.
TATTCCTCGAGCATCATACCGATGTTTACAGGCAGACAAAGTGGAAATCAGCAAACAAGTTGACGCTCTCCTCAAGCAAGGTGTTGTGAGGCCTTCATTATCGCCCTACGCCTCACCTGTCATTTTAGCAGAAAAGAAAGGTGAAGGATGCACTCGTCTATATATTGACTATTGCAAACTCAATGCCATAACGGCACCCTACTTTCAACCAATTCCACGTATAGATGATATTCTTGATCACTTGGGAAAGGCGGAGTGTTTCACTACGTTGGACATAACGTCGGGATACTGGCATGTCCAAATGCATCCTGACGATGTTCAGAAAACTGCATTTGTCACGCCTGATGGTCATTTTGAGTGGTTGGTAATGCCGTTTGGGTTGAAGAACGCTCCGGCTACATTTGAAAGAGCCACAAAATCAACAATAGCGAAACATCAGCTCACCAATGTTAGTAATTACTTTGACGATGTGGTCGTATACTCAGACACGTTTAACGATTATATACGACACTTTGAGGCGCTATTCAAAGCTCTCAAAACCGAGAACGTAAAACTCAAACGAAAAAGTGCCAATTTGCATGCTGCAGCATTGAATACCTGGGCCACAAAATTTCACAAGGAACAGTGACACCAAAGCAAAGTAATGTGGCTGCCATACTCAAATTTCCGACACCAAAACGAGAAAAGATCTCCAGCGTTTTCTGGGCACTGTAAACACCTACCGTCAGTACATTCCCCACTTCAGCTATATCGCTCTTCCACTCACAAAACTACTCCACAAAGGCAGCAAGCGGGTGTGAACAGAAGCATGCGAGCAAGCCTTTCGTGAACTGAAGAAGCGGATAACTGAAGAACCGGTGCTTCCCATATACGACCCTTCGAGACCATGTACTGTGTACTGTGACGCATCTGGCAAAGGCATCGGTGCAGTGCTGAAACAACCTGATGACAAAGGCAAAAAACATCCTGTTGCCTACTATTCCCGCAAACTACTTAAGCACGAGGTGAACTATGCTATTACAGAAAGAGAATTTCTTACCATTGTAGATGCCATGGCATTGCTACCTTCATGGAAAGTCATTCACTGCTGTAACGGATCACTCTGCACTCCAGTGGCTGAAGAATGTTAAAAATCCTCAAGGTCGTCTCTTCCGGTGGTCTTTGAAACTGTCAATGTATGATGTGAACATCAAACATCAAAAGGGCGCAAGTAATGTCAAAGCAGATGCGCTCTCCAGAGCCCCAATAGTTATTCTTCTGTCACACGACGACCTTCAGCGATGCAACAATGAGCGTCCAGAAGGAACGCATTCATTCGAAAATAACATCATCATCATCAAAAGAAAAGGACTACGGAAAATATACGTGCCCCATGAACTACGCCCAACCATTCTGAAGAATGCACATCAACATTTTGGGCATGTCGGAGTGAAGAAGACGCTATCACTCCTGTCTCCGCAATATTTTTGGCCGCATATGGTAACCGATGTTTCCACTTACATTTGGCATTGTGATATATGCCAGAGATGCAAGAAGACGAAAACAAAAAAGTTTGGGACGCTTGAATCACTGCCTCCAGCTGAAGAGCCCTTCAACCTTTTGCAATAGACATCATTGGAGGATTTTCTGGATATGGCTCGTCAAAAAGCTTTACACACTTGGTTATTGATCATGCGACTCGCTACGTATGGGCGTTTGCTCATAAGAGTGAGAACAGCGACACCTACATTTCATGCTTAAAAACAATTTTTTCTTCTGGAAAACCATGAAGCTCCTTTCAGATCGTGGAACAGGATTTACTGCATGAAAATTCAAGCAGTTTTTAAAACATAATCGTATACACCAACTATTCACCTCATTTCATCATCCACCATGCAACGGCATAAACGAGCGAACAAACCAGACTATCGTAACGAGACTTTAATGTAAGATGAATGAGGAACCACGGAAGTCTTGGACTAAGCTGCTTCCGGGGGTAATTGACGAATACAACAGAACACCCCACGAAGTGACCGGCTACGCACCTTCCTTCCTGATGTATGGAATTCCATCTTATCCTACTGTACTGGAACAACGAGAAGAAACTGTCGAAGAAGCGCGAAAAACTGTAGTTACCAATTCTATCGCCTACCACAATAAGAACAAAGTCATTTATGATAGAAAATTTTTTCCGATTGAGTTCCAAGTCGGTGACTTTGTCCTTTACGAGACACCATGGCATCCCAACAACGGCAAACTGAGTTTCGTCATGGAAGGACCTTACAAGATTTTACGCAAGGTCTCAACAGTGGACTATGAGATCAACCGCTCCGTGCTACCCTTAAGTAGAAACTCTGACATTGTGCATGTTAGCAAACTGCGGCCTTATTTTGTACCTTCTGAACTGAGACTTTTTCAAGGGGAGGGGGATGTGTGACGCATTAACAAGGTAATTCTAGGAGAAGCCGACGAAGAGGAAGTGCGCGTGCATTAGAATAAACGCATGGCATCTGGACCACGACATGTCTCTCTCCATTTTGTAGCATCATTGATTGATTTGTGGGGTTTAACGTCCCAAAACCACCATTTGATTATGAGAGACGCCGTAGTGGAGGGCTCCGGAAATTTTGACCACCTGGGGTTCTTTAACGTGCACCCAAATCTGAGTACACGGGCCTACAACATTTCCGCCTCCATCGGAAATGCAGCCGCCGCAGCCGGGAATCGAACCCGCGACCTGCGGGTCAGCAGCCGAGATTTTGTAGCATCATATATATATATATATATATATATATATATATATATGCTTTTATGCTGATTTCAAATATGTAATTATTTTTATAGTAAGTTGTACAGTTTTCGTTTTGGGCGTTGACAATGTGTGAAGTATAGCTTTTTATGGACAAACATTTTATGCCACTAAACATTTATGGTTCTGAGCCATTAATGACTCGTATTGCTCCACATGAACTGTATAATACAGATAACTATCAAAAAATTGCGTATCAAACATTTTCATGTTCAAGTGAAATTAGAATGGGAGAATTCTTATAATCAGCCCATATGATTTGCTTATCCCAGGCTCATAATAATTTTACAGATGATATCAAGTTTTAAATGACATACTTGCACCCTTTGCACGTTAAGGAATATGCTGGCAAAGTTTGATGCCAATCGGGCTATCACCATACCATAATCATAATCATGATGTCCAAACTCAGCAAGTTGCCAAAAAATGGATGTTAAAAAAATGCATTTTAAAGGTGTAAGTGAAAGCTCAACTGTGTAGAAATATTGTTTTTTAAGATAATTTTTTACATCATGAGATTTCGGCAATCAAGATTATTTTGAGCATGTGGCTTTGCTAAACCCCTCATGCAATGGCAAGCAGCCAGGTGACAATTTCCAGAGGACTCTAGACAATGAGCCTTTTTTAGTTTTTACTAATTGTGAATGCATTTCTTAGTCGGGCTATGTCAGGCATCCATCAGGATTCATCCACCGGCCTCGCCCATAGCAACAGCTGCGGGCGTGCGCTTATCTTCGTTCCTAGCAACCGCAGCATGTGGTGCGAGACAGTGTAGGAGAGGGTAGACAGTGTGGAAGAGGGCCGCTTCTCTTGGGGTCCGCTCTCTCCTCCCCGCGCCCCACTTTCCCGTCCGCTCACGCCTCACTCTCGATCGTTCCCTGGCTGGGCGCCTCTCAAGAACACCCGGCAATGTGTGCTCAAGACACCGCTGTGAAATGCCAATGCTGAGCCGAGAATGCTGTTTGTTTTTTTCACCTCGTAGTATTTTTAACTGTGCACACTACCTACTAGAGCTGGAAACGCATATTGCATTTCTCGCGAAAGAAAAATGCCACGTGCTGTGAATGGTGCTATTGGCTTCATGGTGTAAGTAAAAAAAAAAGAAAACATTATTCTTCTAACACTAGGTTCTCATGTGCGAAACAGCGTTATGGATGCTACACTATGCATTCGCATTTCCTGAAGACTCCCTTCGGGGAGGGAAGGGGGAACATTTTGTTTTTGTAGCTACCTTGGGCTTTTTAAAAGTGATTTTTACCTTCTTCAAGTTTAATTACAATGTTCATTTTTTTGTCATGAAAGTAGAGAAATTGAACTTATGAAAGGTAGTAAAAATGAAAAATAGGTAATTTTGGAAAGAAACTTCCGTTTTTCATCTCGCATCTTCTCTCAAAGCTGGTCTCCCATTACAGAAGATTACTACAGAAGACCACTACAGAAGACCACTACATGGTGTTCTGTAATGGGTTTCTGGCTTTCAGAATACAAAAGAATTATTTTAAGAATACAAAAGACTACTACGGGGTCTTTAGTATATTACTAGTGGGTGCATAGCAAGTTCCAAAAGCTTTCACATGCATAATTGTTCGTGGTTTAAACCATGCTACCCATCACACAGAATGCAGCCATATGCGAAAGCTTCACTGACATAAGGTACTTTCAAGTTTATTAATTACTATGTAGCAATGCAGAATTTAAAATTCTCCAGTAACATTATACAATTAAAAAATATGCTCTATGTTGTGTGAGCATGCGCTAGGGACAGGATATCGCCGTCACATTCAACTTTGAGAGGTGCAGCTTAAAGGTCGCCAAATTGTTATTTATCATTTATTTAGAATTATTGGGGCCCAGGGGATCTATTCTTGCGGTGTACAATTCACGGGCATGTCCAGATCAGCCTCCGCTGATTGACTGGAGTTGGCGAGCAGCCCACCACCAGTTTCCTGTCTTTCTTCCTCAACGTCATTTTGACGTACGCAGCTTTCAGGACTCTCAACACAAAATTAACACCATCTTCCTAAAGGGAACTCTGATCTGATTCGAAGCAGCAGCGTTGCGCACGGGTTGAATGGCGCTAACGCTGGTGCTGCGGTAATCACTGAAAGATTTGTTTGAAGCGATGGCTGTGTAGGTTTTGTAGGTGACATATACAGACATGTTTCAATGCATACATTAGGCACGCGTCAGGTTTATTGCTTGTGTATTGACGAACAGCGGTATAGCGAGTGGTGGTGGCAGGTGTTGTGGGCGAACAGATGAGGCGGCTGCTGTGGGTGCCGCGGTGAGCGCGCACTGGGAGGGGAGCGTAAAGTCAACACACAGCAGCGGTGTGACCAACTTGGCACCACACCAACAACACCTGCGGTGCGCAGCACGTTTGTATGGAGGGACAACATTTCACACGCTAGTCAAAGAGCTAGTTCGCATCTAATAAGAAAGATGGAATGCATTTTGCCGCAAGGGATGCTTCCGCCAGAGATCCACTTTTGGACGCAAACCTTTGAGGCCGTCCATGGATTAATCATGCTAGCCCTTGAATTAAGTTTAATGCGGCCGCCTGTCTGAAACCCCTGGAAGGTTCATACCCACGTTCAGGCTTTTCAAGTTTGTGTATGAGTCTTGTTGCTGTACATTTTGTTGACTTAGTTTCTCTTTACACTGGGAATTGGTTGGTGGTGTCTGAGCGTCGACATGGTCAATAGTGCCATGACATCACAAGTCGCCGTATTTTTGTATAACTGAATCTGCTCCAGCAAATCGGACTTGTCCACGAATTGAACACTAGACAATAGCTTCCCAGTGATGTCGACTTAAATGTGCACCTCGTCATCTTCTGTTCGAGCTCAGCAGGATGGCTAATGTTGCTATTCTTTTTTAAAATAGATGGGGCAGTTCTTTTGTGGTAATGGTAGTAACTTTATTTCAGAACACCAATCCCAATCAGTTAGAGGCGGACAGCTTTGCTGTAACAGGCGAGAGCACATATGCCTATGCTTAAAGAAATGCAACGTAACTCTTGGGGGTGTTAAGGATGGGGACAAGAACAAAAAGTAAAGCCATGAAGTGAAAGTTGTGGAAACTTTGAAGTAGTCTCATGTGAACTCATGCTAAGACTTTGATGAGGGGCCTCTTTCTTGAGTGTTGGAGAAGGCTTGCCCGTCTTTGGAAAAAGTCTGGTGCATGTAAACATCTCTTCTTCTTATAGCTACAAAATGTCACCTCATTTGCACTGTGCCGCCCCTTGCCGGGCCTAGGGTGGCGTTGCATTGGTTACAGCCTCTATGGGCAGTGCCACGTAGAAATAAGGCTTTGTCTATAAGGAACCTACACGTTATAGGTACGAACTGAAGCATGACCACCCTGTCTGGCCCAAGAACAGCTTTACTGTGCAAACTCGCTTTTGTCAATATGGTGTGATGTAGGTCTAGCAGCTTACTCCTTTGGCACCTGACCTGGCATAACTTCACATGCTGGCTTAATTAACCTTCCACTCAGACTTCTTTGCCACCTTTCATGTATGGTGCACTCTGGTGCGAGTGCCTGGCACTTTATTCCATGAGCTCAAAAAGCCAAAAAATGAAAGCTTTCTTCTAGCCTTTTGGTTGAATGATTCTTGGCCTTTTCCTGGCTGATTTCTGCCTTGTAGCTAACTAAGCGTGGTCCCTCTGTAGAGTGCTCACAGATTGAAGCATGACAATACAGGGCCAAGCAGTGCAGTACTTCAGCCTCCACTGTCTTCAGTTTGTGCCATATCAGCGTTAGTTTCGACTCCAACATTTACTTTGGAGCGAACGTTACCTTCAATGGTCTGATTCGTAGTGACATGACAGTTTCCTCAAGCAATTACAGATACCAGTTACACTAAAGGCTTTGATGCGGTGTTTAAATGCATGTGTTGCAGACGTACTACCTGCAGACACGGAGAGATGCCCGCAACCAGTGGTATGGGGATGTGTCTGCACGAAAGGAGCTGCGCAAGCGTCTCAAGTGCCACTCTTTCGACTGGTACATGCACCACGTCTATCCCGAGCTGAGGCCGCCGAGCCCCGAAGACCTGGCACCCCCAAAGAAGCACAAGAAGTTGTCTCTACCCAAGAACCTTGATGTGCTACGCCGCAAGATGCCCACCATCATTGGCCGCTTTCAGGTGACCCCTTTCTAACCAATCTATTCCTTTGAATGGGCACACTCATTTAGTAAGTGAGCTCAATTTATTATTGTACTAATGCCTAGGGGTTAGTGTGGTTTAATGGTTGAACTGGGCTATAATAAACTTAGCTGATACAGCAACGACAACAACAACAGAAAAGCATCCACGATATAATGGACTCTCAATAATTAGAAGTCTATAAAACACAATTACAGCCTAAATTGAACTTTGTTCTTTCAATGAAACAACAGCCTTTACGTGATTGTTATCATTAGAGGCCGGAGTTTTAGACACTAAAAAGGGTGTTTTAGGCGCCAAAGACAGGCTGGTAAAATACCGTTTTAGGCCCTCAGAATCATAAATATAGGCCTAATAAATTTCTACAAAAATTAAAATATCCCAAAACAACGACATCAGTGACTTGTATCTACGGCAAGAAGCAAAAAAAATGATACTGTTTAAGATAGCAAAAAGGTACTAATTATTGAACATTGGCATGCATTTCTCGCATGATTCACAGTATGTGGTCTTCCGTTTTATTGTCTAGCATTGTGCGTCAAGTGTCCACCATTCAATTAACACTCTCCTGGGTCTCTTTTGTTTTGTTATAGCTGGGTAGGGCAGCGCAGGGGCAAATAACCAGACCACTGATACCCAAAAAGAGAAAGATGCTAGGTCTAATCGCGTAGGACCAATTTCTCCCCTATCGGTGAACACCTTAAAGAGCCCCTCACTGGGTTTAGGCATTTCGAGCTGACAAGTGTAATGGTGCACTGGGCACTCCGCTTCATTCCTGTTAAGATTTGCAAAATTACATGTCGCAGAAAAACGCTCAATTTCTAATGAATGCTACTTTCCCTTTTAGCGGGCGTGTGCCCCAAGATCTAGGGAGTGACGTACAGCAAGGAATGGTCCTATTTTTACGTCGCTCCTTTACGTTGACATTGGTGGGCTGACTTCGCATACTATACACTCTTCATCAGAACTTCGTTAAATGCTAGCTATATCTAGAAAAACAGATGAAAAAATGTCCTGCCTCCTGGTTATATCCTCCATTTTAAACGATACCTTATTAAGAGCATTGCATGTGACATTACACTACTTGGCATGTGCAATTAGTGTGTTCTGTTGTGTAGCATGAATGAGGAGTTTTTTGGTTTGGGCTAGCTACTTCATATCATTTTGAAAGGGAAGCGCAAAGACAAAGGGAAAAGAAAGACAACACTCTTTGTCTCTATGTCTTTCTTTTCCCTCTGTCTTAGCACTGCCCTTTCAAAATCGGTATAATGAATGAAAGCTGAGAAAAATTAATAAAACACGCAGACATATTTTCAGCTGGTTATTATTTTCTTTAATAGCATCGAGATGCTATTCACTAATCGGCCCCCGTTTCGCGTTCACCTCGGTAGACCGGTCGCTATAGGGTGTTCCGCGGCTGACCAGAATGTCGTGGGTTCAATTGTGGTTGCTGTGGCCGCGGCAGTCACATCTTGATGGAGGGGAAAAGTTGACGTCCGTGTACTGCGCGATGTCAGTGCAGGTTAAAGGACACCAGATGGTCGAAATTTGCAGTTACCTCCACTACGGCATCCCTCATATTCACACACCGTTGATTGTAAACATGCCGGCACCTCTCACGGGTTTTGCTTTATAAAGTACAACGACTTGGCAACCTTCACCACCACTGAATCGACAAGAGCCTTCTATGAGTGGCCCTCCATTGTTTTTCATTCGTTCTCCAGCTACCTGCAACGGCCCAGAAAAACCTGCTCTTCCTTTCCCACTGCAACACCCAGGTATTCAGGGCGGTTGTTCAGTTTCTTCAGGGCACCGGATAGCTGTCTGTAGAAGGCGGTCGCCACATCCTCGGCCATAGACGTCACTTTTGTTTTCTTATTCCATCTTCGGTTCTCTCTCCTCTTTTCCCTGCAGACGCTGAGAGGTGCTTCCACTTGGGGCTGCAGAAATAGCATCTTTTGCACTCCTCATACTCCTCTTCCAATCGCTCGCAGCATGTCAGCTTTGTCTTCGTTGAACCTTATAGTGTTAGGAAATATCAATCTTGCCTTTTTTACCTGAAAAACAGTTTCACACCACGCTCTAAAACAAAATTTGGCCTTGAATAGCACTCGTATATGCGCTCATTTTGAAAATAGGCACTTATAGGCATTTATAGGCATTTAGGGACGAACACTCAAAATAGGCATTTATAGCACTATAAACACCATAAAAGCCCTTCTTAACCTCTAATTCATGCTCATATATCAAAATGGAACGATAGGAATGCAAGGAACAAAATAGGCATTTGCCTATAATCTGGTCTCTAGTTATCATGCTTGAGTTCTGCCCTCCTGTTTGTTTCTCAGTGAACGAAGCTCCTGTTAAATGGAACATAATTTTCTGGCCTCTTCAGGTTCCATTTAACGAGGCTCTGGTGTTCTGTGTTCTGGCAAAATGAGAAAGCTTTGAAAGTGAGTGCATCAATAAGTAATGCTTTTTGATGAAAATTAGTTAGCATACCTTTGCAAATCTCGCTATAGTATCCCCACAAAAGTGGTGTGCTGTAGGTTTCAGTCGAAAACAAAGGCACCAATGTGGAACGGTATTCTCAGTAACTTTTGTAATATGATCATCATAGTGATGATTATTTGTTGCTTGGCACCAGAATCATTGGCACATATTAGTGGTAGTGTTCTTACGCTTCTTAGTATCACACCTTCACAGAATGCTGAAATTGCTGTTGTTCTTTTCATCTCACAGACATTAGTGTGCAGTTAAACGTGATTATATCAAAAAGAAAAAGACTTAAAAAATTTTAGTGTAGGAAGTACAGCAGAGCTCGGCGGCTTTAAACAAGCTGTAACAATATGTTTTAGAAGGGACTTCAAGAATTACATCAAATGTAAGACCTGTAAAATGCAAAAACTTAAAAAAATATAAAAACAAAGAAAAACTTAGCAGTGTTGAACTGTGTCAAATTTTATTTCAGTGCTTACGATTAGGGGTGTGTGAATGGTGGAATTCTATAATGAATCGAGTAGTGGGCTAGTAGTGGCCCAAAATAAGGAATATCCAATAGAATATTGAATACAAAACATTCTAATGAAAATTGAGAGAAACTCTTTATTAGAAAAAACGGAGATTTTTGCCGGCGTCTATGTGTCGCTGGCATGCTACTTTTTATAGGGATAGGGAAGGGGACTGAAAGATTTCAGCAGAAAGATAAGAAAAATATGAAAAAAAAAAAACTTGAAATCTAGTGAGCCTGGTAAACTTTACATTAGGGTATCACATAAATACTTAAAGGGTTTCCTATGTGAGATGTCGTATTATTAAGCGATTCTCACAAGGCCAATATTGGATTGGTCATTGATCAATGATAGTATGACCGGACGATGTTTTGAAGGTCCGCGCATAGAGCCTAATTTGTTGTGCAACATTAATTGTTCGTGGCAGATCATATCCATTTCTTGTTTGAACAGTTGCGTTTTATCACAGTATGTGGGGAATTCTAGTAGTACTATGTGCTGCACTGTCTCTATGCTGCCAGAGTTACTTATTTATTTGTTTATTTATTTATTTATTTGAAATACCTTACATGGCCACATGGGCATGGAGTAAGGGGACGTTACAGAAATTTTGTACACCAAAGGTATCAACCAATTTATATGAAAAAGCAACATTTGATATGCAAGAACACTGCTTGTAAAACAAAGAATTAGTACAATCAAAATGCTATAAAGGGTGAGTGGTATAAAAACCAGCAGAAAAGGTAACATTAAAAAGTTAAATACAAGTTGCATAGTATAGGGCATGATAAAATACCAACAAGAATACAAGTGATACAATGGATACCTTAACAGAAGAAAAAAGAAAAGAGGGTGGGGGGAAGACTTTAACATGTAAGCTATTGCACATGAATGAAACTGCGCAAGCACCCTATGGAAAGCACTGATCGTTACGTGCGATAAGTTAGGCAGAGTGTATTCTGCTGGGGATATGCACGTTAAGAGATTGTCTGAATTTTGCCGAGTTTGTTTCTGCCACTATATCATCAGGTAAACTGTTCCACAGGCATAAAACTCCATGAAGTCCTGAATATTTGAAAGCGTCAGTGTAACCCTAAAGTCGCGTGAAACTTGGATGTTTTCGACGAGATGTGTGTGGTGATATATGCAGGCCCAACGCATGATGGTCGAGCTGGTACGTACACATATAACAAGGCAATATCACGACGATCACTTAACAGCTCAAGGGAAAGAAAGAGCTTATTTGTGTCACTTTAGAACGATAGTTATAGTTTTGAGCAATGAAACGAGCGGCTCTGTTTTGGATTGATTCTAATGAAGTAATCAAATATTTTTGATCGGGTTACCACATAGAAGAGGACAACTCAAGTTGTGAGTGAAGGAATCTTTGGAAAGTAAGATTGCGAATGAGGGAGGGTGAGCTTGAAAGTTTGCGATGTAAGTACCCTGATGACTTGGCAGCATTGGCACATACCTAATAAGGGTTGTCCAAGAAAGGTTTGGAGTAAGAGTGATGCCTAGATACTTAAAAGAAGAGGCCTCGGATAATGGGCTGTGTTTTATACTGTTCAAAAAGTTGGATTTAGAATTCTTCCTGCTAAACGACATTGCTTTGCACTACGGTGAGTTCAAGTGCATTAGCCATGTGTCACACGAACCGGTAAGTAAGTTGAGGTCTTCTTGAAGGGCCGTGTGCTCGGAGAAACTGTTAATTGGGCAATATATAATGCAATCATCAGGGAAAATGCGCATGCAGAATCATATGTTATTGGGTGAGTCGTTGATATAATATAAATGAGAAACAATAGGGGACCAAGCATGCTTTCTTCGGGTACACCTAAAGAAACAAAAGAAAAAGATGAGGAGACATCATTGGCCATGGTGAGTTGCTGCCTGTTAGAAAGGAAATTTCAGAGCCAGGGTAGAGTTAATGAATCCAGTTTTATTGTGGATAGCTGACAATGTGCAACGCGATCAAATGCCTTAGAAAAATCTAGTAAGATACAGTCTGTTTGTAGGTTTGAGACCATGTTGGAGTGCAAATTTGTTCGGAATTCTAGTAGAGGAGTGTCGCATGACAAGCCTCTTCGCAACCGGTGCTGTTTTGTGAAAAGTAAGTTATTAGACTCGAGATGGCTGTAAACATGAGGTGCGATAATGTGTTCTATCATCTTAGTACAAAGTCACGTTAATGAAATCACAACATGGACTTGTGGTACGCCCTATGCGGTACATGTAGCTGGTCGTGTATGCCACGTTCAGACAAAGACGATGATATAACATTTCTAGGTGGCGAGGAAATGAGTGAGAGAGTTCCACACTCCGTTTTGGGTTAATACAATAGAGAAAGCTATCATTGTGAAGTGGCGAATTCTAAATGTAGTCTTTTTACTTGGTAGGCATATCTTATTGTGATGTTCCAATCGTCGGCTTTTGTAAGAAATTTTCTTCTGAAATTTCTGAATTGTAGTCCATTTCGGGCAGCTTCATCAGCTTTTTTGTTTCCCGAAATACCAGCATGGCCAGGTATCTATTGAAACATAATATGTCCAGCAGCCTTAGCCTTGTGATGGAGAGAGGCAGTATCAGATGTTACAGGTTGTTGATTCCCACTCTTATGCCTGTTCCACATAGTTTGAAGAGCTGCTTTACAATCTGCAAATACAGCCCATCTTTTTGGCATCTGGTGTCTTAGAATAACCAATTATAGCCTCCCTAATTCCATACAACTCTGCAGTTGTCGAAGATTTTTTTTTTCTTTATTCGGTGAGTGCCCCGCTTTGCTCAAAAAGGCGTTACAGCAGGGGGGTTACAGACTGGAATAAAACAATTCTTCGTTTATACAGCACACTTGCTTGTCTTGCAGCCGGTTCCAATCTCTAATGGTCATCACAAAAAAGGAATTATAAAACATGGTCGTTCTTGCACGATATTCTTTCACTTTGCGTCGGTGGCCATGTCTACTAGATATGTAACTGGGTTCACTGAAATAGTTATGACGGTCAATCCCAGTCCGCCCATGAAAAACAGAAAAGAAAAACTTCAAACGCAGTTTTTTCCTGCGTAAAGAAAGCAATTCCCAACCCAATTCAGCTTTAATAGCACTGCAGCTGTCTCTCCGCTCGTACCGCCCTAAAACAAACCGCGCAGCTCTGTTTTGTATTTCTTCAAGCTTATCAATCAAGTTCGCCTGCATCGGGTCCCACACAGGACATGCGTATTCCAAAATCGGTCTAATACATGTGAGATAGGCTGTATTTTTTAATGTTCGGGGTGCCAATCTTAGGTTCCTCTGAATGAAGTTTAGAGCCCTTGCCGCTTTGCCAGCAACGTGATCAACATTGGCATTCCATGAGCAGTTATGCGACAAAACAACGCCAAGATATTTGCATGTTGGTTCGGTAATAACAGTATGTGTATCTATGGTGTACGCCGTTACTATTGGCTTCTTTTTTTTGGAAACACGCATATGAACGCACTTTTTGGGGTTTAGCGTCAATTGCCACTTCTGGCACCACTGTACAATACAATCCAAATCGTTCTGCAAATAAGCACAGTCACCTTCGTTCTGAACCTGTCGATATAACACACAATCGTCGGCAAATAAACGCATGCGCGACGAAATACCCACAGAAATATCATTTAAAAAAATAAGAAATAAAAGAGGCCCAAGGACAAAGCCTTGGGGCACGCCTGATGTAACGTTAACATAGGATGAACACTTCCCATTTAAAAGAACGCATTGACGCCTGTTCAGCAAGTAATTGGTTATCCAGATGAACACATTTGGGTGGAAATTTAAAGTCTGTAATTTAGCCAGGAGAAGGGAGTGTGACACGGTGTCAAAGGCCTTTCGAAAATCTAAAAACACACAATCTGTTTGCCCACCTTCATCAACGTTGGAAGCCAGCTCGTGAAAGAACTCTACAAGTTGCGTCGTACAAGAAAAACCTTTACGAAAACCGTGCTGCTCATTTATTAATACATTATTAGCAGTAAGATGGGTCAATATGTGCTTGGATAAAATGTGCTCGAAAATTTTGCATGCCACTGACGTCAATGAAATGGGTCGGTAATTTGTTACATCTTTTTTTGAGCCACCCTTATGAACCGGAACAACATGAGAAATTTTCCAATCTTCGGGTAGAGTTCCCGTTGAAAGGGATTTTGAATAAATTATATAAAGGTAAAGGGAAATTGGCAGTGCACATCGCTTTAGAATACGAGGAGAGATGCCATCAGGACCAACTGCTTTGGATTCATCTTGGTTTTCTAGAAGAGAACATATGCCACGGACACTCAGTTCTACCGGTGGCATCGGCGGAATCGTGGTTGGGTGTGGTTTTGAAGGAACGTCAAGCTTGGGCAAGAACACAGACTGGAAATATTTGTTTAAACAGGTAGCTTTTGCTTCCTCATCAACTACAACCATATTATTAAAGTTTAGTTCAGCCACTCCAACATGATCAGACGCACACTCTTTGATATAATGCCAGAAACACTTTGAATTAGTTTTCATTTTATTGCTGAGCCCTTCGAAATATTTCGTTTTTGCGCTTTCCACACATGATTTATACTGCTCCGTTAATGCTTGTAATTCTTTCACGTGGTCACTGCTTCCAGATTTCTTTAATTTACCAAAAACCCGTCGCCTTTTCCGGATTAATCTCAAAATACCGGACGTCATCCATGGCTTCTTGCGTTTATGAAGCTTTCCGGCTTGTTTCGCAGGTATATACTTATCTACGAGTGCTAACAACTTGTCCTTAAAGCTAAGCCATAAATCATTCATACTGTAGTGCTCAGCTAGGCATTCAAACACGGGCAAATAATCTTCTAGTTTTTCGACTATTCTTGTGTAGTCACCCCTACTGAACAGGAAAACCTTTCTTGCCGCACTATTTGAGGTGTTTTTACATTCTTTTTTGATTTCTGCAACAACAGCCATGTGGTCGCTGATTCCTGGAATAACATTGACATTATTCACCAAACTGGGTGAATTTGTCGCTCTCTCTAGGTGAAACGCAAGGATTTCTCCTGTAGAGGGCACGAAGACCCCATACAACGACCGACATTGTGTTGTAGAGTCGTCTGTGAATATGTGCATTACGTCAGCATATTCTTTGTACATATGCTCCAACACTGTCTGATGGGTTGCTGCTTGATGGTTTGCTGGTATCCTTTAGCACATAGCACAGTGTGGGACTGCTACCGAAAGAGCAAAAATTCGCTACAACGGTAAGACTACAAAGGCGTCGTTATAAGTGCTCTGTGCCCAAAACTTTTTGGGTGCCTGTTCACAGCACCATTCTAACTGCATGCTGGAACGATGGGAGTTTCTGCATGAGTAGTGTGGTGGGTCAGTTGCGACAGCACAGCGTGAACAAATTTTCAAGTGTGAAGCCAGTCATTGAAGGTTTCTTAGGCCAAAGTCAGGTCGTTTTACGGTGCTTGTGGCATAGGTGACGTAATTACACAACTAGTTCTTGCCTTTGTTTCAGAAGTGATGGGCTTTGTTCTCTTTTATTCCATGTGCAGAAATGACATATTTTTTTTTTAAATAAACATTCACTTGTTCTGAATGAGGATATCAGTGAAAGTTTTAAGGAAAAGCCAAAGGTAATGACGTTAACGTTAGCTTTAGCCAGCCAAGTCTAACTAAGCTGCACTGTTGTCCTTTGTCGTGTTTTAGATATTCTTCCTGTCGAATTATTCAAAACTTTGAACACTAGTCATTCAAAGTTGATTCGAATTATTCAATTAGGTATTATTTGGTTCAAATTCAGAACTCCAATTTTTACACATGCCTGCTTATACTTGAAGAAATCGTGCAACAATGTGTGCTTTTTCTAATTGTATTAAAAATTTTTAAATGTAGTGCCACTGCAGCCAACAGCTGCCAAATGATCACTTTTGGCGATACCTCCGCAATATTAAATGTTGTAGGCCCGTGTGCTCAGATTCGGGTGCACGTTAAAGAACCCCAGGTGGTCGAAATTTCCGGAGCCCTCCACTACGGCGTCTCTCATAATCATATGTTGGTTTTGGGACTTTAACCCCACATATCTATCAATCATCCTTTGAAATATTGTCACTGGATAACGAGTCAGTGTTGGCATAGTGTTGGGCCACTGAGGCTCACAGTAGAGGTTCAAACGGCTTGCGAAATCGAAATCCTCAGCTGGATGAAAAGAACAGTGACCCTGTGTTTTTGTTTGTGGAAGAGGAAGAGTGTCGAAGCAGGTACACGGCCGCCTAGTATGTCATTGGTGGTACGGAAGGCATGCGCTGGCTTGAGCTGTCACATTTTGTTGCTGGCTTCCTTTAAAGGAGCAAGTGCTTGTTCCAATAAATTTAAATATTGCTCCTGATATTCCAAATATCCTCACTGCCTGACATACGAGTCACTGAATAAACCAGAGAATTGTCGTCGTCTCAACAATTGACTGCTCCCTCTGTGTGCAGCTGCAGCTGTCCGACACCAATCTGTGCATAGAGTCTGAGGACGATGTCACCACCAAGGGCACTGTGTTCCTGCTGCAGGAGTGTGCCAAGGTCAAGCGCCAAGTGAGCTCTTCTCTATACCTAGTGGTCTGGCCAAATATGTGCAAATCAGGACTCAAACATAACGATCCCATTTTTCTAATTACTTGAGTGACAGCATTTTTAAGGTGTTCACATCGAGGTGTTGTGCTGTTGTGCTAGCTCTATGTCAAGGTTTCTCGAAATATGACAAGAGTAGTATGTGCAGGCAGTACTAGTATGTAGAATGAAAAAGGACTAACACTGTTCAGGACTTGCGTGCGGTTGGGCATGTTGTCTCGCGAAGTTTGTCCAAGAAAACATGAAGCTCGGGTGTCGAAAAGATCATACTCAAGAACTGACTTAAGAGCAGCACGTGTGATACGAAGATTGGGATCGCGGCTGGGAGATCAACGATGGCAAAAGCTATAAACTTTAGTAAGTGCTGTATGCTCGTGTTATAGAGCCCTCATAAAGCCAGCCGTAAAGCTTTTAAGTTTGCGTAAGAGTTATAAACGCATTATCTGTAGCAAGCGGGGTAACGACGATGTTTTTCATGACAGAAAACTCAAAGTGCACTTGAGGACGCAGCCGCACGTGCTGTCCAGAGGGTGCGCAGCCGGCTCTAGTGCAAAGGCTTCTCATTGCCTATGTAACAGACCTCTTTTCTCACTCAACGAGCCGGCACAGCACAGCCATGATCGCCCTATTTTTTTCATTTCTGTGTCCTCCACCTTTCTTTCGTTCACTCCACATCCCCTCCTCCTTGGTAACGACCTCGTCGCCCTCCTCAGCGGTGAACTTCCTTTGAGTAGCTCACTTGCTGTCACGTTTGTCAGAATGATTTTCCAGCAACCGCATTATAATTGATCTTTCATCTAGGGGGACTGCACAAAAAGTGGTATGCATATGCACTCAAACTTCATCATAACAAAGTTGCAACTTATACAAAAATAAGTTTGTTATATCCGAAAGTTTGTTATAAAAGTTTATTCTTAACACTATATCTAATGCAAGACTGTTTTTCATCTACTTTGTTATAAGCGATATTTTGTTATATCCAGGTTTGTTATATCCCGGTTTGAGTGTAGTTGTACATTGGCGCTGTAGGAGGGTAAACAGGAGACTAAAAAGACTGCATTGTAATCGGTTCTGCCCTCCAAGCAATTACGTTATAAGTGGTGCACATTGTATAAATTGAGAATTCCTTCGGATAACAATAACGCATGCACACATAAAATGATTATGAATATTGTTCTGTGTAATGGTTTTAGATTTCTAGGTGTACTGTGCCATTAATCTAGCAGAGTGATCCTGGTGCCCTTTAACTTGCAGCTGTGGTACGAGACAGCGCAGCATGACCTGCGCTTGGCTCAGCGGCTTTGCCTGGACGGGGGGGACGAGTACCCACGACTCGCCAAGTGCCACGAGATGGGTGGCTCCCAAGACTGGCGCCATTCCAGCAATGTGAGTGTGCTCAGGATTGTTCGGTTTGAGCTTTACTTTCAAGGAGTACTGCTGCACGTAAATCATGCAATATTGTTTGAATCATATTTGCTGGCAGCGTGGCCAAGGAAGGCAATAGAAGTCTCCACAAGTGTGAAATGTTGCGATGGTGTAAAGAGATGACTGGACAGGCAACTTAATCTTTCTTGTCCAGGTGCTTTTGTATATTTCAGTCATGAAAGAAAGAGGGGACATACGTATATGCAGCCAGTGTATACACATAGAAGCAGGGGCATAGCCAGGGGATGGCACAACAAGCATGTGCCCCCCCTCTCCCGAAATGTTTTTTTGCCATAGCATAGAGAGCGAAAAATTGTCATCTTAAGGGTGTGTCCCTCCCGAAATCAAGGTATGACCCCCACCCCGAAAGACATTTATGGCTACGCACCTGCATAAAAGGACATGCAATATGACAGAGCCACACATGTCAGTAGGCTTGCCTCTTCATTTTTTTGTCTTAATAGACACGTCTCTCTCAACTGTCCAATGGCAGCTTGGTTTTGCATGTTGTACAGCGTTGAGAGTTTCAGATACAAGACCATTTCATGAATATTTTTTAGTTTGTGTTACAATAATATAGTACCGATGTAATGTATGGGCAATGTTCTATTCAAGCAGCAGTTCCATTCAGGCAATATCATTGATGTATCTACCGGGGCGGCAAGGGGTGTGCTAGCTCTCCTCACTGAGGAAGGTTCGGAGGTGGAGCCTTCCCCCCCTCACACTTTTGGCAGTGGTATTTTTCTTCTGCACTCTAAGAAACCATCAACCAAGGTGAAGTTTTACTTCTGCACAGCAACTACTTAATTATGCAGTTGAACCTGGATATAACGAAATTGATAAAACCCTGGAAAATTTTGTTATAAAGAGGATTTTGTTATATGCAGGTTCGGTACAAAATTTGGAAAATAAACGCGCAAATTACATAAGAGGAGGACTGAAGACGGAGCGAACCAAAAACACCTATTTTACAGTAAAAAACTACTTTATTATTGCGACACTTTCGGCAGTTTTTGCCGTCACCGCCATGTTCTGTAGCAAGTCCAAATTGATAACATGCCTCTGCGCATCGTAACTTTTCACGAGCGAGTAAAAGCCCGCCACCGCTGCTGAAGCAGAGATCAAATGAGTCGGCCCATCCCTATTGCCTGGAAAGTGCATAACATAACATCTTTTGCATCTTAGAACTGTCGAATGCTCAAACAGAAAGTAAACCATCCATCTTGAACGAGCATGAAACAACACGAGGAAGGGGGGGGGTCAATTGAGTAGCAATAATGAACTTTAATTTTAAGGGCGGTCGCGATCGCTCGCATGCTTGCTATCTCTGCGAGTACCAGTGCGTTTTCAATGTGAAGAGACAGTGTGAAAAGAGCACTTTTCCCTGGAGTGGCCGTATTTTCTCGCACCAGAATTTTATAGGACTTCCGTGATATCAAATTCAAAAGTGTTGGCTGCAGCCTTATTTTTTATAACATCACAATTTCTTGCTATCATGTTCATTGCATTGCATTTAACGCGCCGTCATGTTGGCAGAACTAATCAGCTAATCACGAAAGCTACCAGCCTGTGAACTTGTGGCGCAGTGCAAGACGGAAGCGCGTGACGAGTCGACCTCCGAAGATCTGTCGTCACCGTGGTTTCGGAGAGTTTCTATCAATGCTTAATCTGACATCCCATCGGTGGTGACGAGACGGTCGTCTGGAATTAAGAAATGTCACAGTTTCGCTGCAAGGGCGAAGCAAGTAAAGCAAGAACTTTGAATGTAACACTGAAAACGGCAAGCAGATCGAAACGTGCAGCGCACTGCTCATGCACAAATGATGCACAAAAACAACATACACAGGAAAAGAGCGAACTGACGTTTACCGCTCGACACTTATTGCTCTGTTTAAACAAAAACGAGGCGCGAAACGTAATCACAGGTACACATATGAGTGCAAACTAACAAGTGCCCCAGTTGTTACTTCGCTGTGTTTGAAAAGCACACCCTTTTCACAAGCACCGGCTGTCCAGCGAGCGAAGTGATCCTAGTGTGTCCGGCAACTAAATGCAACCGTTCCGGTCAAAGTAAAAGGCACACGATCATTCCCACCGAAGGACAAGCGCACGCCCACAAGCATCTAACAACTAATTCAATTCACAGCGCAAAGTATGCGTAGGCGATAAGCGCGTGTTGGCACATCATGACGAGCAGGGGGCCGAGCGCCGGCGGCTTTTTTTTTTTTCTTGAGTTTTTATATTAGATACGTATACATATACAGTTAATGACGGCGGCAATGGCAAAAAACTAGCCAGGACTCTATATAACTGCTATCCTTGATGAGAATAATACCTTTTCTCGCTGAGCGAGGGGAGACCCATTCCGCACGCCGGGAAAGGGGGATCGCGAGCGCCGGCCGCGGGGGTGTTCCCGCAACTAGGTTTTCGCGCTGCCGTAAAAAGGAAAGGGAGGCTGGGCGCACGTGCTCCCCCACACGCTTTGCTGCGCATAAGCGTACTTGCCGCAGGCTGTACAGCCCTGTAGCATTCTCTCGAAGTCCAGGCTAAGCCCTGGCCAGAAAACCAAACGTCGAGCTTTTGCTTTGGCCTTGTACATACCCAAGCTCCCTTCATAAATGTGGTCGAGTACTTCTCGCCCTAATGACTTTGGAATAACCACTTTGCATCCCTTAAGAGGAGACGACGCACTCTTTGAAAATCAAAAAATTGCGAAAAAGTTAATCTTTTGAAAACCACATATTCGGGTAGTATCTCTTATAAACTATCTGTTTTGTAAATATCAATGCTTAATTCTTCGCGAAAATACCTCAAATACATTATATAACATGCCGAGGCAGCCGGTGAGTGGCTAGCGAGCACTGAAAATACCCCAAATTCGCCTGTTTGTCATTTCCCGACCACGCGGCCCAGCGCCGTCATCGTAGTTTTGTTTTGCTCGTGAATTCTCGCTCTTTTTTTTTTTGCTACCCACGATGACAGCAGCAGCGTGGCCGAGGCGGGAATCGCTCATGATTAGGGGGCTCTCGAAGTTTTGAAGTCTCCCGTGGCTCGGATGTGAAGCCGCGATTTGAGGAAGCACACATCTCTCGAGGGAGTGGGAAATCATTCGGCTCCTATCGGCTGCTGCGTGCGATTATGCATCTGTTCCCCCCACTCACCATCTGCTCTAGCGCCGGCCTTTCAAGCGCCGGTGTTCTCTGGCCGTGCTTTATGTGTCCTGTTTGCCATCATTCCGATCGGTTCTCACACGTACTCTTCAATTTTTCACCGTCTTTATGAGACAATCTTTCGCTATGTTCATGGGACGCTGATTGTTCTGTCACCAGCGATGGGCAGGGCAAAGTTTGGGACTTGACTTGGCGCGTGTTCTGTTCAAGAAAGCTTCCGATGAAGCTTGTACGCATGGTGAGGCTCATTCACGCGCCAGCATGTGGGCAACAGTCGCATCGATGCTGAGCAGCTTCTCCTTCGTCTCTTCAAGACAATGACTGCATTGATGCTTTTCGCAACATCGAGAATCGGCGCAACGCTCCGTCGTTACAAGTGAGTTTGTGTTTCGTGCTCAAGTGCGCCTGGTGCGTTGTGCTCGGTAACTGCAACGGTTACGGCCCCAAACAGTGCGACCGCGTCATCATCTGTGCATTTGCCAACCTATGCAGACCCTTTCTGTGTGAAAAAGGCTCAAGAACAGCTGCAACACAAACAGGAAAGCTACTTTAAAGGGTCATTTTACACTAAAATATGTGTTCAAAACTTTCCGTTGTCTCAGAATGACTTTTTTGGCCAGTGAGGCTGTTTAGTCTGGTGATATCTTTACAACCGCTCATCTGATTTTTATCAGATGTGTTTTGTTATGCACCCTAATAAATAGCCCACCCACTGAAAGAGCCACTTTTTTAATTTGTTATGTCTGTAATTTGTGATAATTAAAATTTCATAAGTAACAGCTCGATGGCAAACACTGAATCCAGTGCTCCACTAACAATTTTCAGCAAGAAAATTGAAAAAAAAGGGCTCTGCTCTAAAGTAAAGCACACTTCTAGGAATCATCATAGTGAATTTCACGGTGCTAGCACATTTATTAAATTCACCGGAACCTCACTAAGAAACCTATGTGGACTATCCTGATAAATGGCTGTAACTTGGGAACTTGTGAACCTAAATGCATGAAATTTGATGGTTATTCAGAGGGCTTTATTATTAGCCTACCCTGATAATTTCATTAGGATATCATAAAAAACGAAAAAGTTGCCTTTCCGTTGTAGCCTCCCCACTTCCGTTGTAACCTCCCCACTTGTAGCCATTACAAGTGATGACTCGGATGCAAACGGTTTCAATGGGCCCTCGAGCTTCTCCTTGCCGCATAAGTAGTCGATAACAGCTCGAAACTCGGGATCGGCTGCAGTTTTCATTGCTAGGCGATCCATGGTCTTTGTGTTTACCAACTCGGGCACAATTCTCGTTGCATGGATTTTCACGTCCTCATTGAATCTAATGTCTCCTGCGGCACTTGGTTACGCCCTGGATAGCAGCTCCGCCAGGAGCCGCTGTTTGCCTGGCAGGAAGTGATGATCAAAGTCATAGGGGAACAAACGCAGAAAGAAACGGTGAAGCCACGGGGACATGTCACCAATAGGTTTTGTAGCAATGGCAATTAACGGATGATGGTCAGTTTTAATCACAATCTTGCATCCATGAACAAACTGGTGAAACTTTTCGCATCTTAGGTAATTGCCATTGCCTCTTTTTCGATCTGAGAATATCTTTGTTCTGCATCACTCATAGCACGATATGCATTGGCAACTGGCCGCCAAGTGTCACTGTAATGCTGCAAAAGAGCTGCTTCTAGCGGGCATTTCGAAGCATATGCAGAGATTTTAGTTTCTCTAGACACGTCAAAAATGGCAAGAAGTGGTGGTTTGATGAGATGCTCTAAATAACTGCCCACTCTTGTGCATGGTTCTCCTGTCCATTCAAAAATGGTGTGTTTCTTTAAAAGGTTGTGCAGCAGGTTCATCTTATTGGCCAGGTTGGGTATGAATTTGCCAAAGGAAATGCGGTTGAGCTCATCTCATAGTGCTCCTTGTATTGCCAATAGTTCCTGCCACGCTGGCTTTACTACTGGTGCTGAATCCTTGCGTAAAACCATGTGGTAGTGTTGATGCAAGCAGCCAGTTCCCTAAAATAAATCCGAGAATTCTTTTACAATGTCATTGGTGCCATCTTTGCTGACCATGTCTACGTTGCATGACACCATACCCAGAGTTTCACTTGCGGCTAATCCCAGAATAGCAGGGTTGCTCTTTTTCACAACGAAAAAGGGGATGCTACTGAACCGATGATTCGTCTTGACTTGCAGCGTTGCCACGCCGAGGTGCTTGATCACACCTCCGCTGTAGGATCATAGTACGGCACAGCTTGGGTAAAGCTTCAGGTCCCTCTTGCACCTTTGGTAGATAGAGTAAGGCAGCAGATTTGCCTGGGAGCCTGTGTCGACCTTATGCACCACATTTTCACCCGCAACCTGTGCTTTAACTGTCCAATCTTCCTTGCTGTTGACGTTGCAAATTTTTACATCCATAACGCTGAAGTCATTGCTTTCTTCGTGAACCTTGTCTACTTGACGTTTCATGCAGCACCTAGCAAAGTGATTTCTTTTTTTACACACGAAGCAAGTCTTTCCAAAGGCTGAACACCTAGCATGCGTCTGAGAGTGACTGAATTTGGTACAAAGGTGCTGTTGCGATTCTTTAACCACATCTATCTGGTTGTATGCATGAGACCACGCTTCATTCTGTTCGGCAGATACTTCTGCAGCTTGACATATTTGCCCTGCTTTGTTGAGCACTAAGTTCTTCTCCTTGAGCATTTTTTGGTGCAGCTTGGTGTTGTTTGTGCTGAAGACAATCTGGTCCCGAATCAAGAATACTGTCAAAGGATCAAAGTCACAGCTGCGTGCCTGTCTCTTGAGATCACATAGAAAATTCTCAAAGGGTTCGCCTTCTGCTTGTGTCCTAATCCGGAACAGGTATCTCTCGAAAACCTCATTTTGCTGCTCTTGGCAATATTTATCGAACTTCTTCGCAACAGTCCCATAATCTTGCTTTCTTTCACTCTCGGCAAAAGAGAAATTGTTGAATTCCTCGAGTGCTTCGTCTTCCGCAAAGCTCAGCAGGAGCGCAGTCTTGACAGATGGAGTCCTGACTTCCTTCGCTGGTGATGTCACCTCCAAGAACAGCTTAATTTTCTGTTTGAATCTCTCCCAGTTCTTTGTCGTACTTCCGGATAGCAGCAAGGGTTCTGGTGCCTTGAGAAGTTTTATTGCTAATGCTCAATTTTACTGTGTGGTCGTGGCTTTCAATTGAATTGGCCGGTTACTGCTTGCTGTTCGTGGGCCGATATCATTTATGCCGCAAAGCGATGCGCCCACTTCCGACACCATGTATCAGATCTGTGACGAGTGGAAGCCAGTAAAAAAAAATAACATTTATTCAGAGAAGGAATTCGTATACATAGCACGCTGTATGATAACCACGTGTGGTCATTATCTAAGATTAGTTTCATTGGTGGTGGTACATGCACGCGCATGGCTTACAAGCATTGCTCGGTCGATGCAGTTGGCAGCGGGGCAGCCACGGAGGATGCATGCTGGTACTGAAATGGGGAGCCAAATTCATAAATTGGCCATGGGGAAAGTTCATTATATCAAGGTTGTCTCTCGCAGTTACTTTGTTACATAGAGGTCGCAAATACATGCGCTTCTATGGAGCAACGGTGGGGAATACAAAAACTTTGTTATATCGAGGAATTCATTATATGGAGGTTTATTATAAGCAACTTCTACTGTATAACGAATTTGTCTTACGTTTCTGTTGTGGAGATTCTCTTCCGTTTGTCACTGCCATTCACTGTAGGTTCACTGCAGTGCAGGCCGCCTGACACTTCTGTGCTTTGCTCTATTGCAAAAAGGGCTATCGCTGTAATGTTCAAGCATTTTGTCATGACTTTATTCTTCTCTGCCTGGCCTGAAATTTACATAATCGTTGATGCAGATACAGAAAGGAATCAGCAAACTTTTTATAGACCGATCAAACGCTCTTCCTGTTTCAGAAAATTAATTTGCTTTCATCTGGAATGAATAGTAGTACCGTTGCTCTATATTCGATTTGCTTTCAGTTGATGAGTGTGGACAAGTGTTGAGTGTTTTAGCTGAGCCACATTGGGGTAGCTAAAGAAAATTTTCGCTTTAGTTTCTGATTAATCCGTTCGCCTTGCTTATCGTATGGTAGCTTGCAGCTTGGAACGAGGCATTGGACTTCAGTACATTAGGAAGCCCAACTTTCATGCTTGTCCGGCTACTTGATCTATCACTGCATGGAAAGGTCAACGTCCTTGGTTTTCTGGACTAAGGAGACTTAATTGACAGCCAGGCTAGTTGTCTTCGAGTCATATCAAACCATAGATCGGTAATAAAATGTTGAGCTCATTCAGACACTCACAAAATATAGTTAGCGCTCACTCAAACACATACGCACCTGTATTGTCACAGGGTCGTGAATTGGACCAAGGCAGCAGACTCGATGTTCAGGTGAAACTGTTTATTTGGCCGAACTTGTGGCCAGGAAACTGAAGGTCAGATTACAGCAACACACGGGCACTGATAGCTGCAAACAGGGCATCGGTTGACGATTAACTGACAAGCGGTGAAGCGCGTCGGCATTTATACACGGGCCGTAGAATATTCTAGCGTTATCGCTAGCGACGAGGTAGGTTCCAGAATAATCTGTAATCTGAAATAAATGATCTGATACAGTTCCGAATCCTCTTGAACACTGTAGGGATGATTTTCGCTAAGAATTACATACAGTGTAACAGGATAATAACAAAATTAGGAGAGGGAACGTGGCATTGCCCTTCTCTGAATCATTTCGATGCTTTAACAGAAGATAAAACTACAATAGCAATGCAAGAAAGCGTGAGCGAATAATTAGGATGCAGCAATAACAATAACAATAAAATACACTCTGTCAGTTCTTTAACGTCCATGAAATTGCTTCAGGAGGGCGACATGGATGACATCAGGTCGTGATTCGTGCCGTTGAGAATTCGTGATGCTGTCGGGGACAACCTTTTAGTCAAGTGGGCTGAGACGTCAAACTACTCTGTATGGTCTAAAGTATCATTGCAGAAGCTTTTCATTGCGTCCACGTCGGTGTATCGGCGTCCATACTCAAAAACGTTCACCGGACTGGTATTCCATAAAGCGTCGTTGCTCGGGTCCTTCCGTAGACCAACTTGTACGGCGTCAT
This sequence comes from Rhipicephalus microplus, assembly GCF_043290135.1. NCBI lineage: Eukaryota > Metazoa > Arthropoda > Arachnida > Ixodida > Ixodidae > Rhipicephalus > Rhipicephalus microplus. The sequence goes on along the minus strand of NC_134700.1, from coordinate 56,812,880 downwards.
CTGCATCGTTTTTTGTACGGTGGTGTTCTATGCGAAGGTCATGTATGAAGGCGTGGCATCTCGCGTCTTGTGTTCGACGTCGACGTACATGGCCAGCATGCCGGCAATTGTCTTTTTTAGGCGCTCGGTGGGGCCATTGGTCTGTGGGTGGTACACTATCGTCTGGCGGTGGCTTGCCTGGCTGTATGCTAAAATCGCTTGGGTTTGTCAACGACTCCTGAAAAAACTATGCCTGGAATTTTGCTCTCTTTACAACTGGGAGCTTTCTGCCAGCACGCAATCTCTGAGGCCATGCCTCCTGTCGCGTGTTGCGAAAAACCGCCACATGCGACTGCTCACCTTCATACCGCTCAGTCACGTGACATTACCGTACCGCTCTGTCACGTGGTATCACAGCTGCTCGGAGGCAACAGTGAGAGCATTGCTGTGTTCATAGGGGACTGCCGCCAAGGGCATCCGCCTTTGTAATGGAGGGGGAGTGTAAAATTTGAGGGTAGGGCAGCATGTTCGCAGCCCACGTTCAAGCCATAGTTTTTTTCTAAAAGGCATTGGGTTAGTTCAGCAAAAATCCTGTACCTCTGTCAGTGATGAGTACCTCCAGGGTGCGGTGACGCAGGACGATATTTTCGATGAAGAATTTGGCTACGTCAGATGCTCTACCTTTGGGCAGGGCTTTGGTCTCCGTGTAGCGGGTAAGGTAGTCGGTAGCTTCGACGATCCATCTGTTTCCGACAGCCGACGTCGGGAATGGCCCAAGTAAGTCCATATCAATTTGCTGGAATTGTTGGTGAGGTGGTTAGATGGGCTGCAGTATTGCATCGCTAACAGTCACGACATGTCCTCACGTAATGAGTGACGTAAGCGATAATGCATGGCCAGTAGTATTTGTATTCTTGCAAGTGTGCGGGAAAAACCAAGGTGGCCAGCCGTTCGGTAATATTGCAGGGACTTCATAATTTCTGTTCACATTGCCGAAGGTACAGAGATAAAGCAGCTGGCTCAGGCCGGAGATAAATTCTCTCCGGCCCGACGGCAGCTTTGGCTGAAGGTTATTGGGGCAACACTGGCCTGGCCTTCAAGGTATTCCACATCCCTCTCAGTTCTGGGTCGACTCTGTCGCTCAGTGAAGCCGTCGGCTCTCATGGTTCCCAAGAAGTACTCATCATCCTGGTCGTCATGTGATGGTGGATCCACGGGCGCATGAGACAGGCAGTCGGCGTCGGAGCGTTTCCTTCCAGACTTGCACACGAAGGTTATGCTGAATTCCTGAAGTCTTAGGCTTCATTGCGCGAGGCGACCTGAAGGGTCCTTCAAGTTAGTTAGCTAGCCAACACAGGGCGTGGTGGTCGCTGACAACATTGAAAGGTCTGCGGTACAGATAATGGGGAAATTTCAATGCTGCCCACATGATGGCAAAGCACTCCTTTTCTGTTGTGGAATAGTTGGCCTTGGCTTTGGATAGTGACCGGCTAGCATAACTGATAACCCTTTGTAGAACGTCGGCCTTTTGCACAAGGACAGAGCCAAGTCCTACGCTGCTTGCATTGGTGTGTACTTCTGTTTTGTCGAAATGCTTCAATTTGCACTATTTCCCACTTGAAATCGACGTCGGTCTTTGTGAGCTACATTAGTGGCTGGGCGATCTGTGAAAAGTCCTTGACGAAGTGGCTGTTATAGGCGCACAAGTCCAGAAATCGGCACATGGACTTCTTGTCAGCGGGTGGCGGGAAGGTGGCCACGGCAGCTGTTTTGTGGGGGTCTGGGCGCACTCCACTCTTGCTGATCATGTGACCTAAAAACAAGAGCTCTTTGTACATGAAGCAGCATTTCTGTGGCTTTAGGGTGAACCCAGAGCTCCTGATGCTTGAAGTACGGATTCAAGGTGCTGGAGGTGTGTTTGTCAAAGCTCGATGAAAATACAACAGCGTCATCCAAGTAAACGAGGCAAGTCTGCCACTTCAAGCCAGCCAGAACTGTATCCATGACTCGTTGGAAAGACGCAGGTGCCGAGCAAAGACCAAACATGACCTTGAACTTGAGCAGGCCGTCCGATGTTACGAAGGCAGTCTTTTCTCGATCTCTCTCATCGAGTTCAATTTGCCAATAGCCGGTCTTGAGGTCTATCGAAGAAAAGTACCTCGCATTGTGGAGTCAATCTAGGGCGTCGTCTATTTGTGGAAGCGGGTACTTCCGTCTTCGTAATTTTTTTCAGGCAACGGTAGTCGACGCAGAAGCGTTAAGTTCGTTCTTTTCCTTCACTAACACCATTGGTGATGCCCATGGACTCTTTAAAGACTGGATGATGTCATCGCGTAGCATTTTGGTCGACTTGTTTCTTTGTAGCCTTGCGTTCTTGCATCAAAACTCTGTAGGACTCTGACGGAGTGGCCTGGCACTTTCTTCGGTTACAATTCGATGTTTCGCGACCGAAATCTGTCGAACTCTTGATGATGACGAAAAGCAGTTCTTGTACTTCAGGAGCAGGTTTCTAAGCTGTTCATGTTCATGCGTTGCAAGACTCGGGTTAACATCGAAAGCCGGTTGAAGGGCTTGAGTCGTCAGGGTACATTCAGTAGAATTAGTGACCATGAAATCATTGCTGGCTTCCAGTATTTCTTTGATGTAGGCAACGATCATACATTTGCTCAAGTGCTTGTACTCGTTGTTGAAGTTCGTAAGCATCACTTTTGCGTTACCTTTCGCAGCCTTGATATTCCCCTGGTGACACAATTTCGCAGTTCAACAACAGGTGCCGGTCGCCTTCGAGGACGCCTTGCATGTCAGTCGATTCGTGAGTGTCAACGGAAATGCTGACGCTGGAGCAAGGAGGAATGGTGACTTGGTCTTCCAGCAAATTAAAGGCGTGCTTTTCTGACGACGTGTGTGGCGGCATTGCTTTTTCTGTGGATAGCGTTATTGCGTCAGATCTTAGGTCGATGACGGCTCCGTGTTGACTTATGAAGTCCATCCCAAGTATCAAATCCTTGCAGGAGTGCTGTAGAATTAGAAAGCTGTAGGATAAGTCCAGTTATTAATGATGACCTTTGCTGTGAAAACACCAGCCGGCATTATTAGACGACCCAGAGTGGTCCTAATTTCAGGGCCTTGCCAAGCAGTCTTAACGTTCTTCAACTTCATCGCTAAAGTCCCGTTGACAATGGAATAGTCAGCCCCAGTGTCGAGGAGAGCGTTGACATTGTGGTCATCGAATATTATATCGAGGTCGCTATTTCGACGTTGTGTTTTGCGGTTTTATCGTGGCGTCGGGTCACGGCTATGTCGGTTTGTTTTGCTCCACTGCTTCCTCGCGGTGTCGTCAAGTCTCCTTCTGGCCGAGAAGTTTCTACTTTAGATCACTCCTGGCGGCGGCGAGTTGTCAGCGATGTCGCGTGATCGCTCACTGAGGTGGAGGGGGCGGTGCATTAGCGGCAGAGTGGGCGGTTGTCAGGGGCATGCCAAACGTCGGTCTTCCTCGGTACATAGCGCTGGGATGCAGGTGAGTGGTATGTCGTCGGTGGTGGCGGTGGCACTGTCTGGCGATGAAAATTCGGTGGCTCGGCTTCTTCATGTGGATGTAGGAATGGAGGGTAGCGTCGGGCAGCTGCAGCATAGCTCAGGGCTTGGGGTTGCGGCTGCACTGACTCAGGGATGCCCAATCACTGCTGAATTTCTCCTATGACGATGTCTGAAATTGACGAAACTTGAGGCTGGCATGACGGGAACATTGGTCGAAGTACCTTGCACACTGCAACTCTTATTGTTCCAGGCAGATTGATGGAGCAGAGTGGCTAGATCTCTGCACAGCCTGGTGTTGAGCGGCAGTTGAATTGTCGGGTGTGCATCTCCAGTGTCTTTTCAATCGTCGTCGCTTCGGAGATGAAGGCCTCGACAGTGCACGGCAAGTTTCATATTAGATCTGCGAACAGTTCCTGTTTTACTCCTCGCATGAAAAGCGAACTTTCTTATCTTCAGGCATCTCGGGGTCAGCGTGGCGAAAGAGTTTGGTCATCTCTTTGGCTTGCTCGCCGTTCTGCGTTTGCATCGGCGTCTTCTTTGTTGCTAGGACTGGGTTCGTCGCTTGATGGGGGCGTCCGGAACATCGAAGCAGCAGCACCTCCACCAGATGTAACGTGGTCGTGACATGGACCAAGGCAGCAGACTTGATTTTCAGATGAAACCGTTTATCTGGCCGAACTTGTGGCTGAAAACTGAAGGTCAGACTACAGCAATACACGGCTTCTGATAGTGGCGAACAGAGTGCTGGCCAGCGATCAACTGACAAGCCGTGAAGCCCGTCAGTATTTATACATGTGCCGCAGAGTATTCTAGCATTATTGCTAGCACCAACGTAGGTTCCAGACAGGGCTGGGCAGTATCGCGATACCAGAGTATTGCGATAGTATTTCATAGCTGTATTGCTGTATCGAGATATTTTTCAAAAATGTATTTGTATCTCACTACTGAAATACTTTTACGATGTGTTGCCCGTATCGCGATACTATCTAGTAGGTACACGGGTATCTCGTTACTTTTTTTTTTTCGGAAACGAGCTGTGACCTCTTCACAATGGGAAAAAAAATTTTTTTTTCTGCTGTGACATTGGCAGTCTGCAGCGATATATGCACCCACCATTTCTACATTTCTGCTGAGGCTGAAACCGACTTTTATTTTTTTGAAAGCGAGTTAGTCGCTTTGCTACCCGCATCTCATTGCACCTTCTTTTTCTGCTGTGACTTTGACAGTCCACAGCGATATATGCACCCACAATTTCTACATTTCTGCTGAGGCTGAAACCGACTCCTATTTTTTTGAAAGCGAGTTAGTCGCTTTGCTACCAGCATCTTATTGCACCTTCTGGCAGAACTGGGATGTGTTTCAGTGATTGCCTGTTTGAGCTTGCTAGCAATGTTTTTTTTTATTTTTATTTATTTCAATACCCTCAGGGCCCGAGGTAATTACAGAGTGAAGTGGTTTACATTTTTACACAACATAATGAAAAAGCCGAAAATTTGTGGTTACATGGATCAGTGAAAGAAACCAACAAGAAATAGTTCACATTACAAAAACAGGTACAGTGAAACCTTGTTAAACCGTACCCGCGTAAACAGTAGTTTCGTTTTAAAAGTAGTGAAGTCAAATCCCCGACTCGGCGGCCATTGAACATAATGCATTTTATATCCGCATAAGCCGTACCAGCTTATCGCGTATGTATCGGTTAATAAGTAGTTTTTCCAATTTTCGTTGCGCACTCGCCGCGGCATGTCGTCCCCCACTGGGCGTCCCGACAGAACAGCAAGCCCCAGAGATCGAAATTCGCCTCGCTTGTTTGTGTTGATGATGATGGCGGCTGTGTTGGTGAGCGCCATCTGTTGGATTTTTCTGCAACAAGAAGCACTCGGCCGGCTAGGCTTCTGGTGTTGTCCACGTGATGGCGCTTTGCACAAACACGCGCGGAGTTCAGTTCGGACTGTCACGGTGCATGGACGTGTTTTTTGAGCGCTCCAGATCGACTGCGCAGATAAGTTTTGCATGTTTTGAGCCTGTCTTTATAATTATAAGGCAGCAGTTAAAATCCCTGTAGCACTTATTTTATTGTATGGCTTTTTCGGGGGTCAGTCACCAGGTATTTATTAGTTTGTGCGTGTGTGTGTGTATGTTAGATTTTTTTTTTGTTTTTTTCTTTTGCCACCCCGCGAGGGAGGTGCACGTGCATTGAACATGCGAACTTTTGTAGGAGAGCTTAGACTTTCTCTTTTTCGTTGGGCAGGGCTCGAGTTTTGTAATTATCGAGTGAGACAAGTCATAGGGACAATTGGTGTCGGAAAGACATGGTTAAAAAGACTGTAAAGTGTTCAGGATGTGGGGTGGCTTTGAAAGTGGACCCAAGTGTAGAAGCTGAAGGAGAAGAGGCTGACGCGAAGTGTAGGTAATGTGAAGTTGAGGAAAAAATGGAGAAAATGATGGCTGCCCAGAGTGACCTGCTGATGAGAATCACCGAACTCGAGATTGTGTGGCGACAGAGCAAGAGAAAACGAGGGCTATGGGAGAAAGGCTGAAGTCCGCCGAGGAAGCACTAGCCAAGGGGAACAGAGGAGCGGCCTATGGAGACAACAGTAGAGAACCGGCAACCAGAACTGCGGAGAAGAAAGATCAAGCAAGTTCGGAAAAAACAGGTTCAGCCGGTTCAATTGTCGCAAGGCCCAGCTTCAGTGAAGTAGTGGTGGGGCTGGGAGGGGACAAAGCAGCCGGCGTCACAGGTGCAAGTAACCCCCAGGTGCAGGACGCTTCAGCTGAATAGTCACAGTATGTGATAATTGCCGGGGACTCGAATTTAAATCGATGCACAGAAGCCATCAAAGAGAGGGTAAGAGGTGACAAGAGGGTTGCAGTAGGGGCTTTCCCGGGACGCAAGCTGGAAGCAGTCATGAGGCAAGCGAGCGCGAAACTCCAAACTACAGCTGATAGACGAAACCTCGTGATAATTTCAGGTGGTTTAAACAATGTCTTAAATGAAGATACAGCAGTACTAGCAACCACACTGGTGAAAGGCGTCGATGACATGCGCGCCACTTCTCCTCAGGTACAGGTAGTGATATGCACGATACCGGAGGTACCGGTGCGTGATAGCAACCTGCAAAGAGCGGTTGTCAATGCAAACGAAGAGATATGGCGGATAAGTCGAGAGAAAGGCTTTGAAGTGGTGGAAAGAAACAGAGAGGTGCTTAGGTGGGGTGGTTTTCAACGAGACAAAATTCACTTCGATGGGCGGCTAGGTCATGAGGTGGGTTGGTGACTTGCAGGACGTGCAGTAGCGTTTTTGGGGGGCAAGCGGGCCCTTCGGAGTGCAGGATAGCTAGTAACGAGGAAAACAACCAGGGAGACTCTTTGACAGGTGGTATGGACAGATACGATTCCAAAGTGGCACCAGTATCTAAGATACGGGCCAGGAATAGACGTAGCCACGAGCGCCGAGCCAATTCAGACACAGGGTATATTAACGTGCAGGGTGGTAGGAACAAGCTGAAGTGGGAAGAGATAGAAGAACAGCTAAGGGAGGAGAGGCCGATGGTATACGGTTTTGTAGAAACACGTCACAGGGACATGGAACTACCTCCTAACAATGCAGACTACGCGTGGGAATGTTGTAATAGAATAGAAGGCAGCAGAAAGGTGGGTGGTATTGGGGCATTCATTCATAAAAGTACAGACTGGCAAAGGGTCAAGCAGGAGTGCAAGGAACATTCATGGCTGAAAGGGAAAGTGGCAGGGCAAATGACACTCCTTGGTTTCGTGTACTTGTGGACGGGAGCAAAGGCCAGAGAGGAAAAGCAGGCAATAGTAGAGTGTATATCAAATGACATTCAGGAGTTAGGAGGAGAGTGCGAGATAATTATACTAGGAGATATGAATGCGCACATAGAGAAAAGCCTGTCTGCCTGCCTGTCGGGTCGGTGGGTATACCGACCCGACAGGCAAAATTATCATGGATATGTGTGAAAGGCTTGATTTGATCATTTGCAACAGTACCGAGAAGTGTGAAGGGCAAATAACATGGGAGGTAGGAAGGCTTCAGTCGACAATAGATTACACACTGATGTCACATAGGATGTATGATAAGCTCAAGGGAATGCACATAGATGAAGGCGGCCCCAGAAGTCTGGGTAGTGATCACAAACGTATCAAGCTAAGTTTTGGAAGAGCAGTGAAAGTGGGAAGGAGACAAGATGAGCAACTACAGGAAAATTTTTATTCAAAAAGGCAAATTGAAATAGCCACTAAACAAATTGAGAAAGTAATCACTGAGGATAATAAAGCAGTGTGGACATACACGAATCTAATTAGACTGTTTGAGCTAGAGCTTGCTAAGGCACGTGACAAGTCACCCCAGAAAAGAAGACACAAACCTAAATGTTGGTAGGATGAGGAAGTTAAGAGAGCCATAGCAAAACGTCAGGAAGCCTCTTGGGAACACAGACATGCTAAGCAGCGGGGTGAACCGGCAGATAATGTTGAAAGAAAACGGGAAATCTTTCTAAGCTGTAGAAGGGATGCATCCCTTCCGTTCAGTGAAAAAATTAGAAGAAAGGGAGCTCAGTGGCTGGCAGAAGTACATAAAAAAAAATAGAAAGGCAGCTGCAAAATTTCGGAACCATCTAAACTCCCTAAGAAATGAGACGAGCCTAGAGCAGAGGTTTATAACTACAGCTCAAGGTGCTAGGCTAGAAGGGGACGAAGCTATTGAATATATAAGAACAAGGGTGACAAAAAAGTTTCAACAAAGAAGTGCTTCATGCACCACAATAGACAAGGATGAATCAAGTGGCGCAATGGCTCCATTTTCACAACGAGAGTGGGAAAGGGCTGAGAAAAGGGTTCCTAGTAGTACATCAACAGGCCCAGATGGCATTCCAATTATGCTGATAAAGACATTAGGTTCGAAGTCTAAGCAGGCTTTGAGAGAGGCAGTGAACAAAATAATAATCGATGAAGAAGTTCCCGATAGATGGAAACTTAGCAGGATGAGCATGATCTATAAAAGAAAGGGGGACAAAGCTGACATAACCAACTATTGTCCTATAACAGTGACATCAGTGATCTACAGGCTGGCGATGCAGATTATAAAGGAAAGACTGCAGGCATGGATAGAGGATGAGGGTGTGCTGGGGGAACTGCAGAATGGGTTTCGAAAACACAGGAGGTTGGAAGACAATCTGTTCTCACTGACGCAGTGCATCGAAATAGCGGAAAAGGAACACAGGCCCCTGTGGCTAGCATTTTTGGATATCAAGGGAGCGTATGATAGCGTGGTTCAAGAGGAATTGTGGGAAATACTGGACACACTAGGCGTGGAACATGTAGTCACTAATTTTTTAAAGGATATCTATAAAGGTAACAAGGTAGTTACCTTTATAGATATCCTTACCAAGGGGGAAAAGTTACCAAGGGGGAAAAACAGGTATCCAAGTCTGCAGAGGTAAAACGGGGGCTTAGGCAGGGGTGTCCTCTGTCACCCTTATTATTCATGATGTACCTACAAGGATTAGAGGCCAAATTAGAGAAAAGTGGACTGGGCTTCAACCTCTCTTTCGTCAAACAAGCAAAACTCATTGAACAGGCACTACCAGCATTGATTTACGCAGATGATATAGTTCTAATGGCCGACAACAAGGAAGATTTGCAGAGATTGGTGGACATCTGCGGTAATGAGGGAGATAGGTTAGATTTCAGATTCAGTAAGGAAAAAGCAGCAGTCATGATTTCTAATGACAATGAAAATAGTGAGCTTAGATTACAGAAGGTCACACTAGAGATAACAGATAAATACGAATTTCTAGGCGTAAGGATAAGCAATGGGGCCGAGTACTTAAGGGAACACGAGACATACGTGACGACTAAAGGTAACAGGAATGTAGCGGTAATGAAAAACAGGGCACTGTGGAATTACAATAGGTATGGTGTTGTGAGAAAAATATGGAAAGGGGTCATGGTTCTTGGTCTGACATTCGGCAATGCAGTCTTGTGCATGAGATCAGAAGTTCAAGCAAGATTAGAAATTAAGCAACGTGGAATAGGTAGGCTTGCCTTAGGAGCTCACGGGAATACACCGAATCAGGGAGTACAAGGTGATATGGGATGGACATCATTTGAGGGCAGGGAACCTAGCAGCAAGATAAAGTTTGAGAAGAGATTGAGAGAAATGGGGGAGGAGCGTTGGGCAAGGAAAGTTTTCAGCTACTTGTACATGAAGAATGTCGATACAAAATAAAGGAAGGAAACCAGAAAATTGACTGGTAAATACTTAGAAAACAGCAGGGGGCCAAACCAAAAAGAATTATCGGTTAAGAAGAAGGTGAAGGAAGCTGAGACCGACATGTGGAGAATTGGCATGATTAAGAAGTCCGCTCTTGAGATCTATCGAACTTTTAAGCTGGAAATTGCCAAGGAAAGGATCTATGATAATACTCGGGGTAGTTCTCTACTGTTTGAGGCCAGGACGGGAGTATTGCGAGCCAAGACATATCGGGCCAAATACGAAGGGGTAAACACGGTATGCAGTGCGTGTGGAGAGGAAGAAGAAACTGCCGAACACTTGATAATGTTCTGTAAAGGGATTCACCCGATAATTCAGGATGATGGTGCAAAGTTCTTTAAAGCACTGGGGTTTTGGGATAGGGAGGGCAAAATAGACTTAAGGGGTTATCTGATTGGTGGCTAAAGTCAAGGCATGAGTGAAAATTAAACCCTTCAGTGCAAAGTACGAATCCTCAACCTCACTATTCAAAGGGAAAAAAAATAAATCTAGTTTTTGGTTCAATAAGTATTACGGCTTGGTGGCACTAGCCACGGCCCGATCTAAAGGGTACAGCCATATCCATCCATCCATCCATCCATCCGCCGTTCGTCCGTTCGTCTGTCCGTCCGTCCGTCCATCACACGGTGTGCGCTTGCTTTGCTTTCTTTGTTCATTTAGCGCCGTGCATAGGTGTTCTCTGCCCCGCAGGGGCGCCTGCTCAAGTAGGCGTTTGGTGTGTAGCGACACCATGGACCCGAGCTAACGGGGGAGTTTCTACTCCCTCCCACGCCTAGCCGTGCGTGGCTTTGCCGTGCCCGGGGAAAAGGGGATCCTGGGGGTTGAGCCGACGCTGGGTGATTGGACCTTTAAGGCCCCCCGGCAGAGGCAACACACCTCTTTGGCCCCGGCTTCACGTAGACGGCACCCCTGGGCTGACCCACCCAGGGGAAATCGGCAGTCGCCTTTTCCTATCTCTCTCTCCCTACATCTTCGTCTTTTGTTCTCACTTTACATCTTTCCTGTCTTCTACTCTCTTCTGTATACTTCCAATTTTCCTGGCGGCAAGGGTTAACCCTGTGCAAATAGCCTACCTTGGTCTAGGCGCATTGGGTTATGGCAGTGTTGTACGGCTGACGTCTGCAAGCTTTCAGCACCTGTAAACTTGCAGCGTCCCCTTGTTGGGCTCCGTGGTGGGTGGCCGCCAACGCTGCTGAACAAAAATAAGACCGGCATGCAAGGCGCATTTCCTCTACTATCTGATCGTACCGGCCTAAAGCGGGTACGCACCGACGACATAAATCTCTTCAACCAGCCAATAGAAACTTTTCCCCACTTCCACGTCATTCACTGTGAAAAAACCGGAAAGCAAGCCAGGACCGTATCTCCTTTCGTAGTTGCCAGGTGTCTTACGGAAACTCTCGGGGCTGGATACAAAGTAACCAAAATGGCGAGCGGAGACCTTCTTCTAGAAATTCGGGACAAAGCACAATATGTAAAGCTAAACAGCCTCTCAACGTTTGGTGACGTACCGATCACCATAACACCACACCGATCCATGAACACCACTCGCGGAGTGGTATCTGATGCAGACTTACTTGAGCTCACCGAGACTGAACTTTTGGAAGGGTGGAAGAGCCAAAATGTCAATAATGTACAGAGAATTATCATCAGAAGAGATAATAAGGAAATTCCAACGAAACACTTGATACTCACGTTTGCATCCAGTAAACTACCAGATTCCATTCAAACAGGGTACACGAAAACATCTATCAGGCCGTATATACCAAATCCTCGTCGTTGCTTCCAATGCCAGAAGTATGGCCATGGCTCTAAGGCCTGTCGTGGTCGCCAGACTTGTGCACAATGTGGAGTCCTAGGCCACGTGTCCGAGAACTGCAAAGAACCGGCACACTGTGTGAACTGCGAAAGAAACCATGCCGCATATTCACGCTCCTGCACATACTGGAAAAAAGAAAAAGAAATAATTACATTGAAGGTGAAGGAGAACATTACGTTTAAGGAAGCACGGCGAAGAGTCGCTCCATTCTATGGACCTACATACGCTGATGCGGCGCGTCAGGGGGCACCGCCGCACCAGCCCTCGCCACCCCTTCGGCCCGCGCAGAGCGAGCCGTCGGCTGTGGCACCTGCCCCCAAGGCGGCTGTAGCCCAGGCTACACCGCCTACTCTCAAACAGAGACCGGAGACTCCAGAGTCTTCGGGTCTCAAGGCCTCCCCTCACCAGGCGAGGCCCAAAATCCGAACTAACAGCCCGCACGTGCGGGCATCCAGTGCCTCCGAGGAGGCGATGGATACGTCGGCACCCTTGGTGCCGAAAGAGCGGCGTGGCTCCTTGGAGCGCGCCAAGAAAACAAAAAAGCAAATAACAGGGCCTGGTGATGGCCCTGTTAAGTGAACTCGAACTCCCCGTCTAAACAGCCACTCGCTCTTCGTACACACAGCATTATTTTACATTCACCATGAACACTCAAATTATACAATGGAACGTCAGGGGCCTTCTCAGAAACCTTGACGACATCCAAGAACTCCTACATGAACACTCACCAAAAGTGCTGTGTGTACAAGAAACACACCTTAATTCAAAACACACAAATTTTCTTCGCAAATACGTTATTTTTCGAATGGACCGTGATGATGCCGTGACATCATCCGGAGGTGTTGCCATCATAGTGAATCAAGAAATTGCATGCACACACTTACAACTCCAAACATCCCTTGAGGCAGTGGCTGTTCGAGCGGTTCTTTTTGATAAACTGATCACAATCTGCACGATTTACATTCCTCCTAGTTATCAGCTACAAAAACGTGATTTACACTCTTTAATTGATGAACTTCCGGAGCCTTATGTTCTCCTTGGAGACTTTAATGCGCATAGCAGGTTATGGGGTGACTCTCGGTATGACGCGCGAGGTCGACTGATCGAACAGTTCTTTCTCTCGTCGAGCGCGTGTCTCCTAAACCGAAAAGAACCAACCTATTATAATCTCGCCAATAACACCTACTCCTTCATAGACCTGAGCATAGTATCTCCATCTCTTGTGCCTCTACTCCAGTGGAAAGTCGTCAGTAATCCGTACGGAAGTGACCACTTCCCCGTAGTTTTGAGCACGACAGTAACTGAGTGTCCATCACGTGTTCCCAAGTGGCTCATAAACAGAGCCGACTGGGAACAGTTTTATACTATTGCTAGTCTAGGTTGGAATGACATCCGTACTTTGAACATTGATGTTGCGGTGAACTACTTCACAGCGTTTTTGATCGATGCTGCAACAAAATGCATCCCACAAACAAATGGACACCCTGGAAAACGACGTGTGCCATGGTGGAACTCTGAATGCCGAAACGCGCGCAAACAGCAAAACAGAGCTTGGAGGCTGCTTCGGAACTCGCCGACAGCCGAAAATCTTGAAACCTTCAAGAAAATAAAGTCTCAAGGCAGGAGAACGCGTCGGCAGGCCAGAAGAGAAAGCTGGCAGAAGTTTTTATCAGGGGTTAATTCATACACACAGGAGGCTAAAGTCTGGGACATGGTCCATAGGATAGCAGGAAAACAAGTACACACACTTCCACTCGTAAACACTCAGGGTGATACCTTGGAAGATCAGGCAAACTTCCTCGGTGCACACTTCGAACAGGTATCCAGCTCGTCCCACTATACTGACACTTTCCAAAAATACAGAACAAGAATAGAAAAGCAGAAACTTGAACACAAATCCACTAGATACGAGGGATATAACCAAGCTTTCAGTCTTGCTGAGCTCCGAACATCTCTGAACTCCTGCAGTACTTCTGCCCCAGGTTCTGACCGTGTGATGTATGAAATGTTAAAGAACCTACCAAACGAAACCCGAAAAACCTTACTTTGTTTGTACAATGCTATTTGGTCTTCTGGCACTATTCCTACCTCCTGGAAAGAGGCTATTGTTATTCCCATTTTGAAAGAGGGCAGGGACCCTTCTTTAGCTTCGAGTTATAGGCCTATTGCACTTACAAGCTGCTTGTGCAAAGTCTTCGAAAAAATGATAAACTGCCGACTTGTACACTTTCTTGAAACAAACAATTTGCTCGACCCATTTCAGTGCGGGTTTCGAGAGAGTAGATCCACGACAGACCACCTTGTTCGTATCGAGGCACAGATCAGAGACGCCTTCGTCCATAAACAATATTTTCTCTCCGTGTTCCTCGATATCGAAAAGGCTTATGATACAACATGGCGTTTTGGAATTCTAAGAGACCTATCCAACCTTGGCGAGCGCGGAAGAATGTTTTACATAATCAAAAGTTACCTGTCAAACCGGACATTCCGTGTCCGAGTGGGCACGGTTCATTCTCAAACATTTGTCCAGGAAACAGGCGTTCCACAAGGTGGTGTACTTAGCTGCACACTTTTTCTCATAAAAATGAATTCCTTGCGCTTGACCATCCCTCGCAATATGTTTTATTGTACATATGTGGATGACGTCCAGCTTGGCTTTAGGTCTTGCAATCTGGCAATGTGTGAGCGGCAGGTTCAGTTAGGTTTAAACAAGCTCTCAAAATGGGCAGAGGAAAACGGATTCCGACTGAACCCACAAAAAAGCACGTGTGTCCTGTTCTCCAGAAAGAGAGGCATGCACTCAGAACCCGACATTGAACTGAACGGTCAGCGTCTGTCTGTTAATACGGAGCATAAATTCCTAGGATTAATCTTGGACAACAAGTTGACCTTCGTACCGCACATCAAGTATCTAAAAACAAAATGTTTAAAAGCCATGAATGTTTTAAAAGTGTTGTCACGTACTAGGTGGGGTAGTGACAGGCAATGTCTCATGAACCTATATAGAAGCCTCATTCGCACCCGCTTAGATTATGGGGCCGTTGTTTATCAGTCTGCGACTCAAAGTGCTTTGAAGATGCTGGACCCCGTGCACCATTTGGGCATCCGCCTTTCTACGGGTGCTTTTCGCACCAGCCCCGTAGAAAGCCTTTATGTTGAGTCAAATGAGTGGTCGCTTCATCTGCAGAGAACTTACATGTCCTTTGTTTATTACCTTAAGGTGAAAGCAGACAAGAAGCACCCCTCATACTCTACTATTAATGATTTGTCGAGCTCAATTTTGTTTCAAAACAGGCCTTCGATGAGGCAGCCCTTCTCTATTCGCCTGAAGAGTCTAGCTGAGGAAACTGGAATCTCACTAGAACACAGTTTAATGGCTCCTGTAGCATATCCGCCACCGTGGCAATGGCAGACTATAGACTGCGATGTGTCTTTCCTAGAAGTTACAAAACATGCACCTGTTGCCCATATCCGAACATACTTTTTGGAACTTCAACACAAATACACATGTCCTGAGTTCTTCACAGATGCCTCCAAGACTAACTCCTCTGTGTCCTACGCTGCTGTAGGGCCATCCTTTTCGGATGCTGGTCCACTACATCCACGCACAAGTATCTTCACAGCGGAAGCGTACGCGATACTTGTGGCAGCTAAACACATCAAACAATTACAAATACAAAAAGCAGTAATTTATACAGACTCCCTAAGTGTGGTAACGGCTCTGCACAGTCTTAAAAAACAAAAAAACCCAGTCCTTGTCTCACTTTACTCTATTTTATCCACACTTTACACACTCAAACAACATGTTGTAGTGTGCTGGGTGCCAGGGCACCGTGAGATTCAAGGCAACGTGAGGGCGGATCAGCTCGCTGCATCCGTGCACAAAAGCACTGCCCCTACACCCATATCAATCCCGGCCCTCGATCTTAAACCATCCCTCAAACGAAACCTCAGAGTATACTGGCAGAGCAAGTGGGATACACACACACAAAACAAACTACACGTTATTAAGCCACACCTTGGTCATTGGCCGCCCGTATCGAAATCGCGTTATACAGAGGTGATACTAACGAGACTCAGGATAGGACACACATACACGACACACACACACCTTTTGTCCGGTGGCGATCCACCATTGTGTGACAGATGTGGTGAAGCATTGACAGTCCTTCACATTTTAATTGAGTGCAAACAATTGGACACTGTAAGAAAACAACACTTTCCATTACCCTACCGACAACATATACCTTTACACCCTGCAATGTTTGTCGGTAGGGAACCGCTTTTTAGTTATAAATCATTGTTAGCGTTTTTAAAAGAAATTCATAGCTTTCATGTCATATACCCGGGCATACCGTAGCATGACCTCTCCAGAGAGGTTTTTGCTGCGGTGGCTACACAAGAAAGCACATGCCTCACGGCCCTTGGACGCAAGGGTATGAACGAGTGAGGCACCTGTGCTAATGCCATACATATGCACCATCGTCTTTTATTATCACCAACTTTTGTCATCTATTCACATCACACACACCTTTCACCGCATGGTCATGATTTTATTACTTGTATGTTTTTACCCGCCTTACTGCGAGGAATTTTATGGCCCTTATACAGCCGCTTATCACAATCATTGTCCATAATTTTAGTAAGATAAACTGGCGCTCTTTGGCCGTGAAATGGCCCTTGCGCCATAAAACATCAAACATCATCATCATCATAGGTGTTCTCTGGTTGATCTGTGCCGTACAGCTCTCGTGTCATTTTTCACGTGCTGTGCATGTGTGCTTGTGCTGCTTCGTACTTGTGTCATGCCGAAGCTGGGACAAAAGCATCGAGTGCTGAAAATAGAGGAGAAATTGGACTTAATTCGTGCTATTGAAAGTGGTACGAAAAAATCGGTGCTGGCACGCGAAAAGGACCTGCCTTTAACCACGGTGTGTGGAATTTGGAATTCCAGAGAGAAGTTGCTCGGCAGTGCTGCTACAACTTCAAAAAGGTGCCGGCTACGCGGTTCGGCGTTTTCGGATGTAGAGGAGGCGCTGGTGAAGTGGCTAAAAGCTGCACAGTCAAAAAATCTGCCTATCAGCGGACCCCTGCTCGTGGAGAAGGCTCTGGTTTTTGCCTCGCAGCTCAACCATGACAACTTCGTGTGCAGCAATGCTGGCTGGCCAGATTTAAGGCGAGGCAAGGCATTACCACGAGGACTGTTTCGGGAGAAGGTGCTGCTGCTGACGTGGATGGCGCGGAGCAGTGGCAAAATGGTCAGCTGTAGAACATCTCGGAAGACTACGCACCTGATGACATCTTTAATAAGGATGAATCAGCGCTATTCTTTAAGCTGCTACCGGACAAATGGCTCGCATTTAAAGGCGAGACGTGCACCCGCGGCAAGCATGCAAAAGACAGAATATCAGTGGCATTTTGCGTAAACATGACTGGAACTGACAAAACTCCGCTCCTCGTGATTGGAAAGCCGGCGAAGCCTAGATGTTTCAAAGGCGCCCGGTTGCCATCAGGGGTCATCTATCGCAGCAACACCAAAACATGGATGACGGCAAAACTCTTTGAGGAGTACGTGCGCCTCATCGATCGTCGTTTTGCGGCTAAGAACAGAAGAGTTGTTATTATTTTAGACAATGCTTCGGCACACGTCGCCCTGGACAACCTGACGGCTGTGAAGTTGGCATTTCTACCATCAAACACAACAGCGATTGCCCAGCCCTTGGACCAAGGCATCATTCGAGCTGTAAAACAGCTCTACAAGAAGAATCTGCTGCACAGATTTCTTCTTGCCATTGAATGGGGAAATTGTTCTCCATCGACCTGATTGGCACGATTCACCTGCTCGAATACTCGTGGCGGCAGGTTGAAGCAACGACAGTTCAAAATTGCTTCAAGCGTGCTGGCTTCAGTATGTGTGCGGGCGACGCAGATGACGCCAGTGACACCATCGACCAGACTTCGGAAATCGTAGACGAAGCTTGCAAAACTCTGCTAGCTGAAGTGCTGGAGTGGCAGGGGGTTACGGAAGGCATTTCCTTCCCCGACTTCAGAAACGCAGACAACGATGTGCAGACATCTCCGGACATGTCCGACGAAACCATTGTTGCCTCGGTTGTCGAAGTGTCGCCAAATGATAGTGATGAGGACGACATGGAAAGCGACAACACAGGTGATCCAGGTTCTACAGTGGGCGAAGCTGCACGTTACGTCAGCGTCATGCGGGTATTTGCCGAGAAGAGGGGGCTGGCGGAAAACTTTGTCACGCGAAGTTAATAAATACTGCACGTTTTTTGTTCTTTCATCGTACTCCCTGAAAGTTTCTTTTTTTTTTTGACATGTAAATTAGCAACATGACGCTATTTCGGTTAAGCAGTACTACCGTTTAGTACGTACGTTTTCCGAGCTCCGGCCAACTACGGTTTAACGAGGTTTCACTGTATTAAAGAACTACAAAGCTTAACAGGTCTAGTACTATAAAAAAAAATCAAGCAAACGATATAACACTCAACCATAAGCACGTGCCTATAAAGGAAAAAAATGCATCGTTTCAACAGCTTATGTCAAGATACGAAAAAAAAAGAACAAAGTGCTACTGAAAAATGGAAATACTATATTCCTAAAAATTATGGCGACAGGTTAGTTATAGCAGCCTTAAACATAGAGTTATTAGTAATCTCGACTACAGATCGGGGAAGGTGATTCCAACTTGCTGACGGACGGGGGATGAATGAATTGTAAAAATGGTTGGTGTGGCATGTGGGAATGCCAATCTTATGACGATGGTCGATGCGAGTGGATACATAAGAAGAAGGGGTTATCAATTTATTCTTAAGGACTGAATTGTCGTAATATATCTTGTGAAACAGGCAGAGGCGAGATATTTCCCTACGTTGTGAGAGCAGAGGTAATGATAAAGTTGTTTTCATGGAAGTGACGCTGGAGGTGCGATGGTAGTTAGAACGAAACGAGCAGCCTGACTCTGGATGGATTCAAGCTGATGAATGAGTGTTTCTTGGCTGGGGTCCCACACCGATGCAGCATATTCCATTTTGGAACGGGCTAATGATTTATACAGAAGTAATTTTACTGGAAAGGAAGAAAGATGAAAATTACGGCGTATAAAGGCCAGCGTGCGATTAGCGTTATTGGTTGCATGTGTTACATGCATCTTCCAGGAAAGATCAGAAGTGATGAGTACGCCTAGATATTTGTAACATGACACAGGTTCTAGGTTAGTATTATTAAGATGATAAGAGCGCAACGTTGTATCGCGACATGAAACGCGCATGTGCTTGCATTTGTTAGTGTTTAACTCCATGTTGCACGTGTTAGTCCAGTCACGAACACGGTTTATATCTGATTGAAGATCAACGTCAGAGTCACTGTCAGTAACAGGGTATATAACACAATCATCAGCGAACAGGTTTATTGATGAACATAGATTATCAGGTAAGTCGTTTATGTAGATGAGGAAAAGCAAAGGTTCCAGCACAGAGCCTTGAGGCACGCCCGATTCCGCTGCAGAAGTGATGGATGAGGTTTTATTCACAGCGACAAATTGGGAATGATCAGTGAGAAAAGAGTGAAGCCATTGAAGAACGTTCGGATCAGTGTTAAGTTTGCTGAGTTTTAAAAGAAGCAGTTGATGAGAAACCTTGTCGAACGCTTTTGAGAAGTCTAGGAATATGCAGTCGACAATGGAACCCCTGTCAAGAAAGGAATTTAGGTCATGTGTGAATGCCAAAAGTTGTTTTTCACATGAAAATGACTTTCGAAATCCATGCTGGTGATCTGTAAAAAAGGAGTTTGAATGTAGAAAAAATGCGAGATGAGAGCAAATAACATGTACCATAACTTTACATGAAATGCATGTGAGTGAGATTGGTTGATAATTATATGGAGAATGCCTATCCCCCAGACTTGTGCAAGGGAATCACCTTCCCTACCTTCCAGTCTTCCGGAATGCAACGGGTATGAAGCGATTGCTGAAATATATTAGTGAGAATAATGGCACCGTACACTTTAGCACTAATTAAAAACATTGAATTGATGCCATCTACACCACGTGATGATGAAACTTTTAAATCTTTTATGATTTTTTCTATACCGGCAGCATCAAAGACAATGGGGTCCATTGTTAAAAAATCCGAACTAGCATATGTGGGAGTTATGGAACACACATTTTGTGAAAAAGTAGAAACAAATACAGTGTTTAGAACATTTGCAGATTCATCAAGTTTGATTATGCGATTGTTTGTATCTTTAAGGGTGATTGAGGAATTGTCTCTTTTGTTCACTACATTCCAAAATTGCTTATGGTTGGTAATTAAAAGAGATGGTAATGTAGTATTGAAAAATGAATCCTTGGCATCTTTTAGGGCTTGTTCGTATTCCGTAGCTACGGCCTGATAATCACTCCAACGTTCTTGAGTGCCAGTTACCTTTGCAGAGCTGAAAATGCATTTTTTTCTTATTGCATAGTCGTTTAAGCGATTGACTGAACCATGGCGATTGCAGGTTAGATGTGATGACTATGCGTGGCATATATTTTTCTGAGTGATAGAACCTTTTCTTTGAATAAGGTCCAGTTAGTATTAACGGAGCGATCATAATAATTGTGCATGTAATCACTTAAAAAAGCTGAAAGACCATGATTAATAGCACCAAAATCTGCACGCTTATAGTCCTGGATATATTTTTCGTGGTTCCTACTGTGAGGTACTGTGCAGGTGAAAGAAAAATGAAGCAGCAAGTGGTCGCTTAGCCCCTGTTAGTAGGATATGGAATGGAAAAGATCAGGGGCAGTGGTGAGCACTAAATCTAAGGTGTTAGATATGGTAGACGTAATTCTTGTTGCCTGTGTCATTAGCTGGGACAAGCTAATATCGTTGCACAAATTCAAAAACGCTTCTCCCACGCCTGAGAAAGGATGACAGGTGGAATGCACGTTTGACCAAACTATATTCGAGAAATTGAAGTCGCCTAGTAAAAGGCGTGGACTATTCGGATACCGTACTGTTAGCATGGAAATGACATCATGAAGCTCGTCAACAAAAGTGGATGAACAGGATGGTGGTCGATAACAAGCGCCCAATATCAACTTCTTGGAACACGTTTGTATTTCAACCAAAACAAGTTCCAAAGCACTACTAAAATGAATTGGAAGAGACGAAATCGTGTCTGAGACCGCGATAAGCACACCGCCGCCACACCAAACACCTCTGTCACAACGGTAAATGTTGTAGTGTTTTTTGCAGTCAAATAATTTACTGTTATCAACCTGCACGGACAACCAGGTTTCAGTAAGGCAGATTATGTCGGCGTTATACTGCCATTTTGAATTCCAGCAGTGCTGTTTTCATTGCGAGGAGCATTATATACTGCACACCAACCAACAGCATCATTCTAAAAATGTGTTCCCTCATGCAAATTGAACGGCAGTGCTTTTTTTTCTCGTTTTTTCTTTTTTTTTTCGGCACTCATTTCCGGAGCTCATCACGGAAGCCACCAGCCACCCAAGGAATTTTGTGTGTGGTGGTAATACTGTTGCCGCCAAATATCCTGATTTCGTTGTACAATGCGTGTGACTCTTGCTCTCATATAGCGTAGTTTTTTATTTCAGCTGATATCTGTAAATATGTTGTTATTAACAATTATGTGCAGTATAAGCCTCTTTTGTGATGCCTTAATGGCACTCATAGTATGGTGATTAAATAATGAATAAATTTAATTACAAATGTCAATGCACTGCGAATTTAAATATTATGCTGCACATGACGAATGTTTGTGCGGAGTATGACTATTCCCGAAATAGAGAAAAATATTTCAGCATCTGTATTGCCAAATCTGTATTCCGGAATACTTTCTTCTTCTTTTTGCAAAAGTATCTCTGAAATATCTCGTTATGCCAATTACAAATGTATCTCAGTATTTGTATTGTAGGCTTCCAAGCACCGTATTTCGATATCCGTATTTCGGAATAGTTTTTTGGACATCTCTGTCCAGCCCTGGTTCTAGAACCATCTGTAATGTTTGAGAATTCGGCGTAATCTTAACGAAATGATCTGCTACAGTCCGGAAGCTTCTCTAACACTGCAGGTGCCGTTTGTGCTGAGAATTACATACAGTGTTATGGGGTGATAACAAAACTTGGAGAAGGAACGTGGCAATATTTCTTTAACCGGACTCACTCGCACTCAAGCTCACCACTATACAGGGTTTGTAGCGGTCCTTAAAACCCTTGAATTTCGAAATGGCATTTTCAAGGCTTTGAAAACCCTTAAATATGTTTGAGGTCCTTAAAAGTCCTTGAATTTCATCTATCAAGGTTCGTTCAGCCATACTCTAGCGAATTTTTAATGCGCCTGGCAACTGTGTGCTCTAGCCAACAAACCAGCTAATCCAATCCATTTCTCTTGCCATATTGCAGTGTTGTGGTAGGGTGTCTTGACTGGGGTTGTGTGAAAAGCGCCCGCGGGAACCAGTCCCCAAAGTGCACCGATGCTGCAAGAGGCACTGTACACAGGGGCGTATGGCGTTGAGCAGACGACGTACAGTGCAGCTTTGCTTGTGCTCGAGGAACATGGCTCGCACTATTTTTTGTGTGCCACACTTTTGAACGCTAATCGCTTTTTCTCAGCATATGCAATATTAAAGAATTGACTTCATGTCCTTCTTTGAAAAATGGCGTTCACATGAATTATCGTGCAGCAGGCTGCACATGGAGTACCATTGCGCGCTAGTAATATCCTTCAATACATGCCCGGCATGTCGCCTAATTTAAGCACCATGTTATGTTCGTATTATTATTTTTTTTGCTTCTGTCCTGCTGATTTACTTATTATGTATCATTGATATATCTGTTGCTGAAAATTATTAAAGTCATAATCATTGCCTATTCACATTGTTATAAACTTGTTTGCTCTTTTGGACTTGTTCCTATCTCCTGGCTGCTGGTTAAAGCGTTATGTGCACGTTTTGTCGGCAGAAAAAAAAAAACCTAGTCTAAAAGAAAACACATTTTTTTGCGAAGCAAGTTACTTTGATCTCTGCAAAAAAAAAAAAAAAGCAGTCTACAGAACACAGGGCTTAGCCCACGTGGCTTTCTTTTCTTTTTCGTTTTGGTTGGCCTCGTTTATAAATGAGTGCAGTGAGTTAAGCAACAGAAGTGTCTTAAGTGATCACATTAACATAATGGCATGCCAAAAAAAATCGACCTGTAACATTTTTCCTATATTTACACATGTGTACAACATGCTGTGTGTATGCATACGCAAGCGGTTTAAAAGGAAATCTGCCTGTAACTTCCCAAGGGGGGGAGGATGACACGAGTAAATGGCGGGGTTATCACGTGAATGTTGCGTAATTGCAGGGAATGCGTAATTGTTCTTTCATCTTTATTCTTATTTATTGAATGAAGGAGAAGCGTTGCTTTCAGCGAGTCGTGGGACGCTGATGCTGGGTTGTGCGCCACTACTGCTTGAAGGTACTGTTGCTTCCATCACATCTGCTCGAGTCAAGTCAAAGCGTAGAGTGAAGCAAAAGCCAAGTAAAGACGCCCTTTCTTGACTAAATTCCCTATGCAGGATCCAGTAGTGGTGCTCTCCGATTTTCCACTTCTGGCTACCCGCGTGCTGCCAAGCCAGTCAGAGCGCGCTCGTTTTTTTCGGGCTGCTCCCCCCCCCCCCACAGCGCACTTCCGGTTGGCGTTCGTTTTTCTCGGGTTGGAGGGAGCCCGGGGGTCGCCAAATGCTTTCAGGACAATTTAGTCGTAAAAGCTTTCTGTGAGGTTTTGGGCAGGTTTCGGGCTAGCAGACGCCGAAAAGGTACGATGTGCGCTCGGCACCGTCTTTGTGAGGACTCGATGAATTGCAATGTGGGCGCGGCGCTTGAGGACGGCACCTTCGCTTGTCATTACGCGTGGCGTTATCTTCTAAAGCCTATTCTGCCTTGCGAGATGAGGCGATTACGAGTGGCGGCAAGTGTTTGAAGCTACTGTTCATAGCTTTTGTTATGTTTTCCGTGAAGCTTCCTCCTGTGTACAACGCGGCGAACTGTTGCCTGTTGACTGCGTCGTCTACATGCCTTAAAAGTTATGTACGTACTACACGTTCGTAAGTACGCATGGAGAAAGCTTTGGAGTTAATTATTTTTTTTTCGTAGTTGTCGTTTGTGAAGCTGTGCCTGCTTTCTGTGCACTTTGCGAAGACCATTGCGATCGAACTAGCTCGCTCCTTCGTATGGTTGTGTATGTGAACCTCTTAGAACCTCTGTTCTGACTGCTCGTTTGATCTTCGATGGTGATAGAAGGCCCTAGATCACGACTGTTGGTGATGCTCGCTGGTCGCGAACGGAGTGCGAACTTACTTCGATCTATAGGCCAGCATATGTGGTAAGGTAATATATGATAGGGCGCGAGAAAAAGAAAGCACGGAGAATGAATTTAGAAATGTATACATTCTTTCATTGCCCATTTTATCGTTGGCTTTGTCTTTTTTATCCCTTCGTAATTATGCCGCACAGTATGTAGCATGACCTAATAGGTCAAATCAAAGCTGATATACATGACATTTGTTAAGTGCCACTTAGGACTGGACAACAGGCCAAGGCAAGCTCTAAAATGGGTCGAGAACGTATCATGCAAATGTTTATATTATATACGGCGCGCACTCGTGGTACTGGTACTGCGCATATCATAAACTTTAGACAAACATGTAAGGTCAATGTCTGTTTGCGGCGTATAATACGCGATAGCTGAGCAGGTATATATATCCTCGAGCTCTTTTGGGGGACACGATCACTTTCGCGTGACTTCGCGTCGTGTTGTGCAGTGTACATGTACATGTACTAAAGAGACGTGAGAATGTTAAGCCGTCAGCGTCGCGGCAGCTCATCTTGCATCCTTCTCGAGGCAGCGTGCGCCAGCTGGCTGTTTCGTTCGCAGACACGGCGAGTGATCGTGCGAGCGTACGAAGTTTTACCCCAAATGCGTACGCTCCAGGATATTATTTCAGCTTTTTGGCAAGCTTAGATACGTATTTCCAAGCGGACAATGCAGAAAAAAACCAACACGTACGCGACGCATTGTTTCGTTTGCTGCCATGACGGTAGAGTTTGTTTACATTTACGCTGGCTGTCCCAGCATTCGACTTTGCGATCTTCGGGCAGCTTCGGGTTGTCTCGGATTCCCCACACACGTGACCACGACCCTGTTTCCTGTCCATACCCGAACTAGCGGACTGACCCTCTGGTAGCTCTGGCTGCCAGAAAGCTGCCGGAGGCCTGAAAATCAAAGAGCCCCAGTGAACATATATACGGGGGGGGGGGGGGGGGGGAAGAAGGGAGCGACAGTTTTGCAGATGTCTTCCCGGGCTGGCACGATACGCGAGCATGGGCAGTGGGGTTGTGGACGGCGCCACAACCCCACTGTCCATGCTCTCGTATCGTGCCAGCCCACATTTCTTATGTGGAGCATTTCTTATTCGCCCGATGTCGCCGGATGTCGCAATGCTCCACATTAGAAATGGTCAGCTTGTTCTCAAGCGAGTAAATTAAGTTACACGTATACTCCGCCTGACAGACAAAAGAGACCACCCACTGTGCCCCTGCCTGCAGGATGGGGGTGCCATTTTCTTTGATGCTGAGGCAAGCTACTTTACATAATTCCCAGTTGATGCGAAGAGAATGCTATGCTGTCACATAGAGTGCGCAACGTAACAAAGTGAGCACCAGTTATTCAGTGTCAACTCTCGGTATTATATGAGCTCACATCTCAAACAGCTCTTTGCATGCCAGTGCTCAGAACAGATGCTTTTTCTGTCGATGATCTGTACCTGTAGGGCTTTGCGAATAGGAAATTTTAGAACGAGATTGAATACAAATGAAATAGCATAATTACAACTGAATGCATGTTATTCAAATACTAAGAGAACAATTTTCAGAACAGTTGCTTCAACAATATTTAGTGGGGAATTAACAGTCACAAACATGCACAAAAGGATCATTACAACTAATTTTAATGATTAAAAATGCCATTACTAGCTTAACTTAGGTAAACGCATATAGGCAGTGACAGCCAATGAAAAATTTTTAGGTGTTCACTGAAATACAACGGTTAATTTAAAACTCATGGGGGTGTTGTTTCCCAACCTTTTAAATAAAAGTGAGGCTTAAAAGTCAGCAGTGTTTGCTGAATCAACATAACGAATTTCATGCATTGCAGATTGACATTATTGCTTGGTGACCACTAAGTTTTAAAAATCAGCTTGATTTGTGATTAGCACGCAATTAATAGTTCCTTAAAATATTGCGCTGTGTGCATGCATCTTGATAATGCACCATTTAAAACAAATTAGTGCTGTCTCATTCTAGTATGCGATCCTCCTCAGGGGTTTTTCCGCCAGTGCTCAATATTCGAAAAAAAAAAAAATACTCGACATTTCGAGTATGTGTCATTTTATTCACGAGAAATCAGCTGAACAGAACACCATTCGAATAGTTATTTGAGCTTTTAGAACATTTAAAGACCCCTTCCATCACCCAAAGTTGCACTGAGGAGTGAAGCAAGAACATTAAGCTATCTTCATCGTTTTACAGGGCATTCTTCTTCCTCACTTCTAAAAAATAAATGTATGATCCACATGCAATAAAAACCACTTGAATGCCTAAAAAAAAGGGGGAGGGGATTGATGCTGTACAGTCGAGCGCTAGGTTTTCTTTGGGTAATTTGCGAAAGCGGCGGCTGTCCCATGCAGCGCCCCGTGCAGCAGCGCCCCTAGTGACATCAGCGCTCAGGGCAAGGGAAACCCTCTCTGGCAAGGGAAACTCGCAACGTTTCGCACACCTCCCCATTCTAGCCACCCTAGTAGTTGTAGTACAGTGTACTCTTCTAGTGCGCAGTAGTTGTGTTGTTGTGCGTGATTACAGCAGCAATGACGGAGCTAAGCCTGGCTTTTTTGTGGAGACTGTGCAAATGTGCGCGGATATCTCCAGTCGCACTGCTTATGGTGAAACTATAACGGGAAAGTGCGAATTCCAGCTGTCTTGGTTATGCGTTGCTGCTTATAGGGAGTGGATTGCACATGATACGCCAAACTCGCATCAGACAAAGTTTTCCCATAAGGGAAGAAGTTCTATCTGTCATCATTGAGGAAGTCTGCCCTTAAAAGTCACATGAAGGGTATGAAACACATTTAGAACACTGAAGAGACAACAGTTCATGGTAACTTGAGTGCGTTCATGGGGCCAACCGTTCAAAATAAAGTATAAATTTTTATGATGTAAGAAGTTGCATTGTCATTTTCTGTGGTTTCAAGTGTTATTTTAGGTCTTTGATAAGTACTTGTTTGGTCCGTGAAAGTCCATGAAAACGCTTGAACTTTGTTTCACTCACGTGCTATGAACCCTGGCTATATTACTCCTCCGGACTCACTTACACTAGAGTGCGGCGAGATCTGGGTGAGTCTGGGGACTCATGAGCTAGTTTGCCCATATATGTCTCGAAATGATCTGTACAGAGCAAAACACAACTCGGGCAGCAAGAAAGCACACTCGTGCTTCATTGTTTATTTTTCTTCCTCTCTCCCTCTCTTTCAGCAAGGCTGAGTTCACAGATTTAAATATGCAGACTTAGAGCTCAACATCGTTATACCACACTTGAAAATATTTATTAGAGTCGAGCCCACTATAATGACCCCACTTAGATCGAATGATACCTGCAGTGGTGGGAAACCTGTGCCCATTTTAGTACCCCTAAACACATGGTCGACTAGACACGGCTTTTCTCTTACACCAATATTTGCCAAAGCCAAATCTCACATAAACAGTTCTTTTCCACGCACTATAACCAAATAGAACTCTACCTGTTCATGTCATACAATCTATAATGTAAATGCAAGGCGATAAGAGGTAGCAGCGTCAGAACAGAAGCAGCAAGAGCTGGCCGGATAAACAGGCGTCGTCGCAGCAACCAGGCAGTCCCAGCTCGCGCCTTGCGCGAATGTGTAGATGTCGTTTGGGTAGTGGGCATTCCTCTTCACTACATATCCTCCCCAGCAGAAAAAGAGCCATCCTGGCGACTCATGGAGAACAGAGTACGAGCGGATCGTAATATGGTTTCAACCGCTGTACGTGAATGGTTAACACGACCCCGAAACCGCTGGTCTGTGGATGGTGTCACGGGTTTGATGATGTAGTTAACAGGTGAAGTCTGCGAGACAACGCGGTAGGGTCCCTGGTATTTCGGAACAAGTTTCGAAGAAAGACCTGTAGGGACAGCTGGAACCCAAAGCCACTCAAGGGTGTCCGGAACGAAGTTAGGGTACGGGTGGTTGTCCTCACGCCGAGATTTTTGTCTCCATTGGTCGATGGTTGTAAACGACTGGGCGAGCTTACGGCATTCCTCGGCGCGGCGGGCAGCTACAGAGATGGGCGTAGACTCAGAGGAATCGGGGTGGTAGGGCAGACTGGTATCTAGTGTGGTGGAAGGGTTTCGGCCATATAACAGGAAAAATGGCGAAAAGCCCGTAGTCGCCTGTAGAGCAGTATTGTAGGCGTATGTCACAAAAGGCAGAATGAGGTCCCAATCGGAGTGGTCTGAGGTAATATATTTAGATATCATGTCGCTAAGGGTATGGTTGAATCTTTCCGTCAAGCCATTCGTTTGGGGATGGTACGCGGTGGTAGTCCGGTGAATGATATGGCATTCGGCAAGGAGTGCTTTGACAACTTTAGAGAGGAACACACGTCCTCTGTCGCTTAGAAGTTCACGCGGTGCGCCATGACGGACAATGAAGTTCCGCAGGAGAAAAGATGATACGTCGCGTGCTGTGGCAGCAGGCAAAACGGCTGTTTCTGCGTATCGCGTCAAGTAGTCAACAGCGACAACGATTCAACAGTTTCCGGAAGCCGTGAATGGAAGAGGCCCGTACAGATCGATTCCAATGCGGTCGAAAGGCCTGGCTGGGCAAGGCATTGGCTGTATTGGACCAGAGGTGTGGTGAGGCAGAGCTTTCCCTCGTTGGCACTGCAGGCATGACTGAATGTACTTGCGCAGAAAGGTGTACATGCCTTGCCAATAAAACCGGGAGGAAAGCCAAGCGTATTTTTTGAAGATGCCCGCATGTGTGCACTGAGGTTCAGCGTGGAAAGCTGAACATATTGCAGCAGGAAGATGGCGAGGTGTCACCAGTAACCACTTTCGGCCGTCAGACTTGTAATTCCTGCAATAAAGGAGGTCATCGTGGATCTCAAAGTGAAGCGTTTGACGGCGCAATGTTCCAGAAGATGGAAAAGTCGATGGGTCTGATAGGAATTGCCGAAGAGCGTTGATCCGATCATCCTTACGTTGCTTAGACGCCATGTCGCAGTTTGCTGGAAATGCAACCGTTTGGTCCACGGCAGATAGACAGGCAGAGCTTTCCGATGATACAGGTGAACGCGATAGGACGTCGACATCGGTGTGACGTCGGCCAGACCTGTAGACAACATGCAGGTCAAACTCTTGCAACCGCAAAGCCCAGCGAGCTAAACGGCCGGAAGGGTCCTTCAACCTGGATAACCAACAAAGTGTATGGTGATCGGTGACTACGTTGAAAGGGTTACCATATAAGTATGGTCTAAATTTACCTAGAGCCCAAGTAATTGCCAGACACCCCTTCTCTGTTACAGAATAATTCTTTTCCACTTTGGTGAGGGTACGGCTTGCGTAAGCGACTACGTTCTCCTGGAATCCCAATTTGTGCTGCGCGAGCACTGCGCCGAGTCCAACACCGCTTGCATCGGTGTATACCTCAATCGGAGCAGTCGGGTCGAAGTGACGCAAGATTGGCAGTGAGGTTAACAGGTGGCGCAACTTTTTGAAGGCATCATTACAGGCGGGTGACCAAGTGTAACTTTTCGAGTCATTCTGTAAAAGGTCAGTCAAGGGGGCGGTGATCATCGCGAAATTCCGAATAAAGCGGTTGAAATATGAGCAGAGACCAAGAAAGCTGCGCAGATCCTTCGGAGATGAGGGTTTAGGGAACTCTGGAACTGCCTGAAGCTTGGCGGTGTCAGGAAGAATACTGTCTTTAGAGACGACATGGCCGAGGATCGTGAGCTGACTTGCACCGAAGCGGCATTTTTTGACGTTGAGCTGAAGGCCGGCGTCAGTTAGGCACTGTAGTACTTCATCTAGCCTGCGAAGATGCGTGGAAAAATCTGGCGAAAATATGACCACATCATCTAAGTAGCACAGGCATGTTTTCCACTTCAGGCCACGCAAAAGATTGTCCTTCATCCGCTCGAATGTTGCGGGCGCATCGCAAAGACCGAAAGGCATGACGCGAAATTCGTAAAAGCCATCAAGTGTGACAAAGGCCGTTTTAGGCTGATCTTCAGGTGCCATAGGGACTTGCCAGTAGCCGCTCCATAAGTCAATAAAAGAGAAAAACTCCACACCTTGGAGGCTGTCAAGGGCATCGTCGATACTCGGTAAGGGGTAAACGTCCTTTCGAGCTATTTTGTTAAGATGACGGTAGTCAACACAGAAGCGAATTGACCCGTCCTTCTTTTTAACGAGAACGACTGGAGATGCCGAAGGGCTATTCGAAGGTTGGATGACGCCACGCTTGAGCATGTCAGCTACTTGGTCACCAATAACCTGGCGCTCTGCCGCGGACATGCGATAGGGTCTTTGACGCAGTGGTGCATTGGTGCCCGTGTCGATGCGGTGACACACAGCTGATGTGCGGCCGAGGGGACTATGCTGGCAGTCAAAGGAAGAACGGAACTTGTTCAGGAGTTGTAGAAGCTGAGCACGTTGCGAAACAGTTAACGTGTCGGCGATGGAGCTGCTCAGTATGTCATGTCTAGTATTCTGTGGCGAAAAGGCACACGTCAATCCAGCGACTTCGTGTTCGGCGAAAGAACTAGTTGGCATGTCAATAATTGCAGAAGGGTCGAGACTGTAAACACACCCGGCGCACTCGTCCCAAAGTAGTGTTACAGGAGATGACAGCAGATTCGAGATGAGCATTCTGCTGACACTGTCATGAAGTTCCAAAAGGGCATGAGGTAGCGGCGAACACTTGCGACGAACGAAAACGGCAGATGGCATGAAAAGGACACTTGACTCGGCGAGCGTGTTGCAAGACACCATGGCAAGGGCAAAAGAGTGGGGCGGTATCGCAACGTCTTCAGCAACGAATAGTTTGTCCCCGGTTTCAACAGCGTCGTGTAAAGTAGCGTGGCTTAACACTTCAAATGCCACCTCAGCGCACGAGCAATCGATGACGACTTTATTAGCGGAGAGAAAGTCCCAGCCCAAGATGAGGTCATGGAAGCAGGATCTAACACTAGTAATTCGACGATATAGATAAGGCCGTCAATCGCAATGCGAGCAGTACAGGTAGCGGCCGGCGTGACGTGCTCTGCGCTTGCTGTACGAAGGGATAGTGGCATCATAACTTTTTTGAGCAAGTGGCAGAGTCTGGCACTGATCACTGAAACTGCGGCACCAGTGTCGACAAGAGCGAGTGCAGCGCCGCTGTCCACATATACGTCCAGTACATTCGTCGGTAAAGGGAGAGGCTTTGGTCTTTTTGTGGGTGTCGCAGTTCCTGCCACTGGAACTGCGGCAATCAGTTTTCCCGCACCGGCGATAAAGGACGACGACGCATCGGCGATGGCGAGCGGCATCGAGGTGATGGCGAGCGGCGGTTAACAGGAGGGCGGTGGTCGGCGTACAATGACGTCTGGTCGGGGGGCTGAGAGCCTGTGAACGAAGGGCGTGGTGGCACATAAAGGGCAGGTTCGAAGCTCTGGCGGTAGTTCTGCTGATAGGCAGGGACACGCCGGCGGCAGTATCGCGCTATGTGGCCAGGCAACCCACAGGCAAAGCATATCGGCCGATTGTCGGGTGTACGCCATTGTCCACTACTCTGGAGAAACCTTGGCTGAGCAAACCGAGGAGTGGGCACGGCTGATGGTAGTGATCTAAATGTCTGGAGAGGTGGCCTTGCGGCAACCTCAGCATAGCTTAGAGGTGCGTTCACCTCTGCACAGGCCACAGGGGTCGACAACGGCGAAGTGTCGCAGGCAGGTGGCAGAGCCGCGCAAACTTGCTCCTGGATGACCTCACGAATGTTTGCTGGCAGATGTGATGGTGGTTGGCTGGCTGTTGATAGCAGCGACAGCTGACGAGTGACCTCAGCGCGAACAAACTCCTTGATCTGCAATAGCAGCGAGTGATGGTCAGAGGTGGTTGTCAAGCTTAAGAGGGTGTCATCCGGGACGTTATGTTGTCGCGTGAGAAGACGCTGTCGTCGGAGTTCATCAAAACTCTGACACAGCTTGATGAGCTCCGAGACAGTGGACGGATTTTTCGAGAGGAGCATTTGAAAGGCGTCGTCGGAAATGCCTTTCATAATGTGTCGTACCTTGTCAGTTTCCAGCATCGTCGGGTCAACATGTCTGCAGAGGTCGAGGATTTCCTCGATTGGTGAATGTCTCACTAGTTTGTTGGGACCGTCTTCGTAGGCGTTGTTCTGCGCGAAGTTTGCGCACCCCAGGGCGTCCAAAAACAGCTGTGATGCAGATCTTGAAGGTCGTCCAAGTAGGAATGTCCGTCTCGTGGTTTCTGTACCACAGCTTGGTGACATCCCTTAAATCAAATATCATGGTACCCAGTTTCATGGCATCATCCCATTTGTTGGTAGCACTGGCTCATTCGTAGGATTCCAGCCAATCCTCAATGTCTTTCTCGTCTGTGCCGCTCAAGATGTCGGGTTCACGCAGGAGCTGGGCTCCAAAACAGCCCCTGGGTGGCGAAGTCCGGGGGGCAGTGAAGACAGCGTTGTCAGGCATGATGGACGGCAGCTTTCGGCTACGCAATTCCAGGGTCGGGGAAAACCGCAGTAGTCTCCACCAAAATATAATGTAAATGCAAGGCGATAAGAGGTAGCAGCGTCAGGACAGAAGCAGCAAGAGCTGGCCGGATATACGGGCGTCGCCGCAGCAGCAACCAGGCAGTCGCAGCTCGCGCCTTGCGCGAACGTGTCGATGTCGCTTGGGTAGTGGGCATTCCTTTTCACTACAAATCAAAGAACTTTACTAAAGAATTAGAAAATCATTCTTTTATGTTTAGTATAAATATGAGCAGTGTTTAAACAGTTCTTGCGATTCTGTCATGAATTTCATGCTGTGTGTAGTGCCCTGTTATTGTCTTAACAGTTCTTTTTTTTCGTAGTTATCACCTGTGTAAATTGTTTTGCGAAGCAAGCGTCTTGCACCGTGCGTTTTTCTTCTTGCATTGTCAGTCTTTTGTAAATGCCTTGTGATTGTATTATTGTATTTGCCCTTCTTGCATGGGCCAGCATATTGGCCTGCAGTATAGATAAATAAAATAAATAAATAAATAAATAAATAAATTGCACCAACCTGTGCCAAATGAAAATTACTGCACCATTGCTGTGGTACAGGGTGATTTTGGAACCAAAAGTAATGTTTACAGCACGTATCATGAGCAGATATTACGTGATGGTTTAGATCTTGCATACGTGCAATGCTGCAAAAACATGGAATCTGCTGATCTATTATTTTGACTTCCGTGCGATTGCGGTGGTGCCTTTTGTGGTTACCATTGGCAAAGAATGAAGGCGTTGTGGTGACTACGGAAAGGCATGCCAGTATGACTTATCACTGACTAAAAGCCTACGTGTGTGGCGTAGCGTCATTTTAAGCCGAGTGCATGCTTTTAATAGCTGGCGACTGACTACCTGTGAGCGCTGAGGTGCCGATTGCTGCTGCCTTAATCGTGTGCGGGACCATGCTCAGTGTACACCGCCTTACAGAAACGAAAGCAACTCGCTGTTGCAGAGTGTACTGTTGTGGATCACAGGCACTGAGACAGCAAGCGTAGCACATGCTTTCATGAGGTGACAGCCTAGGTCCGCCTCCGTTCGCTGCCAGGACAGCTAGAGCATTGCTTGCAGAAAGCTCGCATCGTCGCATTAACACAACAGGCCTCTCGCCGCATCTGTGCACTGTCTCAAGCTCAATGCGCACAAGCGGCTTGGAGTGGTGTGCACGCCAAGTAGATGAAGCACTGCACGCAATTAACCAGTAGACCATTGGCTATCTGGGGTCGTACTGCGTCTCAAAACACTGTGTTTTTTCTAAGTAGCAGATCCCGGTACACACTCATCGCGGACAGCCGCTGATGTCTATTTCGTCGCTATGCAAGTCGCTGCGTCGGCTGGATATCCTGGGCTCTACAGAAGTTTCAAAATGCTCCTTGACTTTACCGCCGTGTGCCATCGGATGACCGTGCGGTAGTGCCAATCATATTTGAAAATTGGCAAACAGAAATGACTTTGTGGTGAGCACTTTAGCCAATATTTGCTGTGGCACAGTATTTATTCTTTTTTTAGTGGTGATGGTGCATGTAGAGTTGGTATTTGGTGAATAATGCATACTAAGCTTAGTGCGCAGTTAGGCACGTTCTTGGCGTGTATATACGTATTCAAAGGTTTTACTGTAACAAGATTTGAATGTGTGTGTGGGGGCGGGGTCATAGGCATGCACGAGGTTCCTCTTCAGGAGTGAACGAAGGTTCGTCGCTGCGCCCTCCTCCGAATTATGTCAATGCATTGGGATAAAAGTTGCGCCCCCCTCTCTATTATGTCAATGTATGAGACTAGTTTTGCACCCCCTCCTACCCCCCCTCCTGTCTCCCCGTGATTGTCCAGGAAACTCCCGGATTTTGACCGTTTCTTCCATTTGTACGGTCGTCATGAAAATCTCCCGGAAATTGAAATTTTTGTGCATAATCTGGCCGCATTGACAGAAATGCCGGACAGTCTGCTACGGGCTTTTTGCGAAACCACTGCATTTTACTATAAATAAATTTAGGAGGCGTTCATCTAAATGTGCAGTAGTCTCAGTAATGTGAAACCGCAGCAGATACAAATTCATGCAATTCCGCAGCTAAAATGTACTGTGTCCATTGGACCAAAATTCGAATGTTCCAAACACATTTCCTAATCGCGGCAAGTGGTATGAACTTTTTAGTACCGAAACCGTTCAACCAAGGCCGATCAAAAGCAGCGCACTCGAAGCTTCACAAGCACCCGTGTAACCAGCGCACTCACTGTTTTCTACAGTGCATGTGGTTGCCACAACCCCTGTGGACCAAACTGCAATTGTTTTTGATTGGATCATGTTTGGCGATGACGTTACTCACAGTACTCCAAACGTGTGCGTGCGTCCCACACACTACCAGTCAAAGCAACACTGCTTTTCGCAAAGTCAGTAGACAAGACCGTGGCAGATGCGATCATAGATAGCATAAAACGACTTAGTTTCGAAGGGACGTGCACAGCCAACACACGCGGATTGAAAACAGACCTTCAGTTTGCTGCAACCGCCACGCACAAAACCGTCGCTGCCACGGCGGGATAGTGATATACGAGCTTTGAGAGCACGTGGCTAACACAGAAATAGATTGAAAGAAGTAAAGACATAAAAAAAAAGAACTTCATACTGCAGAACTTCATGCTGCAGCTAGCTTGTTGGTGCAATATCTTTTCACTGTTTTATGTCACCACTTCTGTGTAGGATCCTGCTTTGTTTATTTTTCGTGCTTACTTTTTTGTACTTGCTGCTTCTGTATAAGTTTATTTATTCATTTATTTATTTATTTTTATATACTGCAGCCACAATGAGGCTATTGCAGGAGTGGGAAAGAAAAACAACAAGAACGAAATCAACATTTATCAACAGACTTCCAGAAGTTCTTGAAGGGTTAGAAAACTAACACTTCATGGCAGCGAGTTCCAGGCTTCTATAGTTGAAGGGAAAAAGCTGTATTTGAACACGTCAGTGTGGGTGAAAAAAGTTGCAATGTTAAGGGCATGGTCACTCCTTGTGTACGAAGATTTGGAAAATGTCAGATATGATTTGAGAGTGCTGAAGCGAGGAGACTTGAGTAAAGTGTGCAGAAATTTTAGGCATTCGACATGTCGACGTTTCGGAAGTGTTGTGAGACTTAGCTGGGGTAGCAAATTGGTTGGACAAAAATTCCTGTCATATCTCTGGCATGTAAAGCGCGCAGCTCTTTTTTTTTGAATGACTCCTAGTTTCTTGATGTCGCATTTCTTAAGGGGGATCCAAACCACACTATCATATTCAAAAATTGGTCGAATATGTGTTTTGTAGATAAGCAGTATTGTTTCTTGCAGAACAAGATGGAGTATACAATGTTACTAACCTAATCTCATAAGGGCTTTTTGCATGTGAAATCAATATGTTTGGACCATGATAAATTATGTGTCATAAGGCTACTAACGTACTTACATTCGGGCACCCTGCGCATACCAACATTATTAAAACCTTAGTCAAATGTCAACGAACATGAACGCCTGGTAAATGACATCGAGCTTAAGAATGCGTTGCCAGACATTGTAGTAAATGCAAGCGATCTTTGCCAATTCGAAAAATTGTTGGACATGTATTTGAGTAATGGAGCAGCCATATGATAAGCCTACATATTTTCTTGGTTTGAGTTTCTTTGCTTCCTTTCTCCCAGCTGTGTTTAAGCCTTGTAATGTGTAGCCAGGCATTGCTGGAAATTCAGGCAGTGTTTGCCGATTCGATAAAGTGTTACACATGTATTAATTAATTGGGCTATCATCTAACATAGATGCATATTGGTTGGTTTGTATTTGGTTGGTTTGTATTTGGTTGTACCCTCCCTTTAAGAGCCCTCAAAAGGGTCTGACAGTTAATAATAATAATAATAATAATAATAATAATAATAATAATAATAATAATAATAATAATCACCATCTTGGAGAAGTTAATATTACATAATTGATTATGTAAACTGTGAGAACATTAAGCTAAATTAAAGCTAAATTTTCTTCCTATGTGGGTGGCATGAAAAGCCCGTGTGTGCTCCAAACACAGAGGTAGCTGCACCAAAAGGAGATTTCGCCTGCTCCAATGGCTGCTCTGAAATGCTGGAAGGCATTCCCATCACTGTACCCATGTGACCGTGGAAATATACTTTCTTTCAGTGTCATAAAATCCTACTAACTACAACGTCTTTGAGTGTTGCTAATGGGTTACAGCGAATAAAGTCAGCGCTCGGGTAACTTCCTAGGACCCTTTTTTCGACCACCGATAGACCATCGGCGAGGTGTTCATATATTTTTATT
The DNA here is from genome assembly GCF_043290135.1 of Rhipicephalus microplus. Taxonomy (NCBI): domain Eukaryota; kingdom Metazoa; phylum Arthropoda; class Arachnida; order Ixodida; family Ixodidae; genus Rhipicephalus; species Rhipicephalus microplus. The sequence goes on along the minus strand of NC_134700.1, from coordinate 56,776,054 downwards.
GTTAAACGCCAACCCTGTCTCTGCAGCCCTCTCTCCAAGCTCAGTCCTCTTCCCAAGCGCAACCCTCTCCTAAGTTTTCACTCTCCCCAAGTGTTTTTTGTTACGCACCCCTTCCTACTTTGTCTCCTGCTGCTCTGAGCACCCCAAATCGCCAGATGAGACCTGTGTTTTCACACTGCCAGTTTTTGATCGCTGGTTACGCATCATTGGCGTCGTCTGTCTAGATTGACCAGATCATATGCAGACATCGTCGGTCGCCAACTGTACCAGGTCAACTGCATCTGTGTCTCATCTGTATCAAAGTCACATTGTTCCAGTGCACGCACTTGTGCTATCCCACCGACTTCATTTGTTTGTGATTCGTTCCACTCAGCATGCCCTCCGCACGCATGTGAAAGCATAAAAAAACTGCAGTTTCAAGCAACGTATTGCAAGATATTAAAATTCTTTGCTGAAAACATTGTCCTACGCCGTGGTGCACCGGAAGCCCTCATCACCGACACAGGTATGGCATTTACGGCTGACCTAACTCGGGCAATCTTTGCATACAGCCAGACAAGCCATCGCCAAACGACAGCGTACCACTCTCAGACGAACGACCTCACCGAGCGGCTAAACAAGACCATCGCCGACATGCTGGCCATGTATGCTGGCCCGGTTCAAGAAATCTGTAGCCAAGGAGGGTGATCGTTGCCGCCTGGTGTTCACTAAGCTGTTCGTGAATGACGACATCTACGTGTGGGACACTGTAAATGAATGCGCTGTCCGATTAAATCCTCGTGAGAACGCACACGCGGCGGAAACCCCCGTAAATGACACGTGCAAATGACGTAGCTCTCCCCCGAGAATTGAGTGTTCTTCGCCTCTCGTACCCCGCCCGATAGTCAAACATTTTCCATTCTTGTTTACAAATATCCGTAGTGTTCTTTCTAAAACTGTCCCTCTTTCTTCACTGATAGACTCGTTGTCAGCATCAGTAGTAATATTAACCGAAACATGGCTTAATGACACTGTTAGTGATAACAATATCTTTGTTTGTGCATCTGAATTCAACTTTTTTCGTTACGATCGAAAGCACCGAAGGGGCGGTGGTGTCCTCCTTGCCGTCAAGAATGATCTTGTTGTTACCCCCATCTCAGTATGTTCTTTTCTGGAATGTGCCTTTGTTTCCTTGAAGTGTGCTGGTAGCCATGTTATAATTGCTGTTTTTTACCGTCCCCCCGATATGGGCAGCACGTTTTCGGAGGAATTTTCTCGTGTTCTGGGCGATATTCACACCCGTTTTCTGAACGCTGTACTTATCATTTTCGGTGATTTCAATTTTCCTGCCATTAATTGGAGTGCCCTTACTGTTTCACCAAGTGATGTTGAAGCGCACAAATTTTTGCAGAGTTGCCTGGACTTTTCTTTAACTCAACTCATCAATTTTCCTACACGCTGCTCAGCGACAAGTTCAAATACCCTTGACCTAATTTTAACAAATGAACCCGATATTTGCTCGAACATTAATATTTCTGATGGTCTTTCCGACCATGCGATTATTACCGGAAACTTGATTCGCCCACTTGTCGAAAGAATATCAACTAACAAATCGATTAGGTGCTATAACAGAGGTAACTTTGATAGCATAAATAATTAATTGTCTGCCTTTTACGAAGAATTTATACATGGTCACCTCCAGCGCACCATTCAAGAAAACTGGTTGCTGTTAATAAATAAACTTACTGGCCTCATCAATAAATTCATACCTGTCATCACCGTGAAAACCCGAAGCACGGTTCCTTGGTTTACCCAGCAGCTCCGACGGTTGAACAACAAAAAAAAAACGTTTATATAAACAGGCCGTCCAAAAGGATACCTTTAACTCTTGGACGAAATACAAAAAATGCGATAAAGAATATCAGTCGCTTTTGAAATCTACTCGCCGCCATTTCTTTAACCATGATTTATCATCTATACTTGCAAATAATCCACGCAGATTCTGGCGCGTTGTTAACCCCAAATGTTATCCTGATATAGTCCTAAGCAATAACGATGGTGTTTCAGTTCCCACATCTCAATGCGCAGATGTCTTAAACCAGGCGTTTTCCTCAGTTTTTACCAGAGAAGACGTTTCATCCGCTCCCATATTGCATAGTTTCAGCAGCACAGTCATGCCGGAGATTGTTATCAGTGAGGCCAGTGTTCTGTCCCTTTTACAGAAACTAAAAATTTCTTCCACCTTGGATAATATAGGCTTAAATAATAAAATCCTGAAATCTATATCATTCAGTATCACCCCCTTCTTATGCGCTCTGTTTTCACAGTCTTTGTCTACCGGAACTCTACCCCAAGATTGGCTATCAGCTAAAGTCGTCCCCCTCTTCAAATCAGGTGAACGTTCCTCACCGCTAAATTACAGGCCCATTTCCTTAACTAGTACCATTTGCAAACTCATGGAGCATATCATACACACTCAAGTAATAAACTATCTCGAACGTCACAATATCATTTTCAATTTTCAGCACGGTTTTCGCAAGGGATTTTCATGCGACACCCAACTTGCCGGTTTTGTTCACAACCTTCATAAATCCATGGATGCTGGTTGCCAGGTCGACGCCATTTTCTTAGATTTCGCTAAAGCTTTTGACCGCGTTCCTCACCACAGATTACTACTAAAGCTAGAACAACTTAACATTCACCCTATAGTTCTTGCATGGATAAAAGCTTTTCTTTCCTCCAGGTCTCGATTCACCTTTGCTATGAATTTTTATTCTTCCTCTTTACCGGTAACATCTGGTGTACCCCAAGGCAGTGTTCTTGGTCCTCTACTCTTCCTCGTTTACATTAATGATCTACCGAATTCTTTATCTTCACACGTTCGACTTTTCGCGGACGACTGCATAATATACCGTAACATTTTTTCTGATTCTGATCGCTTAGCTTTGCAATCTGACCTTAACAAAATTAATCATTGGTGTTCAACTTGGCTTATGTCGTTAAATGTTTCTAAAACAAAGTGCATGTCCTTTACTAACGCTGCTACACGTTTTCCTAGTCAATACTCGTTGAATAATATGACACTTGAGTTAACATCTACCTACAAGTACCTTGGTCTCCACTTTCAATCGAATCTATCTTGGCACCATCATATAGAAGTCACTCTTGCAGCTGCTAACCGGTCTCTCGGGTTGCTGAAACGAAATCTTAAACAGGCTCCATCGCAGTTAAAAAAACTTGCTTTTACCAGTTTAATTCGCCCTAAAATAGAATATGCCAGTGCCATTTGGGATCCTCATCAAGCCTACATCGTATCAAATATTGAATCTTTGCAAAACCGAGCTGCTCGTTTCATTTACTCAGATTATTCTACCTATTCCAGCGTAACTAACTCAAAAAACCGTGTTGAGCTAGAGGATTTGGCCATTCGTCGGAAATATGCATGCCTATCACTTTTCCACAAACTTTACAATCACCCATCATTACATGACAGTTTCTTTGAACCCGCCTGTTCCATCTTTTCCCGCCGTGATCATCCTAACAAAGTCAAACGCCCGCTATCTCGCACACTTCGTTTCGCTCAGTCATTCATCCTGCGCACTATTATTGAGTGGAACAGTTTGCCTGCACATATTGCCACCGAGAAAGACTCGGTAAAGTTTTCAGAGCTCATGCGCACTACGGTGACTAACTAAATATTTTTTGCTTTTGTTGTTTTGTTTTCTTTCGTTTTTTAACTATTGTATAACGCCATGCAATTGCTGCCCGTATTCATGGTTTGCGCTTTATTGCGGTTGTCAGGTTGCACTGTATCTTGCTGTAAACCATGTTGTACTGGCCCCCCCCTATGTAATACCCTCTTCTAGAGGGCCTTTAGGGGTAACCTGAATAAATAGAATAGTTAATGCGTTAGTTGACACCGGCGCAGACTATTTCATACTGAGCGGGAAACTGACAACGCAGCTGAAGAAAGTCATCACATCGTGGCATAACTCGCAGATTCGGACAACTGGTGGCCACGTCGTTACTCCACTGGGTGCCTGCACAACTAGAGTACAGATTCAAGGGTATACATTCGTAGCAAGTTGCCTTGTTCTACGCGAGTGTTCCCGTGATGTCATTCTGGGAGTTGACTTTCTACAGGAAAATGGAGCTATCATTGATCTGCAAGAGCGCCGCGTCACGTTCTCAGTCTAGCGAGCAATCAACGTGCAGGATGGTGGAAGGCGTGTCGACGTACTCCGTATTTCTGAACAGAGCGTGACGCTTCCTCCACGAGCAAGTGTTCTAGTCGACGTAACATGCTGTGGTTTGGGCCATGGCGATGTGGTGGCTGAGACAAATTTAGAACAAGGAAGTTCGTGCTAAAGCAAATCAGCACGAAAAGCACGCCGCGGAGCGTCTGTTGTTTTGTTTGCCCCATATCGGCTTGTTTGCCCCGTAAATTTGATGTCACTTCCACCACACTTCTCGCAATGCATTGGGATACGATAGGGCCTCTCCTCAGTATTTCCTTCTTCTATGGTTTATTGTGACAGGCTGGCAGTGCGCATGCCCGTGCTTGTTTCGCGATAGCGTGGGCAGCACCTGTTCATATCTGCCCTGTAGTGTACATTGTAATCAAACGTTGCGGGGTGAAAATCAGTTTCTGACAACTGTGCTCTATTACAATGCAGTCAATAGAGCCATTGTCGAGACCACACACACAAAAAGATAGTATCACCAAGTTTTTATTGTACTTGAGTTTCTTGTTTCTATCGAGACACTTCAATGCAAAAAATTTGTTGGTCTGTCTATTTGTCTGCCTGTCTGTCTATTTGTTGGTCTGCTGCAAATGATTCAACCACCCGGCAATTATAACATAAAGGTTTACGCACAATAAAGTTTTACATCCACCCGGCAAAAGTTGCCCTATGTCTACCCATCTTTATCTCAACTCTATGTTCATACTAGAGAACATTCTCAATAAAAAAGCAAGTATTGTACATATTTGTGCTACCAGTGTCTCTGCATTCTAAAAAAACTTGCCTTTCTTGACATTACTGCCAAATGGCATTCATATCTCACGCTACTGTCTTTCGACATCCTTTGCAGTGAAGCACGCAAATATGCAGCAAAAAGTTTGTTTTTTTTTTCACACTGCAGCAATGTCTTACATGATTCAGTGTGTGTTCTTGCATTTATGCACTTCTCAATGCAATGAGTACTGTCTTGTAGCTTTTTCATACCTCTCAGAGTGCAGCTTCAACGCAATGTTTCCAGCTTATTAATGAACGCATCTCTGTGAGTATTGTGGGAGGATACCATGTATCCTCAGTCCTAGCCATAGCCATCAGTTGAGCATGGCTGTAGGTGCCATGTCCAGGAGCGCCCGGCGGCAGTGTGCTTCCAAGCATAGACCACGGCGAATGTGTTTCACCACATGAGATTTTTGTCATCTTTGCCTCTTCTTATTGCTCCACGGCATTCCTCTGCCAGCATTCTCTTAGTATGTATAGATAGTTGACAAGCAAAATTTGTTTTGTTTTGTTTATTTACAGCTATGTGTTGTGTTTGCAACGATTGTTATACCAAAGTGATTTCATTTGTTTATTGTGAAAAGTTCAGTCGAGCTGTTTTCTTAGTTGTTCAGTTGAAGTACCTTTCTCATCACCTCATTTCTTCGCTTGTGTTCACCCTTTTGTTTCTTTTCTCACTGGCAACAATGCAACGATAATTGTCTGCCACAGTAGAGCAGTGGTTGTGGTGCTTGGCGGCTGATCTGCCCGTTGGAGTTTGATCTCAGTCATGGTACAGTGAAATCTCGGTAGAACGAACCCCACAACAATGAACTTTTCAAATTAACAAACTTTCAAAAAATCACGCGTCTATAGCTAATAGTTTCAGTGTAAAATTATATCACTACTACGTACTTCAGAATACCGAACTTTTCAAAATAACGAGCATTAACTTAGTTCCTCATTATATTAACAACGCCTCAATACTACGAACTTATGTTCTGAAAGCCGTCGCGACCACCGGAGTGGTACGCAAGCAGATGACAAAGCGAATGGACGCCTTGCTTTTCAGAAGTCGTGCAACGGTGTGGAGGAAAAAAAACGAAATGGCGACTTTCTTTCCTTTTTATTGAAACGCCGACGCTGCAGGTTTACAAGCGAGCGCAGAGGCGAGGGCAACACGGAAGGGCAAGGTCAGTGAGGCAGAGTGGGAGTTGCGGAGCAGGAAGCATGGGCGCGGAAAACCTGAGACAGCGAGAGAGAAGAAAACAAAACGCGAGGAATTTTCTTTTCTAGCACTTTTTTTTTTCTTCAAAAGAGGCTATGACAGCCGTGACGCTTCGGGTTTTTCTTTGGAGGCCTTGTTTTTTCTGTCGTGTTCATATCTTTCCGGTGATTACTTATCGCGTCTGCAAAGCAAGTCGGCGTTCATGCTGCGGTGATACCACAAATGAGTTCATCTCTGCTTGCGATGAAGAAGGGAAGCAGTTTTCGCTAAGGGAGACAATGGATATTCTTTGGCAACTGGAAGGCAAAAAGCAGGCTGTTGTGATGAAAGAATCGAATCGCACCACAGGAATGTGGATGAGCTGGAGGCCTTGGCACTGCAAAATTTGTGCTGCTTGGGTCAAAAAAGATTTTAAAAAATCGCAGACTTTTTCAAGGTAAACGTGCATTTTTTGGTGTTTACTTGTGCATTTGTTTTTTTCTTGGGAAAAACGAGTTCAAGGACCCACCTTTGTAAAGGTAAGTTGTTTTGGTCGGTGAAAAATAAGTACCGTATTTACTCGCATAATAGGCGCACTTTTTTTTCAGAAAATCCGGCTCGAAGTTAGAGGTGCGCCAATTACGCGGGGTAAAATTTTCGAAAATTTTTTCAACTCGGTTCTCGCGCTTTAAATCTGCACACTTGTCAAGTAAAAGGCGACTTTATCGTTTACCAATTAATTCAGCATAAAACAAACATACCTACGTACCTTTTAATGAACAAGCGAGAGCCGTCAACTGCACACACACACGTAAAATTTATTTACACAAAAGTCGTAGCTGTTTCTCCTTTTCCCTATTCGGAGTCCGAGTCGGAGATCACACATTCATCCTCGCCGAGCAGGGATTCGTTTTCGGTGTCCGAATCATCCGCACCCCACAACATGTCATCCTCACTCGCATCCAGTGCGTTCGAGATACCCGTCTTCTTGAAGCTTTTCCTGACGACTTCGCCTGCCACGCTTCCACGATCCAAGCGCACAGCATTTCCACAGGCGGCCTCTTAATCTTACCACCTGTAGTCAGCTGATGTTGTCCTCCAGCCATCCAGGTGGTGTGCAGCCTTCGAACATTGTCCTTGAAAGGTTTATTCAAGGACACGTCCAAAGGCTGCAGTATCGGTGTGAGGCCGCCCGGAATCACTGCCAGATCTGTGCGCAGCTCCTTTAGCTCATCTCGTACGCGGTCTACTAGGTGCCCACGAAAACTGTCCAGGACAAGCATGGACGGCAACAACAGACCACCCGGCCGCCGACCCCAGACTGTTTTCACCCAATCCACCATGAGTTCCGCGCTCATCCAGCCTTTTTTCTGGACTCTGACGTAGATGCCTTGAGGGAATTTTGCCTTTGGGAGCGTCTTACGTTTAAAAATAACGTAAGGCGGTAGCTTACGCCCATCCGCTGTCACTGCCAGCATTACGGTGCATCGTTGTTTATCAGCGCCAGACGTTCTGACGATGACGCTCCGTGCACCTTTCTCCTCCACTGTCGTGTTCCATGGCATATTAAAGCAAAGGGGGTCTGATCAGGGTTGTCGATCTGGGACAAAATGAAGTCTTTCTGCTGTTGGAGCTTTATAACAAAACTGTGGAAGTCCACCACTTTGTCCTCATATGCTGCGGGCAAGCGCTGGCACAAGGTGGTCCGCCTTCGCAGTGCGAGGCCATGGCGCCGCATGAAACGAGTTGTCCATCCGGAGCTGGCTTTGAACTCTTTTGCTTCGATGCCCTGCGCTCGGGCTATTCTGCGCGCCTCAGTCTGCACAATATCCAACGACACAGCACAGCCGTCTTGTCGTAGCTTCCGTATATGCCGGACCAGTTGCTCTTCGACGTTCGGATACCTGCCGGTCTTGGCACCCCGGAAAGCCCCTCGTGTCTTCTTCGTCGTCTTAAGTTTTTCTTCTTAGTCCCTCCAGTACCGAATACTGGTTTATCCAACGCCGAAATGCCTGCTTGCAGCCCGGTTGCCGTGCTCCAGCGCGTACTGCACTGCCTTCAGTTTAAACCCAGCCGTGTAGCTCGCGTACTTCCCCATGGTGGAACCAAAGTTCAATACACGACCACAACATACGCACACCGCTTGAAAAATGGCGTTTCTTTCTTTTTCTCTGATGGTGGTGATGGGGATCGAGCCCCCGGCGTCGTACACGTGACCTCCAATAAGCGCGGCGATTTGGGGGGTATCAGTAATTGATGGAACAGCCGTTTTTTTTTTTCGCTCATGGACGCTTTTTTTTTTTTCAAGTTTTATTTCGACAAACACGTTGGTTAGGTCGTTGCACTTCGAATTTTTTTTATTTGCTCGTCGATTTGCCTTCTTTTTTCTTCAGGGTACGGGGACCGCATTCCAACTGTACCGCTGGGGGGTAGAATCGTTTCTGATCACGGCCAAGTTCGGGGTGCGCCTATTATGCGCGGAATTAAAAAAAATCGAATTTTCTGCGACCAAACTAGGGGTGCACCTATTATGCGAGTGCGCCGATTATGCGAGTAAATACGGTATTTATGATTAAATTTCGAGCTTTCACTACAATGACCTTTCAAAGTAACGAACAAATTTCCGCCGTCCCCTGAAGTTTGTTATACCGAGATTTCACTGTAGTCGCATGTTAACAGCATGAAAATGCTAGAGGCTGGGCGATATCAATGCTCCTTTGAAGAACACATTTGCAGAGTGCTTCACTGCAGAATCTCTCATAATCATGTCGTGGTTCGGGAACAATAAACCCTAGTTTTTATTATTATTATTTAACAATGCAAAGATGCTCATTCTTCATTCTTATTATGTATGCCCATACAGAGAAGCACTGCTTTGTACAACCTGGCGGCCGGCCTTTGCCTTGGTGCCAAGAAAGCTCGTGCCGGCCAGCACGTCACACTCGAGATGTGCAACGACGCCAACGTGGTGCACCACTGGGACTTCCGCTTGGTGGGTGCACACTGACATGCCCAGTACAGCCACAGACTAGGTCAGAGAGTGCAAGGGGTCTCATGAGAAGACATACCGGTGCAATGTGTGTGAATGTGTGGGCGTATTCTCTGTGATGACCACATTTGCTTCAAAAGGGCATCATGATAGACTTCTCACTGGTTTAGTATGTGTTCCAAATGTGTCTGAATCTCAGCCACCAGGCGTAATTGTGTGTACAGTTGGTCTTCTCTGCTGCCTTATGTGTACTTGGATGACTCATGGAAATAGGAAAATGGAAGAATTCCACACTTGAGGTACACTTGCCTGGTTTTGGAAGCAAGGATTAGAAGAACATTGAAAAATGTACATCACGTTATTACTTTGACTGCTACGACATTCTTTTCTATTTTGAAAGCAAATGATTTTTTATAACATGAAAAAAAGCTGCAGCTGGAAGCCTTTTCTTTCTTTTCAAGTGCGGGCTAAAATGACCATAACCTTATGGATGCTACTAGATTTTTTATCATATTTGTGTCACATTAGTGGCAGGTATGTTCAGAAAGTGGACATTGTGACTGGGACACACACCAGTCACAATGGTAGCCATTTGGTGGGGGTCGAATGTAAGAAGATCTGTGTACTTACTTTTCAGTGCACATTTAAGAATCTCTGGTGGTGAAATTTCTTTTTGTTGTTATTGTCTCCCTCTCTTCTCAATCGTTTTGTGATTTTTGAGGTCCCTAGGTTGACAGGCATGCTTATGAAGTCGTCTAGCATGCAAAAATTTGCTTGATTCCTTTCAACAAGCAATATAAGTAACATAGCCTTGTAATATCAGGGTTTTCATCATATCTGAACACTGACTTGTAGCATTCCATGTGGAAGCAAGCCCAGCTCTGCCCTTTACAGGCAGTGAGCACTGCAGAATGACAAGCAGCCAAACATATTTGGGGCTTGATATAGTAGTTGTGTTAACCAACTGACTTGCTGTTGTGCATGTAAGCCCCAAAAAGCTGTGCGATGTCGAACTGTTTAGCTTTAATAGTTTTGTAACTCTGCTTTGTACTTCAAGCATGAAACAGGTAATAATTCATGAAGCATCCTGGTATTGACCACTGTGGTCACCAGGCAAATTTTCACTTTTATGTGTTGTTGCTTATTAAGACATAACTGCTATAGCGTGCTCAAAGTAGCAAATCTGACCAGCTGTGAATACTTTTGAACTTTCAAATCTTGAACTTTCGTAGGTGGCAGGTTTGATTCTTGCCTACGGCGACTTTTTTTTTTCATGCACTTTACTTTCTTCCAGCGGTGTGGGAATATTCAAAATTCCAAATATTTTTCAAATAGTGTTTGATATTTGATTCAATTTGCACCGTAATTTTACTATTCAAACTTCCTGAAGACAAATACGAAGTCTAATTGGAAGTGGCCCGTTCAGATTTCTTTTTATATGCTTCACCCAATCACACTTTAACAAGCACTGTGGTGAAGCTGACTTTTGGACTCTGTTATCGTAGCAGATGCATTGACTCAAGAAAACGCAGATTCTTACTTAGAGGTGCACTATGCTGTTACAGTGGCACCTTCGTATTTTTGATACGCTTCCCTGCATGACACTGGTATTACGGCAAGGCTGTCTTTAGGGCTAAGCTACGGCAGTAAAATGATCGGCGCTTGAAAGCGCTGGTTTGAACATATGTGGCATAGGTGAGGGCTTTAGTTAATGCTGTTCCAGACTAAAAAGTCTGCAAAATTAGACAAAGACTTTCAGCATCCGGAATTTCAGATGTTTTTATACATTGATGTCTGCAGGGCAGATTAGCAACTCCTTACTCGAATGGAGCGCACCCTTGTCCACTAAATTTGTTGGGCCTCCACAGAAGTTTGAGAGGGTAGAGATGGAGAAAACAGAGTTTTCTTTTCACATGTAAAGTGTTGTCCACAACACACTGGTTGCACCAAATCATATAAATAAATACAATTCGGTCTCTGCATTGCCTTAACCTTGATAAAATATCTAGGGAACACCAGCCCTTAAAAACTTCATCAACCTTACAAAAAAAAAAAGACACTTTCATGTTTCTATCTCATGAGAATGTGCTTAGGGATCCACTGCAACCTTTTTTCACAGTCTTTACTTCAAAGTATTCGAAAGATAGTGAACGAATATTCCACAACTATTCAAAAAATATTCTGTTTGATTTGCACTGAAACTTTGATAATCAAATTAGCTTCAAACCTAAAATTTTGTTATTCGCACAGCTCTACTTTCTTCATATCTTTTGATAATTGCTACAAATACGTCCCTACATAGTTTCTATGGCTTAGTTTCTATGGCTGTTAGTTTTCATTAGTATTGTGTCTCACTTATAGTGGTATCATAAATATAGTAGTTACTTTTTTTCTTGTTAAATTCCCTGTTGATTTAGTCTTGTCATGTGAAGGTGAAGCAATACGAGGCTTTATTGCTTGCACCCACTACTTCGCACTTATTAACAATAAGCTGTGATGCCAGTGCAAGTCAAGTAGTACTACTGTCTGCTACGTCAGATACGTATGGATGTTCAGGGAATCTCATGCTCTGCTTCTAGGAATCTCTTTCATGCAGCAGGCTTCTTTACATATGTGTGTATGTTTTGCAGCTGTCATGTTAAGGTGCACTGCTGGGGAAGCTTGAGTTTAGCCATTTGAATTTCAAGAAGTGACAGATATAATTGCATAGTGCATTTTAGTGCCTCTACATTAAATAGTTTGTATGGTTAGCCAAAAAAGCAGTGCATGCACATAAACATCGTGCTTATCTTTTTATTGCAGTTGCAATTATATGGACACTCTCAGCGTCTTTTCGCTGTTGCCATTGTGTTACATGTGCGTGCATTTACATGTATATAAAACCCACAAAGAAAAGTAGTCCTGAAGAAAACTACCGATGTATGTGACGGAGGATTCAAACCTCGTTTCACAAGGTGACACAGGACCACTTGGCTGCAAATGCATACATGATCCAGTGAGTTATTTATATAAAATATTTATCAGTGGTTCTATGCAGATCTCTGAGGCACTTCATCGTGGCAGATGCTTGTTCACTATGTTACACGAGATGGTGCAACGAGCCAAAGGTCACGCAATAAAGATTGTCACCCAACGCATGTTTCGCCACTGTTCCTCTAGCACAGGTCATGTTTTCTTGTGCTCGCATGCTTATCTCTAGAGAAGGTTTCATCCGATGATTTGTACGTGTTGTGCCCTCACTGTAAAGCTAGCTTTGAAGCCACAGGAAGCACGGAGTTCACTTTGCTGGGTGCAGCGGTTATGTTTGCTAAAGTTGCTAACCTTTCTTCGTGTGAAATTTAAATTTGTAGCTCTCACTCTCTTTGCTTTATGCCGGCTGTGACTCCCCCCTCCCTTTATTTTACAATAATTTTGTTTTGAAATGTGCTTCTTTCAGTCTTGAACGATTGAACATGTTGAAGTGTGTATACAGCCATGTGAACATGCTCTCCTTTTGGGCAACATTCTGACATTGACTGACAGTGTAATTGCAGCACGGCTAGTCAATTCGGATGCTGCACCACTGAGCATCGAACAATGAAACATCGCAGTAATGGGAGTTTTAATGATAGGTAATAGACAGCGTGTGCCAGTCGTTTGTGTACAGCAAATGGTGCAACGCTATATGTGGAGGAATCTGCAGGCGAGCACATTAGCTTTGTCAAAACAGACTAAAAAGGAAATTATCGTAAAGGGATGAAATTTCCACATGCTCGTAGATGTGTTATGCAGTTAAACCAATGCTATACAGTTGAACCCCTTCATAAGAGACATGCCCCGGGCAGCAATTCTTGTCTTTTATATGCGATGTCTCTTGTATGCAGGCTATTACATGTGCATTTTCTTATCAGCAAGTGTTTTACAGTAGGCACACTGATGTCTCTTATACCCATTTTTTTTTTTGCTCTTATCAATGTCTCTTATAAAGGGGTTCGACTGAACTAAGGTAATTGGCCTCGAACAAAAGTCGCATGTTGTTCACGTGTCTTCGTGAGCCTTGATTGATTGAGAGAAATAAGCAGTGCTGTTCTCATGCCATTTTGCCAGAACAAAATTACAGATATAAAACTAAGGTGTGGCATGAAATTCCAGTGACTGATTAGTGCACACATGGTTTTGATACAGTGTCTCTCAAGACAGATTCCTTTGTAATGTGAAAACGTTTCACTTTTGCATATCATTTCGTAATTGCACATTTGACATTGTAACACTTAGCTATTCAGGACTGAGACCGTAGGCTCTTAAGATGAAACGGCATAACACATATAGTTGGGTACAACCTAAGAAGTCCAAAAGAGCAACAGAATTGACACCTGGGCTGGTTGGTTGAAATGCATGGTATAACTGTGGTTTAAGGAGAGATGTGGGTCAAATAATGTGAGTTTTCTAAAAAATTACCCATTTTTTGTTTTGGTAAGATTAGTACCTCTACTGTTATTAGAACAAAAATTATGTTGAGACTCAAATGAATATGCTTTAAAATTGCGTCTAAAGAGCACAAAGTGGCTGTTAAAAGGCCAAAAGTGTGCAGTCTTCAAGCACCTTGCCGCTCGCCACTGTTCATCGCATGAGGCGAACAGCCGAGCCCCGCTCTTCAAATAACAATTGTTTCCTGCCCTGCTGCTGCGCAAGAAATAATAGATAGAAGCGCACTTTTGCAGCATTTTTGGAGCTCTACGGCTGGCTTTTAAATCGCATGGTACAGATCGGGGACTGCCATTGGTCTGGGCTGTGAAGCCCACTTGCAGGGTCAGTGTCTCATCGAGCAGCACAGCTGAAGAATGCTTTTCTTGTGTATTTATCTTCATTATGGATGAAGAAAGCCCTAGCTTGGGCGATAGCTACGCTGTCAACGTGAAAGCTGTTGTTGCGGCACACTCTGTAGGAATGGGCTACGAGCAGCTCGTTTGATTTGCGGCAATTTTTGGCTTGTAAAAGCCAATGCATCACATTCATTCACAGCTGTCAGCCAGAAAATCCGTGATGTGGCAATGGCTGCCATCTGTGCTAATCTTGTGAAGTCGAGGGAGCTCACAGTAAAGGAAGTTAGAGGAAACAACATTGCTATCATGTACGAGGGTATGTGGCACAAACGCGGCCACAAGAGTCGCGAGGGCATCGGCACTGTTGTGTTCACGCCACTAGGCTTTGTTTAGCTTTCGAGCGTCCCTTATAATCATATGGCGTTTTGAAAGTTAAACCCCACATATCAATTAATAAATTGTTTAGATGTCGAAGTCCTCTCGAACACCTCCCTAGCTTGCAGTCGGCACAAGGCTCTTCCAGATGCAATGAAGTGGAAGAAGTTTCGCAAGCGTTTCATGGCCCTGTGTGTGTGATAGAAATGTGTGTGAGGAGTCGGCTCAAAAGACCCGTGAGGGACGAACTTGTGGTGCTGGCGCATTTCAGTCACTGGTAACTACAAAAAGGGTTGTTCTTATTGATGTATTAATTTCATTTTATTTAGTGACATCTTTTATAAATAAACATTCAATTTCAACTTTAAGCTTGTTTTTCTAAAAATAGATTTTGCCATATTGTTCAATGTGCCCCTGATTTTTCGGGCACTTCAGGTGCTCAGATCTGCATGACATTTTCCCCAAACTTTTTTTATTGTATGACAAATGCAATTATCTTGTTTAAATTTTTCTATTTTCATTTTATAATGAAAATTTTATATTTATGTCAACCTTTGCTAGGGTAGGAGAAATAAGGACTTCGTCACATCTATTATTTTTTGCACATATTTTATATTTTGATGCACTTCCTAATAAGTTTTTCGCATTTTATGCTTTATTTGAAACGTTATGAATTGTCAGTGGTAAAAAATTATGAATGTTTAGTAATGAAAGCAGGGGGGGCAAAACGCTTAAGGTTTTCAATTTGTCATGTTACAGAGCTAAAGGTTTGCAACTTGCAAGAAAACTAATTATATATTTCAAATCAGCATAAAAAGTTCTATAAACAGCTCAAGTTTCCTTGCTCCATGGTAAATACTAAGAAAAAGGGTCTTCAAGTAGCAACTTCCCTTAAGAGGCCCTGCAACACTTCTTGAGCATGGTCAGAAAACGCTGCCGATCGGTAGTAGAGGCTCCCAAGAACACGCGAGCCAAATATTATAGCCCAGCATGCGGCCTGGAATTCACAATAAATTATCAAAGTTATCTAAAATTTGATTTCTCTTCTCTCGAGAAATGATGCAAGACGCTCAAAAATCGTGCATAGAAGGCCATCCATCAGCCATTAGCTGATTTGAACATGGCACGCTCGGTCGCTACATGGATCGCTGCCGGAGGCTGCGACTTGTCCACGCGTGTACGCGCGATCACATGAAAAAAGGCGCATATTCGATGAGAAAAAAAAAGGAAAAGTGCTCAAGGTCACGAGGCGCGTGTGACATATTCGCCCCTGCCAACCCTCCCTGCTTAGCCTCCATCGCTATCGCCGGGACGAGAGCAGAGAAAACATAATTGCAATGTGCGACAATTTTTTGTAACTCTGCTTGTACTGGACGGATTCTAAAAATTTTTGTGGTGTTGAATTCGTGAGGCAATCAGCTATTTCAGTGAATTCATTCCATAGTTACTTGAAAAAGTGTTTCAGGGCCCATTTATAGACAAACTCCGGCGATTTTTTTACCATGTCAGATTAATGGTGCTTTTATGTTCCTGGGGCACTTTTGTCACACGTACGATAGCTGAAATGCTCAACAAATTTGAAAATAATTTTTTATTTCCGAAAAACCGTAATATCGAAACCCAATCGAGTGCGCTTCTATGTGTGACGTAATCATTTCCCTAAACCTGCTTTATTGCGTATAATGCTCGCCAGATGGCACTTCCTGACCACACTGTCCGCCGCGATGGGCTATAACGCTTACACTGTTATGGTGAATATATGGCAAATCGTGTGTGGTTCACAACAGAACACCATTTGCCACCTATCGTACGCCCACCAACATGGAAAAGGAAATCGCACGCTCAACTAAGGAAGCGCCGACCAAACCCACACAATCCATAGATGACAACAGATGCTGCAGTGGCACATCAGTTCCATCACTTCCACTAGGCAAAACTCAATGTCACATGCACAATGTTGCCATTAATTCTGGCAAGTGAGGTGACCATTTTGAGTCAAGCTATGACATTCATTTGAGAAGAATTGGCGAAACTCTCAAGTTTGGGATTTGGCATGAATGGCCCAAACGTTCAAATGAAGGTACCCAGTGAATTTCATAGAGATCCATTGACCTCAAAAAATTGCCGGAGTTGGCCCTATTATAGCGCAGCATGTGGCCTGGAATTCACCATAAATGATCAAAGTCATCTAAAAATTGCTTTCTCTTCTCCAGAGAAATGATGGAATAACGTCTTCAGTGATGGAAGTGCTGCTCTGATTGCTCTAAACTGCTCTAAAAGAGAAATGCTGTTTCATGCTGCTCCAAAGTGCAATGTTTGCTAGTAACTGCTCCAAACCAGCTACAAAATGGTGTTGGCAAACTAAAAAGTACAGTGTACTAGAATTGGCAAGTGTGTCGTGCGCGGGTGCAAAACGGGTCACCTCAGCGTTGATACCCTCCTCTCCCAACCAGCTCTCAGCATCCCTCTTACATGCAGTGCCATCTCACGGCGCGCGGAGCAGTCCCCGCTGAGACAACCCGCTTCGCTAGTCCGCGGCGGCGGGGACATTTCGTCTGCTCCGCAACGGAGCACGCCGTTGGGAAGTCGCAAGTTCTGTTGACTCTTACCTTAAGACTGTTCCTTGGAACAAAGAAAAAAAGATGTCACGCTCGCTTGCGGTAAGCATGCTGTTCACAGATAGTCGGCATTTTCCCCATTTATATGGTGCTTTTATAATGTCTCTGGGAGAATCGGATCCGCTCTAGTTCTGATATTCAAAGACAGCTTGGCTAACGGACGCATATTTTCAGACACTTTAAAGGATTAACCGAGGAGGCTCGTATATTCCAATTAAATGCGCAGTGACAACGGGGCGAAGGCCTAGACAAGACAAGAAGGCCGCCGGAACACGAAACAGCGATTGCGCTTCTTTGCACGACCGATAGCCGCTGTTGCAGTATGGCACAAAACACGTGCGATCGCGCTTGTCCCGCCGTCGTTCCGCCATCCCACTGGTTCACGTCGCCGCTGCACCAGTTCACGACGAGCACATTCTTCACCGTAGGTTCAAAAAAGGGGGAGAAATTTCCTCCACGACGCACCTAGAACAAAACAAGCGAGCGCCACTGCAACATCTCGTTAGGCCGGCCGCCGGAGCTGCTGCAGCCGCAGAAGCATCCCTCTTGCTGGTGGCGCCCCTATCGGACCGCCGCGATGTTCACGCGGCAGTGACCCCTCCGCTCCCATTGTTCGGCCCCGCGGACATCACACTTCCCAATTCTAGTACACTGTATAAAAAGAATGAAGTTGAACCATGAGACCATCCCGTGAGCCTAAACGAAACCAAAAGCAGGCTATACGCACTATTATTCTATTGTACTACTCAGTTGTGTAAATTTAAAAAATCACAAGGGGTGACACATATCAGGCCATGATGGCCATTTTTTAATACGGGATGTATATTTATATAAGAATTAAATCATGCTTTCAAATCAAATTAAAAAAACACTGGCATGGGGTTCGAGCTCGAGTAATTGTTCTGATCGGTCTTTTTTTCACCTTTTTGGGATTTCCATAGTTCACACAGCTGAGGGAAATTTAACACAGGTACACAGTAAAAGATAAAAAGTCTTTTAAACAGTTTTAGACAGTTCATGCTGCTCTAAATAACTGTTAACTCAATTGTATCATGTGCTGAAGCTGAATCTCCAGGGGGACTCTTGCGAGGGCTGTCCTCCACCTGAGCCCAAGAAAACTCGAGATTCCCTTTACCCTGTGGGGTCTCGATGTGGCGAGCGGCTCGCCATGCTCTTGGAGTGAACGGAAACAGCAGACGCGGTCGGTACAAACCACACAACATACATACATTTAGTCAACTAATTGTAACGACGGTAACGTCCGCCGAATCGATACATCAACTGTAATTAATACGCTACCATACAAACAACATAACACAGTAACACAACAAACACACAATAACATACACGAGGCGGTGTCGCCAACGCTTGACTTACCACGTGGGCCCCCCGGCGCGTGGGCCCACGGTGCAATACAAGTCAGAAACGACGCCCGGCTCCGTGAGCCCAAAGAGATAGAAGAAGCTATTTACAGAAAATCGGACCACCCACGAGGCTTCCGTACTCACTCGCTTCGGGCCTGGCCTATAAACCACGTGCTCTAGGCCTTGCTCACCCCAGGATGCAGATCGCATGGCTCTCATCCCAATTCAACGACAGTTTTGAAAACTAACTCAAACGAGAAAAAAAAAACACTTGCAAGCAAAAAAAATAAAAACTCAACCTGCCGACAAGTTCAAACACGTCACAAAACTAATCTCCTCGCATCTCAACAAAGCACACCACCGACGCTAGCAATGAGAAGTCCCCCCAAGGCCTTCTCCACCACGGCTCCAACAAAAGCTTGTACCGAACCGCAAAAACTGTCGTCCGATACTCCAAGAGCCCACGTTACGTTGGGCGCCAGTGTGGGGTCTCGATATTGCGAGCCAGCACCACACCAGGCTCTTGGAGTGAACGGACACAGAATACACGGTCGTACAAACCAAAGAACATACATTTATTCAACTAATTTACAACGACGATATCGTCCGCCGAATGATACATCAGTCGTTATCAACATGGCTAGGCCATCGTTACACAATAACACGACAAACACACTGACACACCCAAGGCAATGTCGTCAACGCTTGACTTTCTGCGAGGGCCCCCGATGCGCAGGCCCGCGGTGCCCCGCGCCGAGGACCCACGCTGGAGACAACCGTTCGCGGCATTAGCCACGCGCAGAAGAGAGTCGCTCAACTCTCGCCCGCCACCAAGGCCTGCCTTCCGCCAGGGGTCACCGCCGGCGTTACCACTCTACCAACAGTGGTACTCAACGTGAACACAACGCCATCTATCGTCCGGTGATTGTCACCCCCGAGATACGGCTTCTGTGCGAGACACATGCGCTACGCGGCGCAAACAACTTTACAGGGGATGTCAGCACCCCCGCAACCCTCTCATGATTTATGCCAATGATGCTACTGTACTGCTTGTTTACTAGCTGTATATTAGAATATGGCATGTTTAATAATAAATATAAATATTTATTAGATGCTTAAAGGGGTGGTGCCACCAAATTTGTGGCATGCGTTTTCTTTGCTCTGTTTCCTTTGGCTCCAGGAAGCATGATACAAGCATCAAGATTCGTGTATTTTCGCTAAATAATTGAATAGTGCTCTACTTATGTGGACCATTTTCGGTTTCGTGGCGCCGAGTCGGACAGTGACGTCAATGCATAGGTGGCTTGGTCACGTGACCACACAAGGCTGTGACGTACATCGTGCTGAGTTTCGTCTGCTCTCACTGACGTGCCACACAAGCACCAGCAAAAGAAACGCGCTGACAGTCGTCGTGGCCACCTGCAGTAGCATCCAGGCACTGGCAAGGCAAAAGGCAGCCAGAAGGAAACAAAGCGTTTATCTTTACACCGTATGCACAGTAGGCTGAAGGATGTGGGAATTGAGACTAGCCCGCTGCCTTTGCGCGGGCTTTGCCGCCTTTTCTGCCGTTCTCATGGTCGTCTCCCCTCCTTTGCTGCCTGCCGTTCTGGGGGAGAGGAGTGACGTTTAACTCCCTCACCAGGTAGCGGATGTTGACTGTGGCGCTGCACGCGGAGCCTCCCGAGAGGTTTTCGCGCGCTGCGTCGGGAGCGGGCAGACAGATACTCTCCGGAACTGCAAATGGTGAGCCACGCAATCTTTTCCGTCCATCGACTCCCGTCGCTCGGGGCTCGTAGGACTGCGCTGACGGAGCCTCGCGCCCGAGGCGAACGCTCACCTTTTGTTGCCCCGCTGCGTACGCACGGCCGAAGGGTGGTACGGTGTCCTAGTGCGTGGCCTAGCTACGCCGACCCGTCTCCCTCCGAAGCCAACGCGAGCGCCTTTGGCCTCGCTCGAGCAACCGGGCCTTGGTCCCGGTGTCTCCGTGGATCACCTTTACCGCGGAGACGTGCTCGTGGCACCCTGTGTAGTACTTTTGTGCCCGTGGCGTGGATACGCCTATTTGCTTTCCCATCGCGCCTTTTTGCAACGGGCTGTACTGTGTTTGGTGTTGACACGATAAAGTGTTGCGACTTTGAGCAGTATCGTGTTCTCGCCACGGCGACGTTTAACGCGTGCCCTGCGGCTCGCTAAGATCGGACCCACGCTGGTGGCCGTACTCCTTCTGGATACGTGTACACCACAGTGGCACCCAACGCGGTATCAAAAGCTCTAGCTTTTGACTGCTCTTAGCAAGTCAGTTCGCCTGCGCGATTCGGGCTCGTCGCAACATGGCTGCTTCGCGGGACTTTTGGCCGCTGTCCCTGTTAGCGGATGCCGCGTTGCACAAGGAGGCCATTGCCTCTATTGACGGGAACCCTTCGGCACCCGTCCGTGTCGGCACCCCCTATTGCAGTGACGACACGAGGCGCCTAGCCGCTCGCTTTGGAGATGGCGCGTCGCTTCGGAATGGGCCTCTTGCCCTACCCGAACGTTACGCACAAGCGCCTCCGACTGCTAATGCGCCCTGCGGCATGCATGGCAGTTCGTCGGCACAGCGCTCGCAGTCGGTTCCCTGCGGAATTGACGGGGCGCAGGCCTTGGCCCTCGCCGACTTTTGCCCGCCATCAGCCGTGCAACCGACACTTCGAACGCACGCTGAGCAGGCGCCTGAATTGTCGATGGTAGCCGCACCAAGTGCGCCTTTGGTTCGACAACAGGCCAATCCCACAAGGAGCCTATTTTGCTCTGGGAATGGCGCGCAGGGCGGTGGTCTGTTTGAAACTGCCCCACTGATCGAGCTGGGCGACTGCTCGCCTTCGCTCGACCGCGCCGCTAACGCACCAACGGCTTCCTACTGTAGCGAAACGTCGGGGTTGTTCAAAGTTAGGCGCATCGGACGACCAGGGAGACGAATAAGTGTGGGTGAAACTCCGCGGAGGCAATCGATGAGAAGTCAACACGATGATTTCGGGGAGCACTCATTGGGGGTTTATTTGGCTAACACAACTTCAATTTACAAAATGCACAAGGTCACAAAGACAAAACATAGAAAATGGTGGCATACCCCTCGGCCTGCATGGCATGGTCTCCGGTGGTGAGATCCGCTGTTTTACCCCGACTCCGCTCACTTTTCAAATTGAAACATCCTCTTTTTAACCCATGGTCGAACAAAGAGTCTTCACAAAAACCAATCACATGTTGGGACTCGCAGCATCACAACCAATCACAGAAACACTTTCATAAAAGGCACTACATTTGTAAAAACCTCGTCCCCAAAATGAAACACGCTAAGAGATAGGTCCTCCGCACATGACACTCTCTCCCATGCCAGGCCGTGCTGCCCAACATTACTCGTGCTGCCTCCTTCGGCCGACTACCGTCGGTGGCCGTTCCCACGCTCGGGCCCCGTCAGTTCTTTCATTAACTGTTGCTTCCTAGAAGCGTCCTTAAGAGCGATGGATACACCATTGGGCTCCGTGCGCTTACCAGGTGTACATGGGACAGCGAGGCGCCCCGACATCCTAATAACAGCGCGGGAGAATATGGTCGTTTACCTGCCGCCACTATGTCTCGGTCAGGCTAAGTGGTCGCGTCCCCATGTCATTCTCAATGACACGTGTGCCTGCCAACAATGGCTTAAACTCAGACGGTGGCGCCGGACGTGCCTCTTGCTAGACGCTTTTCCGAGTAAGCTTTCCCCTTCTAATCCCGAACGGGGGCGACCTTGACTGCTCCGCTTGTGAGCAGTAAAAGAACAGGGTTTCCCGCGAAACCCTGCTCTCGCGACACCTCCCCCCTACGAAAAAGAGTGTCCCACTCGTTTTATTTGCAAAACACGACAAGAAATAGACTAATTATACAAAAAGGTTTTGCATTCAACAAGTGTATGAGACGCTTATTTAAAGACACTTATGCATGTGTATAAAAGGTGAGAGGCTTTTAAAAAATTACATAAAAACAACAGATGAAAGAAAAAAAACAAAACAAAATCATTGGGCACAGAAATATATAGGTTCACTCGTCGGTACTGCAATACAACTCAGTGTCCGTTTCGTAAGCACTGACATTCTGTTGTGCGTTGTTATTACTTGAAAATGTGTTCCAGTCCGAGTGAAGTTCAGTGTCCGTGTCGTAGCTTTCGCATTGCGGAACTGGAACACTGGTCTGTGTCCCGCGCGCACAATGTTGCAAACGGAGTTCCTGACCCACTCGCGAACCGCACTCGCGCACATCACCATTGGAGCTGCACTCGCGCACAACACTTCGATGCAATCCGTGGTCATCTCTCTTTGCACTGCACTCGCGCACAACACTTCGATGCAATCCGTGGTCATCTCTCTTTGCACTGCACTCGCGCACAACACTTCGATGCAATCCGTGGTCATCTCTCCTGGCACTGCCCTCGCGCACATCACCACCGAGATCGCGCACCTCATGATTATCATCAGACTCATCGTCCGCGTCGTCGGCATCGGAGCCCAATCGAACGTGGCAGGGCTTTAAACGCGACACATTCACAACGTCACGTTTTTTCTCAGTTTGGTCTACCACCTCCCAGTTGTTCTCGGCTACCCGGCACACAAGACGGAAAGGTCCGTGATATTTGTGAAGAAGCTTCGTCGTCTTCCCTTTCGCCCGGGAGGGAGTCCACAAGTACACCAAGTCGCCCTGATGATAAACAACACTTCGTCGCCCAGCATCATAGCTGCGCTTGTTCTTCTCCTGCTGACGCTTCTCCCGTTCATTTACTATTTTTCGAGCCTGCCGCAGCCTGCGGGCCACTTACATTGCATCCAGGGTGTAGTCGAATCCGCGTTGCGCGCCCGACCCTACATCCACCGGTAGTGTCGGTTCATGTCCGTGAAGAAGAAAGAAGGGAGTTAATCCAGTCGTCTCGTGGGTGGAAGAATTGTATGCAAAAAGAACGTACGGTAGGAATTCATCCCAGTCGCGGTGTTGTGAGGAAACGTACATGCTGAGCATGTCAGCCAACGTGCGGTTAAAACGCTCGCACAAGCCGTTGGCCTGTGGGTGGTATGCTGTTGTGGTGGCATGCTCGCTACCCACGAGCCGGAATATTTCTTCGGTCAAGTTGGCGACAAAGTGCTGCCCACGATCGTTTATTACTTTCTCTGGGGCACCATGACGTAGGACGATTTGTTCGACGAAAGCTCTGGCTGCTTCTGCGGCAGTGGCCGCTGGACACGCGACAGCCTCGACCCATTTCGTATGGTAGTCGGTAATCACGACGATGTAGTGGTTCCCTGCTTTGGATTTAGTGAAAGGCCCAATGAAGTTCATGCCCACCTGCTGAAAAGGTCGACCTGCAGGTGGGATCGGTTGGAGGAAACCGACCGGCCTCCCCGGTGGTTGCTTTCGTGTCTGGCAGTCGGGGCAGGAGAGAACGTACTTGCTTACGTACGAGAACATCTTCGGCCAGAAATATCGGCAACGAACTTTCTCCCATGTGCGCTTGACACCTAAGTGGCCTGCCGTGGTGGCGTCATGGCAGTACCTTAAAATCTCAGATCTCAAGCACTTGCGGACAACGAGCGCCGCACGATCCTCCTGAAACCCTTTCGCCCTTCGATACAGTACACCGTCGATCAACCGAAAGCTCCGTGCCGTTCTTTTAGTTTTCCTGACAACGGGTGCATCCGGGTGCTCGAGGTGCTGCATAATTTCTTTCATACATGGGTCTGCCCTCTGCTTTTTTCCAACGTCCACTTGATCCAGAACCAGCAACGGTAAGGGGTTTTCTTCGCTTACAGGCACGGGATCATGAGGAAGGCGGGGAAGCGTGTCGGCATTTCCGTTCTTGAGGCCAGGGCGGTGTCGCAACGTTTCTGTACCGTTGGCTCGTGTGGGGACTGTGAGAAGCTGACCTTTTGACAATGTGCCGATGGGGCGGCCGGGCTGGCCCCCTAGGCCCGGCCGCTCTCGTTTCCCGAAGGATTAGGCTGCACATTCTGATTGCTTTGGAGCTCAGCCTGATCGTTCCTGCCATCTCGGAACCGCTGCCAGCACTGTTGTGCTATGTGACCTATGCGGCGGCAAATCTGGCATCGGGGACGCCCGTCGTTGGCACGGGAAGTTCTCTGAGGCCAAAGCATTGGGGGGCGACGCACCTCGTCTTCGATGCTTTTTAGCCGGTCAGACAGCAAGGCAACCGAGTCCGCAATCGTTTTCAGGTCTCTCTCGCGGTCGGCAGCCTCCCGCGGGCAGCGCAATTCGGCCGCGGCGCAAGTGGCGACACACGTAGGAGGAGGGTGCCCTGTCGCTGCGGTGGGCGCGAACCCTACGGGATGCGCGATGTTTTGCATCCACGACTGCGATCCGGTGGAATACTGGATGCCAATCGGTTGTAGCCCCGACACACGGCTCATCAAAGCTGCCAGATTTATGCGTTGCAAAATTTGGAGGAATGCAGTGCAGCTCTCCGGGTTTGCGATTATCATCTTCTCTAGAATATCCGGACGCAAACCGCGCATAAGGTGCCGCAACCGATCATCTTCCGTCATGGACGGGTTCACTCTTGCACACAGCTGTACGACGTCATAGTAGTACTGCTCGGGGGTTTCCGACGGCAATTGGGTGCGGTTTTGTAGCCGCAAATGGGCGATCTCGACTGAGTGGCGACTCGTAAAGGACGTTTTTAGTAGCGTCACCCATTCTTCCCATGTATTGGGGGCACCGGTTAGAATTTGAGTAGTGTGCCACTTTTTCGCATCTCCATCTAAGGCCAGATATAGAAATTTCACCTTCGTGGCTTGGTCTTAATTATTAAGCGACGCTACATGTTCGTAGCAAAGTAGCCACTCGGAAATAGATTCCTCCGGCGCGCCTCTAAAGACTGGTGGTCCGACGAATGGTTTAACTTGGCGGGTAGACATAGCAAAGAAGAAGGTAGGGGGTTCTGTCATAGTAGAGCTGTCAGAGGTAGGTTCCTGATATTTGTTGTTGACTCGGGGCATAATTTCAGAGCGGGACTATTGTTACCGAGCAACCTCCACCACTTTGCAGCGAAACGTCGGGGTTGTTCAAAGTTAGGCGCATCGGACGACCTGGGAGACGAATAAGTGTGGGTGAAACTCCGCGGAGGCAATCGATGAGAAGTCAACACGATGATTTCGGGGAGCACTCATTGGGGGTTTATTTGGCTAACACAACTTCAATTTACAAAATGCACAAGGTCACAAAGACAAAACATAGAAAATGGTGGCATACCCCTCGGCCTGCATGGCATGGTCTCCGGTGGTGAGATCCGCTGTTTTACCCCGACTCCGCTTACTTTTCAAATTCAAACATCCTCTTTTTAACCCTTGGTCAAACAAAGAGTCTTCACAAAAACCAATCACATGTTGTGACTCGCAGCATCACAACCAATCACAGAAACACTTTCATAAAAGGCACTACATTTGTAAAAACCTCGTCCCCAAAATGAAACACGCAAAGAGATAGGTCCTCCGCACGTGACACTCTCTCCCATGCCAGGCCGTGCTGCCCAACATTACTCGTGCTGCCTCCTTCGACCGACTACCGTCGGTGGCCGTCCCCACGCTCGGGCCCCGTCAGTTCTTTCATTAACTGTTGCTTCCTAGAAGCGTCCTTAAGAGCGATGGATACACCATTGGGCTCCGTGCGCTTACCAGGTGTACATGCGACAGCGAGGTGCCCCGACATCCTAACAACAGCGCGGGAGAATATGGTCGTTTACCCGCTGCCACTATGTCTCGGTCAGGCTAAGTGGCCGCGTCCCCATGTCATTCTCAATGACACGCGTGCCTGCCAACAATGGCTTAAACTCAGACGGTGGCGCCGGACCTGCCTCTTGCTAGACGCTTTTCCGAGTAAGCTTTCCCCTTCTAATCCCGAACGGGGGCGACCTTGACTGCTCCGCTTGTGAGCCATAAAAGAACAGTGTTTTCCGCGAAACCCTGCTCTCGCGACACTACGAAGCCGGTGCGACGACGCAGACTTTGCTGCAGAACGCCGCGCAGATGATCCAAGCACTCTCGGGAGCTGTGCAAACGCTTTCGGCTGGTCCGAAAAGTGGTCACCCCGCTGTTATGTTGCCTTTGCCAGCCTACAGCGGATACGGTGATCAGCTCACCGCCCGAGATTACCTCGACTCTCTGTCACGTTATCAGAGAGCGATGGGTTTGGATGATAAGGTGGTGCTCGAACGTGTTGTTCCAGCTGCACTGACTGACACCGCGGCAAGATGGTATCGGCTTACCGGTTACCGTGCAGCAAACCTCGAGGAGTTTTGTGCGGTCTTTTTGGGCGAATTCCTGCCCGCTGACTACGAAAGTAGGATGCGGCGAGAGCTCGAGCTCCGTACACACACTCCTGACGAGTCTTTACAGGAGGATGTACGTGCGATGGATGAACTTATTTCTATCGCTGAGCCTCGAACGAGGAACGCGTCGAACGGGTGATACGGCAGGCACATCCGACTTTTTCGGCATACCTGCGCGGCGGCCCCTTCCGTGACTTGGAAGAGTTGGCCGCTGAGGCGAAGCGCATCCAAGGCGACATTCTCGCCGCGCTTGCCTATCGCCCGCCGCCGCCAGCCAGCGATGCCCTTGAGCGGCGCTGCGCTTGGAGAGGGGCCATGACCCTTCCCCAACGGCAACAGCCTCTCGACGCCGTCTTTGCGGCTGCAACCGGCTGTGCGTGGGAGTTGAGCGATCGCGCTCTTGACCCCTTTACGCATGCAAGGCGGGCAGCCTGCGCTGCTCCACCTGAAACCTCCACAGGGACGCTTTCCGACCCAACGTAATGTGGGAGGTGCGGTTCGCAGAAACGTATCTTGCGATAACGTAGCGATACGCACGCGCCGTTCATTCCGGTCGCCATTGCCGGCCGTGAATTTTCGGCTTTGCTGGACACGGGTGCTATCGCCTCGTTGTTTGGCGAACAGGTGTTGTCCCACTTGGAGAAGCACTCGGTGCGCTTGCGGGACAGCCGAACGACATTCACCCTTGCGAAAGGCGTGGCCCATTCGGCAGGCGCTGCAAGGTTGACTGTCCGATGGGGAGATCGAATGAGACGCTGCCGTCTTGTTCATCTTCCAGGGCTCAATGTTCCAGTGATTCTCGGTCGGGACTTTCTCCTTAAAACCGGTATCGTTGTGGACATTGCGAATGGCGGCTATCGTGATGGCCCATTTTGACAACTCAAGCCGTTCATCAGCCCGCCGGCTCTTACCGTCGCCTTTGCGGCAGAAGCGTCGGAAACGTGCCCTGCGAAGAGTTCGGGGCCAAGCCCCCGCTCAACGCATTTGCCCTCTCACAGTTCCCTTCGGGAAAGAGAGGTGCGGCACGAACCGTGTCGTGCGCCAACTCCGGGGTCGTACCCTGGCGTTCCGCGCTCGTCGGCTCGAAACTCTTGTGTGGATCGATCGACACGACACGAAGAGGCACTACATCCTTTGGTCGCCTGCGCGACTCAGTTGGATGAAGCACAGAAGGCTCGTCTGTCGACACTGTTACGTCAGTACGACGAGCTCTTCACCGATCAACCTGGCTGCACCGATTTAGTGAGCCATGTGATCGAAACTGGTGACGTGCTTCCTTTGAAGTGTAACCCCAGGCCCGTCAGTCTCGGCAAAAGGCAGATTATCGATGGGTTGCTAGATGACATGCTTGCGGCTGGCATTATTCGCCGCTCGTCTAGCTCCTGGGCGTCTCCAATTGTGCTGGTGCCTAAGAAAGATGGCAGTCATCGCCTGTGCGTCGACTATCGCCGTCTGAATAGAGTGACTCGTAAGGATGCCTATCTGCTCCCCACGATAAGCTCCATCGTAGGTAAACTGAGTGATGCACGGTACTTTACCATGCTTGACGCCTCTAAAGGTTGCCTACAGGTCCGGATGGGTAACCGTGACCAGTGTAAAATTGCGTTCACGTCCCACAAAGGGTTGTTCGAGTTTACTCGTATGCCCTTTGGTCTTTGCAATGCTCCTGCGACGTTTCAAAGACTCATGGACCGCGTCCTCGGGGAAGCAAAGTGGTCATACTGCATGTGCTACCTCGACGACATCGAGATTTATTCACGAACCTTCGAAGAGCACTTGGCCCATCTTGCCGATGTACTCGAGAGGTTGAGGACCGCCGGGATGACATTAAACCCCGCTAAGGTCCAATTAGCGCAGACCCGTGTTCAGTTGCTCGGGTTCACGCTGGGCGAAGGCTCCATAGAGCCGGATCGGGAGAAACTTCGAGCTATTCTCGATTTTCCCGTGCCCAAGGACGTATGTGGCCTTCGCCGCTTTCTAGGAATGATCAACTTTTACCGTTCCTTCATTCCGTCCTGTGCCCGACTGCAGGTGCCCTTGAGCAAACTCTTGGGTAAGTCTGCTGAATGGCAATGGGGACTTGAGCAGCAGGAGGCGTTTTGCCGACTGTCTAACACCATAGCGGAGACAGCGCAGCTCAAGCTCCCCGACCTGACCAGACCGTTCGTTGTACAAACTGATGCGAGCGATCTGGGTTTAGGAGCTGTTCTCCTACAGGAATACGATGGCGTGTTGCAGCCGTTGGCCTTTGCCAGGCGCTCCTTGGTCTCTGCGGAGAAAAATTATTCCGTGACCGAAAAGGAGTGCCTCGCCATCGTGTTTGCACTGCGGAAGTTTGACGTCTATCTTGATGGGACGAAATTCGTAGTGCAAACGGATCACAGTGCGCTCAGCTGGCTGATGCGGCTCCGTGAGCCTGCCGGCAGGCTGGCGCGCTGGGCTCTCCTGATACAGCACTATGACTTTTCTGTGCAGTATCGAAAGGGGAGCACCAACGTGGTAGCTGACGCGCTATCTCGTGCTCCATTGTCGGCCGAGGAGCTTGATCCCGGTGCGACAGCCGCTAGCGGTGCCTTAGCACATGCAAGCGTCGGGGGCGAAACAGCAGCTTCGCCGCCATTCGGCGAAAAGGGTGAGTCCCCATGCGGACAAACCTTGGCTGCTAACCAGGTAAGCGGCGCACCGCAAGCGGCCGAGCGGGGAAGCTTTCCGAAGGCCACGAGGCCGAGAGAGAACCCGTAACGCCGACTCAAGCGGTTGTTGCTGCGGTCCTGAGTGGGCGCGATACCAGACTCCCCCTTTGGGAGAATGGGCATCGCTTTCAGCAGAGAAGAGCTTCTGAAGGCCCAGCAAAGTGACCTGTTTTGTCGCGAAATGTGCGACGGCCTTGACGAAACGGAGCGCCGTGACGCTGCTTGCCTTGCCGCGGGCGCGAATAGGGGGCTCGAACCAGCGTGTGTCGCTGAGTCCCCGGCGGATTCATATTTGCTGGACCATGACGGGCTCCTGCTGAAGTATATAGCCACTGACGACGAGTCCATCGACCCGTTTAAGGTGGTTATGCCCAAACGTCTGAGAGCCGCACTGTTGCGATCCTCTCACGACGAACCCATGGCCGGTCACCTGAGTGGCTCGAAAGTTTTTGCAAAACTGAGCCGCGTTGTGACCTGGCCCGGCATGAAGCGAGACATTTTTCGCTATTGCCGTTCTTGCCGCGTCTGTCAAACGGTGAAATCAAGGGGTGGCAAACCACCCGGTCTGATGAAACCGATTGTCAGTGAGCGTCCGTGGCAAGTGGCCACCTGCGATCTAATTAGACCATTTCCCAGAAGTAAGCAGGGGTTCATTCACCTGATGGTAGTCGTTGATCACTTTTTGAAATGGGTAGAACTTTTCCCACTTCGAAAGGTGACAGCGCGAGCGGTGCTTAAGAAGCCGCAGGAAGTGTTTTGCCGGTTCGGCTTCCCGGAAAGGCTCATCACTGACAATGCTTCGTATTTCACCGCTCGGGTGTTTGGTTTCACGTGCCGTTCCCTCGGAATCGATCACTGCACCACTTCACCCTACCATCTCCAGTCCACTTTGACGGAGCGCGTCAATCGTACGCTCAAACCGATGTTGGCGGCCTTTGCCGAAAGTCAAAGGGACTGGGCAGACCATTTGAGTGAGCTAGCGTTTGCTATTCGAACATCCGAGAGTCGCTCAACTGGTTTCTCGCCCGCCTTCTTAAATTTTGGAAGGGAGTTGGCAAATCCGGTGACCAGCGTCACTCAATGCCAGCTCTAGGACGAGGAGGCGCCGGGAGACTGCTCTGCTTACGCGTCGGCACTTCGGGACAGGCTTTGTCGAGCTTTCTGCAAAGCAAGGCAAAGTTTGGCGTCAACCAGGGCTCAGCAGAAGGCCCAATATGACCGCAAGCATCGCGGCCTAGTTTTTGAGGTGGGCGATCTTGTCCTGAAGCGCAACCACGCTCTTAGCGATGCCAGTAAGGGGTTCTCAAACTCGCTCGCTCCTTAGTGGCTTGGTCCGTACCGAGTAGAGAAAGCTTGCACTCCACTCGCGTACTTGCTGAAAGATCCCCATACGGGAAAACTCAGCCGTGCCCATATCGTAGACCTGAAACCCTTTGTGAGCGGTGAGCAACAAAAGGTGGCAACAAAAGGTGAGCAACAAAAGGCGGCAACAAAAGGTGAGCGTTCGCCCGAGGCGAACGCTCACCTTTTGTTGCCCCGCTGCGTACGCACGGCCGAAGGGTGGTACGGTGTCCTAGTGCGTGGCCTAGCTACGCCAACCCGTCTCCCTCCGAAGCCAACGCGAGCGCCTTTGCCTTCGCTCGAGCAACCGGACCTTGGTCTCGGTGTCTCCGTGGATCACCTTTACCGTGGAGACGTGCTCGTGGCACCCTGTGTTGTACTCTTGTGCCCGTGGCATGGATAAGCCTATTTGCTTTCCCGTCGCGCCTTTTTGCAGCGGGCTGTACTGCGTTTGGTGTTGCCACAATAAAGTGTTGCGACTTTGAGCAGTATCGTGTTCTCGCCACGGCGACGGTTAACGCGTGCCCTGCGGCTCGCTAAGACCGGATCCACGCTGGTGGCCGTACTCCTTCGGGATACGTGTACACCACAAGGAGGAGGGGGCAGCCCCGCTGTTGGACGTGCGCAGCGTCTCTGACAGATGCCTTCGATGTCCGTAAAGGACGGGTAGGGTGTCTCTTCGAAAGCATTCAGTGTCCTCGAGCGACGCGCACGGTCTATCTGCAAGGGACGCCAGCACACTCGTAACAGCAGCCTCATTTCGGAGATGGCGGAGGTCATTCACGTCACTACAAAACTGGTATGACGTCACGACAACTGTCGTTGCTTCTCCTATTCTGAAACGTCTGTGTTTCTGCGCAAGCGATGGGATTAGATCACGAGAGTGAGCATTCAGGTACACTTTAAATAGTGAATTAAAATATATTTTACGCATTTGTTGTGTCCGACCCTTCTTGTGGAGAGTCCTTGCATACAGAGGAAACCCACAAAAGCCTTAGGGTAGCCTCAAAATTTGGTGGCACCACCCCTTTAATCGATGTTTTAGACTTCAGAAGTCCTTAGGAACATGCATCGGCTCCGAAACCACCAACAGCAACCCTAAGTTATAGCATTCTAAGCTATAGCTTTTTTTTTTTTTGGCTCCGAGGACACTTCAGGCTGCTCTAAGGCACCGTTTTGTTTTGCTCCAGAATCTGCTCTAAAAACAAAATGCCACTTCCATCAGAGCGTCTTCATACTCAGACAAAATTGCTGCGAGCTTTTGTCATCTCGTCTGCTGACATTGCCCAGGCTTCGAACAGGGACACCCAGGTTGTTCATGGCTCGAATGAGGTCGCGAAAATATAAACAAGGCCCTGGAATCATGAAAGGTTATCGAGGCAGTCATCATCTTGCCATCGTAAGGCATCGTGAGCTTACTAGCGATAGGCAGTGGTGTCAAGTTGCAGGACAACCTCAGGTGTGCCTTCCCGATTTCTGGCCACTTTTGGCGGTACCTATTGTACACGTCCCAGGGTATTACGCATACCGGTAACCCTGTGTCAATTTCCATAACAAAGTAAACACCTCCGCAGTGAACTTGCATCGTGCAGGATGGAAGATTTCGTTGTCCAGCACTGAAGCTTGATTTCCGCTGATTGCGTACAGCTTAGCTCTACACACCTCGTTCCCTTCGAAGTTTTCGGTAAGCACAGAAGTTCTCTGCCTCCTTCCACTCGCCCTGCATGCTACGGATATACGCCCCTTTTTTACACACTTGATGCACTTGGCATTTTTGTATGGGCAAGTTTGATACGAGTGGCTTTTTTGCACACCTGCCGCACTCATTTCATAAATTGCCTACTTCTGAAACTTGTTGGTCGCCCTACAGCCAACCTATGCGATCCTGGTTCTATCTTCACGTCAACGTTCTTCATAAGCTGGATGCCTTGAGCCGCCGCCTCTGATGCGAGAACCATGCTCTCGGCTTCCTTCAAGTTCAAGCTTGATCGATCCAGTAGTGCTTTTTGTAGCTCTGTGTTTCGAATTCAGCATACTATCTTGTGCCGCAGCATTCAGTTCATGCTGCCAAAGTTGCACTTGTCGGCAAGTCGGTGGAGCTTATTTAAAATAACTATTCACAAACTGTCACCAAATAATACCACAAATATGAAAATTTTGATAAGCTCGTATACAGTGGGGACCAGAGCCTTTGAAATACTTTCAACTGTATGTCGAAGTACTGCAGCGACTACCGTATTAAAGTTGAAACTCTGTTGCCAGCTTTTGAATAAAATTGTGACATAAAATCTAAACAGTTCGAATCGAATGCCGTGCATGTAGCTAAATATTTATTGAAACAGACAAAATTTTGAGAACATATACCTTGGCAAAAAGAGCATATGAAAATCGGTGTTGAAAGCTGTATCTGCAAGAACAATTTACGTGAACAAAAGACTTGTGTCTGTTTTTATTCATTAAGCTTAATTCAGCCATAGTTCCTACCTTCAATGATGAACATAAGAAATTATTAACGCGATGCAGCTGCCCCATAGTAAAAACCTAGTAAAAGTGCAGTCTGCAGTAAAACCGCCTTATCTGGTAATCGTTATAGCATCGATAGAGTTGCAAATACTTGGACTGCACTTATAGAGGTAATTCTGGGATTGCAAGAAGAAAATAAACCTTCAGCTGATCCCATGTTTTACAGTTTCAGGGTTGTCCCATAGGGGCTGATTGTTTTAAAATTGTTTGTCACTTCGTAAATGTACCATTTAACTTTACTATCGAATGGAATAGAATACTTCTTGATTCGTTATTCGAATATTTACACACCCTTAGGGATGTCGCTACCAATGGCCCACCATCTTTTTCTGTGAATGTGATTGGGCATCTGCAAAGATCACGAGTGCTATTTCTCTCTCTCTTGTTTTTGTTTTCTTTTCTGTATCCCATTCCTCATTGAACACACCCTTGCACAGTCCTCAAGGTGCGTAAATAGAAGTTAACTTATCTGGCTACAAGTGATGCCAATTCATGACAAAAAATGGGAGTAAAAACAGAAGTGCAGTTGGTAAAAATTGCTCTGAATCTTGTCATTCATTAGCCAGAATAATCAATTATAGCACATCTTTTTCACTCTCAGCCTACATCACTAAACTAAGCATGAGTGGGTTCATATCCACTTTCTTTTTTATTATTGCATTATTTGTGCACTAATTATAGAAAGACAAGGTCAAGCGGCGCAAATAACTCTGCCGAGATAGGAAGAGAATTTAACGCAGCAAATTACAAAAAAAGTGCCTTTAAAAGTTGAGCACATGCCAAACATAAAATGCAGTGAGTGCCACTATATTTAGGCAATTCTTGCACAAATTACAAGTGGCAACCTGGCTAAAATATAATTGTTAGTATCAATGAAATGTATTTTCCGAGAAGCTTTGAAACATCCTTTTCTCGCTCAAGTCGAGTCAAATGCCTAATTATTCTGGGTGCTTTGACAAAAAATAAATAAAAATAAATGCAAAACCTCACATCAGCATTTAAATGTCGTTCTGAAAAAAAAAGAAAATGCAATTTTGCTAGAGAATTCTGGATACGAGATTATTAACTAAGGTTGTCAGATAATGTGTTGAAAATGGAAGAAATCACTTGCCTCTGTGAACTGGTTGGAGAATGTGAAGTCCAGAGATATTGTTACTACAGCTTTGTGAATTGCTAAGTACCATATTTAATTGCATAATGAACGTGCTTTTCTTTCTCTAAAAATCGGAGCAAAGTTGGCGGGTGTGTTTATTACGCGAGGTAAATTATATGAAAACTTTTTTTGGGAGAGGAAAAAATGCGGTAATGCAAAAAAAAAAAAGCTAGGTCGCTTATACCCGTGCCACACGGGCAGGAAAAATGGCATTTACCCTCGAATGCCTTCAGATTTATTGCCATTCGCGCGTTGCCACACGGGTGAACAAAATGGCATTCATCCGAATGCCATTCGAATGCCATTCGCCACCAACTGCCTTCGCCAGAACTCAGTTGACTGAGAAATGCCTACTCTCGATGACACAGCTCGCGAAGTGCGATTTACCTGAAAGTATTTGAAACAAATTATACTGAGCTAAAAATGAAATTTCCCGTCTTTTATTTGCACTAAAGACTTAAAAAGATGCTTTAAACGTTATACGAAGAAAATGAAGTATTGATAATGAAACGCTTGTCAATTTTAGCGAAACTTTGGCAAACAAGCATGCAACACTGGTATTTTCATCGCCATCGCCATCGAGTTCACTTTCTCCGTGACTTTCTCTGCTTTTTTCATCAGTTCCCACTTTGACGATTTAACGTTTTCCCACACACAAGTGATGCCGTGAAAAAACGAACTCTGCGAACATTTTCTTCTGAGAGATGCGACAGGTGCGATGCGACAGGCGCCATTTTCTATTTACGCTGTGGATCTGACTAGTGTTGGCTTAGGTTGCTACGGTCGGCTGCAACGTTGTAAAACAAAGCAAGAAACTAAAACTTAGGACAGCGTAATACGCTTATTTCTACATTTGATGATTATCTGATGTGTATGAAGCTTGTAAATGCTTCTTAATTTTTTTATTGCTATTCACTCAATGCTCACTTGGAAGGTGCTGTGATCGACATCATCTAGTCAAATGTCATTCGCTTTGGACGTGTAGCAGCGCCGGCGAAACAAATGTCCTTCGGGAACTGAAGGCCTTCGCCACCAAATGTCATTTTCTATGCCCGTGTGGTACGGATATTAGTCTTTCGCAATTTACATACGTGTACACTATTTGGAAACAGGTTTTTGTTGCACTTTACAATTTTTGGTGGTTGATGGCGCTATCTTCTGTAAGCTGTCTCTGGGCCCCTCACGGCGCACGCCATAAGAACGCTTTGCGACTATCTTTTCTCGCAATCGTTTAACCACAGCAGTGGTATCTGCTTGTGAACTGGAGGGGCGCCGAAAAGCTTGCACTCACAAGGAAACGCGGAATGAAGGGACGGTTAATTAGGGTGAAGAAAAAAGAAAGTAGGCTAAAAAGAAAGGGGGGCCGGGTAGGGGGGGGGGGGGGGTTCGCAGGAAGCGATTAATGTCGGTTGGCGCGGGCAGTTTGGTGACCTTCGCTCCCTGTGTACTTATTGGCTGTGATGTCTCTACTCTCGCACCACTTGTGAACCCCGCCGTGGCGCGCAGATAAGACAGGAAACGTGCCGCGCGCAAATAGAAAGAAAAACAATAGACACGCAACAACGGGCGAAGGGGGGGAGCGAGCGGGGGTGGTTAGGGGGGTCGGCAAAGTAGTGAAAAACGGAAGAGAGCCAACGAGTAGGCGCCACGTGTCGGTTAGCAGGACTGCAGCGGATGAATGCAGGGGGCGCGTTTTTTACGCGAGGGGGAAAGTTCAAATTTTGGTGACTGAAGTTGGGGGTGCGTTTATTATGTGAGTGCGTTCATACACGAGTAAATACTATTTGCCGTAGCAATAAAACATGCAGCCCAGCACACCACATTCATATGACTTTTGGCCTTTGGGGATAAAAATATCTTTAAACTTGGGATAAATTTAGCATATAAGTTGGAAGCCTGACAACTATCTACATGCATATTGCCGCGTGTGTCTTATTTCGATAAAGTTGGCTTTCAAGGGCGACAACTGTAAGCAACACTCGGCGCAGGCGGCAGAGCACTGTTTGAGAAGCTTTGTGATAACTTGAGATCACAATGAAGTTTTTTTGTGGATAGGATGCGAATAGTGTAAAGCTTATGCAGCCACCAGCAATAGTTCTGGAATTTTCGATAGCACATGTACAAAAGCCAGCGCGCTGTACTGCTTGTCAGAAAATTGTTGGCCGACACACCCTTTAACCCTATCAAGGCAGACTATGTATTGCTTGTAGTTTTACTTTCCGTTTCTCATGCGCAGGTTCGCTAAATAGTTTGGTCGCAAACCCGCTGACTACTGCCGTCTTCAACGTCACGGCCACTTTACTATATTACTTTTTATGTCTCTCCACGAGTTGCTTACATCTCTAAATCCAGAAAGTTGGCATTTCTTTTTTTAGCAATGTGAAGATGTACAGCTGCCAAATTTTGGAAATGTCATACTGACAGCTATCCTTCTTTGCTTTAATGTGAATCCATTTGGTAAAATAAAGCAGTGTACAAGTGCCACTGTTAATAGGTCTTTATTAGCATTTATGCAGGAGATTGTGCGACAAAGCCCATTGATCCTTAGAGCAGCTTATGTCCTTAGCTGTCTATCATGGTGTTAGAGTGCAGGTTTAGAAATAAATGTCAAGGTAAAGATATTACATGCTGCTCACAATGGCCTGCTTGTGGTTTCCCATTTTCTCGGAATAACAATGGGATGTACAGAGCTCTTATACCTTGACTGTGGCATGTAGTCATGTTCTCACATGACACGCATCTCATGATTATCATGTTTGCACCTATCACATACCTTCGTCAACCATTGACTTCAAGTAATATCGAGTTTGGCATATGTGAAGCTAGCGAAACGGCCGCGAGTGCCTCACGAATGTGGCATGTAGTCATGTTAATACATGACACGCATTCCATGATTATCATGTTTAGATGTGTCATTCACCCATGTCGTCTGTTCGCGTCGTGCAATACCGAGTTTGGTATATGTGAAGCAAGCGAAACGGCCGCGAGTGCATCATGAGCGCAGCATGTAGTCATGTTGCTACATTACACGCACGCCCCGCCGCGGTGGTCTAGTGGCTAAGGTACTCGGCTGCTGACCCGCAGGGCGCGGGTTCAAATCCCGGCTGCGGCGGCTGCATTTCCGATGGAGGCGGAAATGTTGTAGGCCCGTGTGCTCAGATTTGGGTGCACGTTAAAGAACCCCAGGTGGTCTAAATTTCCGGAGCCCTCCACTACGGCGTCTCTCATAATCATATAGTGGTTTTGGGACGTTAAACCCCACATATCAATCAATCAATTACATTACACGCATCTCATGTTTATTATGTTTGCACCAGTATCATGCCTTCGTTATTCATTAGCGTCCCGTAAGATCAAATTTGATATAAGTGAATCTAGCGAAACGGCCTCCAGCGCATCATTTGCGTGGCATGTAGTCGTGTTGTTACATGACACGCATCTCATGATTATCATGTTTGCTCCAGTCTCATAGCTTCGTCATCCCTTTATGTACTGTAATACCAAATTTGACATCTGTAACGCTAGTGAAATGGCCGCGAGCTCATCATGAGCGTGACATGAAGTCATCTTGTTACATGACACGCATGTCATAATTTTCATGTTAGGGTCTGTCGCTTGTGTTTGCCATGCAATCGTGTCACACCATATCAGCTTCGCAACATGCAATGTGAACGAAACCACTGCAAGAGCAACAGGACCATGAAATATAAATCATGACATACATGTCATTATTTGCTTGTTATGACTCCTCAAATATGTTCGTCACACAGTCATGGTATATCATACCAAGTTTAGTATCGATACCAATACCTAAACGGCCAGGAAAGCTAAAAGTCGTAGGCGGCTAGATAGATAGATAGATACGCTCAAAGTCGCCGAAGTTTGCTAAGAAATGCTTCGCATTCAAAAGATTGACAAAATTTTATGAATGGCTGCATCGTTCAAGCGGCCAGCGGA
This sequence comes from Rhipicephalus microplus, assembly GCF_043290135.1. Lineage (NCBI taxonomy): Eukaryota > Metazoa > Arthropoda > Arachnida > Ixodida > Ixodidae > Rhipicephalus > Rhipicephalus microplus. Next base: position 56,737,712 of record NC_134700.1, on the reverse strand, counting down.
CCCAAAAGAAGGCACAAGGGCATTCTGCTTGCAAGCGAAGAGGGAAAGGAGGGCTTGAGCGGAAACCCTTTTCTTCTCGATTTTCTATGCGTTCCCTCTAATTCGGGACGTCACCAGTGACTTCTTCGAAGAAATTTTCTGTTTGTGATTTATTTCTAGTAGGATGGCCAGCAACCGCCAGTGGTAAAAGCGACGCTACCGCTATGCCGATAGCGATTCTATGGGAGTTGCAGGGAGTTCCCGCACCCTGGTGAAGCTTCGGAGGGTTTTATCGGCAAACCGTGAATCGCCGTTCATTCGTCTGTTCGTCTGTCTTTGCAGACATCTATATCTGCTGAGTGAATACTGCAGGTACCGCCATCTACTTTTATAACATCTTGCCTCATATAAACATATAGAAATACCGCCATCTAGTAACTCCAGGAACTAAACAAGAGGGATACCTACAACGACGTACGTCGAAGATGTACAGACCCACGCCTTAAGGAGCTTCGCCCCTGAAATTGGTCAGATAGTGATCGGACTTGCCACTTCCCTTTCCACCCACATTCGCCGCCTGGAGAGGAGGTTTTCTCTGCTTTCTGCTGCGCCACTTCGCCGCTTTTGCTACCCCGCCTTTGGCGTGAACGAGCCTCAGTTGATTGATTGAGGATTGATGTGTGGGATTTAACGTCCTAAACCACCATATGGTTACGAGAGACGCCACAGTAGGGGGCCCCGGAAATTTCGACCTCCTTGAGTTATTTAATGTGCACCCAGTTCTTATCAGACGGGCCTACAACATTTCCGCCCCCATCAGAAATGCAGCCGCCGCAGCCGGGATTCGATCCCGCGACCTGCGGGTCAGCAGCCGAGTACCTTAGCCACTAGACCAACGCGGCGGGGCGAGCTTCAGCGGAGGAATGCGGAGTAACAGCCAGTAGAGGCACGCGTTGGAGAACTAATGTAATCTTAATGGACGCTATGAGGGAGTTCGACGCTAGGACTAAATGGTTGCCACCTCACGGTGCTGTAAATATTGGGAAATTACACCTCTGTTGAAAATGCGCCAACTGAGACGTACGCTTAGCAACCGACCTTATAAATGCTAATCGAGGAGGTCACAGTAATGATGAATTACTTTACTGCTACAACAGGGCGACACCACCCCGCTGACAAAGAGCACTGTCAGATGAAATGGGAGATAAAAAAGGCACGTTTGTGAAACTGTTGGAGTCTGAGAGCATGGTGCACTAGATTGTGTGCTCGACATCTGTTGTTGTGGATTGAGAAGACGTAGGTTGTATTCCCGTTGGCGGAACTTTCAAGGGCGAAGACCGCACAATGTCTCTCCGTCTATAAACCGCTGCTTGACGTCTACAGCGGATGTAAAAACCGAAATGTCTGTTAAGGAGAAGATGGTTATCAAAATGCTGTTAACTAGAACGAACAAAATAAAATTCCAGAACATCGGGAAAAGACAGGCATTGAACCATTCCTCAATCAAAGGATGTAACAGAACAAAATGTGAACAACAGCAAAAAAAGGCAATTAACCAAACCAAGGCTACGGTTCATGATCTAATGCACACTGCTTCAATCTATTGTGCGCATTCACTACGCAGATATGCTCGAATTTGTTTCAAGCTCCATTTGCGTAAAGCTTTGTGATTTGCTTCACACACATCATGTACATGTTGTCGACGTCACTTGCGGGATGAAAATACGTCACTAAAGTCTCAGTAGGCCTTGACATGAAGCACTCCAGTGTCGAAAAATCACAAAAAAAATTTGGCAGATCCCACATACCAGGTAATTGACGTTATGCGAATCATGCAGAGGGAAGGTTTTTTTATTGGGCGACGTGTCATGAAATGACGCTGTATAAATATGTATAAATGTTGCACACAGAGACATATGTCGAAGAATTGCAGATGTTTATATGGCCAGTTGCTTGCACTAGCACAACGATGCCAACTGGAACATGCATATTAGCCACACCAGAAGCTGGTATGTAGTGTTGATGCTCCCGAGGATGCTGGCCCTGGACACTGCTACATAAATCAACTTCAGTGCGTGGCAACCAAGGAGGTTATATTAAAACTTCTGGAGTGGCGGAGAGGCTCCGCAGCTGAAGCCGACACCGCCATATTGATCAGGGCAGAAAACGGATGGGCGCATTTTAGCGTGCGTGGCTTTCGTGTTGATTTAGTGCTAGTAACGTTGCGTATCATGCCTCTAATTGAACAAGACGCTTCTGAACACGTCTGTGATCACATTTTGAGACGACGATGTTGGGCTCTTGGGTGGTACTTGGCTGCACGAATCGTGTGAGGTGGACACTGGGCTCAGCTTTCGATGTTTAAGTAGGCATGCTTCGCTCATTCACTTATTCTCCCATATTTTAGCGACTATGCGACAGCATTCATAAATTTTCTTTCGGCGTCCGGGGGCACAATGACACTAAGAATAATTTTTTGCAGGCTCTATGTTTTTGTAGTAATGTTTGTAGGCTATATATATATATATATATATATATATATATATAGTGGGAGTAATAACTCAATGGGCCAGTTAGTCTTCGTGAAGGTATGGGATATGGCACAACGGGAGCGTTGTCAACAAAGATAAATATATTGATTTCCCAACAGTTTCAGGAGGGGTCCTCCCTTCATCAGGGGATAAGTTTTATATATATATATATATATATATATATATATATATATATATATATGTGTGTGTGTGTGTGTGTGTGTGTGTGTGTGTGATATCCCTGAGTACGCTTTTATTTCTTTTTATAGTGAAAGGTGTTACGAGATCAGAACACGGGTCATGCGTAGAGCCGTGTCCGCCGCCGCCGCCACTCGTAATTAGTATCGAACAAAAAAAAAATTCGTTAAGCTAAGAATATCAATGACACAATGAGAGTCCAATCCGGGTCCGTTGCGTGCCAACCCAGCATTCTACCACTGAGCCGCGCCAGCACTGGAAATTGTTTCTAAACTGGTTTTAGGCAGGCTTGATGTCTGGAAACGAGTCGCATTAATATGAGTAATAAAGCGTTTTAGACCATCAAGGAACAGCGAGGCGTCACACAATGCGAATTTCTTGACGACTTGGTCGTCCAACGCTTGCATCCATTAAAAAACTTATTCTTGATCACCTATTAACTGTGGTGCATAACCACTTCACGCATATTTCTTCATCGTCATCAGCCACTGCATAAAAAGATGCACTAAACTTCAAACAAGTGTGTAGCGAATACCGCGTACGATTCTCCAATGAATGACGAAGGATGGCATAGTGAATGCTGGCCTACTACAGAAAATTTATGAATATTTATGGCACTGTGGGTACCCAGCAGTGCTCTTGTAGCATCCCAAAGAGTTTTTAGAGAAGGCTTTGAAAGACCACTCTCCCAGCTTTCGCTGTGACTGTTCTGCGCGTTTCTTGCAGGTCTCGCGTGTTCTTTTTTTTTTACACGCTTGAAACGCCAAATGTCCAAGAAAAATTAAAGCAGATGTGCATTAAAGTCCTTTCCACATTCGTTCGCCTACTAAAAATATTAAACAGGTGCTTTAGTATCAATAACGAAACGCACGGCAAGCATCACGGCGCTTCAAAACAGGCGCCGCCTCCTTCTGCCCTGAGCAATATGGCCGCCGCGGCTTCACTTCGAGACATGGGCGGGTATGCGGGACCGCCACTCCAGAAGATTTAGTATAACCTCCTTGGTGGCAACTTACCAAAAGTCACAATAATCCAACGTGACGACTGTATCAAAGGAGTACATAGTAATATTTATAAAATTGGGTAGGCAGCATTACAACCGCTATTGATGTTTCACGAAGATTAAGCGTCTATTTTAAAGGTATATATAGTTCGGAGACTTGGCGTAGCTCTGTGGTAAAATACTTCATTGCCACGCTGAATGCTTGGGTTAGGTTCTAGCTGGGACCCTGACATTTATTCTTCACACTCGTCGGGTAGACGCTACCAATGTCGGGTATTTCTTAACGCTCGCGTGTTAATATTGTGCATGTGTGTTCTCGTCGTTCCTGGGTAGATACTTAGTGTCAGTCACCTGTGGCACATACCCGCATACCAGCGGCACATACCCGCCCATGGGTATGTGCCACTGTCTGGCGAGAAGTGTTTGACGACGTACGCGACGGGATTGTGACATTACACAAGTCTTGACTAGCGCGTCATATTCATCAAACCAACTTACCCTTCCATGCTAATTTTTGTTCATGCAAAGTCAAGGGGGTTACCACGAGAGCACCCAAACGTAAACGGCTAGATAGATAGACAGTGAAATCCAGCCATTCTAGAGCGCCATATACTGTGCAAGGCAGTCATCATGATAAAATCGAAAGGTAATCCATCCTCATTCTCTATTGCCAAATACCTGATCCCATAAGGGTCTAACGGGAACTCTTTTTTGATTGTCCTTTGCAATACGCCCCAAAAGTAAACTCCTTCCCAATAGTGCAAGAAAACATGGTCAATAGTTTCCGGTTTCTTACAGACTAGGCAGCGAGATCCCCAAGACATATAAAACCTACGCTCCACTAGGAAGGTTCTTACAGGAAGTGTTCCGGTGTGTAATTTAAAAAAGAATGTTGTCGCACTTGAAGCTGCCGCTATTTTTTTACTTGTTTAAGTACATTCTGACCCTTGCATGCTGTATATAGTGCTCTGTAGAGTGGGATGGGGAGCATAGTGTCATATATGTCCGTTGTATCAATAACAGACCCTTTGTTATTCAAGACTGCAATTTCTCAGCAATGCTTGTAACTATACGCAGTTTCCATTATCTATCTTTGTCTTGTATGTGCTTGAATTCTTATACATTTTTAGTTGACTTATGTTGCCTTCCTGATTTGCGCATCTGATACTTGTTTCTTTATTTTGTCTTTTTTTCTTGTGTGTTATATATGTTGTACCCACCCCCTCTGTAATGCCCTACGGGCCCTGAGGGTATTCTAATAAATAAATAAATAAATAAATAAATATAAATCTTTGTACAGTTTTTTTCTTTCCAACAGGCCACAGGTAGTCAGTTGAAAAACGAACACACAAAAACCGCACGCTGGCCACAACTTCCTTCATGTATCCTTAATTGCACAGCCCTTATGATAACATGAGTGCTCACAACGAAACTCAGGCAACAGTCTACTTAGTCTTGTTTGACACACTGTTAGTAGGAAACGATCTCTTGTCTCGCGGAAAAAAGAAAAACCAATTTAGCAACTGTTCCATGAACAGATGTTCTAGCCCGAGGCCTCCACACTACATTCGTATGAACAAATTCGTGTGACTGCACCTTCCCCAGTTAGACCCCACACAAATATTGCAAACACCGGATGTAATTTTTGCACATTGACCACAGCACTTGCATACAGCACTTGGGAACATACAGCACTTGCATCACACACCATAGCTTAGACACAAAAAACCAGTTGCATGCAGTAGCCCTAGCAAACATGGACTGATAAGTTGCATTCCACCTATTCGCTTTCTCTTTAGTTTCTTTCGTTTGCTGTGTCCAATATTCTTTAATAATTTTGTATGACTCGAGCGGTACTCCGAGATATTTAACTGGCGTTCTTGTCCATTTATTGGCTGCGAAAAATTCTGGGGTTGAAGGAAATTATCTATGACAAAAGCCGAGGCATTTACCCCAGTTTATGTTGCTTCCTTTAATTTAAGCGTAAGATTTATAAACTCTGATTGATTCTTCAATACTTTCATACGCAGTGCTACAAATCACAACATCATCAGCGTATGCGAGTAGTTTGACCTCTGAGGATTGTACTCTAAACCCATTCATGATGTCAGTCTGCAATATCGACCGATATAATGTTTTAATATCGATGCAAAACAACAGTGGGCTAACAGGGCAACCTTGACGGACTAAGCACTCTATTCTAATGGAGAGGCACAATGTCTTGTTGATAATTGGTCTCGTACTACCATTTCGATATACCATGGCTACACCGTCGATGATTATCTTACCAACATTATTCTGCTCCAATACTGTTGTTACAAGCTGCCACTCTAGCGTCGCCAGCGCGAAGTCGGCGACGGGAATGACAGCAGGTCGGTTCGTTCCGTACGCAAGCAGAGACAGTGAAGAGATCAGAGACGTGAGAAAACAAAACAACTTTACTCTAGTGATATTGCAGCACACGGGATCTAATACAACACTTCAATACAACTAACAAAATACATCGACACTTGATACAACTAAAGAAATATATAACAGAAACAATAAATCAGCTTACGAGAGATAACTATTACAAACTACACACACTAACAAGAATAGAACGACGGAGGAGAAAGTTCGAAGATATAAACAGGTGAAGGCATACGTGTGATGACCGGCAGCGTTGCGTCCCCGACGATCGGAAGCGAGAAGTCGAAGAGAGTTCTGGCACGACTGCGATGTCGGCGGTGTTGCAACGCTGGTGGCTCCGGGAGGCTAGTGCTTGCAGGTGACTTCGAGCAGGTTGAGCTAACTCGAGGCGAAGTCCCGATGTCTACGTTGCAGACGTTAATATCGCGTCACAACTAGACGAACGGCTAAGTTTAGGTGGCCAGCCGATACAGAGCCACACTAAAAACTTCTAGAAGAGATGCTTGTTGATCTGTTTCTACACCATCTTGGTCAGCGACTAGTCTGCCTAGCAGGGCAAAATCCTGCGCTTAAATCCCCCTCGTGTCTCCTCGCTCTCTTCCTTGGGGACAAGAGACCTCTACCTGGGTCCAATCATGCGTGTTTAATTGAGGGGAAACTCCGCCCCAAAAATATTTTGACCCCACCCCTTTTTAATTGGGAGAGGGCCCGCAACTAGCGAGAGTGACAACCTGTCGGGTTGTTGTCATACGGCTTGGTCACCAGAGCGTTTCCCACGCTTTTCTCCGTGTGAACGGTCAACCACTTAGCTCACAGTCGGCGCGTCTTGTAGTCTAATCCTTGTTCGGGGTATACCGCGGCCTTCTACGACCTTGCAGACGTCGCCACAGTTACAAAAGGATTAACTGTCGGCGGCGACGTTCTAAGGAGAGCACCCCAATTTGCACTTATCGGTTCCCTTTCATGTGCCGCCGTTTCTCACGGTCAGTCGGGGAGTACGGCGCCCGTTAATTGCCGTGACGCGGTGTCGCCAAAAATAGCCGTCCGTGACATTGCCCCCCACTTTCAGAATGTTATTCATAACATTTGTTCGCACGGAGGGGAATTTTTTCGACAACAAGGAACAAAACACCACCAACAAGGAAGGCATGAGAACGGTCCCTCTCATACACAACATACATAGGCAGAGCGCATCAAAGTAACAACAAAAGGAAAAACAAACAATTGTTAGAGTACCAGCTTCATTTACACGCAACAATATCACTGCGCCATACAAACAAGAAGAGGAAATAGCCGTGTACGGCAGCCATTAATACAGTATACACTGCACGAATGTATACTACGAAACAAAACGGAACAGGTGCGCTCCTATACTGTAGTGCAATCCTTCAATGTGCATTACAGCAAGTAAAAACAACCAATGCACCAAGCAACAAGAAAATAACTCGAAATACACTTCTTATACAATGAAATACGCACATACAAACAGAAAACAACCGACGAAAGAAAAAAAAATGCTCATAGACCTCAATTCTCAATGCGCGCAACGACAACTGTCCCGGGTCACGCCAATTTTAATCAATTTACGAAATCATTCGGTTTGTGCTAATATCTTCCTCAAATGCTCATTCATCCCACATCCCCATGGCAGTGGAGGCATACGATGCCACACTAAACCTTTGAAACAACTAGAAAAATGACACATTTTCTCGGGTTTTACCTTATGCAAATTTTCGCACTCATGATTAAAATAATTCGATGCTAACTTTCAGCCTTTGGCTCGGCGGTTTTCCTTTTGAAAACTTTACACCGCATCACGTAACTTGCAAAAATTATGACTGAAGTCTGTATCTGCAAAGCAACACTAAGTAACCATACTTAGCACGCACGTGCAACAATTCTTCACTCTGACAGCCCCCCTTTTCTCAATTTGATTCGCTTGAATCGCACACGATGGGGTCGCGGTCCCGGCGGTTTTTTCGAACACGCCGGAGGCTACAAAATGCACACACTCTAAGCAGTGCACTGCCGTCACACCTCATTTTCCACTTCGGCCTGTTCCCCTCAGGAATTTGAAAGGGACGCCAGAAACAGGGGGAAAACTGGGGCCACTGTCCCTTTGTGTTCGCCCCGACGCGGTTTTTAGCTTTTGTGATCTTTCGACGTTGACCATTCGGACAAGGTCGCCTTCCTGAAGTTGTCGAACTAAAACGCGCCTTTCGTTTGGGTGAGGCACCTCCTTTTCCTCCTCCAAAGCTGGCTCGCCGCTTGTGCCAGGCTGAACGCCACCATTGACGTTCCTTGAAACGGATTAACGGCCTACCCTCTCGACTTTCTTGCGACTGAGTGGGACCTGTCCTAGGCTTACGCAGCGCAGTGCGCTTCCGCTTCTTTCGTTTTCGGCGATGTTTGCTTGCCCCCTTTCTCTCGATGCCATCATCAAGTCGCGTCGGGAACTGAGGGGTTGGGAAGCTCGTTGGAGCTTGTGCTACATTTTTCCCCACGCTCAAACATTTTGAACTCGGTGTCATGACGGACTGCCGGGCCAAATTATCTTTGTTAACGCTGATAGAATCATTAACTGGGCCCTCTCCGACGGCATCGCTGCATTCCTGAAGCGTCGCGTCCTCGCTCGGATTCGCCACTGTGCTAATCATGCCTACATTTGACGATGTCGAAACGTACTCTTGAGGCACGAAGGAGGTTTCCAGCATCTTACTGGGCCCATTAGGGCCGCTGGCACTCTCCTCATCCACGCAAGGAGCGTCTTCCGACATCGTCTCTACCTCCAGACCGGCCAAGGCCTCGTTCTCAGCATACACTACCTGGATGCATTCTAGAATACGCGGGCCCTTTTCTGGCGCGATCTCTGGTTCTAGCGCTTCCTGCCACACTTTAGCGTCCATCGCTTTCCGACGCGCCTCGCTTTCAGACTGTTGTCTTTCTGTTTCGCGCTTTCTTTCAGACTCTTGTCGGAGCTGCTCTTCTTTTGTCCAGACAGACGTTCCGAATATCCGGAGCATCTCTGCCTTAACTACCTCATTGTTGTTCGCGTTCTGCTGACTGAGTCGCGCAACAGCTTCATTTGCCTCGCAAGGCAGAACCGTGAGTAGCCCTTGACACCATGTGTCTCGCTCAAATGAAAGTTCTTCGCCGGCATCGCCGTGCTCACTGCTGGATCGGCTCACCCTGCTACCCTCACTGAGGCGAATCTTTAATTGCAGTAACTGCACTTCCCGTTCTCCGGCTTCCCTTGCCGCTTCTCGTTCTTTCGCCCTTTCTTCCCGGGCCCATGCTCGCTCTTCTCTGGCTAACGCCTGCGCCTGTTTCTGCTGCTCCTTAACCCATTGTCTCAGTTCGGCGCCCTCGAGGCCTAACTGTTTACCTTGCGTGATCCACTTATCAAAATCCATACACTGCATACTGGAACTGTCACTATAACGCCACTAAAAAACCAGCGCAATCATATGCAGGATGCAACCGCTTCAACTGTGCGGCTCTATCACCACGCTGTCCGCACGGTTCTCGTTCACCCCTCACTGTCTTACTCTTGTACGGAACGTCCTGTCTCGCGGACGCCAGTTTTGTTACAAGCTGCCACTCTAGCGTCGCCAGCGCGAAGTCGGCGACGGGAATGACAGCAGGTCGGTTCGTTTCGTACGCAAGCAGAGACAGTGAAGAGATCAGAGACGTGAGAAAACAAAACAACTTTACTCTAGTGATATTGCAGCACACGGGATCTAATACAACACTTCAATACAACTAACAAAATACATCGACACTTGATACAACTAAAGAAATATATAACAGAAACAATAAATCAGCTTACGAGAGATAACTATTACAAACTACACACACTAACAAGAATAGAACGACGGAGGAGAAAGTTCGAAGATATAAACAGGTGAAGGCATACGTGTGATGACCGGCAGCGTTGCGTCCCCGACGATCGGAAGCGAGAAGTCGAAGAGAGTTCTGGAACGACTGCGATGTCGGCGGTGTTGCAACGCTGGTGGCTCCGGGAGGCTAGTGCTTGCAGGTGACTTCGAGCAGGTTGAGCTAACTCGAGGCGAAGTCCCGATGTCTACGTTGCAGACGTTAATATCGCGTCACAACTAGACGAACGGCTAAGTTTAGGTGGCCAGCCGATACAGAGCCACACTAAAAACTTCTAGAAGAGATGCTTGTTGATCTGTTTCTACACCATCTTGGTCAGCGACTAGTCTGCCTAGCAGGGCAAAATCCTGCGCTTAAATCCCCCTCGTGTCTCCTCGCTCTCTTCCTTGGGGACAAGAGACCTCTACCTGGGTCCAATCATGCGTGTTTAATTGAGGGGAAACTCCGCCCCAAAAATATTTTGACCCCACCCCTTTTTAATTGGGAGAGGGCCCGCAACTAGCGAGAGTGACAACCTGTCGGGTTGTTGTCATACGGCTTGGTCACCAGAGCGTTTCCCACGCTTTTCTCCGTGTGAACGGTCAACCACTTAGCTCACAGTCGGCGCGTCTTGTAGTCTAATCCTTGTTCGGGGTATACCGCGGCCTTCTACGACCTTGCAGACGTCGCCACAGTTACAAAAGGATTAACTGTCGGCGGCGACGTTCTAAGGAGAGCACCCCATTTTGCACTTATCGGTTCCCTTTCATGTGCCGCCGTTTCTCACGGTCAGTCGGGGAGTACGGCGCCCGTTAATTGCCGTGACGAGGTGTCGCCAAAAATAGCCGTTCGTGACAACTGTAAAGAAAAGAGCGTGGACAACCCAATCAAACGCTTTCTTCAGATCCAGCTGGAGTATGGCCACCCGAGCTTGACTGATGTCGAGACATTCGAGCACGGAACGCATTTTATGAACATTTGTTACTATAGACCGACTTTTGATTGCACATGTCTAGCCGCCAAAATTGTCATTATTATTTTGTAGTCTTCGTTTGTCAATGTGATTGGCCTGTACGCTGTGACGTGCCTGAGCTATTCAACCTCGTCTGTCTTCGCAATCAAAGCGGTACGTGCTTCACAAAAGGGTGGTGGTAATTTCTTTTCCTCACATGCCTCGTTAAAAACGCCTGCAAGTATAGGAGACAATTCAGTTATAAAACATTTGTACTACTTCTCATCTATCTATCTATCTATCTATCTATCTATCTATCTATCTATCTATCTATCTATCTATCTATCTATCTATCTATCTATCTATCTATCTATCTATCTATCTATCTATCTATCTATCTATCTATCTATCTATCTATCTATATATCTATCTATCTATCTATCTATCTATCTATCTATCTATCTATCTATCTATCTATCTATCTATCTATCTATCTATCTATCTATCTATCTATCTATCTATCTATCTATCTATCTATCTATCTATCTATCTATCTAGCCACCTTTAGCTCTCCTGGCCATTTCGATAATGGTACCAATACCAAACTTGGTATGGCATAACATGACTGTATGAAGAACATACTTGACTAGTCATAACATGAAAATCATGACATGTATGTCGGGAATATCATGATTTACATTTCATGGTCCTGCAGCTCTTGCGGTGGTGTTGTTCACATGGCATGTTGCAAAACTGGTATGGTATGGCATGATTGCATGACAAACACAAGCGACAGACCGTAACATGAAAATCGTGACATGCGTGTCATGTAACAACATGACTACATGCCACGCACATGGTGCGCTCGCGGCAATTTCGCTAGCGTCACATATACCGAATTTCGTATTACAGTACATGAATGAACGACGAAGGTCCTGGACTGGTGCAAACATGATAATCATGAGAGGCGTGTCATGAATACATGCCACGCTCATAATGCGCTAGTGGCCGTTTCGCTAGCTCCACTTATACCAAATTTGGTATTACGGGACGTGATTGGATGACAAAGGTATGATACTGAGGCCCACATGATAAACATGAGATGCGTGTCATGTAACAACGTGACTACATGCTACGCTCATGATGCGCTCGCGGCCGTTACGCTAGCTTCACATGTACCAAGCTTGGTGTTACGCGACGCGAACGGACGACATAGGTAAACGACACATCCGAACATGATAATCACAATATGCATTTCATGTAACAACATGACTACATACCACACTGATGATGCGCTCACGGCCGTTTTGCTAGCTTCACATATGCCGAATTTGGGATTACGTGACGCCAATGGATGATGAAGGTATTTGATTGGTGCAAACATAATCATGAGAGGCGTGTCGTGTGAGAGCAGGACTACATGCCATTGTAGAGCGCCAATACATTTTGACGTGACGTGGTGCGCGTGTTTGACGGCGTTCATTTCGTCGTGTCACGCCGGCGTTGCCACGCCAGGCGCCAGTCCGGCCATATTCTCGCAGGCACGCGCCTCGTTGCGTTGCTTTGACGCATGCGCGTTTCAGCGCGTCGAGCGTTTCACCGTCACGAAAAGAGAAAGACGCAATGTTGTCTGGGTAACGCATCGGCGCGAAATGCAGCACATCGCATTTCGCGCCGTTTGCCGTCGGGCCGCGCCGACGTACGCTGGTTGCGCCTGGCGTCAAACTATAGAGTGCTCACGTTTTGCTAACTCTGCGACACTGTGCCCAGCTTGCGCGCGCGTCAACACTACATTGGAGTATATTGGGCCCTTCATGATGTGCTTTCGGCCGTACCAAGTTTGGTGTTACGTGACGTCAATGCATGACGACAGATATGACTGGTGAAAACATGATAATTATGACACGTGTGTCATGTAAGAACATGACAACATACCACGTTCATGACATGCTCGCGGCCGTTTCGCTAGCTCCACCTATACTAACTTTGGTATCACGTGACGTGAATAGATGACGGAGGCAAACGACACATCCAAACATGATAATCATCACACAGAAGTCAGATATGGCATCATTTACCTTCACCTAGTAACGTTGTGCTGTTTTTAAATTGACTTATCAACATTTCTCATTCGTGCTTCGCATGTCATCGATTCCTACTGTTCGTGGGATCTGCTAGTTTTTTTTCTTTTGGAACTCAATGCGCAAGAACGATCAATAGCTGTTATTTTTATTCGCTGCTTGAACTCCTCCCATTGTTCTGCAAGTTTAGCTTCATCATCCATTTTTATTTCATTGATTCAGTTCATTACCTGATCTAAGAAATATTCGTCAGTGATCAAAGTGCGATTCATCTTCCACAGCTCCTATGAAAAAGTTCCACCTCTTGTTTTCTCTCCCATATCACATTTAACTAAACAATGATCACTGAAGTGTATTGGGTAGACAGCATATGTCTTGCAGTGGGCTATGATTTCAAGTGACTTGTAAATGTGATCAAGACATGCATGGCTATTCCCCTGAACATGTGTGAAACGCGCTTCCCGCATACCCTCCATGCTGCTGCACACGTCTTTTAACTCGAATCCAGTAACTATGTCCCCTAGTGTCCTACTACTTTATCGTAAATGGCATGTCCGTTTGGTCTATCTCGCCCGTTGAGGACGCAGTTAAAATCAGCAAGTAATACAGATTCCTTTCAAAAGTGAAGTGCTGTTATAGACATAAAAAAAGTGAACATTCCTCGCAAATGCTTGGTGCATAAATACACACAATACGCCACTGACATTCATTCACTACAAAATCACAGGAAACCAATCTGCCTTATGGGCAAGAAAAGGTGTATTGCACTACTAGACCCGGGAACTTCCTAATGAACAAGACGCAGCCCGCAGACATGCCTATTGCTTGACTTACAATTGCGTAGTAACGCGCCGTAAACCTCTGTACTATGCCTCGGGTCTCTTCCTCACCGTCTAATTTTGTTTCTTGTACAGATAGTACATCCAGATCATGATCCACGAGCAGCCTGTAGACTTGGCTCTGTTTCCGCTTGGCGCAAGTCCTCCAACATTTAACGTTGCAACTATAGGTGTCGGTGCAAAAGCCACGTCTACACAGTGAAGAAGTTAGCCCGGGGCATAATGCTTAACTTCGGCGTCTAGGATAGAGCTAGACATCCTAGGAGCTTCCAGGTGGACCCGTGCCACTGGAGGACAAAGGTGGCCAGTGTTTGTCCGATATCGGGTTGGGACGCAGCCTTGTGCTGCTGCGTGGAAACGAGGTCACCTTCACAGGTGGTCCCTCTTCATGCTTTTCACTGGGCACCTCACGCCGTGCTGCAGAGGGTTCGTGGAGTCTTTTGCTTAGTGCCTACCACTGGTACTCTCAGTCGACACTGGAAGTTCGGTTAATTCCACCAGCTCAGGCTTCTTTGATGGGGTGCTTGTGTAGCATTCTTCGGTTTGGCCGGCTGGCTCTTGAGTAACCTCCCCAGATGCTATGTATGCTTGTACTCTTGGTTCATCACCACCAGTCGGTGTGGGTGTACCTGTTGAAGCATCTGGTATCAGCACGTCACCTGCCCTTTTTGCCGCGTCTTCAGCCTTGGTCGCGTCCATCACCAACTCTTGCTGTGTCTTCACTTTCAGCTGATCCGATAGCCGATGCGTAAGTACGCATGCACTCGTCTTCGCTGGGGCCAAACCGCCGAAAACGCGAGCATCGGGGTACACACAATACGCCACTAACATTCATTAACTAAAAAATCACAGAAAACCAACCTGCCTGACTCTTCTAACATGGGTGGTACCTTGGCAGTGCAAACACTGCATTGGCTGACCAGGTGCAACCACAAGTGACAGTTCACCAGTCACCCTGATTTGATGCGGGAGATCTTCAGCCTTCACGCCACTCTTGAGCTTAAGAAGCACAGACCGTGTGGTTGACCCCTTGTCGCTGACTTCTTGAATGCGCCAATGCTCCCGGGTGACTTGTACGACCTTCCCAAAAGCCGCCAACGCCGTTCACACGTCTTCAGTGTGAACTGCGTTTAAAAGTACAGTGGTTCCATTAGGGACCACTGTACTTTTAAAAGTACAGCTACTCTTTTAATTTTCAAAAAGTGGCAAATTAATATTTCGTTTTCAGTAGTTCATAATTCTGCCACCAGGGAGAAAGCTAACACCCCGAAACCAAGAGAACGCGTTTGCACTTTTCTGTGGAGGATATGTCTTGCGTCGAATATCGACAAACGTCGTTCCCGCCAAATGCTCAGGTAAGCGCTTCGTAAACTTTTTCGCCTGGCTATAGTATTTCATTGTTCATAAAGGCTTCTTTTTTAGAAGTTCGAGAAGGAAAGGAGTAAACGTTTACTGCTGTAAATGTTACATAGGTTTCATTTTCTTTGTGTTACCTCGAGGTAAACGTTGCTGTACTATATAAAGTACACCGGGCCTTTGTGTGTGCACGATGGCGCTTGCTATTCTAGGCATCTAATACCATGGAACCGGATGTTTTCTTCGGCAAGAAACCGTTCTGTCGTCTCAGTGAGGCACTCGAGGCTGCGGCAGATATTGCACAGAACGCTGATGATAACGTGGATGTCGTCATAATCCCCCCAGAACCACCGGAAGAAACAGACCAAAAAGAAGGTGACGACGACTGTATGGGTTCTGCTCCAGTAAAAGACGTTTCTGGTGAGGAAAATTGTTTTATTTTCACGGAGAATTTCTTAGTCGCGCGATGTCGTGCTTCTGCGTCGGCGCTGGCGTTGACCAAACCCCCACTTCGCGTGCTCGGCTCGGCTCGTACGCGCTGGCAGCAGGCCTCACCTTTACCTCCCTCCCTCCTCTCTCCCTCTCCTGCTTCTCGCTCCTCTTTATCTCCCTACTCTCTCTCTCTCTCGACTGCGGGCGGAGCGCGCGTTCGGAATTCAGTCAAGGCGTTTTTACTTGGCTTTCGCATGGCTTTCTTGATACACTCCGCTTTCTCAATATTCGACTTTGATAAACACTACATAGAAATAGCAGTAGTTTTAAGACCACAGCGGTGCTCCAATACGAAGTAGGGCAGAAACACGGAGATTGGGGTGAGGGTAGACATAGGTGGAGGGTTATGATTCGCTGGAAGTGGAGACCGTCTGCAATTTATCTTGCGTATCAACGTGTATGCGTGTCGGCGAATGTGTGGTGGGGCCTCCGGAATGTAGGCGTTACACTTGCTTCATATATTCAGATCGTCTGTTTACGCTGCGCAACGGAAGTTATTTTGCGTGCATTTACCGCTGTCAATACTTCACCCCTTGAGCAAAACGTGCCCTTTAGATGTCACATTTGAAGCGCTGCAAGTTCTTGAAGTAAAATTCGGGCATTTTTCTCGCAGGTACGCTGGAAGTTCACTGGCATCGAAATGAGGAGGAAGATGGCGAGTGTGCGCCAGCCTTGAAGCGGGCGGAAGTCACTGCTATCAAATGGAAGACGATGAAAACTTAGTATACCTGAGCAAATTCAACAGACGGCGCGAAACAGCGCGCGGCCAAGTTGAGAGCTCTCTATGCCGGTTACTCACCAAGCCAAATCTTCAGCACCATCCTTGATGATGAAATTCCCACTCACATCATTATACAGACCGGCAACTACACAAAACAGAAAAATGAGCACGGCTTTTCTCTCGACTTGGATGAACTCAAGAATTTCGTTGGCATTCTCATCGTCTCTGGCTACCATAGTCTTCTAAGGCAAAAGCTCTACTGGTGCGTCGACGAAGATGTAGGAGTGCCGTTTGTAGACAAGTGCATGACCCGAAATAGGTTTATTGAGATAAAAAGGTTCTTGCACCTAGCCGACAATAACTTGATTGGAGAAACAACTGACCGTATGTTCAAAATTCGTCCATTTATGAAACTATTGAATGAGAGATTTCAGTAGCACGGAATATTTCATCAAAATCTTTCAGTGGATGAGTCTATGGTCAAATATTTTGGACACCATCCTTGCAAGCAATTCATGCGAGGCAAGCCAATTTGTTTTGTTTATAAGAACTGGATGATGTGCAGCGCGGATGGTTATTGTTATGCTTTTGATGCGTACTGCGAAAAATCAGCATGCACAGATAACATTCCTCTCGGCTCTCGTGTTGTCCTCTCACTGCTTGAAGCAACTTCCAATCCCAGTGACCATGTTGTCTTTTTCAACATTTTTTTTACTAGTCACAGTCTCCTTCTTACTCTTCGTGATAAGGGATTTAGAGCTACAGGCAGTCTTCGCGAAAATCGCCACATGAAGTGCCCTCTGCCAAGCAAGAAGGAAATGGCAAAAAAAGGGGACAATTTTGCCATTGTTCCGACCCTGCCGGTGAAGTTCTCCTTGTAAAGTGGAAGGACAGTAGCGCAGTGACAATGGCAACCAACTACGACAGCATTGAACCCACGTGCTATGTAAAGCGATGGTCTTCTCCAGCCCACGAGAAGGTGAACGTTCAACAACCAAGACTATTCACCACCTACAACTGCAGTATGGGAGGGGTTGACCTCTTAGATCAAGCCGCAAACAACTACAGAATTCACATTCGCAGCAAGAAGTGGTGGTGGCCTTTGTTCACACAAATGCTGAACATGGCCATGGTGAATGCTTGGAAAATTCACCAAGTAGTTACAGATGAGCCTACGGACCTCCTTGCGTTTCTACGAACTGTCACAAGATATTATCTGCGCCTCGGCACAAGAAATCAAAGTATCCGCCGACGGCCAGCTTCCACTGTGCTTGATATCGTACTTGACAAAGGGGGCCACTTTCCACACAAGTTAGAAAAACAACTGCGGTGCCAGTCTTGCCACATGAGGTCAATGTGGGCATGTGTGAAGTGCGATGTAACACTTTGCTTGAAACACGGATGCTTCAATAAGTTTCATGCGTCGACGTAGCACCATGAAGCAAATCTTTGTTTTGCTATCGCTAGGGCCCAGTTTACTATAAAAAGTACACCACTGTAACTTTTGACGGAATAAAGCTATTTTTATAAAACTTCAGGAATTTTCTTATATTGATGCCTTGACATCGTGCACCTAAAATAAAGAAGAATAACCACGTAGATTTTTCTTGGTCCCTAATGGATTAACGCCATACAGCAGCCAATGAAGACGCAGCCGCACCTGCTGATGCTGGAGGTCTACGATGATGCAGCGTGACCCCTTGACTTTCAGTTATTTTACGTCCAGCAAGCGTTTCGTAGCGTCCGCGTTGCTCATGGTGACTGCCCAGACATAATTTATCTGATAGGCCCCCACTGTCAACACCTCCGGAAGCAGTCCTGTAGGGCTGAGCACGTCTCGGAAATCTTCTACTCGATACGGTCTGCCGCGCACATCACTGAATAAAAACACAGTGTTTTGCACGACGCGTCCCTTGGATAGTTGTGGCAAAATAATCTCGTATCCTGCGTCTTGATTTTTGGTCATCCTGTTACTGTTGCTAGTATGTGCCGCAAATTCCACTCTTACAGAGCACATGATCCTCGTGTCTGACGCGCGTGAGTGCTGACGTTAGAATGACTGAGCCACACTCGTGCTTGGGACTTGTTGGCAAGCTTGCCTCTGGCAGTCTTGAGTTCGGGAAAGCAATCGCATTAATACGACTTACACAGCGTTCTAAAACAGCGAAAGAACAAGCAGCCGACACACAATGTCAATAGGGTGGGCTGTCCAATGCTTCAACCCATTAGCAAAGCTTGTTTTTGTTAGCTATTAACTATGGCGCTTACCCACTTGTGGCATAATTCCTCATCGTCGTCAACCACCGCATGAATAATTGGCACAAAATTCCTTGCAGTAGTTTGGCGCATACCACGCTTCTTAGAAGAATGACAAAAAATAGCATAGAGAATGCCTGCCTACTACCCTAAAATTTGTATTATAAATGCCATAGTCGGCATCAAGCAAGTGTGCTTGAAGTAGTTAACCAACGAGTGTTTAGAAAAGACTCTGAAAGTACACTTTTCTACCTTTCGCTGCGACTGCGCTGCGCCTTTCGAGCAGGCCGGGCGTTTTTGTGTAGTAGGCCAGCATTAACTATGATATCCTTCGTCATTCCACGGAGAAGCGTGGTGCCACCTGCAGCTATGCTGGGAATTTGTGAAATTTTTATGGTCTGGCTGACGACGATGACGAAGTATGCCTGAATTGGGTATGCTCCACAGTATTTGGTTGATCAAGAACAAGTTTTCTAATAGGTTTCCACATTTTTTTTTCAGAGTGCATGGTCTAGGCTACATAGGCCTCAAATAATATCCACGGCGAAGCTTTTGGAATCATTACAAGCGTCACTTCGTGATATAACTTACCGAAACGTACTTAATCCCACACCGCTAATAGAATTTGATGATATATTTTCAAGAAATGCTCTTATTACCCGTCAGGTATTTATAAGGGTTGTTGGAAGACCACCTGAAAAGCGCGCGGATAAGTCTAGTTGCAGCCACAGATGTTTCTGTAACTTACATGAAGCCGGAGTGGGAATGTATTCAACGGATCTTAGTTGATCATTTTATCATTGCTTGCTCAACTTCATACCAATATTCCAGGCAGAATTAGGGCAATTATTTTTTCACTGCGCAAACTCTCATCACACATTTCTTCAGTAAGTGTGTTAACAGATTCCTTGTCCGCGGGCACTGCGCTAGCGCCATCTCATTCTTCGGGCTGCCTCGCAGAACTTTATTCTTATATGCCAACTGAAGGGCGGAACATTCATCTCGTTTGGGTACCAGGCCAAACTGGATTGGAATATTAATGAAGCAGCGGACACTTTAGCGGCAGCATCACGCGATAACACGTTCGCACGATCCAGAAGCCTTTGTTTGCACGGGTTGGGTTGTGCCAATCTTCCGGGAATCATCATCATCATCTAATGGGTTGGACCATTGGACGACGCAATCGTTACGCAGTTTTTGCCGTGTGACACCTGGTTGTACCTTTGATGTTCTAAAACGCTTTATCACTCACAATAACATGATTCCTTTCCCGATATTGGGCCCGCCTAAAGCCAGTTTTGAGTCGAGTTCCGAGCACCAGCGTGACCGCCATTCCGTCATCAATACACTGCCCATTCGTGAATATTTCCGCGGAATGATCGCGAACTTTATTGAAGAGTGTAAAACTAAAGACTCAGTTCCAGAGTGGCTAAAACAACTTGAGCCACTTATCTGTAAGGAAATTATAGTCACTATGTGTGATGTAGAGCTTAAAAAATGCGAGCATAGCAGACGACAGCGCCACATCACCTAGAGGATGACAAGAATGAAGGGGCATTGCAGCGCGCCCACTGAAGAAAGAATAGGTATTCATTTATATGTCTATGCAGATGACATTGCTTTCTTTGCGACAAACAGTGATCTGCAATTACTTTATCAGACATTACAGAATTACCTAAAGATGATAGAGGAATGGCTTGAAAAAAACTGGAATGTCTCTAAACGTAAACAAAAGCGCGCTTCTAGCGTTCTCGTTCAGGGATCCTGTCAACTTCTTCTTGATGTATGGCACAGAGCAGATTCCCCAGGTGGATTCACTCAAATACCTAGGCATCATATATAACAGCTCGTTGAATTGGAAAAGCCACATCGATCACATTGCGTCCAAAGCAACACGAGCCATCGGGTGGTTACGCAAGCTCAGCAACATAAAAAGGGGGTTGCGAAGAAATACATTGGTAATGGTCTATAACATGCACATTCGTCCTATCATGGAATTCGGCTGTGTGTTATTTTCGGGTAGTGCGACATATAAAATGAGACTGATAATACTATTAGAAAGGGAGGCTTTACGACTGTGCCTTGGACTGCCCAAGTTTGTTGCTAACAATGTGCTATACATGGAAGCGCGTCTACCGTCATTGTTGAATAGATTCAAAATGCTTACTATCTAAACATTTTTAAAACTATACACTGTGCCCCAGAGAGCATCGTTTTATGCTTTTATTGAAGAACCAAGCTTATTGTTTGAAACTTGGTGGTCGCGATTCTACTGCCCACAGATCTTGTTCGTTCAAGCGGTGTTAGAACCACTGAACGTCAAAATCAAACATATTTTCTCAACAAGAAACGTTAATTTAGATCTTAAGATAGAATTTGAGAATATTTATCCCTCTAACGCAAAGCAAATGCCATTTCAATATTTAAATGATCGGCTGCAGGATTACTTGGCACACGTGAACATGTACAACATAATTGCGACTGATGCATCCGTATGAAATGAAAAGGCTGGGGCAGGTATCTTCTCACGTTCCCTTGACTGGTCCTTTTCGGTTAGACTCCCAGATTACACACCAACATTCATAGCAGAATTATTTGCTATTGTACTGGCACTACGGAAACTTCCTTTGGGCGAATCGGAAGCAGTCGTAATTACAGATTCTTTTTCTGTATGTGCTCCTCTGTCTTCAGGAGCCAACTTAACACTTATGCACATGTTTCGACAACTCATACCAACAAACTTGAAAAAAACTGCAGCTCTTATGGGTACCAGGCCATCGGGGCATATATCTCAATGAGATGGCGGATGCACTCATCCCCTGATGAAGGGAGGACCCCTCCCGAAACTGTTGGGAAATAAATATATTTATCCTTGTGGACAACGCTCCCGTTCTGTCATATCCCATATATATATTGCCACATGGTTTGCTTGGGTGAGATCGAAGAGTGGAAGAAGAAAAAAGACGATCTCTCTGAGCCGCTGCTTTGACATAAATTCGGAGTCACTAACTGCTCCGAGAAAGGCATCTTCATCTTCGGAGCCCCTGACAGCGTTCCCCACAGGTGCTCGAGAAAGCGCGTCGGCGTCTTCGTGTTTGCGCCCTGACCTGTACACAATCGTAATGTCAATCTCCTGCAAACGCAAACTCCACCGTGCGAGACGGCCGGATGGATCTCTGAGATTTGCCAGCCAGCAGAGCGAGTGGTGGTCAGTCACCACTTTGAAGGGACGACCGTAGAGGTAAGGCCGAAATTTGGTCGTCGCCCACACGACTGCGAGGCATTCTTTTTCTGACGTAGAATAGTTGGTCTCAGCTCGAGAAAGAGTACGACTGGCGTAAGCTATCACATGCTCAACGTCGCCGTGTCGTTGTACAAGGACAGCGCCAAGTCCGACGTTGCTGGCATCTGTATGAATTTCTGTAGCAGCGTCCTCATCAAAATGGGCAAGAACAGGGGCTGTTTGCATTCTCTGTCGTAACTCCGTGAACGCTGTATCTTGTTCTACGCCCCAAGTAAAGGGTACGTCATCTCGGGTGAGTCGCGTAAGAGGTTCAGCTATCTTAGAGAAGTTGGCGATAAATCGGCGATAATACGCGCACAAGCCGAGGAAACGGCGTACTGCTCTTTTATCTGATGGGACAGGGAAGGCGGCGACAGCAGCAGTTTTGTCTGGATCAGGTCGCACTCCATCTGCACTAATGACATGTCCCAGAAATTTCAGCTCTTCATAGCCGAAATGGCATTTTTGGGGTTTCAGCGTAAGTTCAGCTGTGCGAATGGCTTCCAGAACCTTTCTCAGACGCTTCAGATGTTCTTCAAAGCTCTCGGAAAAGATGACCACATCATCGAGGTAGACAAGGCAGCTTTGCCACTTCAAGCCAGCGAGAACTGTGTCCATCATCCTCTGAAAAGTGGCTGGTGCAGAACAGAGGCCGAAGGGAAGAACTCGGAATTCGTAAAGTCCGTCTGGAGTCACAAACGCGGTTTTTTCTCGGTCTCGTTCATTCACTTCAATTTGCCAATAGCCACTCTTTAGATCGATGGACGAAAAATACTTCGCACGTCGTAACCTGTCGAGGGAGTCGTCTACTCGTGGAAGCGGGTAGACGTCCTTTTTTGTGACGCTATTAAGCTTCCTGTAGTCAATACAGAATCGCAGCGTTCCGTCTTTTTTCTTTACTAGAACGACTGGCGAGGACCAAGCGCTGCTGGATGGTTGAATAACCCCGTCATCGAGCATCTCTTTTACTTGTGTCTGAATAGCCTCGCGTTCTTTGGCAGAAACGCGATAAGGCTGCTGCCGGATGGGGCGGACGTCATCGTCGGTAATAATTCGATGCTTCGTGAGGTGAGTTTGACGGACTTTAGAAGAAGAGGCGAAGCAAGATCTAAACTCCCTTAAAAGGTCGTGAAGTGCAGCCTTTCTCTCGTCTGACAGCGTCGAATTGATGTCGATGTGGTCTAGAAATTCCTTATCCTCATGCGTTTCCTCGGACGCGAAGCACTCCGTGACGTCGGCAACAGGTTCTCCATAGGCTAGGGTGGTTCCACGGAAAAGATGCCGGTGCTCGTAATTGAAGTTCGTAGCTAGTATCGTTGACTGTCCGTCACGGACGCGCACTACACTTCGGGCGGCGCATACACCTTGGAGCAGCAGGAGTGATAAGTTGCTTTCAGCCACCACGTCGCCGTCTTGGAAGTCTTCACAAGTGACTTCGATGGGAACAGTTGCTCGAGGTGGCAGCGTCACACTGTCGTCAGCAACACGCAGCGCAAGTCTACGGCAGTTATCGGCGTCTCGATCTGTTGCGCCTCGAGTCGAGAAGGTCACGATGCGCTCACGGAGATTTATGATGGCACCGTATTCCCGAAGGAAGTCCATGCCGATAATCAGCTGACGCGAACAGTCGGGGAGAACGAGGCAGCTGAGCACAAACGTTGACGCACGAATTTTCACTCTTGCGGTACAGCGACCCAGCGGTGTTACAACGTGTCCTCCAGCTGTTCGAATTCGCGTTCCATTCCACGGCGTGATCACTTTTCTGAGATCTTTCGCTAGCCTCCCGCTGATGATCGAATAGTCTGCACCAGTGTCTACCAATGCACTGACCTGAAGACCGTCAACCAGCACAGGTATGTCGAGCGACACGCGGTCACTAAGTTCAGATGCGGATGTCGGCGTTTCTTCGGCACTGCGATTATTCTCTGACGAAATGCCTTCGGCGTTGCGTGCAAGCATCGATGGGAGGTCTTCCGCACTTTGAGTCCCAGCGACCTTGCCCCCGAAGGCCGCTGCCTTCAGTTTTCCCGACGAGGGCTCGGGGAGCGTTCCCGTGCCGTCACCCCGAAACGTGGCCCAGTGGCTGCGGGTCTCCTCGGAGATGGTGACCGCGATTGCCGTCGTGTAAAGGGTGCACGCTGTTGCGCGAGATATTCTTCGATATCCCTTGGCCTTTGACCAATTCGGGGACGAGGGGAATTGACGGAAAATCCGCGCAGTCCAAGTTGCCGGTATGGGCATTCGCGGTAAATGTGACCAGCCTCACCGCAATGATAGCAGAGGGGTCGTCTGTCTGGCGTACGCCAGAGATCAGACTTGCGCGTCGGTGTACGGCGACTATCGATGTCCAAATCAGCGTGCGCTGACTGAATCGCGACTGGCGGCATCATTGTCTGGATCGGGACGTATGACATTGTCTGGATCGGGACGTGCGGCACTGTCTGGATCGGGACGTGCGGCACTGGCTGGATCGGGACTCCTTGACCCGAAAGAGGAGTGGCAGATCGCAAGGCTTCCGCGTACGTACGACGGCGACTGTCAGTAGACACAGGAGCCGTTTCCAGATCAACCGACGTGGGCGGAAAACGATGGGCGTGCAGCACCTGCTGGACCTCGTCGCGGATGACACTGGTGATAGACCCAACATCGATTTGCCTTGTCCCGTACATCTTTTCCATTTCTTCCCGGACGACAGATCAAATGATCTCGCGAATCCATTCGGGGCTCTTGCTCCCAGGGGTGGCGAAAATCTCAGGAGTTGAGGCAGCATTCACTTGACGGTCAAACTGGGCAGACCGTTGGTGCAGTACTCGCTCCATTGTTGCCGCTTCAGTAAGGAACTCAGCAACACTTTTGGGGGGACTACGCACCAAACCAGCAAAAAGTTGTTCCTTCACACCACGCATGAGGTGGCGCAACTTTTTTTCTTCTGCCATAGCAGGATCCGCTCGCTTGAAAAGCCGTGTCATGTCCTCGACGTACATCGAGACGGTCTCGTTGGGCATCTGGATGCGTGATTGAAGTGCATGCTCCGCCCGTTCGCGGCGGTCGGGACTCCTGTAGGTCTCCAGGAGGCGACGCTGGAACTCGCGCCAAGATGTCAGAACATCATCCCTGTTCAAAAACCACGTCTTGGCACCGTCTTTTAGGCACGTGTACACGTTCCGGAGCTTCGCGGCATCATCCCAGTAATTGATCACTGCGACACGTTCGAACTCACTCAGCCAGTCGTCAACATCTTCATGCTGCGCTCCGTGAAAGGGGCTAGGCATGAGCGGGTTCTGGACGGTGCAGTAGATCGGCGTGGAAGGTGTCGGAGCTTGCATGGGATCTTGTGTCGAAGTCATAGTCGCTGCGTCAGTGGTTGGTGTCTCAGGCGGTAGGCCTCGTTGGCGGCGGCTTACTCTATGATAGGAGTGTCCACGGGTGCAGGGCTTGTGTTCCGGCTGCTGGACGGGGTCTTGGGCATCGGGTGGATTGCGAGACGTTGTACCCATCATCGAAAAACAACGGCTTATCATCCGCAATCCAATGGACTGACAGAGAGGCTTAACAAGACCATAGCGGACATGCTGTCAATGTACGTGGACGTACAACATAAAACCTGGGACGAGATTCTTCCATACATCACGTTTGCTTATAATACGGCAACGCAAGAAACAACGCGATTTCCGCCTTTCCGACTTGTTTACGGACGCAACGTGCGAACCATGCTCGATGCTATGCTTCCGTGCGACGAAAGCAATGAACTTGCTCAAGATGCTGAGCAATACACTCAATACGCCGAAGAAGCTCGTCAGCTAGCTCGCATAAACACCAGGCACCAACAAGATGCAGACGCGCGACGTTACAACCTCCGCCATCGAAATGTCACCTACCACCCTGGGGACCGAGTGTGGGTGTGGATCCCTGTCCGGCGACCAGGCTTATCCGAAAAACTCCTAAGCCGTTATTTTGGACCGTACAAGCTTCTTAGACGAATCACAGATCTTACCTACGAGGTATTTCCGGACGGCGCAGCGTCTTCTCGTCGACAGCTTCGACCCGAAACCGTGCATGTCCTTCGGCTGAAGCCCTACTTCACACAGTAGCCCTTGTGGTTTCACGTGCTACGACATGCCGTGACATTGCGTTGCCGCTGCTGTTTGTGTTCTCGTGTGTTTTTGTGCCCTTTCTTTTTGCGCTTGGCGGAAGCGTTGGCGAAACTTCCTCATTTGCGCTGCGAGTAGTGGCACTCTCCCTCTTTTGGTTCTCTATATCTGCGTGTGTATACCTTCATTTTTTTTTATTTACGAGCATCGAGTCGATGCTTTCAAAGGGGGGGACTATTGCCACATGGTTTGCTTGGGTGAGATCGAAGAGTGAAAGAAGAAAAAAGACGATCTCTCTGAGCCGCTGCTTGAGTAGTCGACTAAACGAGCCCATTTTTTATCAAGTTTGTCGAGAGTAACGTGACAATATACATAATTTTAGATCCACCATTACTTATGTCTCAAATCGCATCTGATAGCCTGCATCGTTCCCTGCTCAGATATACTCCTTTTTCGATTTTCGGCTTTTTTTTCTATATATTTTTTCAGCCCAAAGTTACGTTGTGTTTGAAAAACCATAAGCCTTTTAGTTAAGATCCTGCCGCTCGGTTCTTGGCCGATCCCCCTTTGTGGGTGTGCGCCAGAGTATCAAGGATCATCATCATCATCATCATCAGGAGACGCTCGCGGAGAACGAAGCTGTTCGCTCACGCAAAAGGTTCAGGTCGCTTCACTCGAGCCTAGCTTCGGACTCAGTCCAACGGACAACGGTCTTCTTGGCTCTTGGACGCCATTGGAAGCCGGGCTCGTCTTTTCGGACTCTTTCGGACGGTGGTTTGGCTGAGCTTTGGGTGAATTTGACCTGTTGAAACTAGCTGACGTTGCATATTCCTTCTTTAAGCAATTGAATTAGTGCTAATGTCCAATTCATCTCCTGGCCAAGGGCACAGCCCTTCGTCAGCCTCCTTGCCTGATGATGAATTGCCATTGGAATATTTTTTCCGCAGTGGTGTTGGCAGCATCCCCGTTGCGCTGGTGCCCTCGAGTGCTGGATTTATTAGGCTCAACAACCCGAAGGCAATCCAGGTGGAGTTGCAGGCAATGACGCCGCACTTTCAGCTGATAAGTGATGTTCGTCAGTTCGGAAGAGGTGGTTTGGTATGCAGATCGTAAGATCCTTCGTGCGTTTCTGACATACTAAAATGCAAGACATTTGCTTCGGTCCCGGTGAGTGCATTTAGCCCGCCTCATTTAGCGTGCACTAAGGGAATTGTACGAGGAGTCGACTCTACATTAACGCCCGCTGACACTCTGGAAAAGCTGTCTGATGCTGGGGTCATAGCTGTGTACCGATGCAACCGATTAGTTAACGGTGAGAAAGTCCCCACTGAGTCGGTTATTGCTACCTTTGCCGGCACTTCTTGTCCATCTGAGTTGAAAATATGGCCGCTCATTATCAGAGTCGAACGTCTCGCTTCTCGTCCTCTCCAATGTCAAAACTGTTGGCGTTTTGGTCACAGTGCAGGGGGCTGTAAATCAAATTCACGTTGCCGCATCTGTGGCGATACCCACCCATCGAAGGAGTGCAATGCCGAAACCTAAAAGTGCTGCCTCTGTGCAGGAAATCACGCGGCCGATTATCTGAACTTCACCGCAAGGTCTAATAAAACGCAACTTCTAGAAATCATGGACAGACGTCGTTGCTCGCGGCGAGAAGCAATAACCGTTGTGAAGGATAGGGCCTTTGGATATGCCGGAGTCGCGTCGAGGCACGAACAACTAAGTGAGACGAAGATTCTTAATCTTATTGAGGCTGCAGTAGAAAAGGCGATGTCGAAAGCGCTGGAACACATAGTTACGAGCGTAAGTGAGTGCATCTCTCAAGTGTTTTGCTCACAGATGACACAGCTGGCTTCTGCAGTAGCAGTACCGATGGCCAAGTCGGCACCTTGTGCAGTGGAAAAGATACCGAATTTAGCCCCACAGCGGCAATTCCGAGAGGAGAAAACCCCAATTTTGTCCGTACCTTCTACGTCGACCCACGTGGAGGATCAGAATGAAATGGACGTATGCCAAGATTTCAGGTGTCAGAAGCGCACTGGATCTCCTTCAAAATCTCTTTGCCCAAACACGAAACCCAAAAAGGGCAGCGAAAATGCCAGTGCACTTATTAAGGAGAGTATTTTAGATGCTGCCGTTGCTGAAGTGGTTCGCTTGTCAACATAGATACCTTGAAAGTACTACAGTGGAATTGTAGGTTTTTGATTCCTGCTTCTACTGACTTACTTTGCTTAATTAATCAGTTATATCCGGATATAATCTTATTGCAAGAAACCAGGCTTAACCCTGTTAAGAATTATCATTTAAACAAATTTAGAGCATTTCGGTTAGATCGTCCTTCACTAGGAGGTGGTCTAATTATACTAGTCTCGAATAAATTTTGCCGCACAGTGAGCATAGCTTTTCAGCTATGTCCACAGACTGTGAAATTTTGGCAATAGACCTCTGTCTGCCAGAGCACCACCCTTTTTCACTTATAAACGCATATTTTCCAACTGGTTTGCATAATACTCAACAATTAGATACTGCCTTAGCTAATTGCAAGAATGATTTCCTTCTGACTAGTGATTTCAACTCACATCATGTTTCATGGGGATTTCGAACAGACCCTTCTGGTACTCTTCTGTGGGATTGGATGATTAATAAAAATCTTGCCTGCCTAAACGATAGACAGCCTACCTTTATTCGCGGACGGACACGATCGGTATTAGATCTCACGTTTTGCAGCCCAAGTGTTTTAATAAAATCTTGGAAAACAATTGATTTCTCTTCAAACAGCGACCATCTTCCTGTATACTTTGAAATCTCATGTGCTGTGAAATCTATTGAAAGGACAAAGAAAACATTGATCAATTACAAAAAATTTAAAGACTGCTTGCGTTCCAACATTAGGGCAGTGTCCAGTGGTCAAAATGAAGACCTCGGCAGAAATCTCTGTTCTGCTTTAAAAATCTCCAAGAACACTTCAGAATTTGTAATTGCTTCGTTGTCATCCAAATGTGCCCAACCTAGTAGATGATGGAATAATGAGTTCACACGAGATTATAGAAGAAGAAAAACTGCATGGAAAAGACTTATATCTAATCAGAGTCCAAAAAATTGGAAGGATTGTCAGTTCATTGCGGCAACATTTAAACGCACTGTATCGCGAGCGAAAGAGCAATATGACCAAGAACATTTCGAGTACCAGTATAAATCAAATAACAAACGTGCTTTATTCAATTTCCTTCGTGGTAGGAAGAAGAGCCCTATACCAGGAAACGTTGACACAGTAGTTCACACCTCACAGGAACTGCAGGAATCAATGAATCAGTTGGCTAAAGAATTAGAAAACAGGTTCTCAACGCATCTTCCTAATTCGGCTTGCACAACAACCATCTATGACTACACAGAAATATCGACTTCCGAATTAAATCAGGCTATGGAAAGATTGCCAAATGCAGCACCAGGTCCCGATGGAATAACAAATACAATGCTAAAAATACTTCACAGGGAATATCCAAATGATCTATTAGGTCTCGTCAATTATTCCCTTAGAAGAGCATGGATCCCTTCTGAATGGAAGATTGCGAAAATTATACCATTGCTTAAGAAACAGGGGGCAAGCTGTAATTTAGACAACATACGACTGATAGCCTTAACATCTAATGTAGTAAAACTTATTGAAAGGGTACTTCATGGTCGTATAATCAGGTTTATTAACGAGAAACAACTGTTGAGTTCTTCCCAAATTGGCTTTAGATCTGGATATTCCATATGGCATGCACATGCAGATCTGGAAAGTCGTATTCATATTGCCCATCACAAAAAGCACTTTGCGGCTTTAGTAACGTTAGACATATGTAAAGCATACGATAGTGTAGAGTATTCTATCTTGACTAATCAGTTATGGAGTCATGAACTTCCACCTTATATAGTAGCATGGGTGACGGAATTTTTAAGTACAAGATAATTCTATTGTTATCAAGGCTGTTTCTCTTCCTGTAAGCACAAGCAAATCCGAGGTGTACCTCAGGGGTCAGTACTTTCCCCGGTTTTATTCAACATATTGCTTAGTACCATCCCGTTCATCCAGATGTGAAAACTTATGTTTATGCCGATGAGATTGCTTTCTTTGCTATGGCACATGACTTCCACTGTCTCTACACTATCTTGCAAGCATATCCTAATGAAATAGAACATTGGCTGGATAGATTGATGTTGAACCTGAATACCGGTAAATGTGCTATTCTCGTTTTTCCTATCAAAGATGCCGTGCACATATCAATTATTTACAAGCTTCAAGATATCCCACAAGTACAATCATTGAAATATCTTTGAGTTATGTATAATGAACATCTATATTGGCGCCCTCACATTGAATACATCGCGACAAAAGCAGTACGCGCGATGGGCGTATTGCGGAGGTTGAGCAATTGTAGATCAGGTATGAGAAGAAAGGCACTTTTGATTATATATAAAATGTATATCTGACCTGTGTTGAATTTAGGCTGCATTCTTTTTCCTGGTGCGCCAGCCTACAAACTTCGGGCGCTCGTTCTGTTGGAAAGACAGGCTTTACGGCTCTGCTTAGGACTTCCAAAGTATACTGCAAATGCAGTGTTATACCTTGAAGCACGAATACCAACCTTATTATGTCGCTTAAACATTCTTACTGTGCAGACCTTTTTACGACTATATGAAGCACCGTTTAACCCTGAACAAACTATTTTTATTTCCAATCCTGACCTATTCTTCTCCGTGCATTGGCCCAGATTTCACAAACCACAAATAGTATTTGTTCAATCGTTACTTGAGCCTCTAAATGCACACGTTCGTGATCTGATTCCTTTAACTGAGCAACAAAATTCTCCAGAAATTGTTTACCATGATGTCTTCCCAACTCACGCTAAGTTATTACCTACAGGCATTTTAAATGGTTTATTGCAAGACCATTTAAGTACTCTGCCAACAAATGTTATTATAGCAACGGATGCATCTCAATCACTTGAAAAATCAGGCGTTGGAATATATTGCCCCGTACTTGATTGGTCATTTTCGCTTCGCTTACCAAATTTTCTTCCTGTCTTTCTGGCTGAATTCATGGCAATAATGTTAGCTTTGCGAAAGGTAAATATTTCCATTCCAGTCGTAGCAGTCATAACTGATTCATTATCAGTGTGCTCTTCTCTGTCCGCATCTGGTCACTCACCTATAGTGAAACTTTTTAAATCACTGATTCCCTGTGATCTCCGAAGTATTCATTTAATCTGGACACCAGGGCACAAAGGTTTCTTGTTAAACGAAACAGCTGATTCTCTATAGAAGGCATCCCTTTCGACACCAATTATTCCTATTTTCCCTCATACAGTATACATTACGATGGCGCGATTTCGCACACTTAAAATCAGGCAAAATTTATCTGACCCTGCACTGACGGTTTCTCCAGAGTAGAAACACTTGTTATTTCCCTGGCGCAGTGAACTGACTAATTCAAGGATGATGGAAGTTGTCATCACGAAATTTCGTTGCCGCGTTACCTCCTTCAATTTTTACTTGCATAGATCAGGCATATTGAATTCCCCTATGTGCATTTACTGTAATCAAGAGGAAACGATCAGTCATTTTTTATTACATTGTCGCCGTTTCAATTTATTCAGGCAAAGCATACTAGCACCACCTCTTCCAAGATTGGGCTTGCGACTATCACAACCTGATCTTCTTTCATTTGGAGCCTCTACACTGGGTTTCAGCCACAGGGATGTTTTATTCGCCGTTCAAGAATACATCACTGCGGCTAAACGATTTTCTTGCTAAATTACTGTCTCACTATTTTTCTTCTTTTTTCTGCAAACTTGATATGGTTATTTCAAATCAAAATTAAGTTACAAAAAATTTGTAGGAATGACGCATTGCTGAAAGTTTAGGGCAAATTCACCTTATAATTGGCCAATCCCCTTCTGTGGGTACGAGCCATTTGCACAGGGAAACAACAACAACAACAACAACAACAACAACAACAACAACAACAACAACAACAACAACAACAACAACAACAACAACAAGCTGTTCGGACGCCGGCAAGATGACGCAAGGGAGCCTAGGGCGAACCCGCAACTACGCGCGAGGTTCGAAAGGCCGGGTTCCTGCCCTCAAGCCATTGACGTCCTCGGGGCACGTCGTGTCGGCGTGGCCAGGCACGAGCTCTGGGTGAGTAGTCCTGCGGACATCTCCGGTACGGTGAGCGCCGTCGAAAGACCGGAGCTGCCGACCACGTCCATCGAGCCAACGTCGCTCACAGTGTGCGGCTACTGCTAGACCTGGTGATGCCCTCTACAGTGGTATGCTGACCTGTGCACCCAAGCGACGACTGCATCCGAGCACGCAACGGGTCCCACTTCAAGGCACCGGGCTACTGCTCAGACTGTGAGACTGTTTATTTTCTTATTTTTGTGAACCGCGTGCGTGTACGACTTTAGTACTGTATGTGCAATAGCTTTTTTCGTCCAATGTACCTTCCTTTTGTTTTCCTCACTGTCTCCACCTTCCTCGCGTCACACGCCTTGCTACGTGACGCACCTAACCAGGACTTATCTGTCGTCCGCGAGACAGGACCACTCTTGTTACATCTAAGGAGAGCATCACATCACATATGTGTGTGTGACTGTCGATGATCGAAGCAGATAAGCTGATGGCGATCGGAAAGGAATTGGGGTTGAGTGGGTCAGCACTAAAAGAATAGATGGACCAAGAACGCGCACGCGAAAAAGAGGCACGTGACGCTCGTCTGGCTGAACGAAATGCCGCGAAAGAGGCAGAGGCAGTCGCTAGATTACATGCAGAGAAGGAAGTTCTTTAGCTCAAGTTGAGGTTGCATCAGTTATGTGCGACAGCAGGTAGCACAACTACTGGGCAGCTTACCGAGGGTGCGCCCATAGGCACCACACAGAGCTACCGAAGTCCACATAAACTCATCCCAGCCTTTAACGAGGAACGCGATGAGCTGGACGCATATATACAGCGATTTGAGCGCGTCGCTACTAGTCAAGACTGGCCGCAAGACAAATGGGCCCTATCACTAAGCCTTTGCTTGACCGTATAAGCCTTGAGTGTAGTTGGTAGGATGGCACCTGAACATGCCACTGACTACGTAACGTTGAAGAAAGCGCTACTACAACGCTTTAGGTTCACAGAAGAAGGCTATCGGACAAACTTTCGATCAGCAAAACCAGATAATTTTGAAACGGGCACGCAGTTTGCCGGGCGTCTATTAGGTTATTTTGACCATTGGTAAGAAATGGCCAAGACAGACCGGGCCTACGATGCTCTCCGAAAGAAAATTCTCTCGCAGCAGTTTCTCGCACAATGCCATGAGAAACTCGCTGTGTTTCTTAAAGAAAGAAACTGTGAAAGCCTCGAAAAACTTGCGGAGGCTACACACCACTACTTGGAGGCCCATAGGATGATTAACCTTGGCAAATGTAAAGGCAATATCCTGAGCAAGCCTCCAGGTCAATCTCGAACGTCTGAACGGCAAGACGATAAAGAGATACCGCAGTGCCTCCTTTGCTACAAAAAGGGTAACAGAGCTGCTGATTGCTGGACCAACACAAAGGGTCTAGGTACAAAGTCACCCGTTTGTGGAAAATGCCGCCGCACTGGGCATAAAACAGGTGACTGCTCCAAAAAGACCAACAGCGTTGAGAAGGCCTCATGCTCTTTTCAACAAAGAGATGGAGCCAAGATAATTAATTCGGAGTCGCAGGCTTCGCTTTGTGTCCCTTATAGTCCAGAGTGCACGGAAACGCACCTAGCCAAGCTGAAGGAAAAATTGATGCCCATGGGCGAAGGTTTACTCAAAGGATATCCCGCAACAGTACTGCGAGATACCGGATGCGATTCAATCATTGTCAAAAGGTCTCTTGTGGTGGATAGCAAGCTGACTGGAAAGATTTCCTCGATTTACATCTTGGATGGACGGTTGATGAAGCTGCCTGAAGCACACGGGGAAATTTTTTCACCTTTCTTCACTGGCAAAACTCGAGCCCTTTGTATGGATACTCCTTTATGTGATGTTGTCTTGGGAAATGTGGAAATCGTTCGAGATGCTCACAATCCTGATAACAATTGGAACAGCCGTCTATACACCCGGACCACTGCAGAAGAGTATTATGGCGCAGAAAATTCTGGTTCTGCACACGGACTTTTGTATGCAAAGACTTCGACGTCGGCTTCAAGGAAAACACGTTTCAAGACAAAAGTTGCAGCAGTAAACCGACAGGCAGGGAATCCACATCTACTCCCGGCACCAGTTATTAGCCCCACATCAGCCCACAGGACTTTAGAACCAAACAGGAGGAAGACAGCAGCCTGCGGAAATGCTTCGAAGCCGTTAACAAAGAGGGCAAGACAAGGTTTGCTAAAATATGGTTCTTCACGAAGGACGGAATCCTCTATCGCAAGTACACCCTTCGCTCTGAGAAGCAGGTGAATCAGCTTGTGGTACCAAGGTGCCTCCGACTTTTTGTTATAAAAATGGCCCACGAAGGCATCCTTTCGGGCCATCAGGGAATTCAAGAGAGTTCAGGAGAGTAGCCATTGATATTGTGGGTCCATTATTACCGATGTCAGAGGGCGGAAACACGTACGTAATGAGAATGATGGACATGGCAACGCGTTATCCCGATGCTATAGCACTGCCGTGCATCGAGGCGGAGAAAGTTGCTGGGGCACTTCTGGAGATGTTTTCTCGTGTAGGTGTCCCACGGGAAATAATCAGTGACAGAGGCACGTCATTCTCTTCACGCCTAATGAAGGAGCTAAGCCGACTTCTCTCCTTCAAACAATTGCTAACAGTACCATATCTCCCCATGGCTAATGGCCTTGTAGATGGGTTCAACGGCGTCAGAGGTCCGCTGGTGATATTGAAAGAATTATGGGCCACTGATCATTTTGATGATGATGTAAAAACATCCTATGGTTACGTAATCGAAATGCGGAATCGTCTTGAAGACACCTGCCGTTTAGCCAAGGAGGAGCTTCAGAAAGCGAAGATAGTACAAAAGAGGCATTATGACCAAAAGGCCAGACCACCCGAATTATCCCATGGAGACTAGGTTCTGCTTCTGCTTCCATTGGATACCAACAAATTGGTTCTGACGTGGAAGGGACCCTTTAATGCCCTTAAGAAGAGAAATGATGTCGACTATTTAATTGACCTCGGTACCAGAAGCACGCTATTACATATAAACCTACTGAAAAAGTATGAGGAACGGCCGCCTGCACCACCGCATGAAGCATCAGCTGTTTGCCAGGCGGATGACACAGAAAGTGACGAGCTACCATGCGTACCATTCCAACGAAAGAAATCGTCTGCTGACGTAAGCATATCGCAGTCACTTTTTCATACCCAGCACGTGCAAGTCACCAACTTATTGACCAGGTACGACAACGTATTTACGGATGTTCCTGGCATAACACACCTCGTACAGTGCAATTGATTGACCACGGATAGACCCGTAAGCATACGGCCATACCCTATGCCGATTGCTACGCATGAAGCGGTACAGAAAGAAATAGCAGACATGCTGCGACAAGGCATCATAGAACCATCGGAGTCTGCTTTTAATTCACCTATAGTAGTTGAGAAGAAGGACGGAACGATGCGTTCGTGCATCGATTTCAGACAACTTAACAAGATTATAGCCAATGATAACGAGCGTATACCCCGTGTAGACATCATCTTTGGTAAACTTGGACAAGCAAAATACTTTTCAAAGTTTGACTTCGCTAAGGGCTACTGGCAGGTTCCCATGGAACAAGGCTCAAAACCAATGACTGCTTTTTCGACAGAATCAGGCCTGTATCAATTTAGATTCATGCCGTTTGGTATTAAAACCGCCCCAGCTGTGTGTAACACGTGTTCCAACTGTGAGTAACACGTGTATCCGCCCTATGGGGGCTGCCATGTTGACAGGGGACTTTAGCACCTGCCCCCTCGTGCTCAAAGATTGAATGAAAAAGCAAAAGATCACAACAAATATTGGTAACATTATTAAATCACGCAGAAGGAGGATTTCGGGCTCTGAGCTCAATCTTACCAGTTTCTGACCGGCGAAAACAAACCCACAAGCAATTTTTCCCACCTTATGACCATATGGGGGCCGCCATCTTGTGTGGGACCAAGCCACCTTGAGGACAACGAGTCATATCTCGGCTTTTACACACCCCAAGACGACAACTCAGGTCTCAATTGAGTCGTTAAAATCCGGAGATAGCCGTAGAAAAAACCGCGAGCGCCCAATTCAACTGAGAGCGTCAAAAGAGACTTATTCAGAAGACACACTCAGTGTTGCCGGACTGCTGTCACTGCTTGAGCTGGGTTTGGCGAAACAGCTTCTACAGCGAATTGAGCCCACCGGAACTGCTCCTCCACCTCTTAGCCAATAAGCACAGATTATTCCAACTGCGGGAGCGGGAGTGGCTGCGTCAGCAGCACGGGTAAGTGAGCTCTGCACATATCTACCTATAACATATCTACCTACCACTTTAGCAATTTTGGTCCTAGGAGGGTCAGAGTGGTGTCTATTTGTTCGTGAAGATACAAGGAGTTCAACCGCTACAGTTACTGCTATTACAAACGAAAATTTTAAATTTTAGGAACGGAAAACTGTGTGAGTCTGTGAAAACAACAACAGTCGGACCACGTGCCCGGTGCCGCGCAGTTACAAACCGGGAAAAAAAATCGCGTGTTGATAGAACTACAATAAGAGGCCTGAGGTGCGGCCTCACCGGTAACCACCGCCGGGAACGCACTCCCTCACCAGAGAAGGATTGGCCACCCTGGTGCAGTATCTGGCCACTACCTCCCACATGGATACGCCAAATAACTCACGGCCCTCAGTCCTCAGCAGCTGCGAAGCAACTGACTACGGCGGCGGTCAGATCTGCAACGCAGCAGAGGGTGCTAAGCATCTCTGGACTACAGGCCGCCATTGGAACCTGAACTTGGCAACGTTTAACGATAGAACCTTATCTAGTGAGGGAAGTCTAGCTGTACTATTCGAAGAGCTAGAGGGTGTTAAATGGGATATAATAGGGCTCAGTGAGGTTAGGAGGACAGATGAGGCCTATACGGTGCTACAGAATGGGCACGTCCTTTGCTATCGGGGCTTGGCAGACAGAAGAGAACTGGGAGTGGGGTTCCTAATTCACCGAAACATAGCTGGCAACATAGAGGAATATTATAGCATTAATGAAAGGGTGGTAGGTATTGTAATTAAACTGAATAAAAGATACAAGATGAAGGTAGTACAGGCTTACGCGCCTACATCCAGCCATGATGACGCTTCAGTTGAAAGCTTCTATGAAGACGTGGAATCGGCAATGAGTAAGGTAAAACACAGTATACTATAGTGATGGGCAACTTTAATGCAAAGGTAGGGAAGAAGCAGGCTGGAGACCAGGCAGTAGGAGATTATGGCATCGGCACTAGAAACGCCAGAGGAGAGCTTCTAGTAGAATTCGCAGAACGCAATAATTTGCGGATTTTGAATACCTTCTACCGAAAACGAGAAAACCGCAAGTGGACATGGAGGAGCCCTAATGGCGAAAATAAGAACGAAATAGACTTTATAATGACCGCACACCCAGGAATCGTGCAGGATGTGGAAGTGGGTGGCAAGGTACGATGCAGTGACCATAGAATGGTACGGTCTCGAATTCGCATAGACTTGAAGAAGGAACGACAGAAACTGATACGCAAGAAGCCAATCAATGAGCTAGCACTGAGAGGGAAAGTACAGGAATTCAGAGTGTCGCTGCAAAACAGGTACTCGGCTCTTAGTGAGGAAACCAACCTTAGCGTAGATACAATGAATGATAATCCGACGAGTATCATTACGGAGTGTGCAGTGGAAGTTGGAGGCAGGGTAGTTAGACAGGACACAGGCAAGCTTTCCCAGGAAACGAAGAACCTAATTAAGAAGCGTCAAACCATGAAAGTGTCAAGTACAACAGACGAAATAGAACTGGCAGAGCTTTCGAAGTTGATTAATAGATGTAAAGTATGCGATGTAAGAAGGTATAACATGGAAAGAATTGAACACGCTCGGAAAAACGGAGGAAGCTTCAAAGCAGTGAAGCGGAAACTTGGGATAGACAAAAGTAGGATGTATGCACTAAGGGACAAAGACGGCAAAATAACTACCAATATGGATAGGATAGTTAAAATAGCGGAGGAGTTTTACCGAGATCTGTACAGTAGCCGACACAACCACGACCTTAATACTATAAGAACTGGCAGTAACCCAGACGACACCCCACCAGTAATGATAGAAGAAGTCAGAAAAGCTTTGGAGAGCATGCAAAGAGGCAAAGCTGCTGGTGAGGATCAGGTAACATCAGATCTGCTGAAAGATGGAGGACAGATTGTGTTAGAAAAACTAGCCACCCTGTTTACGAGGTGTCTCCTGACGGGAAGGGTACCAGAGTCTTGGAAGAACGCTAACATCATCTTAATACATAAGAAAGGAGATGACAAGGACTTGAAGAATTACAGGCCGATCAGCTTGCTCTCTGTAGTGTACAAGCTATTTACAAAGGTAATTGCTAACAGAGTAAAGAAAACATTAGAATTCAATGAACCAAAGGAACAAGCAGGATTTCGAACAGGCTACTCAACAATTGACCACATTCATACTATCAATCAGGTAATAGAGATATACTCAGAGTATAACCAACCACTATACATAGCCTTCATAGATTACGAGAAGGCGTTTGATTCAGTAGAAATATCAGCCGTCATGCAGACACTGCGGAATCAGGGCGTAGATGAAGTATATATAAACAATCTGGAAGAAATCTACAGGGGATCAACTGCTACCGTAGTGCTTCATAAAGAAAGCAACAGAATACCAATAAAGAAGGGTGTAAGGCAGAGGGACACAACCTCCCCAATGCTATTTACCGCGTGCTTACAGGAGGTTTTCAGAAGCCTAGAATGGGAACAGTTAGGGATAAGTGTTAATGGAGAATACCTTAGTAACCTGCGCTTCGCCGATGACATTGCATTGCTGAGTAACTCAGGGGACGAATTGCAACTCATGATTACGGAGTTACACAGGGAGAGCAGAAAGATGGGTTTTAAAATTAATCTGCAGAAAACGAAAGTAATGTACAACAACCTCGGAAAGGAACAGCGCTTCGAAATAGGTAATAATGCACTTGAAGTTGTAAAAGACTATGTCTACTTAGGGCAGGTAATAACCGCAGAGCCTAACCACGAGATTGAAGTAACTAGACGAATAAGAATGGGGTGGAGCGCATTCGGCAAGCACTCTCAAATTATGACAGGTAGATTGCCATTATCCCTTAAGAGGAAAGTATATAACAGCTGTATCTTGCCGGTACTTAGGTACGGAGCAGAAACCTGGAGACTCACAAATAGGGTTCACCTTAATTGAGGACGACGCAGCGAGCGATGGAAAGAAAATTGGTAGGTGTAACCTTGAGAGACAAGAAGAGAGCGGAGTGGATTAGGGGACAAACGGGGGTTAAGGATATCATAGTTGAAATAAAGAAGAGGAAATGGACATGGGCCGGGCATGTAGCGCGTAGACAGGATAACCGCTGGTCATTAAGAGTAATTAACTGGATTCCCAGAGAAGGAAAGCGGGTTGGGGGAGACAGAAGGTTAGGTGGGCAGATGAAATTAAGAAGTTTGCGGGTATAAATTGGCAGCAGCAAGCACAGGACCGGGTTAACTGGTGGAACATGGGAGGGGCCTTTGTCCTGCAGTGGACGGAGCCAGGCTGATGATGATGAGCTGTGTTTAACCGCCTCACGACGAAAGTGGTAGCAGACATACCGCACGTTTATTACTACTTTGACGATGTGTTCATTGATACTGAAACCCGGGCTGAACATATAGCTATGATTGAGTCTTTTCTCAAGCGAGTTCGCGACGCTGGTTCGACCATTCGGCCAACAAAGAGTGAGCTTGGTCAAGAGTCAGTCAAATTTCTCGGTCATCTCGTTGGGCAAGGCGTTATTCGACCGCATGTTGAAACACTTGACAAAATACAGGCTGTTAAGCGTCCACAAACTAAAAAAGAAGTACGCTCGTTCTTGGACCTTACAGGTTATTACAGAGATTTCGTGCACAACTACTCTGAAGTTTCTTACCCACTGACCAAATTGACCAAGAAAAGGGCCCCAAACAAAGTCCTCTGGGGAAAACGAGTACACAAGTCTTTTGATGGACTCAAGGTTTTGCTTTCTACGCCACTCATTCTAAAAGCGCCTGATTTTTCAAAACCGTTTGTACTCCGCACCGTTGCATC
Source organism: Rhipicephalus microplus (assembly GCF_043290135.1). NCBI lineage: Eukaryota > Metazoa > Arthropoda > Arachnida > Ixodida > Ixodidae > Rhipicephalus > Rhipicephalus microplus. The sequence continues at coordinate 56,697,324 of NC_134700.1, read as the reverse complement.
ATCGAGAAGTGTAGGTGCCATACTCATGCAGCGTCACGAAGAAATACTGCATCCAGTGCCATACGCAAGCCGTAGATTACAACCACATGAAGCTGCTTACGCTACAGTAGAGCGAGAGGCCCTGGCTCTTACGTGGGCGGTTCGGAAATTTCACATCTACCTATTTGGCCGCACATTCATTCTACAGAGTGACCACAAACCGCTTGTGTACATGAAGTAGGCCAAGCATGTGAACAGTCGCGTGTTACGGCGGAGCTTCATTCTTATGGAGTGCGACTTTTCGGTCGAGTATATCAAAGGCAGTGACAACATAGGCGCAGATTACATGAGCCGTTTCCCAACTCCGTGAGCAACGTCTGTATGAAGAATTGATGCTCAATGTTATTATTAGCTTGTGATGTGAATATCACAGCGTGATACAAGTATCATCACGCTTTAGTTCTGTGATTTGTTTCTTTTTTTTCTGGTGTGTACTTTCGTGACCGAATGTGCCGAGTGTGCGGGGCTCTGAACTGCTATAGTGTGCAGTGGTGCTTACGTGTGTGTTTCCGACTGCGAACCAATGTGTCCTGAGTGTCCTCAAGTTCTTCTACCGGAAGAACTTTCTTAAGTGGGGGGTTATGTGATGTAGTAGCTTAAAAAATGCGAGCATAGCAGACGACAGCGCCACATAACCTAGAAGATGACAAGAATGAAGGGGCACTGCAGCGCGCCCGCTGAAGAAAGAAGAGGAGACGCTCGCGGAGAACGAAGCTGTTCGGACGCCGGCAAGACGACGCAAGGGAGCCTAGGGTGAACCCAAAACTACGCGCGAGGTTCGAAAGGCCGGGTTCCTGTCCTCAAGCCATTGACGTCCTCGGGGCATGGCGTGTCGGCGTGGCCAGGCACGGGTTCTGGGTGAGTGGTCCTGCGGACATCTCCGGTACGGCGAGCGCCATCGAAAGACCGAAGCTGCCGACCATGTCCAGCGAGCCGACGTCGCTTACAGTGTGCGGCTACTGCTAGACCTGGTGATGCCCTCTACACTAGTATGCTGACCTGTGCACCCAAGCGACGACTGCATCCGAGCACGCAACGGGTCCCACTTCAAGGCACCGGGCTACGGCACAGACTGTGAGACTGTTTACTCTTTTCTTTTGTGTGTGAACCGCGTGCGTGTACGACTTTAGTACTGTATGTGCAATAGTTTTTTTTGTCCAATATAACTTCCTTTTGTTTTCCTCACTGTCTCCATCTTCCTCGCGTGACACGCTTTGCTACGTGACGAACCTAACCACGACACTATGTCAGCATTCTGTACGTTACCTTTGTATGTACTGTTTATACACTGTATGATAATTGTATTATGTGAAAAAAATGTGACAAAAAAAAGAAAACCGGCGCGGCTCAGTGGTACAATACTGCGCTGGCACGCTGTCGACCCGGTTTCGATTCCTATTATGGCCTTGGTTTTTTTTTCTTTTTTTTCGATACTGGTTACGGACACCAGCAGCAGTGGCGGCGGACTACTACGCCCCCGCACGTGACCCATGTTCTGATTTCATTACAGATGTCAAAGCTCTGCGGCCGGAAGTTAAACCTATGACTCCGTGCTCCGCAGTGCGCAGCACGAACCTACTCGGTCACAAAGCGTGCGTTCTTGATCTAGCTAAGGCGAGCTTTTTGCATCACTGGCAGTACTAAGAAATTGGTAACTTCCGTGTGTTCTTGTTATCAGTAGTGAGGTGGCGGGAAAAGCGTAGTGGACCCCCCCCCCCCACATTGCGATGGGCGCGTGTCTCAAAACGGCGTGGTCGCTCGTGCGTGCGCGCTTATGTCGTGATCGGGGGGGGATTTTACGTCTTGGGAAAGTATGCATTTATGTTACAGAAAACTCATGATTGTCACTTTGCTCTCTACAGAGGTAGTGCTTACGAAAGAAGCTCACGCACAAAGTAACATATATGATAAATGTTAGCTCGTGCTCTTCCTGCGTTTCGTACCTGTGCGTGCGCGCCGTGCCATGAGGCCTTTGTATTTAAGGAGAGCGTTGTAACGGCGAATCTGTGACAGTTCGCTCTCGACGTGCGTATTTTTTAAATGCGAAGCATTTCTTAGCGAACCTCGGTTACTTTGAGTGTATCCATCCATCCATCCATCCATCCATCCATCCATCCATCCATCCATCCACCCATCCACCCACCCATCCATCCATCCATCCATCCATCCATCCATCCATCCATCCATCCATCCATCCATCCATCCATCCATCCATCCATCCATCCATCCGTCCGTCCGTCCGTCCGTCCGTCCGTTCGTCCGTCCATCCATCCATCCATCCATCCATCCATCCATCCATCCATCCATCCATCCATCCGTCCGTCCGTCCGTCCGTCCGTGCGTCCATCCACCCATCCATCCATCCGTCCGTCCGTCCGTCCGTCCGCCCGTCCGCTCGCTCGCTTACGTTTGCGTGCTCTCGTGGTCACCCCTTAACTTGGAGTGAACCAAAATTAGCATGTGAGGGTAAGATAGTTTGACGAATATGACGCGCTGGTCATGAATATTGTCACAATCCTGTCACGTACGTCGTCAAACACTTCCCGTCAGACAGTGGCATATGCTAACGGGTAGATATATGCCGCTGGTAAGCGGTATGTGCCACAGGTTATTGACACTTAATACTGTTTAGCCAGGAACGATGAGAACATACATGGGCAATTTTAACGCGTGAGTATTGGGCAACACCCGACATCGGTAGCGTCGACCAAACGAAGGCATAAAATGAATGTGTGTGTTAAAAAAACCTGAATAGGCAAAGTTGGCCACGTGACGAATGCAAATAATAAGTTTTATGATCCCTTCAGGAATCGAATTCAAGCATTCTGCGTGGAAGTTAAGCATTCTACCAAAGAGCTACGCCAGGTATCGGAACTACTTTTCAAATAGAAGCTAATCTTCGTGAAACGTCAATAGTCATTGCAGTGCTGCCTACCCAATATTATAAACATTACATATGTACTCCTTTCATACAGCCGTCTCGTCGGGTTAACGTCAATTGTGGTGACGTGCTATGTGCTGAAATTGATTTAAATAGCAGTGTCAAGGGCCAGCATCTTCGCGAACATCAGCGCTTCATCTTAGCTTCTGGTGTCGCTAAAATACATTTCCAGCTGACATCGTTGTGCAAGTGGAAAACTGGTTATATAAACATTTGCAACTCTTCAACATATGTCTTTGCATGCAGCATTTGTACATACGCCATTTCATGACGTGTCGCTCAAAAAAAAAAAATGCAACACGGTCACCTTTCCTCCGCGTGCTTCGCATAAAGTTGATTTCCAGGTAAGTGGGATCTGCCGAATTTTTATCGTTATCACGTGTCTTTTTTTTCTTTTCTGATTGAGGAACACGCTGAAAGTTTCGTGCTGTTTGCCGTTCTTCACGAGACATTAAAATTTCTTGCTTTAGCATTTTTCCCTTCGATCATGTGGTGAAGCAGTTCACAATAAACGCTAAGATGCCTCTGTGAAGACACGTATAGTTTTCCTAGTATACCAGTTCTGTGACACTTTGTTACTGTCTTTTTCACCAAGAGTGAATGTCTCATCGAAGACCTTGAAATAAAGGAAAAATGTACAAGAGATGTGACCACTTATAAGGAAAGAATAATGGCAGTATTGCTTAATCTAGATGTGAGAAAAAATACTCACAGCATCTCTAACACACCCTAACGGATGACAGGTTGAGGCCACGTGATTGCAATTGCCAAAGCCGTAGACAGGCGGAAAGTAAATAATTACTGTCTTATCTCTGTTAGCATCAAGGTGTCAGTACACGCCACCACGTCTGTGACTGTGATGACCTTGGGTAGCGAGGTCCTGGCTGGAGCCATCCGAGTCTCGGGAAAAGACGAGTCGAGGAGCCGGAGTAGAAAAAGAGAAGCGTTTATGTGCAATATTCACATGTTAAAGTAACGTGGAACAGCATGGAACAGATGAAGCAACCCGAGCGTCTCTGTGCTCGAGTTTTATACGCTCTGTCTTCCCAATATTCTCTGCGAGGGAAGCCAACTGAGTCCAGGTCTTTCCAATAGGGTTGTCCTCCTTCACTCCACTCCCGAGCAGGCAGTCAAACCTGTTTCGGGAAAACTGCGAGGGCACGCACACCTTGTTGCGCAGGGAGGATCAATGAGGCACCACTGGCTCAGTTCCATGACCTGTAACTCCTCGCGCAGAGGAGACTTCTCCGGGTGGCAAGATTCCAGATTGACTCTTCCGGCGCTGCTAGCTCCTCGCAGGCCCAGAAGATGAAAAATCACCTTGCAGGTCCAGGAATGTGGAAATTGTTCCCGCTGATCACGTCCAGATGTGAGGTCCATTGTCTGGCGTGACTCGACGAGGAGGCGGCAGCTCAGGCTGTAATAGTGCTTCCGGGTAGTCAGGTGTGTCAAAAAGGTTTTTCGTCAAAGGGCCCACCAGACTCGCCGCACCACCACCATATTTGAAATTGCCTTGGAATATCGCTCCACATAAGACGATGAGTTCTGATAGAGACTGGTAAGGCGGCGGCACAACAGCACCCCCACCGCCAAAAATGCCTCACGAGGACGAGGTGCCGCACGTAGCTCGGCTGAATTGATGTGGTAGGACACCAGGCTTCTTCATAGGAGTCGTTGCAAAGCCCTCCGGACCTCCACCGTCTCCGCAGGTATTCCACGCGATCAGGCGTCTTACACGGACTGAGGTTTCCTGTGGATATGACTCCTCGTGCAGAGGAGACTCCTACGGGTGGCAAGATTCCAGATTGACTCATCCGGCGCTGCTAGTTCCTCGTAGGCCCCGAAGATAAAAAAATTCCGCCATATCCACGAAGTGAATGATGATGAGTGGGCGAAGCTCCGGAGGTAAACCTGGTAAACCATGAATCCTCTGTACATTTTGCCCACTCAATTTTATTACATCGCTCCCCCTAGCGTACGTCGCCGCACTAAATCGAACGATTGCCTTCAATCAATGACACGCGCCATATGTGACATCATTCCTATTTTATAAGATCTCGCGTCTTTCATCAACTACAAGTACCGCTTTCTAGTTTATAACATCTTGCATCTTTTCATCATCAGCTACAAGTACCACCATCTAGTAAATACTACAAGAACTAAACGAGAGGTGGCTACATACAGCAGACGGTACCGCCATCTAGTGAACACTGCAAGAACTAAACTAGAGGTGGCTACATACAGGAGACGGTACCGCCATCTAGTGAACACTGCAAGAACTAAACTAGAGGTGGCTACATACAGGGGACGGTACCGCCATCTAGTGAACACTGCAAGAACTAAACTAGAGGTGGCTACATACAGGCTACATGGGACGCACAGCCCACGCCCTAAGGAGCTCCGCCCCTAAAAATCACATCGCAGGCCCAGGAATGTGGAAATTGTTTTCGATGATCAAGTCCAGATGTGAGGTCCAATGTCTGGCGCGACTCGACGAGGAGGGGGCAGCTCAGCCTGTAATAGTGCCCCCGGGTAGTCAGGTGTGTCTAAAGGGTTTTTCGTAAACGGGCCCACCAGACTCGCCGCACCACCACCGTAGTTGAAACTGCATTGGAATGTCGCTCCACATAGAACGATGAGTTCTGATAGAGACTGGTAAGGTGGCGGCACAACAGCACCCCCGCCGCCAAAAATGCCTCACGAGGACGAGCTGCCACACGTAGCTCGGCTGAATTGATGTGGTAGGACACCAGGCTTCTTCACAGGTATCGTTGCAAAGCCCTCCGGACCTCCACCGTCTCCGCTGGTATTCCACGAAGATCAGGTGTCTTACATGGACTAAGGTTTCCTGTGGATATGACGTCGCCAAGACAACCATTGTAAAACCACACCTAACGCTTCGAGTGCCTTCTGCACACCCCTCGTAACGCCGATCCAGATTCAAACCAACAAAACCCGATGAATAACATTCCTGAGCCTAACTTCACGAGGAGTAGTGCGTATCTCATGGCGACAAGTCAAAGTAGACAACCCCAACAACAACGTCTAGCAGATACCAAAATTCTAATTGGGCTATAGCTACTTGGGATGGAAAAGTTAACCATCTAAGGAGCCAACGGAAACTCTCAGGCTTCATTTATCCCCTGAACACTCTCGTTAAGTGTTAAGAAACAGTGTAGGCACTACGAGCACTCCACTACTCCTCGTTTATCCTCTACTGAAACTGTGCCTTCGAATCATTGAATTCCACCACCACCACCACCACCACCACCACCACCACCACCACCACCACCACCACCACCACCACCACCACCACCACCACCACCACCACCACCACCACCACCCCCACCACCACCACCACCACCACCACCTTCTTAGTCGACCCATAAAGTTTAAAATACTAAGATCTACAAAGAAAGAGTGCTAGCTAGGTCTGGCAATCCTTGAACCTCCACTGGAACTGTGCGGGCGGATAATTCTATTCTTGGCCGACCCAGAAAGTTACAATACCAAAACCTACCTACAAAGAGCGCTAGCTATGTCTGGCACTACGAGAGGTAAACTTCAGGTACTCAACACTTCAGGGTAGCTGACGCTGGCCCATCCCATCGAGCTGCCATCCACTGTTAGGAATGAGGTGTTGCGACATGCCACCACGTCTATGACTGTGGCAACTTCGGGTAGCGTGGTCCTGGCAGGAGCCATCTGAGTCTCAGAAAAAAACGAGTCGAGGAGCCGGAGTTAATGAAACAAAGTAGTTGGAGTGATCTGCCCAAAAAACAGATGATTCAAAGTCTATGTGTCCACTCCAGTCAATGGTACGTTCATTTGTTTGTTTCTCTGGACTTATGGCTCACACCCACTTAGGGGGATCGGCCAAGAAAGCGTAGTGCATTTTTTCTGTGAGCATTAAAACTATGTGTATAGAATTTGTATTATAATATGACTAATGTAAGGAAAACCACATAAAAGGAGAGCAAACGAAAAAAACACAAAAAAGAAGTCAAGTTGAGAAATTTTGAGATTTCTTGTGTTGTGATTACCACTCAGCTGCGTTTACTTCGCCTCACCATTTAGATTTTTTTCGGGGGGTAATAAATAATAAATAATCGATTGAAGATCGCAAAGACATACGTTTGGATGCCTGAATATAATCGCAAATGGCATTGAAAGTATCCTTGGGGCAATGTCTCAAAACTGAGGCACCAAATCTTAGTGCAGTTTCCGCCGTCAATGTAATGCCTATTTTCTGAAATGGAATAACTAGAAGCCTTTTTCTAGGTAAAGCGTATCGGTGACAATACAAAAAATAATCTTATATTGATTCCATTTCTCTGCAGAATGCGCAGAGGGGTGATATTGTCTGACCAGCTCTGTGTAGATACAGGTTTAGGGGGGGGGGCGGACACGACATCGGAATTTAGTAATTAAAGCTTCGAGCTTCATGGACTAGCTCCAGTGGGGTCACCATGGAAACTTCAGGTGGTTATATTCTGTCCATGTAGTTACTTTTTCTATCATATGAGTGCAAATTGCTGATTTTCGATATTTTACTGCTGTAATATATTCAACATCTGGCAGTATAGATAAAATTGGGCCATAAAGTGTGGCTCGTGCTAAGGAATCGGCCAGTTCATTTAATCTTAGTCCACAGGGTCCCGGAACCCATAGTAACTTCAGGAGTCTCAACTGCGGTGGTACTAATGTTCTGAATGTCCTTAGAATTCAAGAGTTCTCAGAAGCTGTCAGAGGTGCACAAACTGAAAGAGAATCCGTCATTATGACTGCGTTGTATTGATTTGACGGTAATTTTCGAAGAGCTAAAATGATTGCTATGAGCTCCGCTTCAAAAACTGGAGTAAAATCAGGCAATGTCAATGAGAAGGACCAGTCAAACGAATCAGAGGCAATGCCTACACCTGCATTTTGATTATTATTTGAAGCATCTGTGGCTATTTTATTTTTAGGTTCTGCATGCTTCAAGTAATTTAATGATATGTAATTTGAAAATCTGAGAGATTTTAACTTGGCGTTTTGGGGGAAAATATCATATTCAATTATAACATGACAATTCGAGTCATTAGTCTCAATTACATTTCTAATGTTCACATTTACACTTTGTAGATTCTTTTGTACAAACATTATCTGGAGTGTGTGAAAACGTGGCCAATAAGCAAGAAAGAAGGCGTCTGGGTTTGCGATAAAAGCATATAGAGATCTTCTGCCGGTAAGCTATAAAATTTTAAAATAGCTTGTACTGTTTTACTGCGAAATCGACAAAGTAGTGTAGGCAGGCGCGCTTCATGGTACAGTACGTTGAGAGCCACAAACCTCCAGTCCCAGACCCATTCGCAGTGCTTCTCGCTTCAAGACAACTAGAGGTTTCGTTTTATAAGCAGGGCCGCCCGAGAATAGTATGCATCCAAATTTCGTGATGGGGCGCCCGTACATCTTGTACAACATTATTAAGGTGTGCGTCTTATATTCCCGGTTACATAGCTCGTGCAGTAGGCTTGAGGCCCGTTGTGCCTTTGTAGTTATATACTCTAAGTGTAGACTCCACTTAAGTTTTTCATTATAAATGATTCCTATATATTTTATAGAGTGTACTTGCTGGATGGGTCCCTGTTTATATAGAATTGAAATTGAAATTGGGTCTGCAAGCGGAAATACCATGAGCGCACTTTTGTTGACATTGAACGATAATGAAATTGACTGCAACCAAATTTCTAACATGTTAATACATCTATGTAATTTAAGTTGTAGTGAGTAAATATCACAGTCACCTGCAAAAAATGCGATGCCATCAGCATAAGTGTAGATACTAACTTCTTGGTCTATTGGAATTGTGCTCATTAAAGCATTAAACAACACTGGATATAAGACTGATCCTTGGGGAGCTCCGCGCGTTTGTTTAAATCTAGTTGAGGAATATTCATACATGACACAGTGGAATTCTCTTGATTTTAAAAATTCTGCCACACACTTAATAAAATATTGTGGGAAATTCAATTTCTTTAGCGTGTTTAACAAAATGAAGTGCTCCACACTGTCATACGCCTTGGCTATGTCAAGCGTTACTAAAGCAGCGTATTGCCTTCTTTTTCGAGCGAGCTGTATTCAGCTCTCTAATTCAGCATGGGCACACCAAATAGAGAAATCACTACAAAGCCGATTTGGTTCGGTTTTATTACTAAATTGTCTGCCATCCAGATACTTAGTACTTGAGTCATGTTACTTATACGTCATGATATTTACGTCAGATACTACTTACATCAGATACTTACGTCATGATATCGTTCAATTCTTACGACATGCACAATTTCTGTGCGCTGACGGTGCCGTAACGAGGTTTCTTGTCCATACGGAACAACTTCATAGTACAAGAAACCAATCCATCAAAGAATTTTGCAGGGACCGAAATAGTGGTGGAGCACTTTTCCTGCCCAGCCAATCTGACCTGACCAACCACTCGTACAGGAGCTCACACCCAAACTCTGCCACCCTGTGTGTACTGAACGTCTCTTCGTCGCAGATTGTATCTATACGTGTTGACTTGTTGCTGCTGAATATGACGTCGTGCAAGCTGTCTTTCTTCTTCTGCCCTTTGCAAAAAGTCACCGATACCATGGTCGTGCCCACGGACATTTCCTCTACAGGCAGCATTGCATCTAAGGTTGTGGTGACTGTCCGGTCAAAAACAAGTTGGAAAGGCGTTATATGTACAGGTCGCCTCTTGCAGCGCAGTATTGTAAGCGTACGTTGCATACGGCAATATTTGGTCCCATGTTCGGTGCTCCGGATTCACATACATCGACAACATATTAGCCAACATTCTATTCAGTCGTTTGGTTAGCGCATTTCTTTTTGAGTGATACGCTGTCGTTTTTCTATGACTGGTGTGCGTCCATTTCATTATGGACTTCGTCAAATCAGCCGTAAACACTGTTCCTCGATTCATTACCCTATTGAAAAAACGTTCACTATAGGCATAGTGGATTCCACCATCCATCATTTTGGTGGATTATGGCGCTGGAAATGTTGGTGGAACATGGTGTATAGTGGCATATAGAGACTCAGATGGCTCCAGCCAGGACCACCTGGCTGGAGTCATCTGAGTCTCAGGAAAAAACGAGTCGAGGAGCCGGAGCAGATGAAAAGAACCTTTCATGTACAATATTTTAACACAGAAATAAAGAGTTCCTTTTATTGAAATGAAGTGGTTGGGGTGAACTTCTGCCAATAAACAGACGATTCAAAGTCTATGTGTCCACTCCATTCAACGGTCCATTCAAAAATATCTACCTTGTCTTTCTCTTTCTCTAGAGTTGCTCGTGAGGCTGCTGTTGTATGACTCATGCTAACACACGCTACTTTCTGAATCGGTGATCTGTTTACTATGGGGAGGGCGTAAGAATCGAGAAACGCGCGTAATTCGAATGTAGCTTGTGCCGTCGCCCCCCTTCCAAAACTGCATCGTCCCGTTGCTTCGTAGGAGATGGTTTCCAGACTCGCTCAAACAGCTTCTTGGTGAAAGCTGTTTTCAGGAAGGGGAGGTGTCCTTTCAATGGTTGAGTGTCTGTCATGATAACGTTTCATTCTTACGACATGCACAATTTCTGTGTGCTGACGCCGCCTGATGAGGATTCTTGTCCGTCCGGAACAGCTTCATAGTACAGAGAACCAATCCGTCAAAGAACGTTTTAGGGACCGAAATAGTGGTGGAGCAGCTTTCCTGACCGGCCACATACTCGTACGGGAGCCCTTCCCAAACTCTGTCGCCCTGTGCGTACTGAACGTCTCTTTGTCGCAGATTATATCTATACGTGTCAACTTGTTGCTACTGAATATGATGTCGTGCAAGCGGTCTTGCTTCTTGTGCCCTTTGTAAAAAGTCACTGATATCATGGTTGTGCTCAGACATTTCCTCTACAGGCAGAATTGCATGTAAAGTTGTGGTGACTGTCCGGTCAAAAACAAGTTGGAAAGACGTCATGCCGGTCGTCTCTTGCAGGAGCAGTGTTCTAAGCGTACGTTGCATACGGCAATATTTGGTTCTATGTTCGGTGCTCTGGATCTACATACATCGACAGCCTCTTAGCCAACGTTCTGTTCAGTAGTTTGGTTAGTCCATTTGTTCGTTGGTGGTATGCTGTCGTTTTTCTATGACTGGTGTGCGTCCATTTCATTAAGGACTATGTCAAATTAGCCGTAAACGGAGTTCCTCGATTCGTTATCACTGTAGGGGCTCCATGATGCACCAAGAAGTTGGTGATGAAAAATTCGGTGACTTCAACAGCTGATCCCCTAACTAGAAACGCCGTCTCAGCATTCGGGGTCAGATAGTCAGTTGTCACTTTGATTCAACGCTTTCCAGATGATGAAGTAAGAAATGGGCCGAGTAAGTTCATTCCCATTTGTTTAATGGTACCACTGGTGGCTCTATAGGTTGCAGGAGCCCAACAGGTTTTAATGGTGGCGTCTTACGTCTCTGGCAGTACTGACAAGTACTAACGTAGTCTTGCACAGAACTCAGCAACTTTAGCCAGCATTACTCAGTACGAATGCGTGCTACCATTCTGCTTACTCCCAAGTGTTCCAATGATGGGTCATCGTGACAGACCTTCAAGATCTCCGGACGTAATATTGAAGGTATGACGAGCAGGAACGTTGTTGTATTGTGCTCAAAGTTTATTTTACACAGGACATGATTGTGCAAGGTAAACGTCTCCAAACCACGATGAAACCCTCGTGGAACGTCAACACAGTGCCAGTTTAATTGATCAGTTGAAGTAACTCCGGGTAATATTGCTGATGATGCGCCATTAGTGATGTCACTGCTTCCAGAAAAAGAAAATCTCGCCATCTTCTGAAGAATTAGAGACCATTGGTTCAGTCGATGCTCGAGACAAGCAATCAGCATCACTGTGCTTTCGACCGGATTTATATACGACAATGACGTCGTATTCCTGTAGCCGAAGGCTCCACCTTTCAAGCTTTCCAGACGGGTCCTTGAGATTAGTGAGCCAGCACAATTAATGGTAGTCACTAATGACTTGAAAACGTCTACTGTATAAATATGGCCGAAACTCGTTGATAGCCTATATGACTGCTCGACATTCATTTTCTGTTGCTCAGTAGTTCACCTCAGCGTTCAAAAGAGTTCGGCTAGCGTACGCAATTACTCGTTCTTGTCCATTTTGCCACTGAATGAGTACGTCTCCAAGTCCTAAATTGCTCACATTGGTGTGGAGATCCGTGCCCGCTTCTTGGTCAAAATGAGCAAGAACTGGGTGATTCTGAAGGCACTTCCGTAGTTCTTTGAATGCCTCTTCTTGTTCACTATGCCAGATAAAACGTGTGTCTTCCTTGGTGAGGCTCGTTAGTGGTTCAGCGATCCATGAAAAAATTTCAATGAATCGTCGGTAATAGGCACATAGTCCTAAAAATCACCAGTCTGCCTTTTTATCTGAAGGTATGGGGAATTTTGCCACTGCCGCTGTCTTGAGATCAGGACGAACTCCTTCCAAGCTCATGACATAGCCCAGAAATAGAAGCTCTCGAAATACAAAATCTCATTTCTGTGGTTTCATCGTCAAATCTGCTGAATTGATGGCATTGAGCACAGCCCGCAGTCGTTGGACATGTTGCTCGAAGGTATTCGAGAAAACCACAACGTCATCCAGATAAAGCAGACAAGATTGCCATTCTAGGCCTGAGAACACTGTGTCTATAATCCTTTGCAAGGTCGCAGGTGCTGAACAAAGGCCAAATGGGAACACAATGAATTCGTATAAACCATCTGGTGTCACGAATGCCGTCTTCTCGCGATTATTTTCATCGACTTCTATTTGCCAATATCTCCCTTTAAGATAAAGCGAGGAAACCTACCTCACATCTCGTAGTCTATCCAGAGTGTCGTCAATTCTTGAACAGAGTAAGCATCGCGTTTAGTAATGGCGTTCAGTTTTCAGTAGTCTATGCAGAATCATAATGTCTGATTTTTCCTGTTTACAAGGACCACAGGCGACGCCCATAGGCTTGCTGACAGTTGGATTACGTCATCCCGAAGCATTTCTTAGACTTGATTTCCGAAAGCCTCTCTCTCTTTAGGTGACACTTGGTAGGGATGCTAATTTATAGGCCTCATCAATTCGTCCACAATAATACGATGTTTGGCGACAAGCGTACGTCGAACGTGCGATGATACCGAAATGTCTGCAGCGAATTTCCTTATGAGGCTTTCAATTTGTTCCTTTCGGTCGGGTAGTAATCGCGGTTCAATGTCGATGAACGCGAGTACAGAATCTATATCTGTTACACCGAATGTAGAGGTGTCAGAAGCACTCGCCTCCGTGACCTGGACGAAGTCATTGAGAGTGGCGAAGACAGTTCTCTTCGCAATATGCTGCACCTTGTTTCCAAAGTTGGTGAGCAAAACATCGGTGCATCCTCCGTGTACCTGAACAAGACCTCGTGCAATGCAGATTTCCTTTTCAAGTACCAGGCTTGTGTTGCTGTCTGTGACTCCTTCGAAATCACTGAACGCTCTGCTTGTTACCGTAACTGTTACGCACAATCTCGGTGGTACCGCGACGTTGTCGTCTGCAACACAGAGGTCATAGACGTCTTCGTCGGTGTCGAAGGTTGCGATAGCATGCCTCGTTGAAACAGAGAAATAGGGTTCTCGCAAGTTGATCACAGTACCGTTAGCTTGCGAAAAGTTCATTCCAATTATCAATCCGCTTGAGCACTCGGGCAGCACTATGACAGTTGCCGTGCACGTAAAACCCCGTGCTCCCATCGTTGCAGTGCATATTATTGTTGGGTCTATGAGGTGTCCTGCAGCTGTCCGAACTTGTGGCCCCTTCCATGGCGTAAGCACTTTCCGCAACGTTTTCGAAAGCTCATGGCTCATTACCGAATAATCTAGGCCTGTGTCCACCAGCGTGATCACTTCGTAGGCATCAACAAGCACGCGCAAATCAGAACTGACGTCGTTGTTACAGCACCGGTTGCCGAGTCTGTCATCGTCGGTTGCAGTCAGCGATGGAGGTTTTTGTGCTTCAGCGTCGACAGCGGCTTTGCCTCCCCAGGTCGCTGATTTTAGTTTTCCTGACATGGGATCGGTGAGCGGCGTTTTGGAGAGCTTGCTGAAAGACGGGGTCTCGACGACCGATACCTCGAGGACGTTGTTGATCGAAGATAATGTTGAAAGTCACACGAGTCTTGAAGAGTTGCGATGTATTATTCAATTTTTATTGGGTGCTCATCATTCCGTGGTCAAAGTGCTTTTACAGGGAAGCCACGAAATCCCGCCTGTCAATAATGACGCGTTCGGTAAAGATGGCTGGCCTATCTACAGCGGTAGCACAGTGGTGTATCCTATCGGGAGTGCGCCAGATTTCTCAGTCTCCTCTCTGGTGGTAGCTGCATTGTGTTTGGGGACATCAGGTGCTGCACACGGGCCGTGGATGCGATGTCTGCATGTCCGGGAGTTCTTCGTAGTAGGACATCGGCGTAGGACAAACTTCGCTGACGTGGTAGTGGCACTTGTGTATAGGCACTTAGATGGGGTGCATTCTCTGTGTGTGTTTCCTGTACTGCCTGTCGAACTTCCTCATGAATCACATTGGCTAGTGATGAAATCACTAGAGCATTCTATCCAAGCCGCTGTTTCTGGAGTTCTCGTACTACAGACCGTACCAGCTTCCACAACATCTCCATGCTGTTTCCAAAGGCTGCCGGCTGTGCGTCCAAAGAGGCCGTGTTCACCTCTCTGCTGTACATTCTTGCTTGCTGTTGCTGCGTTATTTCCAGCGCAGCCGCCTCGGAACAAAACTCAGCGACGGTGCGTGGTGGGCTGCGAACCAGGCCGGCAAACAGTTCCTGTTTTACCCCTCGCATTAGGTGACCACAGTTTTTCCTCCTCGATGATGTTGGAATCTGCTCGGTGGAATAGGCGAGACATATCCTCTAAGTACATAGCCCCGCTTTCGTTGTTGCGCTGGCTTCTCGCTTGGAGGGCAGTTTCGGCTCTCTTTCTGCGATCTGTACTCGGGTAAGTTGTGAGCAGCTCCCGCCAGAAGCCGTCCCATGACCGCATGAAAGATTCGTGGTTTTCGAACCTCGTTCGAGCGCTATCCTCCAATGTGAAGTAAACGCGTCACAATCTGCGACATGCGTCTCATCCGTTGGACTTCGCATCACGTTGGAATTGTTCTAGCCAATCCTCCACGTCTTCGTAGACCTCGGCATGAAAATGCTTCGGCGTGAGTAGGGGATTCACAACGATGTTAGCTGGCGCAACAAGAGTTGTCAGGTCACCGGCGTTTGGGTTCACAGCCGTTGAGAGTCTGATAAAAGTGAAAATTGGGGGGCCTCATGGCGCAAACGCCTGCTGCAGCGCTGGTGGACTGGGGAGCTTGTATTCAAGTCGCTTTGGCTCTGGGCTGCGTCCCGGGACTTGAGAAGGGCTTGGAATAATACCCCGCACTTCCGTCAGTTTGTAACGAATAATTAAAGGGTACTATTTAATCAAACAAAATGGTTGGGGTGAACTTGTGCTCAAGAAACAGATGACTAAATGTCTTTGTCCACTCCAGCCAATAGTCCCTTCAAAACATCTACCTCGTCTTTCTCTTTCTCTACCGTTTTCTCGTGAGGCTGCTACGCCTCACGAGAAACTACGCACGCCCCTGCCCGATTTCAACGAGGTCCCACATATGGCCGTACAGAAACACAGCTGTGCACGCCGAACGGGTCATCCACTCAAGCCATTGGCTGAAGGGCAAGTCACCCGCATACGTGGTAAGAACTGGGCAACAAAGGCCAAGGTGGTCAGCATGACGCGACCGAGGTCACACCACGTCGTCACGGAAGACGGCAACGTTTTTCGGCGTAATCGACAGCACCTGCTCGCAACTACCGAGTTCTTCCACCCCTCCGCCGAAGACTTGGCCGATGAGAACACCGATGCACCGATAGAGCAAGCTCCACCTCTGGTCCCGCGTTCGGAGGAGCCGCAAGTGCCCAGAAGATCGACCCGAGATAGAGCACACCGTCGACTGGGCTACGATGACAATTTTGTGCAAATTCCGTAGTTACGTTCTTTCTTGATGTTTATTTGGTTTTTTCCTTCAGAGAAAAGAGGATGTATCGTGTTTAGGCGCGGCTGAGCGAGCGCGCGTGCGCAGGCAGTCTACTGCACACGCTATCTGTTTCCTTATCTCCGCCTTGCACTGTATAAAACGAGCGCACAATAAACCAAGGTGATTCTTCGCTGGGAGACGGCTGGCATCGGTTCTTGATAAGTACGAAACAGCTTTCTCAGGTCTCTCAGAAAGTGTTCCGTAGACTCGCCTTCGTCTTGAACGCGTTGACGAAACACGTAGCGCTCATGCACTTCATTTAGCTGCTCGGCAAAATACTCATCGAACTTCTTGATTACTGTGGCGTAATCATTCCGGTCCTCTCCTTGGTCGAAGGAGAAGTTGTTGTACACTTCGGGAGCGTCGTCGCCGGCTATGCTGAGCAGCAGTGCAAGCTTGGTGGGACCCGGCGTTGGCGCTTCGTTGGATGCCGCCGACCTTGAAGCAGCTCTCCTGGGGACCGGCCGTCGTCCAATGGGCTGGCCCTGTAATTCAAAAGTCCCAACCAGAAATCATTGTTTCCTTCCTTCGTCTTTTTCAGAATTCTCTTCACTATTTGCACTCCTTTCTCTGCCAGACCGTTTGATCGCGGAAACAAGGGACTCGATGTGGTATGCTTGAAGTCAAACTTTCTTGAGAATGCTGCAAATTCTTGGCTAGCAAACTGTGGCCCGTTGTCGGTGCACACTTCCGCCGGTATTCCGTATCGTGCAAATATCGCGCTTAGCTTTTCGATAACTGTAGCAGCCAATGTGTCGTACAGAGGCTCTACCTCTGGAAAATTGAATAGCGAGTCATACGCACACAGGAATGCTTCGCCGGCGTAGTGAAAAATGTCGACACCCACTCTAAACCACGCATGCTCCGGCACGGGTCTCATCATGAGAGGCTCACTTTCTTGTTTGTAAGAATATTTTCTGCAAGTTGCGCAATTCTTGACAACCTGTTCGACGTCTGCGCAAAGTCCTGGCCAGAAAACTAAACGGTGGGCTCGGGATTTGCACTTGTTTATTCCCATATGCCCATCATGAATCCTGTTCAACATCTCACGGCGCATGCTTTGCAGTATAACAGCTTTGCATCCTTTGAGCAATACGCCGTTGACCACCGAGAGTTCTCCGGCGAAGGGTTTGAGTTCTCCGTCCACAGGTTGCCTGTTTTGCAGGCACTCAAGGACAGTTCTCAAGTACCTGTCGTTTTGAGTCTCCCTTGCCAGTCGTACTTGCGTGGCCTCGCTGATCAGTGCCTGCACAGTTGTAACGGCATGAATCTCGACGTCTTCGTCCGCCTCCTCGTCTGGTGGTCCCACGGAAGCCCTCGACAGCAGGTCGGCCAAAACCAATTCTTTACCGGGGACGAACTGCAGGTGGAAGCGGTATTTCAGCAAACGCAAGAAAAAACGCTGCAATCTCGGTGGCATGTCGCCGATAGCTTTCTGTCCGAAAGCAATCAGCGGGCGGTGATCCGTTTCAAGTGCAATGGTACGCCCGTACACAAAGTAATGGAATTTCTCGCACCCGAAAACAACAGCCATCGCCTCTTTTCGATCTGGGAATACCTTTTCTGGGCCTCGGTCAACACGCGCGAGGCATAAGCGACTGGCTTCCACGCGTTATCATAACGCTGCATTAGCGCGGAACCTATGCCATTCTGCGACGCATCGGACGTTATCTTTGTGTCTCGCTCAGGATCGAAAATTGCAAGCACCGGCTTCTTGCTCAAACAGGCGCAGAGTTGTTCCCATTCCTTGGCGTGATTAGCATTCCATTCGAACGCGGCATCTTTTTTCACTAGCCGTCGCATTTGCAGAGTCTTCTCAGCTAGTGCTGGGACGAACTTGGAAAAATAATTCACCACGCCTAGCATGCGTTGTACGCCATGCTTGTCAGTCGGTGGTGGCATATTCCGCATAACGTTTATGGATTCAGGGCTTGGCTGTATTCCTTTTGCGGATATGATATCGCCGAGGAAACAAACTTCGGACACTCCTATGTCGCACTTTGCGGCATTGAGTGTTAGCCCCGCTTTTAGCGCTGCTTCCAAGACAGTTCGAAGCCTTTCATCGTGCTCGTCCCTCGTCGCGCCCCAAATAAGAATGTCATCGACGTACACGCGTACACCTGGTATGGACTCGAAAATCTGACCAACCGTTTTTTGAAAAACTTCCGACGCCGAGGCTATTCCGAAGAGAAGTCGCAGAGAGCGATAACGCCCAAATGGAGTGGCAAACGTGCATATTTTTGAAGTCTCTTCGTGCAGCGGTATTTGATGAAACCCTGAAGTTGCATCCAAGCGAGAAAAAATGGTTGCGCCCGCAAGCTCAGCCTCAATATCTTCTCAGCGTGGCATTTCAAAATGTTCTCGCTTCAGGCATTCATTAATTTTTCTGGGGTCCATGCACACTCTCAATTTGCCATCCCTTTTTCTGGTAATTACCAAAGGACTCACCCAGTCCGTAGGCTCTTGTACCTTGGCCACGATGCCTGCCTTTTCCATGCGGTCGAGTTCCTGTTTGAGGGGCCCTTGTAGTGCCAGTGGCACCCGTCGAGCTGGCTGGATGACAGGAACGGCGTCGTCCCGCAGCACCATCCGGTATTGCCGTTGAAGACATCCCGTGCCGCTGAACACTTCTTGGAACTGCTTGACGACTTGCTCACTTGTAGTCGTAGAAACTACATTCACCGAGCGTGAGAACAAGCCGAGCAGCTCACTTGCTTGTAGTCCTAATAGCGCTTGACGTCCTTTCTTGACGACAAAGAAGTCGATGTCGGTTGCTTTGGTGGAGAGCGCCAGTTTTACAGTGACAATACCCAGGTGTTTGACGATTCCTCCGTCATACGTACGTAGAACAGAGTTGCTGGCCCTTAATCGCGACCTGAGCTGCAATTTTTTATACACGCTGTACGGCAGCAGATTTGCTTGGGCGCCAGTGTCGACCTTTAGGTGTAGTACGTGATGACCGACATGGGCTTGAACGATCCAGTCTTTTTGCTGCAAAATGGCATCTACAGATACTTCCATAATCTGGAAATCTTCGTCGCTGTCCTCAACTTCAGCGACCTGCTTGGTGGTTTTGCAACGGACGGCAAAGTGATTTTCCCCCCCGCATTTTCTGCACATGCGTCCAAATGCTGGGCATTTCCGAGGACCATGCACTCGCCCACACCTCTGGCACTTAAACTCAGCGGGTTATTCAGCGCCTCTAGGCCTCGCCTTAACTGGGTCGACTTGTTGCTCTCGGGTCCACATGTCGTTTCGGGCGGCGGAGACTTCGGCAGCTTTGCATAGCTGTTCTGCTGTCGCAAGAGTCAGCTTGTTGTCACGAAGAAGCTTTTCGCGTACTTTGTCACATTTTGTTCCGAACACAAGCTGATCCCTAATCATTGATTCCGTCATTGTGCCAAAGTTGCAGGACTGCGCCAGCTTTCTCAGGTCTCTCAGAAAGTGTTCCGTAGGCTCGCCTTCGTCTTGAACGCGCTGACGAAACACGTAGCGCTCATGCACTTCATTTAGCTGCTCGGCAAAATACTCATCGAACTTCTTGATTACTGTGGCGTAATCATTCCGGTCCTCACCTTGGTCGAAGGAGAAGTAGTTGTACACTTCGGGAGCGTCGTCGCCGGCTATGCTGAGCAGCAGTGCAAGCTTGGTGGGACCCAGCGTTGGCGCTTCCTATGATGCCGCTGGCGCTGAAGCAGTCAAAAACAGCTCAAACATTTGCTTGAACAGGCGCCAATTCTTGCTAATATCACCTGCGGCGGCTGCATTTCCGATGGAGGCGGAAATGTTGTAGGCCCGTGTGCTCAGATTTGGGTGCACGTTAAAGAACCCCAGGTGGTCTAAATTTCCGGAGCCCTCCACTACGGCGTCTCTCATAATCATATAGTGGTTTTGGGACGTTAAACCCCACATATCAATCAATTGCTAATATCACCATTCAGCCGCAGATGCTCGGGCGGTTTCAGCAAAACTTCCATACCGCTTCCGTCCAGTTCCGCCGTGGTCGTGGTACCGTCTTTCAATGCCGAGACTCGCCCGTGCCCACTTCTGACACCATGTTTCGTACTTATCAAGAACCGATGCCAGCCGTCTCCCAGCGAAGAATCACCTTGGTTTATTGTGCGCTGGTTTTATACAGTGCAAGGTGGAGAGAAGGAAACAGATAGTGTGCGCAGTAGACTGCCTGCGCACGCGCGCTCGCTCAGGCGCGCCTAAACACGATGCAGTTGTATAGCTCGTACTAACACAGTCTACTTTCTGAATTGGTGATCTGTCCACTATCGCAAGGGCGTTAGAATCGGAAATCGTGCGTAGTTTGAATGTTGCTTGTGGGAATATTTACATGTTTAAAGTAATGTAGAACAACATGACACTTGTGCTTCTCTGCGCTCGCGTTTTATACACTCTGTCTTCCCAAGATTTTCTGCGAGGGAAGACAAATGAGTCCAGTTCCTTCCAATGAGATGGTCCTCCTGCACTCCGCCCCGAGCAGGCAGTCAGACCTGGTTGTAGAAAATTGCAAGGGCTCGCATACATTGTTGTACAGGGAGGAGCGCTGCGACACCACTGGCTCCGTTTAATGACCTGGAACTCCTCGCGTAGAGGAGACTCTTCGGGTGGCAAGATTCCAGGTTGACTCATCCAGCGCAGCTCGCTCCTCGCAGGCCCCAAAGACAACAACACAGCAAGGCACGGCCGCTGGCCAAGGAATGTGGAAAATGTTCTCGCTGATTAAGTCCAGATGCGAGGCCCATTGTATGACGTGACTCGAAGAGGAGGCTATAGTCGTTCTTCCGGGTGACAGTTGTTCCTAAAGGGTTTTTGGTCCGCGGGCCCAGAAGACTCGCCGCACCACCGCTGTACTTGAAACTGCCTTGGATTGTCGCTCCACATAGGACGATGATTTCCGGTAGAGACTGGTAAGGCCGCGTCACAGCATCTCTATAACATGCACTGCATGTGAGCTTCTTAACCCGTCGTCAGTAAGCACTTGGTCCAGTTCAGAGAAGACAATGTACTTTACCCCCAGCAAGATGGTTTGTGCAAGCGCTTATGAACAGTTACACAACTTTTCGAGACAATGCAGTATTTGACAAATGCTATAAGCCACAAAGAACAGCTTGATGTTATTTACTGAGATTTCTCTAGGGTGCTTCATAAAGTCTTTCACGTGAAACTAATACGAAAAATTGGCAGATCCCACCTACAATGGGAATCAATCATATGCGAAGCACGAATGAGGAAGGTTGATATGTTACATTAAAATCAGCACAGCGCAACGAGCCTGGCGTAAATCATGCCGTACATGATTTCCATATTATTATTATCATGTTTGGACGTGCATTTTACCGTCGCCGCCTATTCACGTCACATCATACCTAATTTGATATATGTGGAGCCAGGGAAACGGCTGCAAGCACGCTATGAGCCTAGCATGTAGGCATGTGTCACTTGACATTTATTCCGTGATCATCCTGATTGAACGTGTCATTGGGCTTCATCATCCATTCACGTCAAGTAATACCAAATTTGGTGTAAATAAAGCAAGCAAAACGGCCATGAGCGCGCTATGAGCGTAGCATGTAGTCATGTTTTACATGACACACATGTAATGATTGTCACGTTTGGACGTGTCCTTTACCCCCGTCATCCGTTCACGTCACGTGATAACAAATTTTGTATATGTTGAGCTGGTGAAACGGCCGCGTGCTCCCTATGAGCGCAGCTTGTATTCATGTTTTACATGGCACCGATGCCATAATTATCATGTTTGCACCTGTCATTTACCTTCGTCAGTCATTCAGGTGACGTATCACGAAATTTGG
Source organism: Rhipicephalus microplus (assembly GCF_043290135.1). NCBI lineage: Eukaryota > Metazoa > Arthropoda > Arachnida > Ixodida > Ixodidae > Rhipicephalus > Rhipicephalus microplus. Next base: position 56,675,368 of record NC_134700.1, on the reverse strand, counting down.
TTATGTGAAGCTAGCAAAACAGCCATAAAACACACGGTATGATTATCATGTTTGGACGTGTCATATACCTTCGTCGTTCTTTGGTGTCACGTAATATAAAATTTGGTATATGTGATGCTAGCGAAACGGCCAAGAACGCATCGTGAGCGTGACATTTAGTCATGTTCTTACGTATCACACACTTCATAGTTATCATGTTTGCACAAGTTATATACCTTCGTCATGCATTGACGCCCCGTAATACCAAATTCGGCATATGTGAAGCTAGCGTAACGACCGCGAGCGCACCATGAGCGTGGCGTGTGGTCATGATTTATATCTCATTATATTGTCACGACGCAGACACAGCAGGAGTTCGATATAGAAGAGCTCACTTTAATTAAAAATGAAAGGCGCTCGTAAAGAGGACCGGGCAAGAGCTTCGTCTTCTTCTCTGGCTGTGCGAGCTCTCCTCTGCAGGTCGAATGCGGCATTTGCCTCCCTCCAGGAAGAGCATCGACCCGATGCTCGGCTACAGAATACGCGGTGTATGTAGTTGACGTATTACGCAACTGGCTCACTGCAATATGGCTTCATCCGCACAACGTGTACGATTTCAGATTTTTGAGCTCGCGAGGAACTGTCAGGGATGACCTCATAATTCACGTCACTTAGGCGCCGTATAACATTGTAGGGACCAAAGTACTTCTTCAATAACTTTTCACAAAGGCCGCGTCGGCGAATAGGGCTCCAGACCCACACTTTCTCGCCTGGTTGATAAGTGACGTATCGGTGTCGCAGGTTATAACGTTGTGCGTCATAACTCTGCTGTCGGGCGATTTGCACGCGTGCTAGCTGCCGTGCCTCTTCAGCTCGTTGGGTAAAGGCTTGAACATCCGTGTCTGTATCCTCGCAGTCGGGCAGCAGCATGGCATCAAGCATTGTCGTCACTTCACGGCCATAAAGAAGACTAAATGGCGTGCTCCGCGTAGTTTTCTGCTGCGCCGTATTATAAGCAAACGTCGCGTATGGTAGAACGTCGTCCCAATTTTTATGATCCACGTCGATGTACATACTAAGCATATCAGCAATTGTCTTGTTGAGGCGTTCTGTTAAGCCGTTGGTTTGTGGGTGGTAGGAGGTAGTTTTTCGATGCGCTGTTCCACTCAACTCAAGCACTGACTTGAGGAGCATGGCCGTGAAAGCGGTACCTCTGTCTGTTATTATAATTCTAGGAGCACCATGCCTCAGAACGATATTTTCAATGAAAAATCATGCCGCTTCTACTGCGGTTCCACTTGATAAAGCCTTTGTTTCTGCGTAGCGAGTAAGATAGTCCGTAGCGACAATTACCCACTTATTTCCAGTATGCGAAGTCGGAAATGGTCCAAGGAGATCCGTTCCGATTTGTGCAAAAGGCATGGTGGGCACTTGAACTGGTTGCAACAATCCGGCTGGTTTTAAAGGTGGCGATTTTCGTCGTTGACAATCGAGACACGTGCGGACGTAATGCTTTACAGTGCCTGGAAGCTTCGGCCAGTAGTACTTTTGTTGGATTCTGGCCAATGTGCGCGTGTATCCGAGGTGGCCGGAGGTTGGCTCATCGTGGCAAGCGCTCAGGATCTCATCGCGAATGGATGTCGGGACGACAAGTAAGTGGGCATTTCCGCTGGGGGCAAAGTTCTTCTTGTATAGGACACCACTGCGCAAGCAGAATGATGGCAGGCTCCTTGCAAATATCTTGGGAACGCTTGTAGACTGGTCGTTAAGAAAATTAATAAGATGGAGCAACTCACTGTCTTCTTTCTGCTTAGACGAAATGGTGACCGTGTCGACCACTTCTACAAATGCCATGTCATCATCTTCTGAGACATCATCTTGCTTTATTAGCGACCTGGATAAGCAATCAGCATCAGAGTGCTGTCTTCCCGACTTATAGACGACCGTCATATCGAATTCTTGTAGGCGTAAGCTCCAGCGCGCTAGCCGACCGGATGGGTGCTTCAAGTTGGTCAGCCAGCAAAGAGAGTGGTGGTCGCTGACTACGTGGAAGGGACGGCCGTAGAGGTATGGGCGAAACTTCAGAACTGCCCATACTACAGCAAGACATTCCTTTTCCGTTGTGGAATAATGGGACTCGGCACGGGAAAGCGTCCTACTTGCATATGCAATCACTCTCTCGGCTGAGTCTTGCCACTGGACGAGTACAGCGCCTAAACCTACGTTGCTGACATCAGTGTGGATCATGGTTGGAGCGTCCTCGTCAAAGTGAGCAAGCACTGGGGGTGTCTGCAGGCGCTGTCGTAGACCGTCAAATGCTGCTTGTTCCTCTTCGCCCCATAAAAATGGAACATCGTCTCTCGTTATGCGTGTTAAGGGCGACGCTATGTGCGAGAAATTGGCGATAAATCTGCGGTAGTAGGCGCAAAGGCCAAGAAAACGTCTTACGGCCTTCTTTTCTGTTGGCACCGGAAATTTTCGGACGGCGTCGATCTTGTCGGGGTCCGGACGAACACCTTCATGGCTCACCACATGTCCTAAGATTCGGAGTTCCTTGAAACCGAAATGACATTTCTCAGGTTTCAGCGATAAGCCAGCGGACCGTATTGCTCGAAATACTAATAGCAGCCGTCTTAGATGTTCCTCGAATGTTGGTGAGAAAACAATGACGTCGTCGAGGTATACCAGACACGTCTGCCACTTAAGGCCTGATAGGACGGTATCCATCAGTCTCTGAAATGTTGCTGGGGCTGAGCACAATCCGAAGGGCAAGACTTTAAACTCGTAAAGCCCGTCAGGCGTAACAAAAGCAGTCTTTTCTCTGTCCCGCTCATCGACCTCGATTTGCCAATAACCGCTTTTCAGGTCCATCGACGAGAAGAAGCGTGCATGCCTCAGCCTGTCAAGTGAATCGTCAATACGCGGTAGTGGGTATACGTCTTTCTTTGTCACGCGGTTCAGCTTGCGGTAGTCCACACAGAAGCGTAAGCTGCCGTCTTTCTTCTTAACTAGCACTACCGGTGATGCCCAAGGGCTTTTTGACGGCTGAATGATGTCATCATTGAGCATTTTCTGGACTTGTTCTTGGATTGCTTCGCGTTCTTTCGGTGCCACGCGGTATGGGTTTTGTCGAATTGGTCTTGCCGTCTCTTCCGTTATAATTCGGTGCTTCGTCAGTGGCGTTTGATTTACTCTCGAGGTCGACGAAAAACAATCTTCAAACTGGCCGAGAATATCTAGAAGACTATGCCTCTGCGCTGGCGATAAATCTGTGCTCACGTCGACAGGCAGTGGTGTTGAAGCGGCCGGCGTCTCTGCCTGTTGTACTGCGAAGCACTCGCGGAATTCTACAATTTCTTCGAAGTATGCAACTGTGGTACCCTCTGCAATGTGTCGACGCTCGTTGCTGAAGTTTGTCAACAGGACCTCTGCTTGCCCAGACACTACACTGACGAGACTTCTGGCAATAGCGATTCCTCGAGAGAGTAAAAGCGTCGATATTTGTTCCGCGACACCTTCTCCACTATGCTGCGTGTTACACGTGACAGAGACGAGGCGGCATGACAACGGTGGCATGGTCACGTCGTCAATCACGCGCATGGGCTTGCGCTGCAGCGCTGCGCTATGGTCCGCTGAGAAGGTCAGTACACCGTCCGGTATATTTATAATGACACCGTACTCCCGCAGGAAATCCATACCCAAGATGGCCTGTTTACAACACTTAGAAAGAATAATGAAGGTTGCCACGAATGATGAATCCCCGATCTTTATTCGTGCGGTGCACTTTCCGGTAGGTGTCAGCAGCTGGCCTCCGGCTCCTCGAATTTGCTGCCCCGTCCATTCCATTTTTACCTTCTTGAGTTGGTCGGCCAGATTCGCACTCATTATTGAAAAGTCCGCACCAGTGTCGACCAGTGCGGTCACGTCGTGACCGTCAATTGAAAGTGTAATGTCGGCGGTGACAATCTCGTCTTTCGTCGGTTCATTCGAAATGTGTGGCACTTCATGCGGCGGCAATGGGGGATTTTCAAATCTTCGGCAATTCGCAACCTTCCCCCCTAAGGTCGCTGCTTTTAGTTTCCCCGGCGTGGACTGGGAGACCTTCCTCTCGCCATGTGCGTGGTGCTACCTCTATTAGATCGGGGAAAATGACCTGGGGAGGGCGAGCGTGACCGGAACCCAGGAGAAACGTCTCGCGGGATTGTCGCGCTCGTTTAGACGTTGCGTCTTCCGTCGAAATAGCGCCGAGGGGTAGTGGACGGAAATCCTTGATACCCGGCAACGCGATGAGGACAATACCGCACGATGTGGCCTGCTTCCCCACAATGGAAGCACAGGGGCCTGTAGTCAGGGGTACGCCATATGTCGGTTTTGCGGAGTGGGGGTCGCATCGGCGTCGACGTTTCCCTGTAGTACCAAGGCACTGTCGGCGGCTGTTGCTGGTGGTACTGTTGAGGTGGCGGCACGTTAGATCTAGGCTGTCGACGGAGAATATCTGCATATGTTGGCCTAACTATTTCAGTGTTCGGCTCGGGAAGTGAAAGCGCTTGCCTTATTTCTTGGCGAACAACTTCCGTGACCGACGCAATCGCGCAGTCATTCGGTGTGGCGGCGATCTTCTTCACCTCTTCTTGCACAATTTCGCGTATCAGGTCACGCAAAGAACGCTCGTCAGGAGTCACCGTGGTCACGGCGGTTGCGCTGATTTGTCCGCTGTTGTTTGGACGGTCGTACTGGTGGTACCGTAGCTGTAGTGCGCGTTTTATGGCGGTCCCCTCCTTCGAAAATTCGTCGACGTTTGAAGGTGGGTTCCGTACGAGACCAGCAAACAGCTGCTCTTTAACACCACGCATGAGGTGGCTGATCTTTCTGTTCTCGGACATGTCGGGATCGGCTCGATGAAAGAGACGAGCCATGTCCTCAACAAACATAGCAACAGACTCGTTGGGCTTTTGAATCCGTGATTCAAGGAGTCGTTGTGCATGCTCCCGCCTTTCGGTGTTTGCGAAGGTGTCCAGGAACTTCCGCCGGAACTCGTCCCACGTTGACCACACGCGATTCGTGAACCACGTGCGAGCCCCGTCTTGAAGAGGGAAATACACGTACCCCAACTTCTGTGCGGCGTTCCACCCGTTAACGTTGGCTGTGCGCTCGAACTCCTCAAGCCAGTCATCTGCGTCCTCATATGAGTTGCCATGGAAGTCCACAGGAGTTTTAGGGGTGAAAACAGTCACCTGTGTCGTGCTTGGGCTCGTCATGGTGGGGCAACTGCTTCCCGGCGCGGTCATGTTTTCCGTCCAAGGACCGAACTCTGGGCTCAGGCCTAACAGGCGGCGGCTGGCACGGTGAATGGGTGTTTCGACGAGCGGAAGTCTTTGTGGACTAGATCGGGGGCTGTTGGAAGGTGTCCAGGAGATGTACCCAGCTCCTCCACCAGTGTCACGACGCAGACACAGCAGGAGTTCGATATAGAAGAGCTCACTTTAATTAAAAATGAAAGGCGCTCGTAAAGAGGACCGGGCAAGAGCTTCGTCTTCTTCTCTGGCTGTGCGAGCTCTCCTCTGCAGGTCGAATGCGGCAATATCAACGTTAGGGTCTGCCACTTTTGTTTACCACGCTGTCATGTCATACCATACCAGTTTTGCAATATGTCATGTGAACGAAACCACTGCAAGAGCAGTAAGATCCTCAAACATTTCATGACATACATGTCATGATTTTCATCTGATGACTAATCACCTATGCTCGCTATACAGTCATGTTATGCCATACCAAATCTGATATCGATACCTTCATCGTAACAGCCAAGAGAGCTAAATGTCGTAGGCTCTAGATAGATAGACAGATAGATAGATAGATAGATGTTGATAGATGGATAGATAGATAGATAGATAGATAGATGATAGATAGATGATAGATAGATAGATAGATAGATAGATAGATAGATAGATAGATAGATAGATAGATACGGCCAAAGTCGCCCAAGCTTGCTAAGAAATGCTTCGCATTTATGCTGAAAGCATATGGCATAAAGCTGAAAACATATGGCGTTTTACGACCCCAAGGTCGTAAAATGGATAGAGGCGTACTCGTGTAACAGGCGCCAATTTGTGGACATATCCGACTAGTACTCAGATTGCTTGCCGGTCACCTCTGGGGTGCGTAACATTCTGTGATAGGACCGCTGTTATTTCTACCATGTGTCAATGATATTGATGCTAAAATGCATTGAAGTTCACCTCTTTGCAGACGAATGTTTGCTGTTTTGTCAAATATAGAGCGCTCATGAACAGTCTTTTTTTAAATGAATCATTAAACAAAGTTTACGATTGCTGAGTTGCATAGGGGCATCGAAGTCAACTCAGCCTGCATGAGTGTCACAACAAAGCAATCACCGTCTCAATTTGCTTACAAAATCATAAGTACGAGAATCCGGCGAGCAATGAAGAGTACTTAGGCGTTACCATCGCGTATAACTTAAGTTGGAGTGATCAGGTAAGCAACATTTGCGGGTCATTTCAGCATAAGCTTTGATTGTTCCGATGTAATATAAAACAAGCATGCCCTGATTTAAAATTCAAGGCTTGCACTATGGTTGTTCGACCCATACTGGTGTACGCGGGTATAGTGTGGGACCCGTACCGACTAACTCTAATAAATCAGATCAAGCGAGTGCAGCGTCTTGTGCATGCTTTATTTTTTCTAAGTACAAAAAGGCTTAATCTGCCACTGCACTGATTGACAGGGTGAACCTTTCAAGTTTAGCCTCACGCAAAATAATAGCCAGGTTAGAATTTTTTTATCAACTGTATTATGGTTTGCGAAACATTCATCCCGGACTTTACTTGCGGCTTTCATGCAACAGTGCGTTTCTTTTTTTTACGTCGCCCATTTTGTTATCGCCAAGTGTCTATCGATTCTGCCTTGAGGACCTTCGTTACAGACCTTCTTTTTACTCCTTCTCCTTGCTACTCAAATTTTTCGCGCCTTCAACAACAAACATTACTTTTTTTCCTGTGTGTACCGTTTTAATGCATTATGCATCCAATTTTTCGGGCCTTCAATTACTAGCCGTTGGTTTTCCTATGTGTAACATTTTTGTGCATATGCATCTCAGTGTGGGTGATACCCTGATTGGTGTAACCATTTTTTTTGAAGCGCTTATTCCTGTTCTGTTGTGTGCAGTAGCTCATATGTATACTTTTTATTATCAGTCTTTCTTTTACCGGTGCATCTTTTTTTTTGTAAATTGACACTATTTGCACTTTTGTATGTTTCAGTATTGCCTCGTCGTTTCTCTTTTTCTTGTTTCTAGCGTTCCCATGTTTTTCGAATACAATATCGTTTCTTTGTTTAGTTGTTAGCGTGCATATATTTTTTACTTGCATATTTTTGTTATCGCAATAGAATTGCGATACTTTGGCGTGTTGTGTCTATTACTGTAAATTTCTACAGAATGCATATCTGCCGTCTGCTGCTGACGTTTGAATTGGGCTGACGGGCCTGTCAAGCTGCTGCTTTTGTCGTCAGCCTTTCAATGTATTCACGATAAATAAATAAAGAATACCTCAGTGGGTCATATCGGTCCTTCAACAGATACCCTACGTGTCCATATTTGATGTCTGCAAGCAATTTTTCGACGTCAAAACAATTCAAGACTATTCGAAACGAAGCCCGAAAATGTTTATTGGTGTGAATTCACTCGCGAGTTTCCAAGTAAAGCTTTAGTTATTTGGTGTAGAATATAGAATTAATTTTTGTTATGCATAACGCCATAACACCATTTCTATGCTGTTGTATTATATATATATATATTGTTACGTGGAAACAACAGCAGACAGTACGAAGCCAAAACACAGCTCACAAACAACGTCAACCTCTTCATATCTAGTCTGAAAAGCATTTCAGGGTATGTCCCACTATGCCCCGTTGCCGTCAGCAGAAACCACGTAACACAACCTCAGGCGACAAAAGCGCCGACACAGCGAGCATACGTGGCCACATCAGGAGCAGTGTGGTAACACTTGAACCTTGAGACATGAACGACGTTCCGGGACAACAGAGCAGAAGAGGTTGATGGATCATAAGGAACAATTTCGTATGTAGCGTCTGTCACTCATCGAAGCACGTGGTGTGTGCCCGTGACAAGAAAAAGAAGCTTCTCTGAAAGGCCGGCATGTCGTGTAGGAGACCAAAGAAGAACAATGGAACCCATCGAAAATTGTTCGTAGTGATGCTGCTCGTCGTAACGATGCTTCTGCTTGTCTTGGAAAGCCGGTAATCTGCTGCAGGCAAGCTGGCGAGCGTGGTCGGCGTGGGCAATAGCGTCACGTGCATATTCAGAGGTAGACTGCGCAGCGGCCGGTAAGAAGGTACCCAACGGCAATGTTGGTTCACGTCCAAACAAAAGGTAAAATGGCGAGCACCAGGCAGTGCTATGCCGGGAGGAATTGTACGCGAACCTCACGTAGGCTAGTGCTAAGTTCCAGTCACGATGATCGGCTGAGACGTATTTCGATAGCATGTCCGCGAGGGCGCGGCGTAAACGTTTTGTAAGCCCGTTTGTCTGGGGGTGGTAAGATGTCGTGAGCTTATGTTCGGTGGAGCAGGAACACAGGATATCATCAACCATTTTAGAAAGAAACGTACGGCCTCGGTGTCACCAGTTGATGCAGGGTTCCGTGCTATAAAATGAGATCGCGTAGTAGAAAATCTACGACGTCTCTAGCGCAGCTTGTTGGCATGGCTCGTGTAACTGCATACCGGGTCGCGTAAGCTGTAGCAACCACGGCCCACTTGTTTCGGGAGGTGGATGTTGCGAAGGAACCGAGAAGGTCTAAACCGACACGAAAGAAGGGCTCAGATGGGATGCCGATAAGCTGAAGATATTCGGCAGGGAGTCCTGACGGCTTCTTGCGGCGCTGGCTTATTTCGCAAGCGTCGACATAACGACGTACAAAGCGCGAAAGGCCAGGCCAGTAGAAGCAGCGGCACACACGGTCGAATGTGCGAGAGACACGAAGGTGACCCGCGGTTGGCGCGTCATGGAGCTTGCAGAGGACTGTGGAGCACAGGTACTTTGGTATTACCTGAAGTAGGTCGTGACCTGCAGCCGATAAATTGCGCCGATATGTGATGTGGTTCCTTAAGATACATACCATGCGAACACAAGCGTCGTATGGTGAGGATTCGAGCTGTTGCATTAAGCGACTGATATCCAGTTCACGACCCTGCTCGTCACCGAAATGAAGCAGCTTGGAGATGGAAAGGACGCAGTCAACGGAATCAGTGCTCGTAGAGTCCCATTCTGCCGCAGGGTAGCGTGACAGGCAATCCACATTTTCGGGCAGTCTTCCTGACTCATACACTACGGCATAAGAATAATTTTGGAAGCAGCGTGCCCAGCGAACGAGATGACCTCTGGGCTCTTTCAGGGAAGCGATCCAGCAGAGAGCGTGGTGGTCGGTGAGAACTATGAATGGTTGGCCGTGTAGGTAAGGGCGAAATTTTGCGGCGGCCCACACAGAGGCATTAGCACTCTGTGATAGAACAATTCTGCCTCGGGGGGGGGGAGGGGGGAGGGGGGGAGCCAGCAGCCTACTAGCATAAGCTATCATGCCATTCTGCCCGCGTTGTCGCAGAGACAAGACAGTGCCTATTCCGAAACCACTGGCATCGGTGCGGCCTTCGAGCGCAGTGATAGAGTCAAAGTGGGCAAAACACAAGAGGTAAGCAAACTGGCGAGATAGTAGAAAGCTGCTGCTTGAGAGGGACCTTAGGTGTAATTCGCATCCTGTGTCAGTAAATCTGTTAGGGGCTGAGGAATTTCCGCAAAGTTCTTGATTATTCGCCGAAAGTAGGAGCAGAGGCCCACAAAGCTTCGGACATATCTGGTGGTTTTCGGCATAGGAAAATCCTTTACAGCTTGAACTTTTTTCTGGGTCAGATTGTACACCACTAGCGTCAGCATTGAGCCCAAGTATTGTAATGCGGCGCGACTGAACCGGCACCTAGATTAATTCCGTTGAAGTTTGGTGAGACGGAATACACCAAAAGTTTTGGACAGTTTCTCAAGGTGTGCTTTCAAAGTGGGAGAAACTCAATTACGTCAACCAGATAACAAAGACACCTAGACCACTTGAATCCATGGAGCAGAGAGCCCCATCATTCGTTCGAATGTGGCGGGGGCATTACATAAGCTGAAAGCCATGACCTTGGAGGCCATTAGGTGTTACAAAAGCCGCCTTCTCTTGGTCCATGGGGTCCACAGCAATCTGTCAATAATCAGAACGAAGGTCAAGAGAAGAGAAGTAGGTGGCACCATGCAGGCAATCAAAGGCGTCGTTCATTTCCGGCAGAGCATAGATGTGTTCTTTCGTGATGTTGTTAAGGTGGTGGTGTACTCTACAGAAGTCGCCACGATCCATCCTTCTTTTTAGTTAAAACCACCAGGGATGTCCATGGACTGGAGGATGGTTCAGTAATGTTCTTCGCTAACATCTTCTTCACCTCTTTCTGAATGACGCTCTGGTCAGAAACACTCTGTAGGGACAGTGGCGAACAGGGTTGGCATCAACTGCGTGTATGCTATGCTGGACGAAGGACGTCTGCCCAAAAGGTTGGTCACCGAAATAAAAAATATTCTGGTAAGCCTCAAGAAGGCACTGGAGGGCTTCAACTTGCGAAGGCGGAAGATCAGTGGCGATCATGTTTACAAGTTGATGGCTGACCGTATGTGCTGAGAGGGGAGTGCGCTGCATTGATACACGGGTGTCTAAGGCAAAAACGTCGGTTGGTAAATTAGAAACCGACAAAGGTGGGCTACCGAAACGACTTGTGGAAGCACTTGATTCATGAAGTCGAAATTTACAAGTGGTAGACAAGTTCTGTTAGCGGTGATGCTGGGCACCTTGTACGAAACTGCAACATTATGCGCAAGGAGTATGTCGGTCAGAGGCGTAGCGTAACAGTCACCACCCGGCATAGTTGGCGAACACAGGTAATCGACGTACGTCACAGTTTTCGAGGACAGGTGAACAAGGTCGCTGCATTGTAATTGGCGTGCAGGTTGGCACGAGGCGTCACTGACTTGTGGCAGTTCAAGCAGGAGCACGCTAGTGGAGCAATCAATTAGAACAGAATTGGCGGCAACGAAATCGAGGCCAAGTATGAGGTCATGTGAACTTGTTTCAGTGACGGTAAAAAGGACGACCACTTGATGACAGGCTACAGTAAGTTGAGATATATACACGCCGATTACAATGACTGTTGCGCCATCCACAACTTGTACGACACTGATCAAGGGGGGTGTGACGACTTTCTTCATGCGACGACGAAATTTCGAACTCATAATACAGACGAGAGCACCCGTAACAATCAAAGCTTCAACTGGTGCACCATGAGCATATACTTCAAAATTGTTCTGGTTTAAACGTAAGGGCGACAGAGGATTTTTGGGTAAGGTTGACAGGGTTTCTTCACCTACAGAAGCTGCACAGCCTCGTTTTCCGTGGACATGCGCCGGTTAAACGACGGTGAGGGAGAGCGGTCACGCGTATTTGAACGAGAAGGGCTACTTTGAGGCGATCACGATGACGGGGCAGGGCGGCAGGAGTCTTCAGGAGCAGTAAATTCTGAACACTCATGGCGGGTTGGATAACGGTGGTTCGTTGAACGGAATGAGTTACGGTAAGTGGCGTACGGGCCAAAAGGTGTAGATGGCATATGGCTGCGGCAATAACGAGCTATGTGTCCCACACGAGCACAGTGGAAGCAGATTTGCTTATAATCCACTGTTAGCCATTCAGACGATGTCGTGGTTCGAAAAGAGTACGGATGGTGGTGGTTCATGTCGGCGGAAACAACTGAGGGATCAGTATTACCCATGGCGCACACAGTGGACAGGAGAGCAAGGTTGGCAAGTTCCTGGTGGACAGCAAGCTGTATCAAGGAAACAGCGGGCGTCGAGGTGTCGGGCAACATTGATTTATTGGCAGCTGGGTAAGCGGCCTCGAGCTCACGTCTCACAATGCGTGTCACATATGAAGCTGTGGACGGCTCACAAGGGGTGGCTTCGCAAGACGAGGTTGCAACAGTGTTGGGTAGGCGGCGGAACTGGTGCAAAGTACGTCGGCTCTTCGCCTGCTCGAGACGGCGGTACTTTTTGATTGTGGTGTCCATGGCCGTTACGTTTGTAAAACAAGTAGACTGAACACATTGTCGGTGATACTTTTCAAAATGTGTGGTATCTTGTCAGCCTCAGGCTTGTTGGGATCGGCCTTCTGACACAAGGCTAACACGTCTTGCATGTAAGTCCAACAGGGCTCGGTGGACATCTGATTGATTGATATGTGGGGTTTAACATCCCAAAACCACTATATGATTATGAGAGACGCCTTGGTGGACATCTGTGTACGTACGGTCAATTGGTTTCGAGCATCAAGCTGTTGACCGAACGGGTTGCCAAAAAGGTCGCAGAGCCGTCGTTTAAACATTTACCAGTTTGTGACTTCCTGCTCATGGGTCTCGAACAAGATACGAGGAGTCTTGTGACGATAGACTATGACATTTTCTAGCATATTGGCTGGGTCCCCGCCATATTGCTTGCTGACGTGCTCGTACATACTGAACCACTTGTCCACATTCACGTTGTTTTCTTCAGTAAAGGTACCAGGATCACGGGGTTGCATTAAAGCGACCTACCAGGTTCTGTCGCTGCCGAGGTAGGTGGCGAAGGCGTGTCTCCACCCGGAGCCATGGTGGCAGGCTTAGGAAGGTGTCCACTGCGTAGCTCCGTCGTCAAAAGAGCACCTAGCACTTCCACCAAATTGTTACGCGGAAATAACAGCAGACAGTCCTTGTTTTGTCTTGTCACCTAGAAGATCTTGGCTCATACCCACAAGGTAGATTGGCCACACTGACCTTATAATAGAAATTTTTATACAACGTTTGCTAAAAAAGAGAAATTAGATAAGAACCGCAGCCACAACACAGCTCACAAACAACGTCAACCCCATCACTTCTAGTCTGAGGTGCATTTTAGGGTATGTCCTACTATGTTCTCTTACCATCCGTCGAAACCACGTAACGATTGTTTAGCGCTGTGCATAGTTCTGTTTTTTAAGTTTCTATTGTGGTGTTGCACTATGCTGCTTGTGCACGTTTTATGCTGTTTGCGATACCGTGAGGCCGACAGGGCTTACAGTATAGAACATAAATAAAAATATCAGGCATTGTTTTTTTCAGCCAGCTATCTATAACATAAAAAAATAACTCTCGATCGCAAAAACATTATCTGCTTTGTGGCTGCAACAACAAATAATACATTCTTACGTAAAGCCTTGTAATCAATATATTTCGTATTACTCAAAGACGTGAAGTTGCTGACCATGCATCTCAAATTATTGTATTACTGCTAAACAATGAATAAATTAGCAGAGAACTATCTAAATTGGCTTTATTTCGAAATTAAGTAGTTATCACCCTGCTTTATTTTCATGTGTAGCTTCTTGGTCAAGTCCTTGTAGTGGGCTCAACCGAAGAAAGAATTTTCCACCCTAAATCTGTGCGAGCCATTCATAAACGACGGCCACAACACCATGTCTTGCTGCGCTAAGGATAATCAGGCCGTCGTGCACAGAATTTTCGGCAGTCCGCCTGGCATCTTCAGCACACCACAAAAAGCGTAAGTATATTATTATATGTGCAGGCGTGTTTGTTCAGGAGACAAGTAATTTGATTGGCTTCCACGTGGCGTTCTTCGAAGGCTGCCCTTTGGTTTACCTCTGCAAGATGTATGCCTGAACAACAAGCTGCCACCAGTGCTCAAGGTGAGCTTTCTTTTGTCGCAGTGGCGTTTCGTTTAGATTTTTATTCACCTTGATCGCTGTCAAAATGCGTGAATTCTAGAGAAAGAGAGATACATAGTAAAAGGAAGGTAGGAAGGCTAACCAAATATTGGCATCTGGTTTGCTACCCAGCCCTGGTGGTGGGGAAATAGGGGCAAGAAAGATGGGGTACATAGAAAAGTTGCACTGAAGTGGTAATGTCTTAAGTGTCACAGTTGAAGGACATCAAAGTGGTAATGCGGCAACCTCACAAATGATTGTGTTGCGCAACGTGGCGCATTTCAAGCATTTTATTTGAAGAACTACCCCCATTTTGGTGGTTAAAATTTGATGAATAGAGTCTTGTGAATGAATCACTTCAATACAACTTCAACAGGGGTGACAATTCAGCCTTCATTTAGATATAGGTTGCTAGTGAAGACAAACTATACGTTGTGATTTACCATCTGTGTGAATCGAGCGCGCCCACCGCTTTGGAGCTTCGATCCTCAGATGCTGGCCGCGTGCGGCTCGAGCACCGGGAATATGGCCATCCTCGTTTGGCTGCCAGGCTTTTTTGTCTGGCGTGAGCCATGCACATGTTTTTCCTCCAAAGATTGATTGAGTGATTATTGAAAGGAGGGAAGAAGGCACCGTGTCCAAACATGCCCGCACAAAACCCCATCTCTTTACGTCACGCTAGGACACGTCATGGTGCTCCACCGATCCTCAATGAGCGCCCGTGACAGCCCCTTTCCCGGTAGCTTGCCTTCGCCCGGTGCTCGCCCGCCGCCAGGCAAATGCACAGTGTTGCCAGGTTTGGCTATACATAGTGAACTTGGGCTACAGAAACAAAATTTTTGGCGTAATTTTCGGCGAGTTAGCTATGTGCCTATACTTGGGCTACTAAAAATCGGAGACTTGGCTTTTGGGGGCGAAGCTTCTTATGCCGTGGGTCATGCGTCCACGATATATGTAGTCGTCGTAGTAGTAGGTAGCCACCTTCACGGCCAGACTAAAAGAGCGGCACGCGCGCACTTTTTTTTATTGAGGAGGAAACCCACGCACGTTAATCATAAATCAAATGATTGTTCCTCCTGATGAAATAACTCACAGAGTCTTAATCTCCAGTATTTTTGTGTAGAATTTGATGGTCACTAAAAAAATCGGCCCCGTATCTTCACGTTACACTGCAAATGTCACCGAAAGACGATAGTCTTGCGCCTAGAGAGAGTAAACAAAACGTTCATTTGATGTTCTGTGCAAGAAAATTGGTGAATGGTATTTTGGAGGCGCTGCGTTAGAGTGCCTCGAGCGTGAAGCGGAGGCGAACGAGCGCATCCAGTCACGTCACACGTGAGACATCAGCGCTATCTGGCGGTTATCTTGGAAAACGAAGCGCGCGGCATGCGCGCCCGTCTCGGAGGTGATAAGGTGTAGAACGCAAGGCGACGGGTAGGTGCCACCACCGTCTCGTATTAGCGAAGCGTTGAAAACGCCTACCTTTTCGTGCAAGCGTTGCATCTATAGGACTTAGTTGCATCGTCAGCGCAGCGTGATAAGCGCTATGGTTATTAGCATTACTTATGTGTGCCTTTTCTAGTAAAAAGACACACATACAGAATAATGAAGTGTTGTTATGGTGCCTCAGATATGCGCAATAATTGTTTTTTTATTGACAATCACACAAGAATGAAGGCTAAACGTTGAGCAATGTGGTGGGTGCTTCGGATAGGGTTGGTCGTTCGGAGTATCGTCTGATGCCGTTTATTTATTTGTTTATTTATTTATTTATTTATTTATTTATTTATTTATTTATAGAATACTGCAAGCCAATTTAAGGGCCCCAGCAGGAGGGGAAAGATCATAGCATTGCACATAGGTGTAAAACAGTAAGAACAATAAAAAGATATATCATATACAAAAGATACAAAAAGATATATCATAGGTTATAGTTAAATACGCTCAAGTGCCTCTACAGAGCTGGTTAACGATTGAGGTAGGCAGTTCCAGTCGTTTATGGTTCGAGGAAAGAACGAGTATTTGAATATGTTTGTTCTGGCGAAATACGGTGTTAATGAATGAGTTTGTCGATGCCGGGTTTGTCTTATCGTAAGCGGTTTCAGATACAAATCACGGTTTACTGACAACTTGTTGTTATTCAAAAAAAAAAGAAATTTGAGCCTGTGAGCTTTACGACGTTTTTCAAGTGTGGCTATACTGTTTTATTACATAAGGTTTGTGGGGGATCAGTTCTTCGGTACTTAGAGTAAATAAAACGGACCGCTTTGCATTGAATTAGTTCGAGAGCCTCAATGTTTCTTTTTGTGTATGGGTCCCAGACGATTGAGGCATATTCCAATGAGGGGCATATAACAGTCAAATAAGTTAGTTTTTATACTGTAGAAGGAGTATGCTTTAGTTTGTGTCTCAAAAAGACCAAGTTTACGGAAAGACGACGCGCAAATATTAGAGATGTGCTTATTTCAGCTGAGGTCGTTGGTTAGAGTGACACCAAGGTACTTATACTCAACAACCTGAGCTAGTGTCTGGGGACAGGATTGATATATAAATGGCAAAATATTTTTTTTTGTTGGTGACTCGCCTTAATACGGTTTCGTCTGTGTTTACCTCATCTTCCATTGCTCGCACCACGCAAAGATAATTTGGAGGTTAGTGCTTAGCAATATCTAGTCGTCATAGGAAGTTATTTCATTAAACAGCACACAATCATCAGCAAACAGTCTGATCTGAACCGGCGAGGAAACAGTATCAACAATGTCATTAGTATAAATGAAAATAATAAAGGCACAAGTACACTCCCTTGGGGAACGCCAGAAGTTACAGGGAGCGGGTCAGAGCATTTACCGGCAATGCTTACAAACTGAACGCGGTCAGACAAATACGAAGAAATCCACGAAATTATAAATTCTGGAAGGCCAATCAATTCCAGTTTTTGAATAAGCTTATCATGAGGAACAAGATCGAATGCCTTCGTGGAATCCAAAAAGACGACATCAACTTGACCTACCTTATCTAAAATTTGTGAAAAACTGTGCACAACAGAGATTAACTGCGTTTGTGTGGATAATACTTTCCTGAAACCATGCTGAACATGCGGAGGTATGTTATTTTCATTAAGAAACGTTATAATAAATTTAGCTATGATATGTTCAAGCACTTTGAAAGACGAAGACGTTATAAAAATTGGAAGATAGTTTGGCACCAAATCTTTGTCACCCTTTTTGTGCACTGGAGCAATGCGTCCCACTTTCCAGTCGCGAGGCAAGCGGCCGGAACGGATGGAAGCGCGGAAAATGATTATAAAACATTCTGATAGCATCTCGGCATATCGTCGTAAAAAAGTGTTGGGAATTTGATAAGGACCGGTTGAAGTTTTAGTTTTGAAATTCAGGAGCAACAAAATAGTACCGGGTAAAGATAAAATATCTGGAACGTCGTCATTACTTTGAGAAAATTGGTGCAGTGGCTCGTTAAAGGGTGAAAAAACGTTATGGAAGGGCAAATTGAAATGATTAGCAATAGATTTCTTGTCGACAATAGTTTCTCCTTCATGTGTTATTTGCTCAACATAATTGGTCTTTTTGCTCAAAAAGTTCCAAACTGTTTGTGGGGTAGACGTAATAAAGTTGGGTAGAGTTGGGTAGAGACGTAATAAAGTTGAGTAGAGACGTAATAAAGTTGAGTAGTAGAATAAAGTTGTAGTTCATTCAGACGACAAGTAACACAATCAATAGATCATCTGGCACACTAAACCACGTGTACTCCCGGACTTTGCGTCATGCGCTCAACGTTACATAAGAAACCTGTTGCTCAGCCGTCATTCCATTGTGAACAAGGGACCCGTACGGGTCCCGAAACGTCATTGTTTTGTTTGACATTGGTCAGTGACCTGTTTTTTCAACAAAGTTGGGTAGAGTATCCTGAAAGTATCTAAACTTAGCTATCCTCACAGCCTCGTTCAGTGTGTCCCGGGCAGAAAGAGTAATATTGCGTGGAGCACCCTTGCCTTTAAGCCGCTTTAGTTTCCTTTTCATGAGCAAGACATTTCGCGTGATACAAGGAATTGTATCACGCGTGTTTTAATTTGCTAGGAATAAAATTATTCTTAGCAAATGCAGGCATATCTTTTTGAATTTGTTCCACAATACTTCAGGGTCAGTTGCTTGAAAGCAGCTGAGGGAAAGATCGAGGTGGTCCAGAACACTCTCGTCATTTGCACGCGAAAAGTTTTTCACAGTGATTGATTTGGCATGGTGCGTAGTGCTAACAGCCTCCACGGGACAAGAAAAATAAACCATGTCGTGATCCGAAAGGCCAGGGTCGACCGATACAGAAAAAAGTTCAATTGATCTCGTTATAAAAACCAGGTCAAGCAAGGATGCACTTGCGCCATGCACCCGTGTCGGTTGGGTAACCATTTGATGCATGTTTTGGCTTATCATAATATCAAAGAGGTACGACGCATGCTCATAGTTTTTTGTGTTCAGAAAAGGAGAGCTCCAATATATTCCTGGCAAGTTGAAATAGCCTGTTAGTATTGCCTTATCATGCCTGCATGTGTTCATGTAATCGTAAAGTGACCGAAAGAAATCGGGCGGTGAATCGGGTGCGCAATAAACTGCAAGAACGGCGAATGATCGTCCACAAAAAGAAATTTTTATAATGACACTTTCGTGGTCTTGAATCTGATGTAATAGAAAAGATTTTATGTCATGTCTGACAAGGATAGCAACACCGCCTCCTCTAAAAGCTCTATCTCGTCGATATGCCCGATATGACAGCGGAAATACGTCCTCATCGCAAATTTCAGGCCGCAACCAAGTCTCAGTTAGAACAACCACATGTGGATTGTAGCCTAAAATTAACGCGTCTGATTTCTGCGCCTTGTTGTCAATACTACGAGCGTTCAAGTTCAAAATTCGTAGTTCTTTATCAACAGGAGTCACGAGTGAGGGACTAGGTGGGCGGCTTTTTTGGCTGGTGATTTTAACCCTAGTGTTCTTTGCATCGTCCTATTTGTGCGTATCTCGGTGTACATGAATTTGGTCGTAACTGAGGGTTACTTTCTTGCCCGACCTTTTTCAAACCTTGCGCTTTCCCACAAAAGCTTTCTTTTTCTGAGAGTCTCTTTCGAATAGCTAATTTGTATTGATACGTCAGACCCTTTGTGTTTGTGCGCGTTTTTAAGATTTTATTTTCGTTGTAGTCCTTAAAGAACACGATAACTGGACGTTGGTGGCGGTATCGTTAAAGACGGACAAATAGACAAATGTACAGACAGAAAGACAGATCAAAGTTATTGCGTCGAATGTTCTTAAGAAAGACTTCTTCAAAAACTGGTATCAGGAGGACGCATGTTCGGCACTATCTGACTAGAAAGGGTTGCCACGTTAAACTCGATGGGCGTAACCTCCTTGGTTTAAACAAGGTTTATCGAGGGTTGGTCCGCAGAGCCATGGATATAGTGAACTAGTATATAGCAGATTATAGCCATGAGCTATAAGTGGTGAAAGGTTGGAAGTAGACACGAATCGCAGGCCGTAAGAAAGTGCATAATTGCCACCTCTCCTTTATTCCTTGGAATGTCCGCTTGATGGTGGCACCTCTATACGCTCAATATATGATGAAAAGATGTGAGGTGGCAGAGTTTTCACTAGATGGACAGACGGATGTATAGATGGACAGACAGACAGATGCACGGACGCCCGCACGAATGAATGGACGGACGGACAGACGCAGGGAGGGACGGACGCACGGACGGATGCACAGATGAACGCACAGACAGATGGACGCATGGACTGATGCACGGACAGACGGACGGATGGACGCATGGACAATTGCACAGACATACGCGCAGATGGACGGAAGCAAGAACGAACGGACGGACGGATGCTTCGCCCCACTCATCTTCATGCACTCCGTGGATATGCTGTGATTTTTTTTTGGGGGGGAGGGCTGTGAGACACGCCGTGGTGATGAACGCTCCACATGTGAGTCTCATGGAGTGAACACAAATCTCTAAAGACGCATTCACAATTAACCTTGAAGATGCCGGAAATGTCAAAATTCACCAGAAGTTCACACACTTCGTCACCTACGAGAGCAAGAAACCATGTCACGAGCACTAGCAGTCTGTGTCCATCTTCGTCCGAGCGGGCACAGAATGCCTTTCCATCTTTTTGAAAGCCGCACTTAGGCTGTATTGGCATGTGAACCACGCGAATTTAGGCCAGAGTTCTATGCTGGAAGCCAATGTGTTAGATGTGTATTTGTATACACGTACACGCATGCTTTCCTTTATTGGAACCTTTGCAGTTCCGCCGATTGCGTAGTGGTTAATCTTTCTTTTATTCAGATTTCAGACGCAATGGACGTATTGTGTCATGTATGCTGCGGGACCTACACAAGTTCGAGTGCATACCCGCAAAGGATGTTGAGTCATGCCGCTGGCCGCGGTGATTAATAATGAGCTCACGCGTTTCATTCAATATCGGATTTCGGTGCGTCTGCTCATCACCCGTGCTTTACATGACATCTGCGTTACTCGCAGCAACTTTAACCAAAAGCTTTTTATCTGCATCTTTTACCCACCAAGATGAGTTTGTTGCTACGGGGCTCGGCTGAAGGTCGGAGGATTGAATTCCGGCCACAGCGGCTGCATTTTCGTGGAACTACAGGGTAGCTACAGAGGTTTCTGTGAAAATTACCAAGTCGTCTTGATATTTGTGTGCATGGCGTTTCTCTTAATCATTTAGTCGCTTTGGGACCTGAAAGCTCAGCTGTGATCACTATACATACTGTTCATGTGATGTCACTTCCGCCATTGTCGCTCTTTCCCGCCATGCCCGGGTACCTCCCTGGGTACCTACGGCAGTTCTCGTGCTGCAGCGTGGTTTGTTGGGGGCTCGTCATCTGTTGATGTGTACGATGTTGAAAGTGAAGCATTGTGGTTTTTGTTGTCGTACTTTAACGAGCTCATCGGATCAGAAAGGCCTCGTTTGTTCACTCAATACAAGACCAGAAAATCAAGATGTGCGACACATATACCATCCACCGCATACATCGGCTGCCTGCCACGACCTACGAGGGCCCATTATCTCGCTTTCACTACAAACACAACAAATGGTGTGGTCCAAGAACAAATGAAAGCCCAAAGTCTCTCGAGCCGCTATTTTAAGACTGGATGAGCGAAGCGCAGCAGCTCCCATCGAAAGTGAGTCGTGCAGAGCTAGGCAAATTTACAAGAGATATAATATTATTAATAATACATTGCTGCGGCCCACGCCACCAAAATAGCAGCCCCCCCCCCCCCCCCCATACCAAAAGTTTTAAACAGTGCTGATATTGAGGCTCTTTGATTAAAATTTGAGGAAACAGCCGAGGAATAAATATTATGCGAGGCAGAAACGTCGCGTGGTGCGTGCCTCGGTAATGCCGGTCATCACCTTCTTTTCGCGTATGTTTTGACACCTTTTTCACCTTGTATTTTACTTTTTTGTACGCTAGTGTACAGCGGAGTCCCTGAAAATTATGGAGTCCATGTTAGGGAATTTATTGGCCAATTTTTCAAAATCCTGACCCCCAACTCTAACCGATAGGCTATACTTTGAAGTGAACTAATACTGTTTCACATCCATTTTTACAGTTCGTTTCAATGCAATATCCGAATTTCCGCGATCGCAATCACGATTCTAACCACCTCCTTGACACGCTGATTGTGCACGCAGTGGTCGCGGACAAGTTTGTATGTACAGAACCTTGGTAAGCTATCTCTGTTTGCAGGTAAGTGCTTGGATATGGCACTTACCCTGAATGAAGTTACACCTGAAGACGCAAATATCACCACGTGTCTTCAAGTAGTTTTTTTTTGTTAATGCGCGTCAGCCAAACACGCTGGTACTTTTCGGAAAATCGCAATGTGCGTTCTCAATTTTAGATAATAACTTTCGGCGAAGAAACCCCCCGAAGCTCTGCTCCCTCTTCGGGGACAACTAAATCAATTTGCCTCACTAGCAGTCTTCAAACTTGCATCGTGAGGCAGAACTAAACGTGCGCAAGCACGAGGAGACAACACGGCAGTGGTAGGCGACGGAGTGGGCAGGTACTCGAGCATGACGGTGGCACATTTCGGAAGTGTGCTGCGTGACGCACGCGCATACTATTTATATAAACCAATCTATTTTCACTTCCATATTAACGCAGTCTGTGAAAGCAATAAAAAAAAAACGTTTTGCACTTCTACCTTTATTAGACATCGATAAAAAGTGGCGTAGGCAGGGGCTGACAGACAAGACCCCTGCGTCTCCCCCCCTGAAAACAATATTTTTCGCCATGGCATACAGCGCAAATATTGACCATTCCACAAGGTGCCCCCCTCCCCCCAAAGATTTTGTACCTACGCTCCGGTCAATAAATGGCCATTTTTGTTATTTGCTGGTACTAAACTGAATTAGATGCAACATTAATATTAACAAAATTGGTAAAAATCATTCCTGGCGATGTTTTGCGTTGTAAAATGATGCTAAGTTGGTGATAGCGGGCCCCAGTAGAATACCTTGCTTCAGAAGGTAATTTTCCAATAGTAATGGACGGGTGAGACGCGGCTTGCACAATTATGTTATTTTTTCATTACTCTTAAAAGTGAAACGTTTTCACAACAGGATACAAAGCTAAAGTGCGTTTATTTGCTTATTAAGTGCCTGAAAATTGATACTTCTACACTCCAGAACGCTAACGGCGAGGCCCGTCTACTCAGATAGATATAAGTGCGGAACCGCAGTTGGTCAATACTTCTGGGGTCCTCTACTAAGGCGTATCTCGTAATCATATGGAGGTTTCCGGACACACTAACAAAGTAGCTGACCCCTCTTTCAAGAAATCAGTAAAATACGAAAGTGAAATGCGCATTTACAGATGCAGTTGAGTGTTTATTGTGCATTGTTTCGCCACAAGGACGAATGAATGAATGCTACAGCAACGCATCACTTTATCAAAGCCAGCGAGATGATTCCAATCCAGCCATTCACCACACTCTTCTCCTGCCCTTTCCTGCTCTCGCCCATCGCCTAGCCTTCGCGTGTGCTTTGCTGTCATGTGGGGGGGGGGGGGGGTGCTCCCTCATGCAGTGCCTCATGACGGAAATTATACGAAGTCATTTTTTGTTCAGTTGTAAACACATGCGTGGGGTGGCGTCTTGCATTCCTCGTGTTTATTATGTTGGCAGTCACGCCGGCTCTGTAAAATATACGGCGTCTTGAGATAGCGTGTCGCGGTTCGTGGCGCTATGCGGGCAACCAATAAAGAAGCGTCCCTGCAACGCTACTACTAGGGCCACTCCCTACTAAAACGTTCCGTACGTATTGTTTCCGCATATACGCAATTATTGGAATACGGAAAGCCGTATGATACGGAAAGGTCCGCATATAACGAAAGCCCAAGATGTGGAAAGGTCCGCTCATAAGCAAAGCCACTTGATGCGGAAAGGTCCGCGATAAGGAAAGCCGCATGATGCGGAAAACTCCGCAGATAAGGATAGCTGTAATTATTAGGCGGAAATGTAATTAGCATGCGAATCTGGTGCAAAGCAAGATAATGTGTAAATTGAATAGACGTCCACATCTTGTGTACATGCAATACTGCGTAGAAATCACATTTCTTAAAGATGCGTGTCGCCGTTCGTGGCGCTTTCCTTTATTTTGAGTACACCAACATTATAAGAATGTCCTCCACATGTTGCCAAATGGCTCGTAAACAGAGCATACTGGGAACATTTTGATAACATTACTCACTTAAGTTGGACTGACATATGCGGGTTAGGCGTAGATGAAGCTGTGCAGTACTTCACAGCTTTTCTTACTGACGCAGCAGCCAAGTATATCCCGCGAACATCTGGACTGCCCGGCAAACGACGCGTGCCATGGTGGAACACCGAATGTCGAAATGCGGGAAAGGGGCAGAACAGGGCACGGAGGTAGCTGGGGAACTCGCCGACAGCGGGAAACCTTGACAGCTTTAAGAAAATAAAATCTCAAGGCAGGAGAACATGTCGGCAGGCCAGAAGGGAAAGTTGGTAAAAGTATTTAACAGGTATCAACTCATGTAACCAGTACGCTAATGTCTGGAACATGGTTACTAGGGTAGCAGGAAGACAAGTGCACCCACTCCCACTCGTAAACACGCAGGGTGACAGCTTGGAAGATCAGGCGAACTTCCTGGGCGCACACTTTGGACAAGCGTCTAGCTCGGTACACTATACTGATGCTTTCCGAAAATACAAAACAAGAATAGAAAAGCAGAAACTAGAGCACAATTGTAGAAAATACAAGGCCTACAACGAAGCTTACAGCTTAGCAGCTGCTCGAAACATCGCTAAACTCGTGCATTAATTCCGCCCCTGGTTCTTACCATGTAGTTTACGAAATGTTAAAAAAACCTGTCAATCAAAAGACAAAAAACCTTACTTTGTTTGTACAATGCTATCTGGTTTTCTTGCACTATTCCTACTTCCTGGAAAGAGGCTATTATTATTCCCATTTTGAAAGAGGGCAAGGACCCTTCTTCAGTTTCGAGTTATAGGCCTATTGCACTTACAAGCTGCTCGTGCAAACTTTTCGAAAAAATGATAAACTGCCGACTTTTACATTTCCTTGAAACAAACAAATTGCTCGACCCGTTTCAGCACGGTTTCGACAGGGTAGGTCCACCACCAACCACCTTGTTCGTATTGAGGCACAGTTCAGAGACGCTTTCGTCCACAAACAATATTTTCTCTCTGTGTTCCTCGATATCGTAACGGTTTACGATACAATATGGCACTTTGGAATATTAAGAGACCTGTACCAACTTAGTGTGCGTGGCAGAATGTTTACCATAATCGAAAGTTGCTTGTCAAATCCGGCATTCTGTGTCCAATTGGGCAGCATTCTTTCCCAAGCATTTGTCCGAAAAACAGGAGTGCCGCATGGTGGTGTACTTAGCTGCACACTTTTATTATCAAAATGAATTCTTTGCCTTGTCCATTCCTCGAAACATGTTTTAATGCACATATGTCGACGACGTCCAGCTTGGGTTTAAGTCTCGTAATCTGGCCATGTGTGAGCGGCAGGTTCATCTAGGTTTGAACAATGTCTCCCATTGGGCAGAAGAAAACCGGTTCCGACTGAAAGCACAGAAAAGCTAGTGTGTTTTGTTCTCCAGAAAGAGAGGCATTCATTCGGAACCCGATATTCAACTGCATGGGCAACGTCTTGCTGTTAATACTGAACATAAATTCTTAGGCCTAATAATTGACACTAAGCTAACCTTCGTACCACACACCAAGTATTTAAAAAACAAGTGCATAAAAACCATAAATGTCCTACAAGTATTGCTTCGTACTACATAGGGAAGTCCCAAGAAGTGTTTATTGAATTTGTATAAAAACCTCATACGTACCCCCCTAGACCATGGCGCAATAGTATACCCGTCTGCGACACCTACTGCCCTTCAAATGCTTGATCCTGTTCATCATCTAGGCATCCACCTCTCTACGAGTGCTTTTCGCACTAGCCCCGTAGAGAGCCTGTACGTGGAATCGATCGAATGGTCGCTCGCCCTAAAGAGATGGTACATGTCTTTCAAATATTATCTTAACGTAAACGCAGACCAACATCACCCATCACATTCCACCATCAATGACATGTCAAGCCTTGCTCTGTTTGAAAAACGGCCTTCAATGAGACAGCCCTACTCGGTCCGTGTGAAGGGCCTAGCGAATGAAACCGGTGTGCCACTCGAACACCGTTTGATGGCTCCCATAGTATGCCTGCCGCCGTGGCAGTGGCAGGCGATAGATTGCGACATGTCTTTCTTGGAGGTTTCGAAGCATGTACCAATTGTACATATCCAGAAATACTTCCTTGAGCTACAACGAAAATACACATGTCCTGAGTTCTTTACGGATGCTACAAAGTCTAACACTTCTGTCTCGTACGCAGCCGTCGGTCCATCCTCTTCGGAAGCCGGCGTTCTGCACTCTGATACAAGCATTTTTACCGGCGAAGCTTAGTTGATACTTGCGGCTGTTAAACACAATAAACAAATGAAACTACATAAGGCAATAATATATACAGATTCTCTAAGCGTAGTAAAAGCTCCGAAAACACCTAAAAGCACAAAAATCCTGACCTTGTCTTGCTTTATTTGCTTTTATGCACAGTCTACTCATCCAAGCAGCATGTCATTGTCTGCTGGGTGCCAGGACACAGCGAAATACAAGGCATTGTTCTGGTGGACCAGCTAGCTGAATCCGCCAACAAAACCGCTATCACCACTTCGATACCTATTCCTGCACTCGACTTGAAAGCTTTTCTAAAACGAAACCTCAAGGGTTATTGCCAGAGCACATGGTACTCACACACAGGTAACAAATTGCATGCCATCATTGGCCGCCAGTATCAAAATCACGCCACGCAGAAGTAATACTTACAAGGTTAAGAACAGGAAATACACACAACACATTCATTTCTTTTATCTGGGGGCGATCCACCATTGTGTGACAGATGTGGAGAAGCACTCACCGTACTTCACGTTCTAATACAGTGTAAAGAATTAGACAAGCTAAGAAGACAACACTTTCCATTACCCTACCGACAACAGATACCATTGCATCCTGCAATGTTCGTCGGCAGGGAACCACGTTTCACACGTAAATCGTTGTTAGCTTTTTAAAAAGACGTTCGTAATTTTCATATCATATACCCGGGCATTCTGTAGCATGACCTCTCCAGAGAGGTCTACGCTGCGGTGGCTACACTACACAAAGTACTTCCCTCGCGGCCCTTGGACGCAACGGTGTGAACGATCGAGGCACTAGTGCTTGTGCCATACATGTCCACCATAGTTTTTGTTATCACAAACTTTCGTCATTCATTAACACCACACACGTTTCATGGCATGCTCATGATTTTATTACTTCTATGTTTTTACCCACCTTAGGGCGAGGAATTTGAAGGCGCATAAACAGCCGCTAATCACAATCATTGTTCACATCTCTTGCCCCATGAACTGGCGCTCTTTGGTGATCAAATGGCCTTTGCACCACAAAGCACCAAACATCACCATCATTACGAAGCTACTTAATTAACATGCTAGTGATCTTAAATGGAGGTTACATAGCAACAAGAATGCAGTGTTCTATGCAAGACCTGAAAATAACTTATAAAGGTAATAATTGTATTAGAAAAATATTTTTTTGCACATCAGCCCAGCTACAATGAATAAACTTTTTTTATTTGTCTGTATGCTCCAGCTGTGAATAGCCACATCGCAGTGTTGATGGTACGTAAATGAGGTGACTGCACCGTCATTTCACGAGCTCCACCTCAGCCACAGGGTGGTGGCTATATTGAAGAAATATTGAAGAAAGAAGTGTACAAATTAGTTCTGCCACATGCAAGAAGACAGCATCATTATCACAGTGAAAATGACTAGGTTTTTCTCACGATTTTAAATAGCAGAGATAATTCATTAAACGGTCAATAAGAAATTATAACCTAAATGCTTCCTGTACACTAAAACTTTAGGAACTGCTCGTAAAAGCTCTCAATGAACATTTATTAGTGCGTAGTGCATTTGCTGCCTTTAAATTATACGGTTTGTGCGCTATAATGACATCTTGAACAATATTGTGACGTGAAACTCTGCAACGTATGAGGGTAAATATCACCATGAAAGCAAGCAGGATCAGGCAGCTGCCATTACAAATCTGCAAGCCAGACTACTATAGCCCACCGGCACATAAATAGGAGAGCAAGAGTAACAGAAATTTGGCTGCTCATCCGTAGGTCGCGGGATCGAACTCCAGCTGCAGCGGCTGCCTTTCCGATGGAGGCGATATGCTGTAGGCCCTTGTGCTCAGATTTGGGTGCACGTTAAAGACCCCCAAGTGGTAGAAATTTCCGGAGCCCTCCACTAGTGCGTCTCTCATAATCATACCGTGGTTCTGGGACGTTAAAACCCAGAAATCAATCAAGAATAACAGAAATGAAGTGCCAACAGAAGAGCTGGGTGCATGTGCTATCTGTAAGTGCTTACACCTTAGTACATGCAGCATGCTCATTCCATTTTGAAATGAACAGATTTTATTTCTGGAGAGATACAGAAAAACGAAGCGAAGCTAAAAGGCCATTTGGCCTGACGTGGCTTCGCTACGCGAAAAAAGTTATGCAAACAGTGCTACATTGAATAATAATTATCACAATACAAGGAACTGCATAATAACAGAAACACAAAAATAGCATAAAAGCAAAAATAGGTGACATATAGGTACAAAAATAGGCTGCATAGACACACAGAATCAGAAATCGAGGCTCTTTTCATTACATACAAAAAACACATATTGATATATTTATATATACACTCATATATTCATACATACATCTGCCCATATGTACGTACATGCTACTGTATATACACGTGTTTTGTACCTAAAGGTGAGAGTATATGTTGAGCCTAGCCAGAAGTTTATTGGAAACATGATGTTTACTATACTCAATTAATGAGGAGATGTTTTATGTGATATTTGAATTGCGTTAATGAGAGGTTAAAATTTAATTGTTCACCTAAATTATCTATAAGCTGTAGGGCGCGATATGCAATTGGGGCTCTACCATATCCTGTCCTAGTAGCAGGAAGGCAAATTTGTTGCCTACGGAGCGAGTATTTGGGTGCGCCTTCCGGTAACGCAATAGTGTGGGGTTTTTTTTTATAAATGTAAAGTAATAGCTTTTATTCATATACCTGTCTTGCTTTGAGTATACCATGTTTTATGAATAATGGACCGATAGGAATCGCCCTTGGGTTGCCATAATAATCATCGAATATGCGGAGAACTTTTTCTGTAAGATTTCTAATTTATTTAAATTCTTCTCACTTGTAGTGCCCCATGCTAGCATACTATAGTTTAAACGCGAATAAAAAAGAGCGTAGTATATCTTTTTTTAGCCAAATTGGTATAAGTGGATTTATTTTAAATACACACCCAACAGTCTTACTTAGTTCGGATGCGAAACTATCAACATGAGTATTCCAAGACAAATTTTTTTGGAACCACACTCCGAGGAATTTTGGCGATCTAACCTGCTCCAGCCTTTGCTTTTTGAAAAAGATGTTAATGTCGTCCTCGTAGGGCTTGTTAATAGGCTGGAATACTATGTACTTACTTTTAGATATATCAAGCAAGAGCTTATTTTGATGAAGTCATTTTTCTAATTTGAGTAAGTAATCATTTACTTCAGTTTTAAGGTGCACGAGTATTCTACCTGTAAAAAATATGTTGGCGTCGTCAGCGTAAATAATTAAGTTTGGGGATCTTGGAATGTCACACAGATCATTAATATATGTTATAAATAGTAATGGTCCACGGATTGAACCCTGCGGTACACCATTTTTCACATTTTTCATTGGGGAAACACGGTTACCCACCTTAACATATTGTTTTCTTTCGGTAAGATAACTGTATTAATTTAGCTGCCATGCCCCTTACACCATAATCATGCAACTTAGATATCAGAATATCGTGTTTGACTGTGTCAAAGGCCTTCTTCAAGTCAATGAAAAGACCTATGGTGTAGGTTCTGTTTTCCATGTTTTTTAATATCTTCTTTTTCGTATCTAATTGCGCCGACTCCGTAGACTTACCCTTTTGAAACCCATACTGTGCTTTATTGATTATAAGGTTCTTAGTAAAAAGCATTCCAGTCCGGAGTGTATTATTCCTTCAAAAACTTTGGAGAGAACCGGTAGAATCGATATCGGGCGGTAATTCGATAATACATTTTTGGCACCCCCTTTATAAATAGGACAAACGCGGGCTATTTTTAGTTCTGAAGGAACAATAGTGTTCATGATGTATGAAAGAGGGTGTGAAGATAGTGACGCTACATATTTTATCGGGCTGGCTGCTATTTCGTCAACACCTGCAGCAACATTGTCACGTATTTTACAGATTAATTTTTCAACTTCACAAGGTGTAACCGGAGTAAGGAAGAGTGAGTGTGATAGACGCTTTCTATCTGCTACAGGCGGATCTGTTACCCCACAAGATAAGTCTGTGTAGTCGCCAGCGTTAACAAAATACTCATTCATGGCTGACACTGCTTCGACATCTGCCTTATCGTCTGCAAAATCAGTGATATTAACATAACCTTTTTTGTTAAGTTCAGTTAGGTTATTTACCTCATTCCACATTTTCCTGGGATTATCGTAGATTTTTTCAAATGTGTATTGATAATATGATATTGTGGCTCGTTT
Organism: Rhipicephalus microplus; assembly: GCF_043290135.1. Taxonomy (NCBI): domain Eukaryota; kingdom Metazoa; phylum Arthropoda; class Arachnida; order Ixodida; family Ixodidae; genus Rhipicephalus; species Rhipicephalus microplus. The sequence continues at coordinate 56,645,249 of NC_134700.1, read as the reverse complement.
GATGTCAGCATTTAGCTTATCACGGAACTTTTTGTAGCCTCCAAGAAGTGATAATTGCGAGATTTTACAAATGTGTGATACATTTTGTTTTTTTCTTGTATTCGGTCGTACAGTGCGTTGTTAATCCATGGCTTGCGTATCTTCTTCCTCGAAGGCTTCTTCGTTAAAGGAAAGGCGCGGTCATATATGCTCTTAAGTTGCTTAAGAAAAAGATTGAAAGCCCGGTTTGTATCTCTTTCTGTGCACACTATATTCCAGTTCGTCGAAGCAACTTCAGCTTGGAATCGGTTCAGTGCGCTATTATTTGTTTTGCGATACTATTCCACGATCTACTTTTATTTTGTGTTAAAGATAATAATAAAAGAGAAAATATGGGTAGGTGGTCACTTGAATCGTATGAAAATAACCCAGAAATACATTTTCTGCTTGGAAGATTTGTGACACTTATATCAAGCAGCGTCGAAGACTTTTCCGATATGCGACTAGGTCTTGTTATTGTGTTTGCAGATGCGTATGATTTCAAAACCGACTGAAATTGTTTAAAGCTGGGAGAATCGCCTAGCATGTTAACGTTGACGTCACCGATAATTAAAAAAGGCATGCTTATTGTGTGTAGCTTTTGTAAGACAATATCTATGTAGTCAAGGAATTCTTGCTTTTTACCAGCTGGTGGCCGAAACACCATGACAATTACGTTAATAACTTTGACTACAAGACATTCGATGCACGGTTAAATGTACGAGAGATCATCAATTATTTCATGATTTAGTTGTTCTTTGACGTATACAGCGATGCCTCCGCCTCGACCGGAATGACGCACCAAGCCATTGTATCTTGGCGGGACATTATTTAGTGTTAACCAAGTTCCGGAAAATGTTAGAGCGTCAAATTTGATTGCCAAAGAGTCGAGAAACACATCAAGATTTTCTTTTTTGTTCTTGATACTTCGAGCGTTTAGATGCAGAACACTGAAAGTGTGCGAGCTTTGATTAACCAGCTTGTTGAAACCTGCTTATGTCATAGTACTGGCTATTGACAGGATCCATTTCGAAGGCTCGTTAGTATAAGGCTTGATTGGATAGTCTACTTTGTCATTTTTGCGACATCTGCAGGCTCAACAATTTTGAGAATCTCAGACGAGTCTGTGTTGCGTGCAAACACCTTGCCACCGTTTGTCCACACGAACTTTCATTTTGTTTCTCGCCTCTTAGCAACTGCTAAGCCGAGCAGCTGCCTCGCGTGTTTGGTTAAGTTCTCATTCACATATATGGGTTCATTTGATTTGAAACCCATATCTTTGGCAGACGGCCTTTTCTTTCGTGCTGTAGTTAAGACAGCGTTCCTTTTGTCACATCGGACGAAACGAACGATTACACTCTTGTCTCCAGATCTGCCAACAGGTATTCTATGACACGTGTCTTTGTCTGATGGCAAGATTTCTTCCCCAATGGCATCGCCAAGCTTCTTTACAATTTCCATTGGGTCTTCATCACTAGGGGCACCTTTAATTTCCAAGTTATCCACACGTGTGTACTGCTCTAGCTCAGCAACCTTACGTTGCAATTTCTTGTTTTCTGTTTCAAGTTGCCATTTTTTGTCTAGCATGTTGCAGCTCTTCACGGAGCAGCTTAATTTCATCTGACAGTTGCTTAACGTTGTCACAGACTTCGCTACAAAATTTTACACTTTCGCCTATATCTCTTAGTTCGGCACGCATTTCACGGCGGAAATCATCAAAAGCTTTTGTCATCTCCTTTGTCATGATAAAAACAGTCAACTTCAAATATACAAACACAGACCTACAGCCCAACAGCAGCGCAAAGTTCTACCGAGAAAACACTATAGAAGAGGTTTTGCTCACCTGCGTAAATGAATAAATATAAGTGCTGCGAAGACCAAGAGCGCTGCTGCCAAACTGAGGGGGCCGATACAGGAAAGCCCGCTTTTGTAGTTTTCTCGGATGACGTCGCTGACGAGTCCCCGCGCAGGCGCAGAGTCTCAACAGCGGGTCTTGATCCAAGCCTGGCCGAGATATTGCAGATTCCTGTGTTACCACGTAGACAGCTGAAGGTAGGCGTATCTTTTCGGTCAGGTCGATGTCGGATGCCGGCTTCAGTGGACAGCGTTGCCCAGTTGCTCTGCGTAAATGAATAAATATAGGTGCTGCGAAGACCAAGAGCGCTGCTGCCAAACTGAGGGGGCCGACACAGGAAAGCCCGCTTTTGTAGTTTTCTCGGATGACATCGCTGACGAGTCCCCGCGCAGGCGCAGAGTCTCAACAGCGGATCTTGATCCAAGCCCGGCCGAGATATTGCAGATTTCCGTGTTACCACGTAGACAGCTGAGGGTAGGCGTATCTTTTCGGTCAGGTCGATGTCGGATGCCGGCTTCAGTGGACAGCGTTGTCCAGTTGCTCTGCGAAAATGAATAAATATAAGTGCTGCGAAGACCAAAAGCGCTGCTACCAAATACCCATACTGAAAATATCTGCTCTATTAAGAATGTAAAATGTGCGGTAAAGCTGAACGACTCTATAAAAAGTGACCTATTATGACATCATGGTTTCTTATAACAAAGTTGACTAAGACTCTGAAATATCAGTATGAGAGAGAAAACCTTCAAGAAAACAATCAAGTTTGAAGCCATAATTCTTAATATGGCTACTTTGATTATAACCAAAGAATCAGGCTCTACGTGGCTAACGTTAGTTTTGAAGGTTTTATCACTAGACAATAAACTATACCATAAAAAGCACAATATTCAGGCAAATCACCACAAAAAGTATACTTTTTTGTTGTTACTCACAATGTCTTTGTAATGGTATTTTTACCTCTACTTGCTGCTTTTAATCTAGGTAGCTGGTGTGAAACGATTTAGCTGAAAATGCGCTGTGCCTCCAAAACCGGTTTCTTGAAACTGAATTTAAAATAAATGATGAAGCTTGCACTAAACTAGGCTGTAAAAGCCCTGGAACGGCAAAACTGGACGGCTCTTAAGACTACTTTGGCTGCTTATGGTTTGTTACTAGACCTAAGCGTCGAGGCAAGGTCTTAAATCAATTGCTGCTGACAATAAAATGCTTTCAAAATTACCCGAGCTTCAAATGATGTTCAGGCATTTGTTGTTTTTACACTGGGCTATTCTACACCTAACATCCAAACCATACTTCCTGGCAACCATCACAGATATATAGTTTCAAAAATAGTGCTAGTTTACTCTTTTAAAGCAGTTATTCGCGAGAATATTTTGAAGATAAAAATATTTTGGTCACGCAAGCGCCTTCAGAACTTCGCAGAATGTCGTGCAGGTGTTGTCTGTAAGAAAATTTTAAAAGTACCGCTTTTTCTTGCCATGTCAAATTTGATTTATATATTAAGGAGAGGTGCTCCTGTAAAGTACTTGGAGCCAGTAATATTAGTGCTATTTTTGCCGCTACATAGGCTTTGAAGAATTCAACCGAACTGTTTATTGCTTGCATTTTTTATGGCAATACTGCACTTTGTATGAATATTCGAGCAATAAATACTTACTCCACAGAAGCTATATTTTGCAAAAAAATATTCTCAGGTCCAGATCCCAAATTTCACTGTATCATCATTTTTCTCCACATTGAGATGCAATTTGCACTATGTGTTCCTCCAATTAAAAATACTTTTATGCATAGGCTGAAAGTAAATAAACAGTTCTTGTTATATGGCAAGTTTTATCATTAAATTTTAGTTTCAATGATGAAAATGATTTTTGAAGTCTCCCATTGACGGCCATGGGGGAACTTCTCGACAGAAGCTGTCGTATACTAAATGCGAAAATACCCATCATTGGGAAACTTCAAAAGTTATTTTTTTCTTAAAACAAAAACTGTAATGAAATAACGAGCCATATAATAAGAACTGCTTTCTTGCTCTGAACGTGCCGAAAAAAATTGCGCTATCACAAAGCATCAAGCACTATACACGAGTACCTTTACTTGATACCTACACCAAATTTGGAGAAGAAGAAAAAGTATTTTGAAAGTATTTTTTTTCACAAACACCCAGATGACATCCTGGTAAGTCCAGAAGGCACCCAGGTGACCTAAAATTTTGTTCTGTGCGATATATTTTAGCAATTTGCTGTTTTAGTACAGTAAATGAGCACAATATTTTTCAACTACATGTAGGATGGTTGGCAAAATGGCTGGGATGTTTGACGTGGAATTGCCTCACTGCCATTATTTATTCTTCCAAAGCTCAAACTATCACCTTTCTGTTACTGCCATCCTTACATGCAATGTCTGCTTAGAAAAGAAAACGAAAGGCAGGTCTGACAAACTTCACAAGGTAAGATACTTTCATATTGGATAAATTCATTACCCTAACAGCAGCAAACCAACATTCATTTTGAGTAGCCCAAGACACAAGCTATGTACCAATATACTAAGAGCGTAAACTGTTTCTTTGATCATGTGCGGTGGTAGACAGGAAGCACTTATTGCAAGACTGATCAGCCTGTAATCAAACTGAATGAAGTTCAATGCTCTGTTCAATACAACACCACATAGGCATCTTTGCTGTAGCAAAGCCATGTATCATTGATTCAAGCACTAGATGGGACAATGCAAATGTCAAAAAAGACGGAAAAAGAAAAGAAGAAAAAAAGGAAGAAAAGGGGGATGTAAAGTAGGAGCGGTGTGCTACAAAGCAGTGGCTGCTACATACACTAACAAAAGAAATGAGCGGTGTAGCCCACTACATTTACTTTGCATCCCCCTTTTCTTTCTACTTTTTTTTTCTTCATTTCACATTTGTTTGCTTTACTTACCCCCGACCCCAGACAGAACAACGCTTTGTATCATCGCAACCTAACTTGAAAGGACGCGAGAACTCCACTCTTCTGCTTTATAAATTTTATTTCTTTACGAACTCTACCAACAGGCACACACACCTACACAAAAAGATGACGTCCTTACGTCCCCCTTCTAACTAACACGCCAAGAATAACCAGGTGACTTTTACAAAAATAGGTCCTCCTTTCGCAACAACGGCCAGCCTGTCTGAGGCACTTCTACTGTTCACCCTGATTACCCCACTAGGTGTTCCAATCCGTCGGCTCTCATCTTCATTTTGGATAACATTAAGATGAGCTTACACTGATGAATACGCACGATAGTTTAGTTATGTATCATGCATTAGATTAGGCAACTGTGTTCATCAAAAATTACTGCTATGCTGCTTCCTGGCTTTTTATACTACAATACGGGGCTAGAAATACCCTGAAACAGCGTAACTGTCTTCCATGCACACGAACCAGATTGACAACGTAATGCATAATATACTTACAGAATATTGCGAAAAACAAGATTGGATAAATTCACAAAACAACCGGCCGGCTAAATTTTTCACTGTAGATATTTAAAATGATCTCGTTGACCCATACGAGGTGCTTATGATAACAAGCAAAAAAAGAACCTAGAAGTAGGGCCTTGGGGGCCTTACGTAAGTAGACTTGCTGCATTTTTTCTGTGGAGGGCTTAACACCCATAAGTGACGAACAAAACTCCTCTAAAATAAAGAATGTTGGCAGCTATCACTTATAAAAAGAACTAATGCAGCTAATCTTCCTTGGCACACCTGTACATTTGCAGAGGTGACGAAGCTTCTGTCATTGGCAGCAGCAACTCCTACAGGACCAGTGAAAAAGTTGGCACTGCTTGGCTAGACAAATGTCGACACATGTCTGCCCAACTCTTTCTAGCCATTCTGGCTAAATCTGACACACGATTTCTTGACTCGTAGCTGAAAAAAAAACGAGACCACTGAAGGACTCACAAAATACAGCGTGAAGTTCCTCTGCTGTGGTAACCTTTGTCTTCCGCGATGAAAGAGCAGCACAGTGTACTGGTAAGGCACTCCTCGCAATGGTTTTCAATGCCACATAGCGACATTCCTGTTCGTGTCAAATAGAGCTTGGGGAGCTTTGGGGGTGCTTGCTATTTTCTAAGGGCTGCTGCGGCTTCTCGTTTTCTGCTTAAGATCAACCGGCACAAAGTTGTAGACGAGGCCTTTAGAGTGGCGTATAATGACATACAAATTTTCGCAGAACACACATTTCTTCGTGGCACACTGAAAAATTCCTTCTAAAGCTTAAAGCCTCGTTTTGCAAACATTTACACAACCGGCCGAAGGTGCACTTGACTTCAAAGGAGCAAGTTTGTTATGAACTGTATATGAAAATAAAGCCATTCAGCACAACCACAACTACAGTTGCACACGGAAACAACATTAGCTGAACGCTGTGGGCAGCTTTCATGGCCTAGCTTAAGCTGACACTGATCGTACAAATATAATAAAATTATGCAAACATTGCCTGATCAATTTAAAGCAGTACTCAAGGGTAGAGTAAGAATGGAAAAAGCCCACAAGGTGTTGTCTGTTGAAGCACACAAGTCTATCGTTCTACTCATAAGCAATGCACAAAATTAAACATCAGTAACAACCCGCTCAGCTAAAAATTTTGATTAGGATTTCTTAATTAAACAGACAGAAAAGTGACCAGAGTGTGTGAATAATTGTCGAAATAAAAATCCGTGAATTGGACTGCATTCTTTCTGCATCTTGAGTAGCATTTCCTTTTTAAATTGCACTTAAAGAGCTTAAAAATCAGCGTCATGCAGCCTGTCTGTTTACTGCAAATAGTCTGATGCTTCAACGTGAAAAAAGAATATTGGTGAAAGTTACAGCACATATACATATTACCTCTGCCAACATTATTCTGTGCTGCTTACGCGGAGAAGTCAACCCTCAAAAAGCAGTTCTGCTGTCGTGGCGAACAGTGGGAAATACGTGCATTTCACATGGGCATAAAAGGAAAGCTTTCGCAGCAAACTGCAGTGCACAAACATATAAAGCTTTCACGCTGACCTCCCACTGTTTCCAGCCTGTGTTGTGTGACCCTTCGTAGCAGTCAGATATCCAAAAATTCTTGAAATGTTTCCAGCACTTTCTGCTTTACCATTCAATGTACTCATGAAAGTCATGCCAAACAAAAAAAAAACCAGCCCTAAAGATTCTCTTCTTTCACTACATGATTATACACTTTGACCAGTAAGCTTTCCATTGCAGGAAAAACAGCTACTATAAAAATTGATATTCGGTCCCTATAACTGCTTTATGCTTTAAGCCATGTCCTTAAGTTAAATGGTTGTCCTGTTTCACACAATCTAGTATGCATGAACTCTTGAACCAGGCATCATATACGCTGAAAGAGACACGCAGAGTTTGAGCCACACCTAGTTTCTCGTGGGGCATCTTTATGCACTAGAACAACACAACTTGATCTAGTTATTTCGTCATAACGAGGTGAAGAGAGCTCGCACTTGACAAGGACGGGTAGAATAAATGATGCCTGCACCCTGTGCTCCCATTCATCTACATTGAGGGTGCAGCTTTCACCTTATTCTTATGCAATTTTCGTATTCATAACATTACTCGCTGCATATTCTTCGTGGCATCAAAGTCAGTGATGCAGTCATGTTTAGCCCATGTAATGTATAAAAATAGAATTCAAGATTGCTCGATTCAAAGCTAACAAAGCGCATCCAGCACCATGTCCTGTAGCCATTCCTAGGCAAATGGCAGAATGATTTGTTCTTCTAGACATATCCTACTTCTATTCACTACAAGAGCCAACTCTGACACTGGCACATTCTGTTTGCCTCTTCAGGTTCTAAGGTACTTTTTTTAGCAAACACCAGAAAATCTGCAAGAATAGAAGCGTACGTTTAAAAGATTGTTTTTCTTCGTGAGACACAATATTATTAAGAACCAACAGACAATGCAGTTAAGAAAAGTACAGGGAATATTTTTGGAAGTAATTATGATGTAATTGTGAAGAAAGAGGAGTAGAATAAAAAAACAAAACCTGCCCTGGACGGGGACCGAACCTGCGACCTTCAAGTAACGTGTCCGATGCTCTACCAACTGAGCTACCATGGCGGCTATCCCCCTTCCACATTGTACGGTATATATGCGCATTTAATCGTGAAAGAGTCAGTCAGCGCTGCCTGTTACTAATATGGCGAGTGTGGGACACCTTTATTTTTTGCCTGCTGGCGGCGCGCAGCACGCGATATTTTTACGAGCTAACAGCTGACCAATTATCCCTCGTATACAACCTCATGGCACCAAGCCTACCAGAATAAGTTCCTCACTACGAATAAACGGTACGGTTTACTACGAATAAACGGTACGGTTCACTACGAATAAAGCGTACGGTTAAGGGCTCGTTTTTTGTTAGAAACGATAATAATGAGAACTCATAATGCTACCAAAAAGTACAGGGGATATCATTGGAAGTAATGGTAATGTGAGTGATATGACGGAAATGTGGAAGAAAAGGTAACATGCCATGCACAAATACCGAATCTGTGACCTTTGAATGACGCTTCTGATGCTTTAGCAACTGCGCTACCATGACAGTTATCCTCCACCCCCCCCCCCCCCCCCGTCCACTTGATCGGGTTTATGTGCACTAAACGCCGGAGCGTCAGTCAGTCTGCCAGCTTGTAATATTATCACGTGCTACGTGATGCAAATAGAAAACAAGTGTCCCACACTAGCCATGACGGCAACAAGCGGGGCTGAGTGACTCTCCGACGATTTGGTACACATATATACCATATATACCATATATACAAAGCTGAAGGGGCAATAGCTGCTGCGGTAGCACAGTTGCTAAAGCACCTCACGCTTTATTCGTAGGTCGCAGGTTCAGTCCCTTGTCATGGCAACTTATCTTTTTTTCCACTTTTCGTTCTTAACAATTACATTACAATTACTTCCAATATTATCCCCCATACTTACTTGGAAGCATTATGCGTCTGTTAGTTCTCAGAAAATCTGCAAGTTACATGAGATGGCAGTGGTGTGCCCTCCCAACTAAATGCACGTACACAAACACACGCCCAACTGCTTAAAGACAAGTCCCACACCGTTAAGATGAATGAGATTCACTGTTTCAGATTATTCAGTAAAGGAAATCACTATATACTTAAGGGTTCGTTGTTTTTGCTAAACACATTATAATGAGAACTAACAGACGACGATGCCAAACAAACTGTAGGGGATGTTATCAAAAGTGATTGTAACGAAATTTTGAAAAAAAGTAAACAAAAAGATGACCTGGCTAGTAGTTACTAATACGTTCACGTTTTTTGACCATTGCGTTGAAATTACTTTTTATAACATCCCTATATTTTCCTCGGTAGTGTCATCTGTTAATTCTCATTAATAGAGTGGTGAGTAGGCCGACAAAGGAAGGATATGACATTGATACTTCTTTTGAACACAAAATAGTGTGATGAACTTAAAAGAGCGGAAGCTGCTTTGAGTATGGCCAGTATATTTAGTTAGAGTGAAAAAAAAGTACACACATTTTTACCAGGCTTTTTAACACATTTTGAGACATGAAAGTGTATGCTGCCAGTAATGTTAAGTACTATTATTTTTGTCACACTATGCTTTGTAGCAGGTGTAGTTAGGGTAGTGAAAGTGATGCAACAATCAAGCAGCTCAACGACTGCGTTCACATCTACGGTGGCGTATTTTAAAGAATAAACCTGTTGTATAGTAAAAAAAGTTAGAGCATTTATGATTTTATCCAAATCAAGTTATACCAACTGGGTTAGCACACCATTTGCATAAAACCTAAAGGCAGAAAGCGATTCATGCATTATAGCTATGTTAACAATTTCAGCATTACAAAGCAATGTGACAACAGCTCTAATAAAAACCCCTCTCAGTATGACGTGCATGAAAAGCACCATACTGGGATATTTTATAGTGCATGTAATGTCGAGGCTGCTAGACTGTCTATTTACCTTTAGAAGCCGGGTATTTTCTTCACGTTCAAGAGGCAACCACTCAGCCTTTTCCTGAGCTTTTTAGTGAATCTTTCTTCAATTTGAGATTTCATTGACTAATTTATAGTGAACAGATTTTGCTTACACATTGAAACCTAGTTCTATTGTGGGTATTTAGTATACCAATCCTCTTCATCTGTACATTATCATCATTATCGTGTGTTGCTCATGCATCCTCATCGTTGTCACAGAGCATCATCTTGGTTCGTTCATCTCAGCTGTCGGCTGCCGGTTCCTCGGGCCTAATAAAGGTCTTCCAAACCAAGACTTCATACGTGGGGGAGCGTGCTGTTAGATCCCCCGTCATCCTCTCGACGACTCTACCCCCTGGAGCTACGTTCAGGTCACAGCTTGGGCCAGGTGTCCGGAAATATGTCGTACCAAGATGAGGTCGGCGCTGCAGCCGTTCCCATTCCACCACCGCGTGCCGCGCCTTCTCACGTCATTAACAGCCTCCAGCGTTAGCCCCATCCCTTCGCTGGCATGCGCGGATAGATGTGGAGGAATGGCTGGACGATTTCGAATGTGTCGGCGCTGCCAACCGGTGGGATAACACCTACAAACTCGCTCATGTCTCATTCTACCTCACGGGTGTTGCGAAGACGTGGTTCTTCAACCACTTCATCGACATCCCCGACTGGTCAGCCTTTAAGATTAGCTTCGCCATGTCTTTGGCACACCGGCTGTTTGTTCGGCTCTCGCAAAGAAAGCTCTGGCGACTCGGAAACAGCACATAGGGGAGTCGTATACATCCTACATCGAGGATGTCCTTTCACTTTGCCGCCGTGTTGACACCCCAATGACAGAGTCAGACAAGGTACGCCAGCTTCTTAAGAGGATAGCACCCATCGCATTCAATGCCCTCGCAATCCGGAATACGGCTTCTGTTGATGACGTTGCAACAACCTGTCAGTGCCTCGAAGAAGTTGAGTCTATGCGCCTACAACCGGACAGTGACGGGGCCCGTATTATGGCGGATCCAAACCTACGAGACACAATAAGGGTGATTATACGCGAAGAATTAGAATCAATAAAATTCACACTACTTTCACTGTGTCCCAAGCAGTCTTTTTCAACGTCCTTGCGGGATGTTATCAAGGAGGAGCTCACGTCCATGACCAACATGGCACACCTGCAGCCCACTGTCGCTCGTACTCTCTCATTGTTCTCGCATGCCGTCGCCGCACCTTCAGGTACCGTCAGCTCGACGTCGCCACCACGAACGTACGCGTCGGTTGCTGCCGCACCTCGCACCAGCTTTCCCACAAGCTTTCCATCACCACCGCCTGAGTCATCATCTGTCCCTCTCACTTCTCGCTCTCCCGGTGCATCTAACGCAAGCTACTAGCTTCCTTATCGATCGACTCGCCCTGTGTGCTATTATTGCGGCTATCGTGGTCACATTTCACGCTTTTGCCGCAAGCACCAACAAGATGAGCGCCGAGGGTACCACATACGCGAACGGGACTATACCGCAGGAGCCTTGTACCGGGGCCGTCGTTATTCGCCACCGTCGCGTCGGTCTCCATCTCCGCCAGCATCCGTGTGAACTGCGCAGTAGTCATTGATCAACCCGACGCTGTTCACCGTCGTCCTACCGTCTCTCCTCTTCTCCTCTTCACCCTGCTTCCCTCGCTTCTGATTGGCGTCCGGAAAACTAAGCGATGCAGTTTTTGGAGTACAAACTGCATTCCAACACAGGACTTCAATTCCTCCAGTGCGCCCTTACAATATGATTGCGGTCACAGTTGAGGGAGTGGACGTTGATGCTTGGGTGGACACTGAGGCTGCGTTTTCTGTTATTCGCGCTGATTTGTGTGCCCGTCTTCGAAAAGTCATGACGCCTTATAATGAAACAACACTGGTTACAGCTCAGAGAACAATGAATCGCCCTTCCGCTCTCTGTACTGCCCGTGTGCTAATCGACGATATTCTTCATCATATACAATTCGCTGTGCTATCCCCATGCTCCCACGGACTGATTTTAGGCTGGGACTTTCTTTCCTCTGCTTCCGCGGCCATTTGTTGTGCACAATGTGTCGTCCATCTTACGGACACAGACCACTTGCCCAGTGACGAAACGTACAGGCCACTTCGACTCATTGCTGCTGTTGACATCGAGTTACCACCACATGAGCATCAATTAGTCACAGTTTTGTCCAACGACGTCGACTCTGGTGACATTTTGGTCACTAGATCGCCCCGTTGCCTTAATAAAGGCATGGCTCTCGCATCAAGTGTGGCTCGCTTCAGCAATGGATCAGCTGTCGTCGCTGCTACGAACACCACACCAGATAAAGTTTTACTGCCGCGGGGCACTACTGTCGCCTGCGTTGCTGATCTGGAGCCTGTGGGCGTCGTGCCTCTTACCCCTGCCTCCTCTAAAGGCCATCCTGGAGATCACGCTGCTTCCTCGGCGTTTACAGCAGCCATCAACAAAGACGTGACAGACTCGCAGAAGCAGCAGCTGCTCTATTTGTTGCAAAAGCATGAAAACTCTTTTGACGTTCATTCATCCAGCCTGGGCCAGACAACTGCTACAGCACATCGTATTCATACCGACGGAACATCCATTGTGCATCGCCGTCCGTACCGCGTCTCTCAAGCCGAACGAAAAATCATTGAGGAAAACGTGGACGATATGCTGCAACGGGAGATAATCGAACCCTCAACCAGTCCTTTGTCGTCTCCAGTCGTTCTGGTGCGTAAAAAAGACGGTTCCGTACGATTTTGCGTTGATTACCGAGCACTCAATAAGATCACTAGGAAGGACGTATACTTGATGCCACGTATCGACGATGCCCTCGTATCCTTACAAGGTGCCGAATTCTTTTCAAGCCTCGACTTGCGTTCCGGCCATTGACAAATCCCCATGCACAAAGATGATAAAGAAAAAACTGCGTTTGCAACCCCGGACGGCCTATACGAATTCAGTGTTATGCCATTTGGTCTCTGCAATGCGCCCGCAACTTTTGAGTGCATGATTGACACCGTGCTGCGTGGCCTGAAATGGAAGACTTGCCTATGTTACCTCGATAACGTTGTTGTCTTTTCATCGAAGTTTCCTCAACACCTGCAACGCTTGGACGAGGTCCTACTTGCCTTGCGGGCGTTGGTCTTCAAATTAACACCAAGAAGTGCCATTTCGCCAGCAGATCTATCAAGGTCCTCGGTCATGTTGTGAGCAAAGACGGAATTCTTCCGGACCCTGAAAAAATGGCTGCGGTGCTTCACTTCCCTCGCCCTGACAAACCGAAATATTTCCGAAGTTTCCTTGGTCTCGCCTCTTACTTTCGGCGGTTCATACAAAACTTTGCCTCCATAGCCGCACCACTCCATAAGCTACTTGCTTCTGGTACGCCCTTTCAGTGGTCTCAGGAATGTGAATCGGCTTTCGACAGGTTGAAGAGTGCCCTCACAACCGACCCTGTACTTGCACATTTTCATGACGATGCACCGACCTTCCTGCATACAAACGCTAGCGACCACGGTTGAGGAGCCGTGCTCCTGCAGCGCGACAACTCTTCGCGAGAGCGAGTCATTGCGTACGCCAGCCACATCCTCTCCGCAGCCGAGTGGAACTACACGATGACCGAGCAGGAGTGCCTCGCCATCGTTTGGTCAGTGCAGAAATTTCGTCCTTATCTGCACGGCCGCCATTTCACCATTGTGACCGACCACCACGCTTTATGTTGTCTTTCGACACTCAAGAACTTGTCGGGACGCCTCGGCCGCTGAATTCTACGCCTACAAGAGTATGATTTTGATATCGTATACAAGTGTGGCATAAAGTATAGTGACGCTGATGCTCTTTCTCGCTGGCCACTACAGGCGGCTCCACTCAGCGTTTCCGCAATCACTTTGCAGAACACACCTTCGGAGTCCACGTCTACGGCGGTTTCCTCTCTCGCCTTTATGGACCAGCTGCCTTTGACGACCCCCACGATTTTTATTCTCGACAGCTGGCTGACCCAAACTGTCGACGTATTATAGGCTACCTAACTGGCAGTTCCCGTCCACCTAATGCGAGGCTCTGTACCAACTGTCGCAATTTAAGATGGCCAACTTGGTGCTGTACCGCAAAATTTACCATCCTGACGGTCAGCGCTGGGTTCCCGTTCTACCCCGATCGCTTCGGTCCGAAGTGCTCAGAGCACTTCATGATCATCCGACTGCTGGTCACCTTTTTTTCTTCTTCTTTTTTCGATCGCCTTAGAAGTCGGCTTTATTGGCCAGGTATTACCAGTAGTGTAGCTCGGTACGTCGGGCCCTGCACTGCCTGCCAAATTAGAAAACTACCCAAATCTGCTGAAGCCGGTACACTACAGCTTCTTCCGTGCCCAGCCACACCATTTGAAGTTGTAGGCATTGATCTTTATGGCCCCCTTTCAGTCAGCGCTGCTGGAAACCGATGGATAGTAACAGCCGTTGTACATTTGATGCGTTACGCCGAGACGGCATCCGTCACTACCGGTTCAGCTTCCGAAATTGCCGATTTCATCCTCCGAGCCATTATACTGCGTCATGGTGCTCCACGTGTATTGCTCAGTGACCGTGGAAGGACCTTCCTTTCACAACTAGTGAACGAACTTCTTCACACCTCCGGCACAACTAACAAGACTGCCTCTAGTTATCATCCGCAGACTAACGGCCTCACTGAGTGATTCCACCGCACTCTTGCTGACGTGATCGCCGCCTATATTGAACCAGACCACAAGAACTGGGCTGTAGTTCTGCCATTGTCACTTTCGTCTACAATATGGTCATTCAGCGGACAACCGGCTACTCAACATTTCACCTAGTTTATGGGCGCTCCCCAACTTCTTTCCTGGACGTCTCTTTCTTTACCTGCCACGCGGATTCATCTCCATCCTCTTCAGAGGAATACGTTTTGCGACTCGCACAGAGCCACCAACGTGCTCGTATAAACACTGAAGTCCAACAGCAAGACAGAAAGCTGGTTTATGATGAATCGCATCGTGCTGTATTCTTTCAACCTGGAAACGAAGTGCTCCTTTTGACACCTATTCGCACACCTGGTTTGTGCGACAAATTCTAGCCACGGTTTATCGGGCCGTATACAGTTCTTGAAGAAACTTCACCAGTGAATTATCGTGCGACGTCACTTGTAGCCCCAGCAGATCGCCGTTATCGAACTACTGAGGTCGTCCATGTCTCCCATATGAAGCCCTCCATGCGAAGTTCTTTGTCCCCTTGACTTGGCGCGTCCAGGCTGGCCGCTTTCACGTAGGGGAATCAGTGTGGGTATTTAGTATGTAGCGTACTCCCCCATGGAGGCGCGAAAAGAAGGCACCTACACTTCTTGAAGTTTCGGACAAGACTAGTTTATTTTCCAAGAAAAACAGGCTTTGAAAGCGACAATCAAAAGAGGCATGGCTGCGAATCTTCCGCGGCCCTCCGGAGATAAAGTGAGGCATGTTGGCCGCGTCTGCGCCGTGCGCCTCAACAAACGAATTGGTATGCGCACACAAATAAAATTATTGTGATCACCAGCGTCATCGCCCGCTACAAGGGGTCCCCCCCTAGGCTGCGGAGCCAAGGAAAAAAACGAGCAAATGTGCCAGTTAGTCCATGAGGTGAGCCAGTTTCACGCGATCGAGAGAAACGACGTCCTCTATGTCGCGAACACGGATGGTCACAGTTTTGTGCGACCGCGAAAGCACACGGAAGGGCCCGTCGTACGCCGGAGTCAACGGCGCTTTCACTGTGTCACGTCGCACGAACACATGGGTTGCCTCATTCATGTCTGGGAAAGAAAGCGCTCTTTGGTTGCGGCTGACGCGTGGCGCGCTGGGTTGCAGGTGCTCCAACCAGGAATGTAGCCTTTCCATACGTTCTGAAGGCGTCGGCGTAGCGCTTGGTTTCTCACCGAAGAATTCTCCCGGTAGTCGAATTGTAGAGCCGTACAGCATTTCTGCTGCACAGAATCCGAGGTCTTCTTTTATCGCCGTACGGAGGCCCAGAAGAACGAGAGGCAGCTTCTCCACCCAGTGCTCTCTATCTAATTTGGCCGTTAAAGATGCCTTCAGTTGACGGTGTAGCCGCTCCACCATTCCATTGCTCGCTGGTTGGCAAGCCATGGTGTACTGGAGCCGTGTTCCCAGAAGCCTTGCCAGCGCAGAGAATACGTTGCTCTAGAATTGTCGTCCATGATCGGTCGTTATGCGCAGTCGGCAGCCATAGCGTGAAACTCATGTGGCCACAAACGCCTGTTTGACGGTTCCGACTGCGATGTCCAGAATCCGCGTCATCTCGGGCCACCGTGAGTAGCGGTCTACACAAGTGAGCAGGTATCAGTAACCCTTCGTAGGAGGAAGAGGTCCCACCAAGTCCAAGTGCACGGGGTCGAAACGACACTCTGGTGGCCAAAATGCTTGGAGTGCTGTGCGCGTGTTGCGAGTCACCTTGACCGCTTGACATGTTCGGCACGTCTTCGCCCAGAGTCGAACGTCAGCGTTAATTCCGGGCCACACAAAGCGGTCAGTGACGAGCCTCTGCGTCGCGCGGATTCCTGGGTGGCTGAAGTCGTGAAGGCTGTCAAACACTGCACGCCGAAACTGGACGGGGGCGAAGGGTTTTGGAGATTTCTGCGATGTGTCGCATGTGACCATAGTCGTTGTGTATGGTAGCGGGATCTCTTCAAGCACCAGTGACAGTAAATTCTGCCTCATCTCGGTTAGCTCTGGGTCTTCCCGCTGGGCGGCGGCTAATGTCTCAAAGTCGACGGACGCTGAAACGGTGTCGATACGGGAGAGTGCGTCGGCTGCTTGGTTTTCGCTCCCCGCTATGTGGCGGATGTCCGTGGAAAATTTGGAAATGAAAGAAAGTTGGCGCAGTTATCTTTCCGAATATGAGAAACTGTTGTTCTTAAACGCATACGTCAGCGGCTTGTGGTCCGTTAAAATGTAGAAAATGCGGCCTTCTAGGAAGAAACGGAAATGCTTTACGGAGGAATACATGGCTAGCATCTTTCTTCCAAAGGTGCTGTAGTGCACTTCCGCCTGTTTCATACGTTTAGAAAAGAAACCTATCGGTTTCCAGTCCTTGCCGTCGTATTGTTGCAACACTGCTCCCACGGCCGTCGTTAAAGCGTCAACCATGAGCCACGGTGGCGCGTCGGAAAGCGGGTGAATCAGAAGTGTTGCGGAGGCAAGCTGAGCTTTCGCGTCCTGGAAGGCTTTTTCGTGCTCTGCTGACCAGTGAAACTCGGGCGTTTTCTTGCCATCCCGGCGCAGCAAGTCAGTTAGCGGCTATACAATGTGTGCACAGGATGAGATGAAGCGCCTATGGAAGTTGATTAGCCCAAGAAACTCGCGCAACTTGCGGAAAGAGGTAGGCGTGGGGAATTAATTTCCTGACTGTTTGTACCCGTGATTCGAGCGGCAAGATGCCTTGTTGGCTGATTCGATGACCTAGGAAATCTAGTACTTCAACACCAAAGATGCACTTTTGGGGCTTCAAAACCAGACCGTGCTCGTCAAGACGCTTGAAAAGGAGGCGCAGGTGATTTTTATGCTCCTCCGGCGTTTTGCTGGCGACCAAAATGTCGTCTAAGTAGACAAAAACAAAGAGCAGTCCGCGAGTGACCTCATTCATGAAACGCTGGAAAGTTTGTGCCGCGTTTTTTCAGTCCGTACGGCGTACGAACAAATTCAAAGAGGCCGAAAGGCGTTGTGAAGGTCGTCTTTGGGATGTCGCTTGGTTCTACTGAAATCTGGTGATAAGCGGCCATGAGATCCAGCTTAGAGAAGATGGTCGTTCCCGCGAGGCGAGCACTGAAATCATGGATGTGGGGGAGAGGATATTGGTGTGACGTTGTCACAGCATTGAGTGCCCGATAATCACCACAAGGCCGCCAGTCACCAGACTCTTGTTTTGGCACCATGGGCAGCGCGAAAGACCAGTTGCTGGAAGAAGGTCGAATAATGCCGAGTTGGAGCATGTGGTCGAACTCACGGCGGGCCACTTAATGTCTTTGTCCAGCGAGTCTCCTAGGTCTAGCGGTAACGGGCGGTCCGGTGGTGACAATTTGATGCGTCACTTTGTGTTTGATTGGTAGTTCGGTGTTCCGAGGTCTGGTGATTTCAGGAAATTCAGCCAGAATCTTTTGAAAGTTTGACTCTGGGTTGAAAGTGCAAATGCCGCATGGGGACAGGTCAGACTTCAGTCCGATAACAGCGAGCGAAGTGACGTCATCCTTAAGACGACGATCACGAACGCTGACGTCAAGATTGAAGTGGCTCAGAAAGTCCGCTCCCAGGATGGCAATTCTGACGTCGACCACAACGAAGAGCCATCGATATGTACGCCTGAGTCCGAGGTCTGTCGTCATTGACTGGACTCCATATGCTGCAATAGCAGTATTATTGGCTGCAATTAGGCTCGAAATGGACTTGCCGCTTGGCGATGTTGAGCTGGTGCTGGTAGGATAGATAGCTCCGCTCCGGTATCGACAAGGAGGCGTGTGCCGGTGATGCGGTCGACAACGAAGAAGAGGCGGCTTGACCGATGGCCCGTGTCGCTTTCCACCGTTAGTGACTGGCCGGTGCGTTTCCCGTCCACGAGCATGGATGGGTGCAGCGAGTGGCTTGCTCTCTAAAACGACGGTGGTACCAGCAGATGTTCTGCTCTGCCTCGCTTGAGTGTCCGCGGTGCTGCGGACTTCGAGCACGGGACGGCGAACGATGCCGTGCAGGCCGGTGTTTGTTGTACAGGGCGAGGTTTTCAACTGATGCAGCCAGTCGGTCAACTCTGTCCTCTAAGCGACCAAGCCGGTCTGCAGGTTCGGGCCTTCCCGCTGCAGCAATAGACGTTTTTGGTAGCTCAGTGCAGTCTATGATGCGGTCAGCAAGTTGAGCCAGACGTTCGAGAGTCACGTCATCCGAGCCAGCGAGTATCATCCGTGTTGACTGTGGCAGTCTCTGCAAAAACAACTCGCGGAGCAATGGGTGATGGCGCTCCTCATACGCTTGTTGGCACAGCAGCTGACGCATTCGGTGGAGTAGTTGGGAGAGATGCTGGTCACCGAGCTCTTCATGAAACAGGAGTTGTTGCAGCCTGCTCTGTTCGGACACCTCAAGACTTCTCAGGACGGTGCTTTTTAGTTCGTCGTAGGGCTTCTCCGATGGAGTGGAGGTGAGCACATCGTCTACGGCGTCAGCGATGTCAGGTGGCAGTGCTGAAACAACGTGCAGGTATTTCGACTGCTGCGATGTGATGCGTCGAAGCTCGAAGCGGGCCTCGATTTGGCTGAACCGCACCCTGGGGTTTTTGGGCCAGAAATGAGGAAGGTTTAACTCCGAAGCGTTGGTTGTGGGTGAACTTAAAGTGCCTTCCTCGTCTGACATGACTGCTGTTTTTCCAAACGTCCGGGTGACCACTTTGTAGCATACTCGCCCCATGGAGGCGCGACAAGAAGGCACCTACACTCCTTGAAGTTTGGGACAAGACTAGTTTATTTTCCGAGAAAAACAGGCTTCGAAAGCGACAACCAAAAGGGGCGTGGCTGCGTATCTTCCGCGGCCCTCCGGAGATAAAGTGAGGCATGTTGGCCGCGTCTGCGCCGTGCACCTCGGCATACGAATTGGTATGCGCATACAAATAAAATTATCGTGATCACCGGCGTCATCGCCCGCTACAAGTATACCAATCCTCTTCATCGGTACATTATCATCATTATCATGTGTTGCTCATGCATCCTCATCGTTGTCACGTAGCATCATCTTGGTTCGTTCATCTCAGCTGTTAGCTGCCGGTTCCTCGGGCCTAATGAAGGTCTTCCAAACCAAGACTTCATACTATATGTAACTGCATTGAAGGGCGTCACACCCCCTCCAATTACTTTTTAACATTTTAAAGTGTGCAACGAGTTCAGAATAGTGTCCTGATTAACAATGACCACTGCAGCAGCGCAACAAGCCACGGGGGCCCGAAAAGTTGCTAGAAACAATCCTTTCTCTCTTTGAGCTTTTTGGAAATGTTCCGCCTTTCAGTGCTCAATTTACAACATTTTTTTAAATATGTGTCTGTGTGTCCACCGCTCTTGCTCCCTGCACAGTGAGGAGGAGCACCCGGCAAGAAGAGACAATCCAATGAATGAAGCACAGCGAAAAAAAGTGACATAAGCGAGGACCTCTTTTGTATCATCCAATGTGTGTAACATTACTATTCTAACAACATATAGAAAAATAACCATGGCTATGCTTCCATTGTTATGCTTCCACAGAGCTGCAATACCACGACTAAATTTCAATCTTGTGTCGTTTTAGAATCCCCTTATTAGCTAGAGATATCTGCTTTTGTTGGACCCACAATAAGACGCAGTGATAAGTGATATGGTAATCTCATTTAAAATACACTTGATATGGCTTTATTGTATATGTGGCCACAAGTAACTCTAGTTCCAAAGCGACATGGCACAGCCTAAACAGGCGTCACCAACCACTCGAATCTGAACTTGCATTTGCTACTTGCCGATTACCAATAAAGACAAAAATAAACAGTTGAATCAACTATAGATATGTGCCAGCTTATGCTAAGGACAAAGTGTGTAGGGTGTTTTGTCAATATTGAGATCAGTTATTTGTTCAAAAACACTTGGTGTCAAACATAAATACATTGCTGTGAAAGCATCAAGACCCAAATATAAAGCAAAGGGAGTGCCTCGTTAAAAATTACAGGCCACACAGAGGAAGATAACCATTTGAGATATACTTCGGATGTAAGGCACACACAAAAGGTGCGACCATATTATTGTTTCCTCTGTGTTGCAACCTGCTTGCTTTACTCACCTAACACATCTGCAAAGATGCCGTGAGAACACCAAGCAGCTGATGCAGCATAGATGAACACATGTTCAGGGATTCCACCATTCATATTGGCTAAGCAGCCCTGCAGCCTCCACAGTACTGCGACCTATTTGTAAGACAAATATAGTTCTACCCAACGTTTTTGGTCTTCAGACATACCTGCAAGATGCATAACCACTCTATAAGAAGCTTGCATGATATTGTGCTGGTTAGCAAAACGGATGCCAATATCAAGTGAGCCTCCCGGCCTACCGCTTCTTTCTCTCCGTTCTTAAAAATTGATCAATGCATGGTAATTAAGTGTTGACCCCATTGTGAAGTGTTACTGGTAGTGCGGTAATAAATTGGAATGTATTTCAAACACATTCCAATTTGTGGCAAATAAGCATGCAATATACTTTTGTCAGCTGTTCAAGAAAACAGGAAGAAGTTTTGCTAAAACCTATGTTTTTTTATAAACACCATTTATTTCAATATTTAAAGTTGCGATCATTATGGGAAAGAACGCGAATTCATGTTTAATCAATGATTACTTGTAATGTACTGATATGAATGCAACTAACTGAATATGAAATGATATTTTTTTGCTTGAGCATTTAGTGTTATGAACACTATCGCACTTGCCAGCTACATCTTGTCCAAAACAGCGGCAAGCTGGGCTAGTTTCCATGGATGAGCAGTAAAGAACAGTGCAAAGTGACAACTAGAAACACCAGTGAGAACGATATGGAAGAAGCACAGACAGACAACTGTATAACTCATTGAACAAAAGTGCGCCTGAATAATATCGGCCAGACAACTCGTGCAATTGAAGGTCCAGTTGGAAATGAACAAGTTACGGAATCAAGCATGCCTGCTTTTCCTACTGGACCCTCATTCACATTAGGTATTCAGCAATAGGCCTCTACCGGGGTACGTCACTGGCGCACGTGAAAGGTGTGGCTGGCAAAACACCCCCGCTGGTGGCTCAGCGCGGTACAGTCGTGCGGTGTTTCAGCCAAGTTTTTCTTTTTCAAAGCTTAAACTTCACGTTACAATGGTGACATTAGCTGCAGTATGTGTCAGCAAACATTTAGCTGTGTGATAAACTGCGTGATAAAATATTTGCCACGCTGGCTGTTTATTTTGAAGAAGTGAACACACGTGGAGGCCCGTGTGAGAGACAGCGGCATTATCTTAAAAAATGTGCACTGCTAATTATGGCATGCAGTGTGCATTGAAAGGCATCGAGAATATTGGTTCAACTGAGAATATTGTGCGTGGTGAGTGCAATGGGAATAACAATGCGTCTTGTTTGCGAAGAAGTTAGCACGCGTGGCAGGGACCGGTGGCCGAAAAAACTTTATTCGACATAATTATCAGGTAAATATGTACTTGGCGCGATCATCTGCGAGTAAGTACATCTCAGTGTTTGCGCTGTGTGCAGAAAAAAAATTGCATGGTCACCAGGCTGAAAGATATCATTGCTGATACTGCATGTATGCCTCGCCGCGACGAGTACGCGAACCCAATCAAGGTATAACCCGTATTATCGGAGGCCTCCTATGCCTTCATGTAATAAGCAGAGATTCTTGTTTCACATAAATTTAGTACCTTTATCACTCACTATTCATGAAGTGACGATGCACAATACAAGTTTGTGTGTGAGGTCTTAAGGGAGCAATGTAAGTATGCAAATACGTTGTAAGTGTCAGATCGTGGTTACCTAGGCTTTCCTGCCTCAGGCGGCTTCCCGAACCAATGCTTTCAAAAGCTTATTCTCTCTCTGTGTCTGTACGGAGAGGGAGTACACACACTCCATCGTGCACAACCGTGTGCTGCGCTGACCAAGAGACCCTCACCAAGAAAGTTTGGAGCGAAGGCGCTCATGTGTCTACAGGAGGGACAGTATGGCAAAAGTGTGTCTGTGTGGAGGAGGGTACGAGGTGATGTTGCAGTGAACAAAAGCATTGCGCCTGCCTTAATATGCACCACAGCTTAAGCAACCGTTTTTAGGGGCGAAGCTCCTTAAGGCGTGGGTCTGTCCATCCTCGGCGTATGTATGTAGCCACCTCTAGTTTGTTATAGAATCCGTTCGCTGTTGGCGCGTGCTCGGAGTTGCACGATGGATAAGGCCACCTCTAGTTTGTAATAAAATCCGTTCGCTAATGGCGCGCGCTAGGAATTGCCCGATTGATAAGGCCGCAGAGCGGTGAGCGCGCAAGGCGGCGGCAGCGCGTGCTCGCTGACAGAATCCCGATGTGCGAGCCCGCGAGGCAGAACCGCTCCGTGAAGCTGCACGACGCTGCCGCCAAGATCCTGCCGTATGAATGCAGGAGGCCGAAGCGTGTCGTCTGGCTGCGCGACGCCGCTGCCAAGATCCCAGCGTTCGAGAACGAGAGGCCCAAGCGCGCGCGTCACGGCAACAGCGCGAGGACCCTGCCGTACGCGAAGCGGCACGGCTGTGGCGCGAAGAGGATCTCCGAAACGTCACAGAACGGGAAGCGGCGAGAAAGCGCGCGTATCGGCAGGCAGACCCCAATTCAGTGAGAGCTCGTGAGGCGTCTGCAAAACGCATCAGGTGAGCTCAGCCCCAAGGTGCCGACGTGTGGTTTAAGCGAGACTTCCTAGACGTTACGTTCGGACACAGTTGCAGTGTGTGCGACAGATTGTGGTTCTCAAACAGTCTAGTCACAATATCTTCCATCAAGAACGACCAGGCTCGCGCCAATGCCATCGCCGTGCTGCAGCGCAAGTATATATACACACACAGTGTTGCTCACGTCTTTCTTGATGATATAGTGGGCAAACTTTCACTGAAGAGTCACGGTTTTACCCATGATTTCCTCTCAGGAGCTTCGCCCACTCATCATCATTCACCACGTGAATATGCTGCGATTTTTTTTAACATGCGTCCGAGTTAGTCGATGGTGATAGGAGCTTGCACAAAGACGTGAAGGGTATGATGACAGCAGACGGCTGGAGACTGTAGCTGTGGTGCCGCCGAGGGCGAAAAAACTACAAGGCGTAAAGGGGGGGGGCGGAAAAGAGGGGCATGCTGCCGCAGTAATTTGGCTCGACCGCCGTTAGTCAAAAATAGAAAGAAATTTCAGGGGAGCACAGTCAATATAAGGACAAGCTTGTAGTAGGCGCGTCGCTTATACATGTATTGTGCTTGTAATCAGGCAAGCTATTTTAAAAATGCTGCTTTATTGTTGGATTCTCGGCTTAGATTGACTAACGTTTGAACTTTGAAAAGCAGCGCGTAGACGAAAACGTGGTCTATTTTTGGTAAAAGACGTAGTTGCATTCCAATTCTATTCCGGGAAAGGGGCACTTACTTCCATTCCTATTTCTTTGCTGCAAGCAATGTCCCCATTTAATTCACATTCCATTCCAGGGTCACAAAATGTAGAATAATTTCGGAATGATTCCGTTTTCGGAGTGGCGATTCCGCAACACTGCTCTCTTGGCATCAGAATCTTTTCGCACTGGGTCATCAACCCTTCTTGCTCCTGGCCTATTTCTTAGCATAACATCGTACAGTGGGTCCTTTATAAATTTGTCCACAATTCCACCTACGAAATGGGGAGCGCCCAACATTATCTTGGCCTCTGGTAGCTTCCTCCTAGGTCTATCTACGAAGATGGACAGTTCCGGGTTTCCCGTGAAGTCTCTCTTGTTAACGGGCCATGCAACACTTTTTGAGCGTGGTCAGAAAACGCTGCCAATCGGTAGTAAAGGCTTCCGACAACACGCGAGCCAAATAATATAGGGCAGCACGTGGCCTGAAATTCACAATACATTATCAAAGTCAGCTGAAAATTTCGTTGCAGTTAGCCTTCAACCAGGCTTTTCGTCACTATTAAGTATCAGCCCCAGAGTCTGTCAACACTGACACTCGTTTGTCGTTCACCTTTTTTTTTGTACCACTGGCATATCACAGCCTCTTCCTGTTGCCAGGATCAACACTATATGCTCACAATCTCGGGCTTTTCTTCTGCCCTAAGCGCACATGCACTCTCTTCGCGTGATCACGCCCTACATTCTTTAGCCTTGTGCACCTTCATAAATGCGAAGCATTTCTTAGCGAACTTCGGCTACTTTGAGCGTATCTATCTATCTATCTATCTATCTATCTATCTATCTATCTATCTATCTATCTATCTATCTATCTATCTATCTATCTATCTATCTATCTATCTATCTATCTATCTATCTATCTATCTATCTATCTATCTATCTATCTATCTATCTATCTATCTATCTATCTATCTATCTATCTATCTATCTATCTATCTATCTATCTATCTATCTATCTATCTATCTATCTATCTATCTATCTATCTATCTATCTATCTATCTATCTATCTATCTATCTATCTATCTATCTATCTATCTATCTATCTATCTAGCCGCCTACAACTTTCAGCTTTCCTGGCCGTTTGGATAATGGTATCGATACCAAACTTGGTATGATATAGCATGACTGTATGGGAAGCTTAACTGAATAGTCGTAACAGGAAAATCATGACATGTATGTCATAAATGTCATGACCTAAATGTCGTAGTCTTGCTGCTCTTGCGGTGGTTTTATTCACAAGATATGTTGCAAAACTGGTATGGTATGACATGACTGCTTGACGAACACAAGCGACAGACCCTAACATAATTGGGACGTGAAGGAACGACGAAGGTATGTGACTGGTGCAAACATGATAATCATGAGATGCGTGTCATGTAACAAGAATAGATGCCACGCTCATGATGCGCTCGTGGTCGTTTCGCTAGCTGCACATATACCAAATTTGGTATGACGGGACGTGAATGGATAAGGAAGCTGTATGACTGGTGTAAACAGGATAATCATTATAGTCATGTCATGTAACAACATGACTACATGCTACGCTGATGATGCACTCGTGGCTGTTTCGCTAGCTTCACTAGTACCATATTTGGTATTACATGGCGCGAACAGATGACATAGGTAAATGACACATCCAAACTTGATAATAATGACTTGCGGGTCATGTAACAACATGACTACACGCCACACGCATGATGCGTTCGCGGCCGTTTTGCTAGCATTACATAAGCTAAATATGGTATTACGTCACGCGAATAGATCATGAAGGTGTGTGACTGGTGCAAACGTGATAATAATGAGATGCGTGTCCTGTAAAAACATGACTATAAGCCACACTCAAGGTGCCAATAAATTTCGACGTGACCCGGTGCGCGTGCGCACCGGCGTTCGTTTCGTCGTGTCTCGCCGGCGATGCCACGTTAGGCGCAGACCTGCCTGCCATGTAGTTGCAGGCGTGCGCCGCGCTGCTCCGCTTTGAAGCATGCGCGTTTGAGCGCCCCCGGTGTCCCACCGTCACGAAGAAAAGCAGACGCGGTGCTGTCTGGCTAACGTAGTCTCCACGAAAGGCAGCATGTCGCTATTCGCGCCGGTTGCCACCATATCGCGCCAACGAACGCTGGCGTTTTGTCACTAACGACTGTGCTCGCGCTTTGCTATTGTAGCGCCGCTGTGCCCAGCGTGCGCGTGCGCCAACGTTACGTCGGAGTGAATTGGTCGCTTCATGATACGCTCGCGGCCGTTTCGCTAGCTCCACATATACCAAGTGTGGTATTACGGGACGTGAATGGACGATGAAGGTATGTGACTGATTTGTGGGGTTTAACGTCCCAAAACCACCATTTGATTATGAGAGACGCCGTAGTGGAGGGCTCCGGAAATTTTGACCACCTGGGGTTCTTTAACGTGCGAAGGTATGTGACTGGTGCTAACAAGATAATCATGACACGCGTGTCACTTAAAACTTTACTACAAGCTACGCTCATAGCACGCTAGTTGCCCTTTTGCTAGCTCCACATATACCCAATTTGGTATCAGGTGACGTGAATAGATGATGAAGGTAAATGACACGTCCAAACATCATAAACGTGACATGGAAGTCATGCGCGGCATAATTTACCTCCGCCTCGTAAAGTTTCGTTAATTTTAAAGTGGCATATCAACGTTCCTCATTTGTGCTTCGCATACCATCGATTCCCACTGTACGTGGGATCTGCCATTTGTTTTTCGCATAGCTTTCAAACTACGGCTGTTTTCTGTCTACTGTCACTTGTTCGGCATTTATTGTAACGAATGAGACAGACAAGAGACAGCACTCTTGCTGTGGGCCGGCTGTTCTTTAACGCCTAGTCGATTTGAGAAGAAACAGTGCTGCTGCGCTCTTCCCTTATGCTTTGGCGCATCAGTTATGCACTCCCCTCCCTCAGGGTCGTCGCTCATCGCTTTCTCAATGTTCCTGAGCAATTGGGCCTTCATGAATTGGTCGTTCTACCTTGTATTTCCTCTATTGTGCACGCATTTCTTTATTTCAAGAATATGGCCAACTTGCTACGGCAATGGTTGAGTAATTGGTCTCCTACTACCTCGTCACGGACGCCTTCACAGGTATTTAGAAGCGACGCTCCTCAAGGCGTGGGCTGAGCGCCCCGTCGTAATCGTATGTAGCCACCTCTCGTTAGTTCTTAAACCAGTCGTAGAGGGCTGCACTTGTACATATAATGAAATGAATATACGCTGAAAATGGAAATCGTACGATTCTAGAGAATATTACTTGTGGTATGATAAATAATAAAAATGACAGCATATCCATGGAGTGAATGTTGATGAGTGGGGCGAAGTGTCCGTCCGTTCGTTCTTGCTTCCCTTCATCCGTGCATCCGTCTATTTGTGCATCCGTCCATGCGTCCATCCGGGCATGCATCCTTTCGTGCGTACATCCATACGTTCATATGCGAGTCCGTCCGTTCCTGCGTCCGTTCCTGCGTCCTCCATGCGTTCGTTCATTCTTGCATCCATCCATGCGTCCATCCGTCCTCTCGTGGGTCCATCCGTGCGTCCATGCGTCCGTGCGACAGACAAACAGACACACTATGTACGGATGCGGCCAGCGGAGGATTCACGGTTTGCTGATAAAAAGTAAGATACGCGCAAGGCAGCGGTGTATGTTGCTCTAAGTCGAAGCTACGATGTGCCAGCGCGAGAGAAAATAGGAATGACGTCACACAAAGACATTGGTGATCACGTGTTCGTCGGCGGTGCCGTGCGCTAGGGGGCGCGGTGTAGTAAAATAAAAGCCGCATTGGAGCGCGCGCGCGTTCAGAAGGTCGGTGGATGAATAAGGCTGCAGAGTGGCGTGCGCGCAAGACACCGGCAGCTCGCGCTCGAAGACGGAACCCCAATGTGCGAGCGTGCGAGGCAGAAGCCTGCCGTGAAGCTGCGTGGCAGCGCCGACAAGATCCCGGCGTGCGAGATCGGGAGTCCGAAGTGGCGTGGCAGAGGCATGTGGACCAAGTTTCGCCTCACTCTCCATCATTCTCCCCGCAGATATTCTGTCATTTTTTTGTATCCAAAAACTCCATCCACCTGTCAAAGTAGTTGGAAATCGGCAAAGTTTTGGCCCGTCTCCGAATTCGCGGGCTTGCAAGTCCAGAATTTTTCGCGAAAACCTTTGGTGGTTAGCCGGATTCTTTCTAATAAAGTTTTCTTTACCAGTTCGTAGATCAGTGAACCTTCTGCTGGCATGCGGCTGAAGACGCTCAATTTCTCGCCTACGAGACACAACCTAAAGGCAGTGGCGCACTCGTTCCTCTCCCAGCCTTACCCAATTGCGATCTGCTGGAAACGATGCAAATAAGCATCGAGGTCATCCCTTCGCTTGTCGAAGGGTACCATCAACTTGCGCGGGCAATATGTTTAGGCCTCGGAGTAGGCAAGCTGGTCGACGCCGACGGCTTAGTGGAGTGGGCTGCTCCCTTCGCAACGCGATGTGGGTAAGCGGCAAGTTCACCAAGAACCTGCCACTTGCACATTGCGAGGTGTCATGATTTTTAACCTACCTGCACTTCATCGACGTGTGTGCAACAGAACATACGGCGAGGAATGCAGAAATGCAAGCTATTCATTTGTATAAGAAAAAGTGGGCAAGTTAAGACGCCACTTTGTGGCACTCCAGTCTCCTGATAAATGTTCGAGACAAGACATTCCCCACTCGGACACGGAAAGTGTGATTGGACAAATAGTTCTGGATTATGGTTAGCATGTTTTGACAAATACCTGAATGTGAGAGGTCTCGCAAAATGACAAAACACCATGTGGCATCGTACGCATTTTGCATATCAAAGAATACAGAGAAGAATTGTTTGTGAACGAAAGCTTCTCGGATCTGTGCCTCGATGCGTGCCAGATAGTCGATGGTGTATCTACCTTCTCGGAACCCGAACTGTTACGGGTCAAGTAGGCTGTTTTAAGGAAATGTACGAGTCGGCGATTTATGATCTTATAAAAAGTTTACATACTGTTACGCCTGGGAGTCCACACCGAACGTCAATGTCTCTGCAAAGGCAATCTGTGTCAAGGCCAGTGATCGAGCCTGCCTGACGCGATCAACTCAACGGCGTCATCACGTGTCGGCGCCGGTCTGTCTTACGCAACGCACAGCGAGCCCCCTCAGCCCACGAGCCCGATGAAGCAATCGGTGCCTTCAGTCTGGAGCGTTTACGCAATGCGTGGCATCATCACTCGTGCAACCCCGCGCAGCGGCTCCGGACTTGATGAGTCCCCATTGGAGGATTCTGACATCAAGGCCAGCGGCACTTCTGGATGAACATTGGTGATGCAAAAAATCCACCTGGTGCCCATAAAAAAAGTCAAGCGGCGCGTCGCCAGCAGTTGACCTAGGCGTCAGAGAGAAGCCGACGTATGCGTGCGAGAGAAGACATCTCGTTGCTTTGAGCCATTTCACTGTCGGCGCCGCCGGTGTCCTTGTAAGCGGCGAGTTTCGTGGCGCCCATCGTAACCTCGTCGGCGGTGCGCTTCTTAACAGTGGATGGCAGCTGCGGGATCGGCCTGCGTCAGTGACATCGATGCGGTGAGTGCCTGATATTTTACCCTCAGTTCACTAGACTACTCTAGCACAAATTATAGTAGTTTATAGAAGGGCTGTTGAAGCAATAAAGTGAGCTTTGATCATTTCAAGTCAAGTCGAAGTGCTTTGAAACCAAAGTTAATGCGGAGGGTGTAAACACGGAAGTGTTAAAAATTGCTTGCACGTTTTGCTAGTCGATTCATAGCGGGTGCGCCATGTAGATTCTTAACAGGGGCAAAAGCAAGAGGTTAGTGTGAACGATGGAGAACCTTAAAGTGGTGGAACTCATCGAAATTTGTGAGGAACTTGGCATTGCTTTGGGCCGTGCGAAACAAAAGCAAACGATCCGAGATCATGAATGATGAAGAAGTGTCGGCTGGGAAAGTCGATGAGGCCTGGGCGGATATCAAAGCACGCCGTGACAAGGGTGAGAGGCGAGAATTTCACGAACGTGAAGAAGCTGAAAGGCGCCAACGTCGCGAGCGTGAGGAGGCCGAGAGACAGGAGTGCCTCGAGTTGAAACAAACAGAATTGGCAATCCTACAGTATTCGCAGGTGCCTAGCGTACCTTCTGTGACGGTTCAGGTCAGAAGTCATCGAATTCGGGACCACCTGCCACCGTTCGTAGTCGGCGAGGACATGGTGAAGTATCTCGTCAAGTTCGAACACGTATGTGAGCGAAATGCCTTGGAGTGGTCTCTTTGGGCGCAGAACCTGTTAGCTATTCTTCCCGGCGAAGTGTACGACGTGATGACGTGCTTGTCGAGGGAAGCGTTCGAGAGCTATGACGAAGTTAAGAAAGTGCTCTTGAGATGTTATCAGTTGTCACCCGAGGCTTTCCACAAATGTTCCGGTACGCCAAAAAGGGCAATGAGTCACACGCTGACTTCACATTTCGTCTTAAAGCCGATTTATTTGAATGGCTCAAGGGCAAATGTGTTTGAGACAATGCGATAAAGTGGTAGAATGCACTTTATTGGAGCAATTCTACTGCTGCATCGAGGAGGATGTCAAGCTTTGGCTGCAGGACAAACTTGGTGAAGTACAGCTAAAAGAGGCAGCAAAGTTAGCTGAGGAGTATTATACTCGCCGAAAGTTGCATAGTAGGGTAGTGCGCGTTGAAAACGATGTGAAGAAAGAGGCTATTTTAAAGAAACCTGATCTACGAAAACCTGCTCCGCACCGTGATTTCAGAAAGGACCTGTTTCTTACAAAGGACACTGTCGGGGAAGGGTAAATGGAAGCGGAGAAATCGAGTGAGGTTTCTAAACAACCCAGTGATACCACACGGGCGTTTGAATCACGGAAGCCGCTAATCTGCTACCACTTCAAAACGAAAGGGCACATCGCGATAAACTGTAAGCAAAAGTTTGCTTTCGCAACAATTCGAAAATCGGAAAAGAACATGCGGTTGTTAGAGCCGTATCTCCAAGAAAATTGTGGGAATGGGAAAACGTGTCGAGCACTTCGAGAGTCAGCGGCATCCATGGGCGTTGTCCATTCTTCGTTGGTGTCTCCAGACGACTTTACAGGAGAATGTGCGTGGATCAGGCAAGCCACCGAGGAGCAGAGTGCTTGCTTACCAATCGCTAGGGTTGTCATGGAAGGCCCGTTCAGTAAGCTTCCCACCGAAGCGGCTGTGTCTGCCACGCTTTCCAATCGTTTTCATTATCATTTTTCAATAAATCTGAACAGCTTTTCAAAGAGCAGGGTTAATCGTTCTTCTCCAACTTAGTGCACATGGCTCTCACGCGATCGCAAGCGTCGAAGCTTTCACAGGAACGTGATCTTGTTCAATGTGGTGAAAGAACACCTGAAAGAGCTGCTGATCTGCGTGACCTTGGCGGCGGGTCGGCGAAACTTCAGACAGGAAATTCTCCGTGTGAGTCATTTGAGCAGTCACTCGAGCCGCCCGTCGCCAAAGCGACTGGCGCAGTCTTTGTTGGTGCAGGCGACAAGATGGCGCCATTGAGTCAGAGTGAGATGTTTGCAATGCTCTCGCCTGTAGCGGAAAGTTCGAGTGAGCTGTCGAGGGTTGATCGAGAAACGCTCATTCGAGAGCAGCGTGAGGACCTCTCAAATAAAGCACTAATGGAAAGCGTAAACTTGAGAAAAAAGAAAAACATTTTTTTTGTGAAGGCAGGGCTTTTGTACCGGAGCTACACAAATGTGCAAGGTAGCGAGTATGAGCAGCTCTTGGTGCCACAAAAATATCGTCATCAACTATTGGAACGGGCATATGAAAATGCGCGGGCAGGGCATCTCGGCATAAAGGAGGCCTAGGCTAGAGTTTCCCTTTAGTTTTATTGGCCGAAATACTGGAAGGATATTGAAGATTTTGTACGCTCATGCGACACTTATCAGAGAGTAGGGAAATCCACGGACAAGTGGAAGGCACTCATGAAGCTTGTGCCAATGATCACAGTACCTTTTTGGCGCCTCGTAATTGATATCGTCGGGCCATTGCTAGAGCCAAAGCTAGGTTGTCAGTACATCCTGGCGGCCCTCTGTGTAGCCACAAAATTTCCGAAAACGATACCACTTCAGGAGCTCAATTCCCCTCATGTCGTGGATGCACTGTTATCTATATTTGCACGCGTCGAATTTTCTTTTGAAATCCAATGCGACAATGGTAGTGTTTCCACCAGCTACCTTTTTGGATAAATGTAGGGTAAAAGTAGTGCACAGCTCGATCCATCACCCGCAATCTAATCCGATAGAGCGTATAAATTCCGTTCTGAAACGGATAATGAGAGCTCTTTGCTACGAGCACAAATGCGACTGGGAAGCCTGTTTTCCTCCCGCTATGTTCGCTTTGAGATCAGCTCCTCATGAGAGCACTGGTTTCAGCCCTGCAGAGCTTGTGTATTGCAGGAGTTTGAGAACACCATTGCGAATGCTATGCGAGTCTTGGGAGGGCTTCGATGAGGACCCTATTGTAGCTGCGCATGTTCTAGACCTCCTTCAGAGGCTTGGAAAAATGGAAGATCTTGTGGAAAGCCACATGAAGGCTGCACAAGTGTTCTCGAAGGAGTACTACGACAAATCGGCGAAGAAACGCACCTTTAAAGTGGGTAGTCGGGTAATGCTGCTGCGGCCGTCGAAAAGGAACAAGCTTGAGGTTCATTGGGAAGGGCCCGCCAAAGTAATGTAGAAGCTTTCTGATGCCAATTATGAAGTGAAATTAGGAAGGCGGCCGAACAAAATTTACCACAGTAACTTGATGTAACCATACGTTCAACGTCATGCGGTCGTAAATCTGCTTTTGAAGGCTTCAGAGGAAGAGGGAGCAGAAATTTTGACCTCTAGTAATTTAATCAAAAGGGGATCTGAGGTAACCTTGGAGTAGTTGAACCTAGAGCCTAGGTTAAGTGATCTCCAAAAGGAGGACCTGAGAAGGATTGTTTCCGAATTTTGTCCTCATCACGGCCTTAGCTGAGCGCTCTCGTCCAGAGTGATCTCAAGGGGCCAAACTTATGCTGCATTATATTTCATTACGTTGTTGTACGTGTAAAAATTTGAGTTCTGATTTTAAGAGTCTTGTGTCCCACACGTACCTCTTGATGTAGAGGGAACGAAATTCCAATAGACACGTAGCTAGGTATATGTTGTAGTATACTTTGTCTGGTTTTCTGTTGAGTAACTGAGGGAACTTGCTTATGCCGTGTATTGTCTTTTGTCGAACCATTCTTGACACGTTGCAGAACCATCGACAAGTGCTGAGACTGAAAATCGTCAGAAGAGACGAGTGAAGCTGGCCGACAAGTTGTGGCGACAAGCCAGTGGAGCTGGAATCCGTCCTCAAGAATGGGATGTGTTTACGGAACTGTGCCCAGAGCTACATTCTCCCCATGGCCCTGGAGGTACCTGGCGAACGAGCTCACCCGACATCCAAGCCACTTGAAAGCAGCTCGTCTTTTCGGCGCAGTGTCTGGCGGCGGGGGTGCTGTTACGCCTGGGAGTCCACACCGAACGTCAATGCCTCTGCAATGCAGTTTCTCGAATTAAACCGCATTGCTGAAAGTAAGCGCCCTGTATGTGTTCTGTGTATTCTTCTCTGTCCCGTCCCGGATGCGCTATACCTCAAACAACGTGAATAACCAACAAGCCCACCGTGCAACCTTAGCCTCTGCAAAGGCAATCTGTGTCAAGGCCAGCGATCGAGCCCACCTGACGCGATCAACTCCACGACGACATCACGCTGCAGCGCCGGTCTGTCTTATGCAACGCACAGCGAGCTCCCTCAGCCCACGAGCCCGAAGAAGCAATCGACGCCTTCCAGGGTGGCGAGTCTTACGCAATGCATGGCAACATCACTCGTCCTTGGTGCAACCACGTGCAGTGGCTCCGCATTTGATGACCATGACGCAGCCCAGCGGCAGGTCCTCTTTGGAGGATTCTGACATCACGGCCAGCGGCGCTTCTGGTTGGACGTTGGTGACGCAAAAGATCCACCGGTTCCTTTAGAAAAAAGCCAAGCGGCACATCGCCAGCAGTAGACCTTGCGTCAGAGAGAAGCTGACGTGCGTGTCAGAGAAGACATCTGTGCTCTTCGAGTCCCTAAGCTGTCGGTCCCAGTGCCGAATATGCAACGCCTTTATTTCTATGTTGTACATAAACCTTGCCTCAACTCACCGTCGTGTCGTCCGATCGTCTATCAGCTCTGCGCGGCAGCAGTCGCGAGCTGAGTAACACAGGCTACCAAACGGCTGGTGACCTTGGCGGCGGAGTTCAGAGCAGTGGCGCCTTCGGGACCGTGTTGGCGTGGCGCCTTCGTAACAATAGACAGCTTGTCAGTACGATGATTCTGTAACTCGTAACGCAGGATGGATCCTTGCGTTTTCTCAAAATAAAATGACAAAGCCCTCTTTTCACGTAGAAAGGACGTCGCCACAAAGCCAGATGACATTGTAGAGAAAAAGTAAGGTCTTTTGCCTCTGGTTAGATAGCTTTTTCAACATTTCATTGACCACACGCGCAGATCTAGGGGCGAAATCGCTTCAACAGTTTAGAGACGCCTGTAGCTCAGCTAAAAAGAAAGCTTGGTTGTATGCCTCGTATTTGGTATGTAGTTTCTCTTTCTCCACTCTTGTCTTCCGCTGTTGGAACTCTTGAGAGTAGTGTGACGAGCCGGAAACTTGCTCGAAGTGTCCTCCTAATTGGTTTGCCTGGCCTTCAAATCTATCACCTTTTGTGTCCTCCAGAGAAAGCGAATATGCTTGTTTTCCTTCCACCCTTCTCATCCTGTGCCAGACCATTCCCTCATGTGTATATGAAGTGATGCCTGATAAAAAAGTTTGCCAATTTTTTCTTCTGGCCTGCCTGCGCGTCCTACTGCCCTCGAACTTTATGTTCTTAAAATTTCTATTACCGCATTGTTATGTTTATGTTTAAATAATGTTTACGATTTCTTTTGTTTTTTCACGCGCTTTTCGACACTGATTATTCCACCAAGGGACACGTCGTTTGCCAGATAGCCCACTTGTTTGTGGAATAAATTTGGTGGCAATGTCAAATAAAAGTTGTGAAGTAGTCCACAGCAGCCTCTATGCTCAACGCACATGAGTCAGTCAAGGTTAAAAAAGTATCTTTCTGAAACTGTTTCCAATGGGATTTTCGAATGACCAATCTGGGTACCTGTGAAGGACATTCATATGAGATCAATGTACTCAAAATTACCGGGAAATGGTCGCTTCCGTAACAGTTATTCTGGACTTTTTATTGAAGTAGGGGCAGAAGCGACGAAGATGCAATGCTTAGGTCTAATAAGGAGTAGGTATTGTTAACGAGGCTGTGATATGTAGGCTTTTTCCGATTCAGGAGGTAGGCGCCGGGAGAGAAAAAGAAACGTTCGATATGCCGCCCTCGCGCGTCGCAACGAGGGTCTCCCCATACACTACTATGTGCATTAAATTCCCCTAGGAAAAGATAGAGTTCGGGAAGTTCATTTATCAAGGCCTATATTTCATGTTTATGCAGTTGCTGGTGTGGAGGTATGTATATAGAGCAAATGGCGACACGTTAATAAACAAGGACAGCTCGAACAGCCGTTGCTTCAAGGGACGCTTAAAGCAGTAAGTGTCTGCATGAAATCCCTTCATTAACTATAATGGCGACACCTACAGATGATGCTAAAGCATCAGCACGGTCCTTTTGAAGAATTTGTAACTACCGAGAAAGTTGGTGTGCTTGATTTCAAGTGTGATTCTTGAGCACACCACACTTTTGACGAATATTTGTGTAGAAGTTCTTGAACATCAACAAGCTTCCCGAGAATGCCCTCCACAATGCCCTGCATAATTTGCGTGCTCATGATGGAAGTAAAGTAGTACTGTGTGTACAAAAAACAAGTGACTGTTCAGATGTTCACATGACAGAGCTCACTCAAGTGAGCTCTGTCACTTGAGTCCCGACTTGAGTCGGGACTCAAGTGACAGAGCTTCATAGGGTCCTATTATCAGCTTTTTAAATTTCTTGGCGCTCTCCAAGGGGCTACGCTGACCTTCCGGGACCAGGGACACCGTGGTGTTCATTGCCTCTTGGGAGGCACTGTATCCCACACACGCGAGCCGGTGGGTCGAGTCTCGGGCCTTGCCTGGTGAGACGAGGCTTTAGTACATTACGACTCTGGAGTCACCGGTACCTTTTCGTAAGTTGGTGGAGCAGACTGGGCTGCTACCGCCAAGGAGGCAGGCTCCCCTGCCGACGGCTCACTCTGCGCAGACCGAATGAGTGCAGGGGCTGGTGTGACGCTATTTTCCGGCGCACCACATCAGCGTAGGGTGTTGTGTAGAATGATGCGCACCTGCTGTGGCCTTCCTTAAATGTGATGTTTTCTTTTACTTTATTAGTGATAACCTCTTTTTCTTTCTTAGAGTTTGGGCAGGAACGGGGGTATGCTGCA
Organism: Rhipicephalus microplus; assembly: GCF_043290135.1. NCBI lineage: Eukaryota > Metazoa > Arthropoda > Arachnida > Ixodida > Ixodidae > Rhipicephalus > Rhipicephalus microplus. The sequence continues at coordinate 56,608,691 of NC_134700.1, read as the reverse complement.
TGAACCCCGTCACAGTTAACGCAGTGAGGTGTCTTAGTACAATTATCAGATGTGTGTCCTTGGTCTCCACATCTTGTGCAAGTTTTTGACCTCGGCAGCTCTGTGAGTCATGGCCGAATCTCTGGCATTTGTAGCACCGTCTAAGTTTCGCATTGTATAAATAGACGAAGAGTTTAATGCAACCTGTTTGACAGCCTGTAGGTAGTAGACTAGATAGAAATGTTAATATGAGGTGCTTGGTAGGTATTTACTAGCCATCACGTCTGATGATGATTCGTTTGACATCTGTGACATTATGCTCTTTCCAACCTTCTAGTAGTTCCTGTTCGGAAAGCCCGAAAAGGTCTGCTTAGGAGAGGACTCCGCGTGACTTATTCATCGAGCGGTGAGGCGAAACGAATATTGGGATGTTGCCGAATTCCGTTAGATTACAAAGTTTCTCAATTGATTTTCGCTCAGTTAGTTCAAGAAAAAGGTCACTACTTGGCACCCTAGTTACCTTGTAACCTGCTCCAAAGACATCGGTCAGTCACCTTGAGACAAGAAATGAAGAAATTGATTATGGTTATTTGTTTAGATTTCAACGTGAATAGCATAGAATTTCGGGAACGATAGGCCGGGACGGTCGAAACGTATTAGTCCTTCGTTGCGCACCCTTTTTTTGAGAGGGAAGATCAAGCAGTCGGGGAAACGAAGGTGTTTGCATGGTAGTTTTGTTGTTTCGCCAGCAATGGCGTCCACCTGCCATAAAGCCCAACTAGGGGACGCTGAAGCATTTGTATAGGACTGCACAACTACACAAGGTTAACCCTCGCCGCCAGAAAATCCAGAGGTAAGTAGAAGAAAGGAGATGGAAGGACAGATATGAGCCAGGAGAGAAAGACGAATATGTAGGGAGAGAAAGATATAGGGAAAGGCGACTGCCGATTTTTTCTGAGTGGGTCAGCCCAGGGGTGCCGCAAGGTGAAGCTGGGGCCAAAGGGTCGTGTTGCCTCTGCCAGGGGGGGGGGGGGGGGGCGGGGCTAGTTGGTTTAATCACCCGGCGGCAGATCAACCCTCAGGATTCTCTTTTTGCCCGGACACGGCTAAGCCGCGCACGGTAAGGCATGTCAGAGAGTTGAAATCCCCTTGCTGGCTCGGGTTCATGATGGCGCCACACACGAAACGCTTGCTACGTAGACGCCCCTGCGGGGTGAGAATGTAACTACAAACACGAAAATAGCCGGGTCCTATAGTACAAGATAAATCGACCTTCGTTCCACTGATCGCAAAATGCATTGCTCGTGTATGCATTGCTTTAGTATTATGTCTACATTTATGCATTTAGGCATATCAGAACACACGTAGAAGAGCGTGCCTGGAACTTTATGTCATGCGATGCTCACTTTCACTTGAATTGCAAGTTGCAGAATGCCAAAATAACTCAAACATCTTTTGCGTTGCACCCGCAGATCGCTTCTGAAGTGAAGTTAGATTGAACGCGCCTGAACACCGGGCGCGCTTGCAGTTCGCTTGCATGTTCGCGCGCAGCATGTTCGCTTGCAGAAGGCTCTCTGCACTACCCAGTTATTGACAGCGTGGCGATGACGGCGCTGAAGGCAGCGCCTTTCACAGCGCCGCCTGGGCTGAGTCTGACGTTTATATGTTCAGAAACACCTCGTCGTCAAATAATTTTTGGCGTCCACTTTCAAGAACAGGATCTGTTAGGAACTCCCATTCGTCACCATGAACTTTCCATGAGCTGATACCTCTGGGTATCAACACTGAGCTCGACGCCCCCATAACCTTTGCTGAGGTTTATGCAGCGGCTCGAAGCTTCAAAAGAAATACAGCGCCCGGATTGGATGGCATTACAAATGCCATGGTACGGAACCTCAGCGATGAAGCAATACAAGCCATCACAGACCACTTTAATCAGGAAGTCTGGACACCGAGTGGAAAGATACCTGCAGAATGGACACTGGCACAGGTTGTACTCATACCTAAACCAGGCAAACGGCGAAGCCTTGATCAGCTACGACCAATTTCTTTAACGTCATGCATTGGCAAGCTCTTCGAAAAAGTTATACTCACTCGCCTTGACCAATACACAGAAGAACGGGGGCTTCTACCAACATTTATGTACGGATTTAGGCGAGGAGTGTCTACCCAGGATATCTTCTTACTGCTCAAAGAGGAAGTGCTTAACCCAGCGCCAGGTAGTCTCAACAATCTACTCGTTGCACTCGACATCGAAAAAGCATTTGATAATATTGCGCACTCTACCATACTAGACGGTCTTGCAGCCATAGGATGCGGACAACGCATATTCAACTATGCCTCTGATTTTCTTGGAAATCGCAAGGCGCAGATTGGCATAGCTGGTACCAAATCATCACCATACGACCTCCCACTGAAAGGCACACCTCAGGGCTCCATCTTGTCTCCATTTTTATTCAATATCGGCCTCCGGAAACTAGTCCTCCAGCTGGAGACTATACCAAACCTGGGCTGTGCCTTTTACGCGAACGATATTACGCTATGGGCAACAAAGGGCTCCTATGGAGAATGACAAGATGTACTGCAAACTGCTATAGACATGATTCAAGGCTACCTCACTGCTGCAGGCATGTCGTGCGCACCTAGCAAATCGGAATATTTGCAAATAAGACCCCCACGCACTCGGTCCAACCGTGCACCCGCGCTGCAGCTAGAAATTGCCGGACAGATCATCAACAGGACCCCAGTAGCTCGAATATTAGGCATGCACGTGCAAGAAAACAACAGCGTAAAGAATGCAATAGGCAAACTCCAACACACCGTAAAGAGTATTGCATCCCTTATAGCTAGAATTGCGCGAAGTAATGATGGGATGACAGAGGCCGACACGGTACGCCTTGTACATGCCTTCGTTCTCAGTCGAGTCACGTTCGCTCTTCCCTTTCAATCAACACGCAAGCCCGAAATAGAGCAGATTGACAGACTCATCAGAATTGCGTACAAAGCAGCATTGCGACTTCCGAACAGCACAAGCACAGAAAAAACTCATGGGACTCGGCATGCATATTACGTATGAAGAATTGGCCGCCGCCACGCTAATCGCACAGCGAGAACGACTCACCACTACGCTCCAGGGAAGAACACTGCTACAGAGGCTGGGATACCCTCTCACCCCTCAATATTGTGGCGATGAGACAGTCATTGTACCCAAGCAAATACGTGATCAAATAATCGTGGAACCAGTTCCAAAAAACATGCACCCGCTCTACAACAAAAAGCACCGTCAAGCGCGAGCACGAAAACTCCTGCAGAGAAGTAGCGATCCAGACGCTTACTTTACCGACGTCAGTCTTTATCCCGCGCCACCACAAGGCTCCAGAAAACAAGCATATGCATTGGCAGTGACTAACCAAAGCAAAGTCGTGGCCTGCGCGTCCCTACGCACCAGATAAAGTGCCACCGCAGAGGCAGCAGCCATAGCCTTGGCAATCAGAGAAGCCGAAAGAAGGGGGCGCTCAGCGTATATTTTGACAGACTCACAAGCTGCATGTCGCTTATACCTTAGAGGCACACTTCCAAGGTGCGTCACTGATATTTTGGGGTCCATGTTGATGGAGGCACATGGCGTCACTTGGTGCCCAGGGCATGACGGCCTGGGGGGGAACGAGGACGCAAACTGCGTAGCTCGCGGACTTACTGGCCGAGACGCAGGACTCTCCTCAGGACACCTCACAGGGCATCATGAAGAGCAAAGTGTAACAAGCAGGCAGATATTGGAAAACCAACGCCTTACAAGACGCACGTGCGCCCCTCCACATCCGAACTTAAGCAGCCAACAAGCCCGGGATTGGCGCCGCCTCCAAACATATCAAAACTACACGCAATTTTTCCACAGAAATACACAACAGGGGTATGCCCATGGTGTAGTAACCACACAGCCACACTTACACACATAACCTACCAATGTACCGAGCGGCCAGCCAATGCAGTATCTAGGTTGGTGCGCTCACTACAAACACTCACAACGTGGTCTTGGGAGGCACGGCTTTCCGAGCTGGCACTTGGGAGCCAACTGGTGACCCTAGACCAGGCCCGGCGAGCCGCTGTGGCCAGTGGGGCTCTACACTCTACAAGAGGGCTCCACCCGGGATTAGTCACGTAATTTTAATTCTTCAATAAAGTTTATTCTCTCTCTCTCTCTGGGGAAAATGCTCTCCCCCCCCCTACTTGCAAATAAACTGCCAAAATTTAAAACCACCCATATTATTCAGAAGGTATGACCCACGGTGTTCACCGTGGGTCTGTTTTGACGCCTAAAATACAAAAGCTTCAACGTACTGAGTAATTCAGAGTAATTTCAGAGTCACTCTTTTTACTACTTCACGAAAGCAATACTATTCTACGGTTGAATTACTGATATCATCGCAGAATTTGCGACGCAAAAACAAAGCGCACACATGGAAAACAAAATCTACTGATTTCTACTTATATTCAATGAAAAAATCCGCTACCATATTTTCATGTGTCATGGCAACACTGAGGTAACAGTGTGCACGGGCCCACGATTATGATAGTTTTCTTTTCGCGGAATAAACAGCTGTGCCGGTATAAACGTAGTGGTATTGGGCACATGTTAGAGACTTACACGAATGAGAGTCTAGGCAGAGAGATTCTTTAATGAAAAAAAAAGACCTTTCCGCCAGCGTCTACATATCGCCAGGTAAGGCATAGGAGAGAGTCGAAACCCCCTTGCTGGCTCAGGTTCATGGTGTCGCTACACACGAAACACCTGCTTACGTAGACGCCCCTGCGGGGTGTCTTTTTGTATGAATGAGGAAGGGGACTAAATAATTCCAGGAGAGGGGAGAAAAAATGTCAAAAATTATTTGTGCCAATATGTAGTGTCCACGTGAACTTGATAAAACTATTTACCATTATGTTAAAATATAGATTAAGGCTTCCCTATTATATCATTACAACCTTCTCTCAAAGCCACTTTCAGGCTGGTAATTGAGTATTGACTAGGTGGCGAAGTAGGGCAACTGTTACGGGTGACAAGGCAATGCCAGGGGAGGGGACAGAACAGAAAATGAATGATGGGTGCTTTTGTGGCTGCAGGATCTGTTGGACGTTCTGTACGCGCATGCTCCGGAAAGCGTGCAAGTGCTAGGCGTGCGTCCTCTCGCATCTGACTGCGTTGAGCTGAAGTCGAAGTTGGAAAGCGGTGAGAGCATCCAGTGGCACGCCTACTCCATCTACGTCCACGCTGCAGTGTTTCTGGTGAGATGCATTCTAATAACTTACTTCTGCATAACAGAAAAAAAGAAAAGGCAAACAGCCCCTAGTTCAGTCAGTGTTTCTCATTCCGTGCGTCTGCGCTGTTGCCTGTCGGCAGCCAAGTCAACGATCTCAAGTCTATACCGTTTTCAAACCCTATTTTTGAAATACCGAGTGGTCCAAGGAATTCTAATAGGTGTTACCACTCTACAGATGATTAGGAAATTTAGTGCTCCCCAAAAGGCACAAGTGCTTCCGTGTATGAAAAAAATCTCCTATGAAGTCAAGTTATATCAGCAACAAATACTTGATACACTTTTTCGAAATTATTTCAACTGTTAGTCTGCTAGAATGTTGTCCGTCCAGTCTAGTACACGAATATTAGGAACCCAAGTTTCGACTATATATAGGTGCAGCTAACAGGTCAACAAAGAGGTTTGCGTAGACAATAACAACGCGATTGTAATGATTACCGCTATAAATTAAAGAACAAGGTTCTCTGCACTACCCAGTTATTGCCAGCGCGGCGATCATGGCACTGGAGGCAGCGTCTATCGCAGCGCCACCTGGGCAGTGTCTGGCGTTTGTATGTTCAGAACCACCCCGTTATCAATTAATTGTTGTTGTCCACTTTCAAGAACAGGATCTGTCAGGAACTCCCATTCCTCACCATAGACTTTCCATGAGCTGATCCCTCTGGGGAAATGCTGCCCCCTTCCTACTTGCAAATGACACTGCCAAACTGTCAAACCGCCCGTATTAATCAGTCGTGTGCATCTGTTTTTACGCCTAAAACACAAAAGCTTCAATGTACTGCGATGACATCAGCCTTAACTTGACCTCGCAAACCCCGAAAAGGCTAAATTAGATGATTCTTAACCTGGTTGCTTCTAGTTTTTGATAAGCCTACAATGAACGTGGTGCAGCTCGTTTCCAATTTGTTACTGCGCCAGGTGGTTCCAAGTTGTTTTCACGTTGATTCTCAGCGCAGACAGGTTCGAGAGCCCCAGGTATGTTGGAGTATACGCATTTCATCGCTCTTTTCGCAGTCACCATTGCTTTTCATGTTATTACCTCGCCGTACGTGCTGGGGCTCTTCTGCTTGCCATCGTCACTTTGTTGGCCTAACCGTCATCATCTTTGTTCTTAGCAAAAGTAAACTGAGAATTGGAACTTGAGCAAGTTGGTACGTTCACTATCAGACCATTATCAGACACCAAACAATTTTCAATCCGCCGCCCATTGTAAACATTGCGGTTGCGCTCCATTGTTCGCCGACACTAAGATACTGTCACGTCATGAACTACAGATAGCAAGAGGGGTCTTCGAAGTGTTCCACTTCCCAGGGAAAGGAGAAAAATGTATCAGTATACCTTTCTCACGCTTAATGATGCGGAACGCCAGTACCTGGGTGCCACCTGCACATGTTGATCACAAAAATTATCATTTTTCTGTTCAGTTATATATGGGAAGCATTTCTTAGCGAACTTCAGTGACTTTGAGTGTATATATCTATCTATTTATCTAGCCGATTGCATTCAGGTGCTCCCATGGTCACTCCGTTTACTTGGCGTGAACCAACATTAGCGTGAGAGGGTAAGCTACTTTGACAAATACAACGCGCTGCTGAAGACATGAATGTCACAATCCCGTCGCGTACGTCATCAAACACTTCCCACCCAATGGCACATATCCATGGGCAGGTATGTGCCGATGGTATGCGGGTATATGCCACATGTGATTGACCCTTGATATCTACCCAGGAGCGACGAGGACACATATGGGCAATCTTAACGCGTGAGCGTTAAGATATACTTGAGATCAGTAGCGTCGACCCGACGAATCATGAGAATTGATGTGAGGGTCCCAGCTGCAATCAAACCCAAGCATTCTGCTGGCAATGAAGCACTTTACCACAGAGCTACGCCAGGTCTCGGACCTACTTTTAAAACAGACGCTAACCTTCGTGGAACGTCAGTATTGATTGCAGTGCGGCCTACCCCCATTTTTATAAGCATTACATATGTACTCCTTTGATACAGCCGTAACGTCGGGTTAACCTTGTTTGCGGTTAGTTGCCATGCGCTGAAGTTGATTTATGTAGCAGTGTGTAGGGCTAGCATCTTCGTGAGCATCAGCCCTTCATATCAGCTTCTGAGTGTTGCTATGCATGTTACAGTTGGCATTGTTACAAAAGTGGAAACAACTGGTTCAATGAACATCAGCAACTTAACATTTGTCTGTGCGTGCAAAATTTTTACATTTAGCGTCGTTTCATGACGTCTCGCTCAATTAAAAATAGCAACGCGGTCGCCTTCCCGCCGGATGCTCCGTGTAGCGTTGATTCCCAGGTATGTGGGATCTGCCGAATTTCTTTTACCTTTATATCTGCATGTTTTTTTTCTTAATAAAACTCACTTACGAGTAGACCTGTGCACCAGTACCAATATTACAGGCGGTGGTACGCCGCTGTTTCTACTTTCGGCAGCAGCGTGTCAACGGCACGTAATCCATCGAGTCGGTGGCGGCGCGGTGCAAGGGGGGTGGGCGGAGGGGGGTGTGTGATCAAGATTCAAGAGTTTGTGGCGATAGAAACTTGTCCCTTGAATTTTGAAAAAAATGAAACGTTTTCCTGAAAGGGCGAAGCAGTTAAAGTGATAGCAGCATGTATTGTTAACAATTTACAAATACTGCCATTTAGGTTTTTGAAATATAGAAGCTTTATATACACTAATCAGCACATCGAAACAAAAACAATTGTACAAGGTACATGCTTACGCCATTCTTTTGTTCCAATTTCTCAGCACCAGGTCTGCGCAGGTACCCTTCAAGCTCACTCCAAAAAAACACGCTCCACAGAAAAGCGAACCACAAAAGAAAACAAAGACGATTCTGAATTTATCCAATGGACACAATATCTAGAGAATCAAATCGCCGGGTACGGTGTACGGAAGATGCAACGAAAGCTATGGGTTCCAGAGTACTCAAACACAAACTATGTTAACTATGTTTTTATACAGGATGATGACACGATTTTAAAACATGCGCATGCGAAGTAGCCGAGAAATGCTTGTCGTAGTGACTATATAGAAGCAGAATTGCTTTTTAATAGATTTCGACAATGGTATGTCATATTTGTGGTGAGGCGACCAAACAACCAACCCATATTCGAGTCTCCATAAAGGGTTATACGCTGTCAGTCAACATTTTTTTGTCGATTTGCTTAACGTGGTCGGAATCGCCAAAGTTTTGGAAGAGCTTGTTACAGATTGTTTCTACTTGCATGCGCCATATTGAATTTCCTGTGAGAGTAACACTCATATACTTAAACAACGTAACACGTACTAGACTTACACTGTCATTACCATATGTAAAATGAAATGGCTGCTTCGTATCTGAAAGGCCGTGACAGTCTTTTTGAACTCTGCCATGTTTGACTGCCATTACAAAACAGGAAAAAAAAGAAAACACTTTTCAGCGCATCCTGTTCTTGAGTATTGGAGATGGTTCTACAGATGACGCAGGCGTTTGGAAAAATTCTAATTTAATTTACCGATAACTTTTTTCTGCGATTGGAAGTTGTTCGGACGCGACGAGTATTTTTGCCTCACTCTTTTGGGACTGTTTCTGCAAACAACGCTTGCATACGTGTCCTGAACTATGGACGCTGCTCACTACTGCTTCTTGAAGGTATCACGCTGGGCACGATATCACCCGTAGACGCAAACGACCCTGTTGCTCTCGCCATTGATGCCCCACAGCCACCTCCAGGCAGCCCTGCTGCTAGCCCGACACCTGATGACGCGTTCGACATGATTGCCCCGGACATGAACCTGTAGCGAGAGAAAAAGACAGACGGCGGCCAATGTGGTCGTGTCGTTGTCTCGTCTTCCTCTCTATTGTGAAAGGTGATTGCCGAAGTGGAGCGGCAGTGGCTGCAGCGTCGAAACCGCCAGGCGTGTGAGCACGATCTACCACGGCTCGCGCCTGGAGCTGCGGCATGAGCTACGCGAGAGGAGCAGCGTTGTGGCTAGAAAAATGACCATGATGATGAATGGTGATGATGATCACGCTACACATTACTCCCCCCCCCCCTCCCCGCAGAAATGAAGCCGAAATGAAAAGTGATGGGAGCGTATATACAAGAAGGTTCGTGACGTGAGTCAAAGTGTCCGTAGGCAGTCCAGGTCGTCAACGGTAACGGTGTATCGGGACCCAGTAACTCTCTGGCGGGAGGCTCTGGCAGAAGCGCAGCGGACGTAGAACTGGCGGAAAGTACGCGGTGTTCGTACCCAGGTGGGCTCCACGACGACTTGATGGAGCCTTTAGGTAGTGAGCGGGGTCTCGCGAGTGAGCGGGGCCAACAGCGCTGTTCGCAGATGCAGTTGTGGGCGGGTGCAGACGTCGGTGGTGGCGAAGAACCGGCCTCGGCGTTTTATTGCGGCCGTCGTGGTGGCATGGGTATACGAGTAAACGGATGCGAAAACGTCGTCGTCGAATAACTATGCCATGCGCAATGAGACTAGTGATGAGGTGTGCGGCAAGTGGTAGGTAAGCGCGTCGGGTAGAGGTAGAAGGCCCTTACGTTGTTTCGAAGGTCATGCCTTCATTCAGGGTGAAGTCCTGCTGGTTTGCGTCCACAGTCAAGAACCCCGTAGGAGTGATGTTGGGGAACGCAGCACAATGGAACTCTGGATTAGACGCAGTAGGCGGATCTGGGATCACGGAAGTACCTTTGGAAGTCGGTGTGAAAGAGGGTTGGTGCTCAGGTCCGTCTGCAGATTGTCTGTCTCCGCGGCAGGTGTGGTATGCGCGGATGGCTGTGAGGTAAGCTAACAAGGCACGTCGTCCACAGGCGCATCAGTCATGATGGCAGCGTCTCGGAAGTTCGGCCGTAGTGGCTGAGGAGCTCGAACTTCAGCTGCGCGAGACTCTGAGGGCGATGCTGGTCGCTTCTGGCAAATCACACAAGGCGTCGTGGTCGATGCTAGGTCGCGTTGGTCGGACATTGTCCACGGCGAAACCTCCGCGAGTTAGGGGCGAACAGCGGATGGTGTGATGTCCGTGTCATACTCCAGGGCATGCCACAAGGTAGCGGTCGTAGAGTCTAATGGATCCGAGTGGTCGCAGGCAATTGAAGTCGGGGAAGACGTGTTGGTTGCAGGCACGTGTGACGGACCTTCACGCAAGGGTTTGGAGGGAAGATCTGTCAAAGTAGGCGCGTCTTCTACCTCGTCATAGGGGTCGGACTTAGGAATGGATGCTCCTGTAGGTGAATTCAAGGTAGAAAGAGTCGTAGACGGGGAAGTGAGGTCTTCGTCAAGGTAAGCCTGTGGGCTGTCTGGTACCAATCGCTGGGGAGGAGGGGAAACCTGGAACTCGCGACTCCCCGGAAGCGGGCGGTAGGTTTCATGGTAGCAGGCGAGCACCGCAGCGCAGAGGTCACCGAAGGGTCGTGGGCTGGAGGACGACTCAGTGGCTAGATGACGCAGCTCAACCAGGAGGGCGTTCAGCAGGACAGTGTGCATCATCGGCTGTACCGTAATGTCATTGACCGCGAGAATGGCATCTAGCCGCAAAAACCATGCTCGGGGGTAGACCAGGTGAAACGGCGAAACTGGAAGACAGAGGTGCGGAAGCATGGCAGCGGGCTGCTTGGCGAAGGGCGTGTTCTCCGGGTCACCAATGTAGCGGGAGAGGAAGACGGGACGGCGGGCAACGTGGCCGTGTCGTTGTCTCGTCTTCCTCGTTATTATGAAAGGCGATTGCCGAAGCAGAGCGGCAGCAGCTGCATCGTCCAAACCGCCAGGCGCGTAAGCACGATCTACCACAGCTCGCGCCTCGAGCTGTGGCATGAGCTGCACGAGAGGCACAGCTCCGTGGCTAGAAAAATGGCGATGACAATGAATGGCGATGATGATGACGGTACAAACCCTTCTCAAATCCTGAAACTTCGCCTTCTGTTGGCGTCGTTTCACGAAGTTTTTCATTTCGCTTCACCAAAACTTGGACAAACATCTCTGGTGACCCATTGAATTGACACCGTGGACGCAAGACCCATTAATCGACGCCCTTACCATGTCTCGGCGACCAAGCTCAGCGTAATTCAAACGGAAGTTGACAAGATGCTCACTGAGAACATCATTGAGCCTTCTTAGAGCCCGTGGGCGTCGCCCGTGGTACTTGTAAAAAAAGATAACACCTAGTGGTTCTGGGTCGACTACAGGAACCTCAACAAAATCACCAAGAAATACGTCTACGCTTTGCCGCCAATAGACGACGCCTTTGATTCCCTCCATGGAGCATGGTACTTTTCTTCTATCGACCTTCATTCAGGCTATGAGCAAATAGCTGTCAATGAAAATTTCTGTCGAAGAAAGCCACCTTTATATGCCTTTTCGGCTGTGCAACACGCCAGCAGCATTTGAGTGCGTGATGGACTCTCTACTGAGGCGTTTGAAGTGGTCCATATGCCTCTGCTACCTGGATGATGTCGTCATTTCCTCCCCGACAGAATCGCGGAGCCCCTCACATGTCTTTTGAAAAAGGACGTCCCTTTCTTTTGGGGACCTGACCAAGCTTCGACTTTTTCTCATCTCGTCGACCGACTCACGTTAGTCACTGTAATAGCCCATTTGGACAATTCTGTGCCTACCGAAGTACGCACTGATGCTAGTGGTTATGGTAGCGGCGCTGTCCTTGGTCAAAATTACCGTTGTTACGACTGCGTCATTGCTTACGCCAGCCGCCTCCTGTCAGCACGTGAGCGGAACTATTCTATAACCGAGAAAGAGTGCTTTGCTCTTGTTCGGGCTGTCGGGAAATTTCGTCCCTATCTTTACGGCAAACCCTTCACCGTGGTGAGTGATCACCACGGCATGTCCGAGGAGAAGAAGGTCTGTCTGCTTATGTCAGGAGTCAAGCAAGAACTCTTCCCCGGGCTGATCAGGAAGCTGCCAAAGACGGCCGCTGAATTAATTTCCGAAGCATCTACAAAAGAGAAGACGCTCAAGATAAGGAAGCGGCAATACAACCGTAGCTTCTTGTCTCCAAGCTATGCCGACATCCAATCGCTAGGAACCGCCGACTTCCGTGAGACGATCCCAGCGATCGTGCAAGAACAGTTGCAAAAATTGCTTCCTTCAGCGTAGCCTCACGTAGGCTCCATCGCGCACGTCGGACGTTAGGAGATCCACCAATCACTGGGCGTTCCTCCGCCTCCAGAGTCGCAGCAGCAAGCCATGAGCTATACTGTTGCAGCCCACTGTCACGCCCCTCCACCACGCTGACGCCAAGACACCATCCCGTCGCACTTGCGCCACCAGACGTCGCCACCACCACCACCACTCCTGACGTCCTACCGTTCACCAGTGGGCCAGTGCAGTGCGCCGAGGAAAACCAACGTTTGGCGTGCACCTGATAACCGCCCGCTCTGCTGCCACAGCAGCGAGGCCGGGCACACCTACCCATTCGCCAGTGCTGACAGATCAGTCTACGGGAGGCTTCCAAATTAACGCGCCGTGTACACAATAGGGGCAACGACCGTATGACATCGCCGACTACTTTACGGGAGTGCAGTCGACACCCTGATGACCTTGTCGTCTGCCGTCGTCAGGCCGTTACGCCTCACCACACGGCGAACAGTACGCCGGCCCTGTTCGGGGCCAGTCTCCGACCCCTTACTCGGAAAACTAAAGGCAAGAACTTACGGAGGTACGGTTGCTGTACGATGAACTGCTGGAGATCCTCCGCCGCTTACGACGACGATGCTGCCACGAAATAAAAAGAACCTGCCGCAAGACGAAAAGGGTCTTGACATCGAACCTTCGCAGCCTCAAGAAGACGTTACGACGCAACGTAGAAGCAGCGGAGCAAAGAGACGTAGCCGTGATCTAACGCCACGACCCAACCGCAACGCATGACGACGAACCAGCGGCCTTGACGTATTAATCGATGGCCACCTCATCACTGCACTCGTCGATACTGGAGCCGACAATACCGTCGTCGTTTTGGCCTTTCGCAAAAAAGTTGAAAAAAGTTAGGACTGAATGGCAAGCCCCGAAAACCGGATCACTGGAAGTCGCTTAATAACGGCGGCTGGAGTCCACACAGCAAGATACACCCTTAATAACCCGACTTATCCTGTGAACTTCGTCATTTTAAAAAATGATTGAAGGATGTGATACTTGATATGTACTTTCTAAGTCCACTCGACGTTGTAATCGACCAGAAGTCTGAGTCAATCACACTAACCTCAGAAAACACGCTGTCGACTCTTACAATGCCAAGGAATCACGCATTACATGTGCAAGAAGAGCAGGTCACTGTGCCGCCTTTCTCTAGCATCGCCATTGTTCTTGGCACCGAAGAAGCCAAAAACCTTGAAGGTGACGTTGAGGTCGATCAGCACCTTATTCTAAACCGCCAGATTTGCATCGCAAGAGGCATAGCTGAGCTGCGTGACAGCAAAGTAAAGGTGGTGCTCACAAACTTGTAATGAATGCAGGCACATCAACCGTGGTGCGACGGTCACCTAAATCAACGAATTTGCGGAGGCCAGCATTTCATTCGCCTTCTTCGACGTTGCCGACGCTGCTTCGACGAATTGAGGTCTCGAACCACATTTCAACGTCAATCCGAGCCTTTCGAAGGGCAAGCAAGACCAGCTCAAGTCCCTGCTCTTGCCATTCAAGGACTTCTCGTCATCATCGCGAATTCGACAAACACCAGTCGCGAAATATCGCATCATTTGCAGTCATTCTAGGCATTGCATCATTTTCACTACGGAGCCCCGTGGTCGGGAGGTGTCTGGGAGCGAGTCATACGGGCACTTCAGGATGCGCCCAAGCGCTTCCTTGGACGAAGCAGCCTCAGTTACGAAGAGCTGCTTGCTGTGCTATTGGAGGTGGAAGTGATCGTCAACTGCCACCCTCTGACCCAACTCTGCGAAGACGCTGAGGATGCAGAGGCACTGACACTATTGCATTTCTTAGCCGGCAAGCGTATTGTGGGATTACCAGCAAGCACAAGCATCAGTTTGTTTAGTTACACCGCACATGACTTGCGAAGGAGCCTGAGATACAGAGACGTGCTTCTGCAGCGATTATGGACATTGTGGAAGCAGGAATATTTGCGCTCCGCCCATGGCTGCCAGCCATCTTTTTCGTCCCTGCTGCATGTTGGTGACTTAGTGGTTGTTGGGGACGAAAGCGTGTCAGTGCTGCAATTGAAGCTCGACAGTGTAGTCGAGGCGTTTTCAGGCACGTACAGCCTCGAGGAATACCTAAAAATCGCCTTTCTAAACGTTCCGCAAGTTTGTCGCGCCGCTCAACGGTTGTCCCACTTTGGAGGCAAGTTGAGATTACCTTGGGAAAACGTTAATGGGAAACGCTATGCTGCGCACAAGAGCACAAAGAAGGGAGCGCAAGGCGGGGCTACACGTGAGCACGCCACTAGAAGAGAAGAAAATGAAAGGTTCTACCAGAAAACACGAGTATCGGTCTCTTCTCTGTCTCAGCACGCCTTCCGGCTTTCCGCCTTCTCGCTCATTGTGAACGTGACTTTACAATCTTCGATGACACTTCGCGGAATACCAACCCGGTTAAAATGTTTGGGCGTGGATGCCGTCACTCCAACGTGGACTTGGTGAAAAACTGTTGCGACGGTACTTCGCATCGGAGTTCGACGTCTCGGCCTACTCGACTACGAATTTGTCTCCTAGAGCACCACGAACTCTCAGCGGCGCCCCGAACGACCCGAAGCCGTTAGGTAGTGCGCCTCGAGCCGTATTATGCGCGTTAACAACCCTAAGGAGTGCATTATTTGTTGTTTTTTCTCTGTTATTGTTCTTTATTGGTTGTACCCTATAATTATTGCACTTTCTGACTTTATTGTTACTTTGATTGCTCCTACGTCTTCTGTTTGAAGCACCGGGACGATGCTTTTCAGCAGGGGAGGAGGGCAAGGTCACGCATGTTTCTTTTTTCACGTTTCTTTGAATTGGTTTCGCCCATAAGCCTGCGTCGATATTGCTCAGCGCGAACTGCGCCTCATTATTGTAGAAGGTTCGCGATCATTCTAGATTGTTCTGTTAAGATTGTTCGCAAGGCGCGGATGCTCACGAGTATTCCAGAACTTGCGCGAACACCAGTGAGGAGGCTGGAACATTCGACGACACATGTATAAATGCCGTCGCACTTCACTACTTGTCAGTTGATCGCTGGTAGACGCTCTGTTCGCCGCTATCAGTGCCAATGTCTTGCTGTAATCTGCCTTCCCTTTTACGTGGCCACAACGTCGGTCCAGTAAACAATTTAACCTGTACACTCAAACTACTCCTTTTGTCCGTGTCACGACCCTGTCACAATAATGATAAAAACTTCTACGTCATGACATTGCTATTATGATATTATTCTAACTCCTCGCAAGAGATCATGGCTTCCATTACAAACAGGAGGCCCTTAACATTGGTAATCTTGTCAACATCTTTTTCTTTTACAAGAACTCTCTGCACAGTCACGCCCAATATGAGTTGCAACATCCTACCCGTGGCCAAAGCAGCCCCCGAGGGTGTCGGCGTAGGAAATGAACACTGATGTAAGAACTCTTCGTATAGCGGATAATCACAAAAACAATTTTACTTTTTCCGGTGTTACAGTGTAGGCGGGGCGCTTTCAGTTATGGCCTCCTTGTTCATGTCACATTGAGCGCCATTGTACATATGCCACACATTGAAGAATTGAAGCATTACTTTGCACAATGGTAACTTTTCAAACCACACTGCAGTTCCAACACGTGAACACGCACTGATATGAGAATGATACATCGTCCTCATTGTTAAGGATAACCTGTTTCACCCAGTACCTACTATGAGGGTCATCTTGCATCGTGCCCTCCGTAATATCGTAGATACCGTCAATCGAACTTGTGGAACGTTTGTTTCAGAACTGTGCAGTTCCTCATTAATAGATTCCGTGGTTGCTTGGGTGAGTTGGTACGACATGATTAACATAAAGACGGCGCCAATAACGAGGGACGAGAAAAGAAGCAGACAGACAGCGGCACTGACTTACAAAGAGATTTATTTGCTGGAACCGCACAATATATACTTGAGCTGTATCTGACAAAAAAAGAAAATACAAATAAATGAAAATGGAATTCACCTAACACCCGAGTAATCATCATGATAACGCGCCATGAACAATACGTGTGCCAACGTTCTGAAGAAAAATCTAATTCTTTTTTGATAGAGCAATCGAAGGCCTGCTGACACATGCACTGCCCAGCATTTCTATTTCTGCAGCCTCATAAATTTCGCGTATCAACTGGTCCCGATCACGCCTAATGACAGTACAATGCTGAAAGTCGGGGACACAACCGCAGTCTCGGCAATGAATGCCGAGGTGGCCCGATATTGTAGAAGAGACGTTGTGAGCGCGCTCTTTCAGCCGCTCATTTAAGCACCTGCCTGCTTGGCCGATGTACCACTTGCCGCAGGACAGGGGTAGAGAGTACACCACCCCTTCGATGCATGAAACGTACGTCTTCTGATGCTTGTTGCAGCCTCGCTCTCCCCTGGAACCAGGATTCACGGCCTTGCACAACCTAGCTAGCTTTTCTGGGGTAGAAAAAACCAGGTGTATATCGCACCTGCTGGCCACTTTTTTGACGTTGTGGGTGATGCCGTGGATAATAGGGAATAACAACAAAGCTTCGTTTCTCCTGTTCCTTATCCTTTGTACGGGTTCGAGCATTATTCTCTGGGATCATTCTGATTTCACAGAGTAGACCCTCCGCAATGGCGGTCAAAACGTACATCGCAAAACCAGCCTCGGTGAGGCGTTTAGTTTGCTGATTAAAGCTGGAAAGAATCATGCGAAAGCAGGACCTTCGCAGAGCGTTTGTGTAGCAAGTCTTAGCAATAGCGCGCTTCACCACTTTCGAATGTGCCGAACCGGAAGGGAGGATTGGCTTGTTTGTCCTGAACATGTCCTGAATATTCCTGCTTCGGCGATACGCGATCGTTTGTAGTTCAGCCAGCGCATTTGTAAGGCGCTCGTTGCTTGGCAGTATTTAATTTTTTAATACTTACGAAGGGTAAAATTCATGTTTGTGAGCGTATTCGAGTGTTTGATTGAAGATGCTGACGGCTGGTTGGCTTGTGGTATGATGCTCCATTTAGCAAAACATTTTTGCCTAGCTAACATGCTTCATTGTAGGCCCTATTTAGACACCTCCGGGGAAATTTTTTTCATCGGATGTTTCCCTTAGGTTAAAATGTTTGACCACTGATTTCGGGAACTTTTTCTTTTTGCCGTGTCCGCACGACGACCGTTCAATCTGACACTAACAAGCTGTCCTGTTTCGCGGACACTATGAACATTCGATCATGTATCTAACGTTTGCATTAGTGCCAGTAAAGTAATATTTTATATAA